>NC_090923.1:113367717-113992717 GCF_040938575.1 Ambystoma mexicanum
CCCCTAGCAATAGGGGATGTGAAGAGCTTGCTCGTATCAGCAGTGGGGGATCAGGCTGACAGGGTATGGGTCAAGGCTGGTTTCCCAGGAGTAACGTTAGACTGCGATCGCCATGACGGTGCCTCCTTTAACACAGTGCGTGCAAGGGTGTGGGATGCTTTGCGGGAAACATTTCCAGATACCCCAGACTTGCAGTCAGTAATGCAGTGTACAATGAATGACGGGGAAGATGCTATGGATTACATTTTTCGGGTCCAAGAGATGTGAAGAGCAGAAACGGGGACACCCTGGTATCAATCGACATCATTATTTTACTTCATTATAAAGAGGGGGCTCCCAAAAGAGGTGCAAAAGGCGCTCGACAAGATAGCAGGTATTGAAGCGAAAGGATGGCCTGAGATTCAGAGCATAATAGTGCACCACTGTAAGCGAATAAAAGAAAGGGAGAAGGAGGTGGCGCAGAAAAGATTGGCAGATAAAGCGAAACTAGTGCAAACAAAGTTGGTGAAGGTCTCAGCAGCAGTAGCCGCGCACCCACACAGCAGGGAGGGAGATGAGGAAGAGGAGGGGCTGGTAGCAATACAAGGAAGGATGGCAACTAATTGGGCAGGAGCAGGACAGCGGCAGTGGAACGAGCAGGAGCAGGGCGGAGGTCCACAGTGGCAAGAGTGGGCCCCTCGAGGGGGACGAGGTGGGTACAGGGGCCGAAGAGGAGGTGGACAAGGGTACGGGGGAGTGGGAGGAAATGGATGGCAGGGTCCCAGAGGTGCGCAAGGGAGTTGTTGGAACTGCGGGAGGTGGGAACATTACTCTAGGGAGTGCAGAAGCAGACCAAACAGTGGGTTTCCAGAGGTAGAACACAATGGCCATCCCCATCCGGGGAGCCCATATGGTCTCCCAATGGGACAGCAACAAAGGAACCCATGGCAGGGGTACAATGAGCAACAGCAGGGGCACCAATACAGAACACAGAATCACCCACAAAACAATGACACTATGCACTATATGCCAGGCAACCCTTTTGCGACAACAGCAAACGGGGCCCCAGCACCAGCCCCCTATAGTGGCATGTCAGTGGTTTCAGGGAGTGTATTCAACCAAGGGGGGGCAATGAGACACCCCACATAGGACAGCCCACCGAGAACACTTGCGTGTCCAGTTCTATCTACCACCTACGATGCAGCAGAGGAACCATTGGTAGGAGCGCAGATAGGAGACAAGCAGTTCATATTCATGGTGGATTCGGGAGCGGAGAAATCATGTATTAGGGAGGGCCGGTTCACGTTATCTAACTGGAAGTTAGAGACGGAGGGGTTCTCTGGGGCTGTAATTGAAGTTCCTTACACAGAAGCATTGGATGTGACAGTAGGGGGTAAAACTGTAAAAACACCCTTACTGTATTATGAACATTCGCCAATAAACTTACTAGGGAGGGATCTTCTTAGCAAACTCAACATGACGATATCATTCACTGAGAGAGGTATAGTGTGTTCAACACCAGGAATATGCCCATTACATGTAATGCTGGTAGTACAGGCTCACACAACCGCACCAGAAATACGTGGTTTGCCAGTGGACGAGAGGATGTTTATTGAAGGACTAAAGACTCTTCCGCCCAATAGTGCACTCTGACATAGCACCAGGATCAGTGGTATCATTAGACTTGCACGCTGTACAGGTATCTGCAAAAAGGATCTCTGTGATTGGAATGGATATAGAAGGATGTGAGTGGCGTACAGTACTGTGTACCATGCCAATATTGCCCTGCAAGACTTAACTGATGAGGATCTCTTTTCAGATTTGGAAGGGGATGGTGAAATAGTAATGGAAATAGCAATGCCCTGTGACATTTTGATTCAGGCTAGAGAGATTCCTGTCCAGCTGATGGCAGTGGTGGGAGCACCACCGTCATTCTTCGATGATGACATGAGGCTAGTACCAAATAATTTGTGGACAACAGGCCCCATGACGTAGGGTTGTTGCATGGAGTACAACCAGTGATAATAAAGCTCAAACAAGGAGCGATTCTACCCCGAGTGAAACAATATCCATTGTACCGTGAAGCTGAAGAAGGGATAAGGAAGACAATAAATGCACTACTAGCACAAGGGATAATAGTGCCCTCAAACTCCCCATGTAACACATGCATTTACCCGATTAAAAAAGCAAAGGGAGGGTCTTGGAGGATGATCCAGGATTTACGCCCCCTAAATGATGTAATACAGAAAGAGTTCCCTTTGGTCCCGAACCCTGCATCAATATTATGCAGCATCCCAAAAACAGCATCACATTTCACAGTGGTTGATTTGAAAAACACATTCTTCTCCATCCCCTTAGCTGAAGAGAGCAGATATCTGACAGCATTTACACTAGGGGGAAAGAGATATGAACATTGTAGATTACCACAGGGATACTGTGAGAGCCCAAGCATATTCAACCGCATACTACATGAAGACTTATCAGTTGAGAGCACAATCATTCAGTACGTAGACGATTTACTCGTCTGTGCACAGGATGAAGAAACATGCCGAAAAGATTCGATACACTCCTGACCCTGTTAGCTAATAAGGGGTACAAAGTAGACAAGGAAAAGCTACAATACTGTCAGACAGAAGTCCTATACTTGGGACAGCTAATATCAAAAGATGGAAAAAGAATAATTCCCGACAGGGTAGAAGCAATAAGATCAGTAAGGGAACCCACAACAGTGAAGGAGATGCAGAAATTCTTGGGAATGTGCAACTATTGTCGGGCATGGATATTAGATTATGCAGCATACACCTGACCCTTACTGCAAGCGCTCAAGGAGGCCCAACAAGAGAACAAGAAAATAGAATGGTCAGAAGAAATGAGCGCCTCATTCAAATCATTAAAAGAGTTGATTTCGAGTGCTCCAGTACTCGCTAACCCTGATTATGAACGCAAATTTTACCTGTTCTAACACTGCAAGGGGACACTCATGATGGCTGTACTGACACAAAAGACGTCCCTAGGACACAAACCATTGGCTTACTATAGTGGCACTTTGGATGCTGTGATGCAAGGACATTTCGCGTGCGAGCAATCGCTCGCTGCAGCCGCGTTCGCAATTGAGAAAAGTGCCACAATAGTAATGGGATGCCATGTGACATTGTTTGTGGAGCATTCATTATTTGCAATACTTGAGAGGTCAAAGAGTACGCTGACCACACAGCGGGCAACAGCCTATGAAATCATATTGTCTAGCGCCAATATCCATGTGGTGCGATGTAGGACAGTGAATCCAGCAACATTCATTACAGAAGCGTGTACACTAGAGGACATGCAGGAACACGATTGTGCAACTTACACAGGAGAAAGAGGGGAGGGCACAGTGGTGTGCGAGAATGCCCTGAGCAAGGGGGAAGTGTACTTTGTAGACGGGTCAGCATCAATTGACGTGGACACGGGATAAAAACATGTGGGTATGTCAGTGGTGAGATTAGAAGATGGTGAGTATGAGACACTAGTGCAGTACCGCCTTCCATCACATTTCTCAGCACAAGCAGCAGAACTCATTGCCCTAATAGAAGCATTACATGCAGCTAAAGGGTGCGCGGTGACAATTTACACAGATTCAGCTTATATGACGACAACAGTACATGGAGGTCTGGCCAGATGGGGGCAGAGGGGGTTTCAACGAGCAGATGGGGCTCCAGTGCAACATGCAGACTTACTGAAGGAGTTAATTGAAGCACTACGAGACCCCACAGTGGTAGCAATAGTGAAATGCCAAGCTCATACGTCAAATACAGACGTTGTGTCTTTAGGAAACGCGGCAGCGGACGCGGCTGCCAAGGAAGCCTCATACTTTGAGAAATATGAAGCAGGTGAGTACATGCGGCAGCACAAGACAAACGAGGAGCTTCCAGAAGGGTACAATACAATGCCTATATCACAAATACTAGAGTTACAGGAAGGAGCAAGTGCAGATGAAAAGGTGATGTGGGCGAAACGAGGGTGCAGCCAATCAGCAACAGACTTACTCTGGCGACAAAATAACTCAGGAAAAGTGGTAATGCCAGTAAAGTTATTGGAAATAGCGTTTCAACAACTACACTTCCCAGCACACAACACGAAACAACACATTGCAGCGGAGATACAGGAAGAGTGGTTCGTGCCCTGTCTTCAGGAGCACTTATCTAGATTAACACTGGAGTGCACAACATGCCAGATATACAGTTCAGGAATGACATTACGTACGCTCAGGGGAACAATTCCAAAACCAATTGGGCCATTCAAAGAGCTACATATCGACTACGCGGACATGGGAGAAAGGTGTAATGGGGCACGTTACATGATTGTGGTTGTATGCCCATTTTCAAGGTGGGTGGAAGCAGGCCCATGTGCACGACCTGATGCTAAAAGCGCCGCAAAATTCCTAGTGAGAGAAGTATTTCCGCACTGGGGAATTTGTGACGTAATTCGCTCAGACAACGGCACTCATTTTGTGAACCAACTCTTCAAGGAAGTAACGACACTGTTGGAAATAAAGCATAAACTGTGCTCGATTTATCATCCTCAAAGTAATGGCGTGGTAAAAAAAAATGAACGGCCTGTTAAAAGGAAGATTATCAAAACTATGCTTCTCATTAAAAAAGAACTGGATTTACTGTTTACCCCTTGCGCTGTTTGAGCTGAGAAATCAGCCAAGCAAGGACCACCATTTGTCCCCGCACAAAATAGTGACTGGGAGACGAATGCACACAGCAAACTCCCCACTGTGCGAACTCTCAGATGCACACAGAAGCGCTGCGATATTGGGAGATGAGTTCACAGACTACTTGAACAAATTAACAAGGGCAGCGCGCGCAATATCAAAGCAGCTTTCTCCACCTTTCACGAGAGAAGAGGGGAACACAACAGGGTCCGTTATGGAGCCTGAAACACAGGTACAGCTGATGCCGGGTGAATTCATATATGTCCGGAGTTTTGTGCGCCGGTGGAATGCACCATGGTTCCATGGCCCATACGAAGTCGTGTTTTGCACGCCTACGGCTGTAAAAGTGAAGGGCCTGAAATATTGGATACATCTGACAGATGTACGAAGGGCATATAATAATGTGCAGGAAGAGGTGGATGAGGAGGCACAGACAACAGCAAACAATGCAAAGGAAACTAATGAGTGAATATGAACTTGTGTGTGGCGGAAATGCACCTGATTGAGAAAGTGTTGACAAGTTTAATTACATTTAAGGGTATTAAAAAAATATATATATATTTTTGTGAACGTATTTGTAAATAATGATGTGATGAAAATATGTAGTGTCTACTCCCTTGTCAGTGCATCTCCAACCATACTGCCCTACCCACTTCCATTCCCTTTCAATATATACTGGCACTGGTAGTGCCAACAAAATGTTTACATTCATGCACTTAATGCACTTTTATATCTCAAACAGGAGCTACCATGGCATCTAACGGGCAGCCTGCAACGGATAGATTTATTAGATATAGAGAGTTGTTAGCTGAGGGATGCAGATATTCGTATGAGTGTGGATTATCTGTGTGCATTACATTGTTTTTTACAATAATGTTTGGCCTGGTTACGTATTGGTTCATAGCGTTCAGCTCTATCGAGATGAACGAGGGGGGAGGGATTAACAGCACTAATGTGATTAATGCAACTGCAAGTGTAAATACTAGAGAAGGTGATTTTTTTGGTATGGGACGGAACTAAACTTGTATGGGGATATTATACCACACCATCCAATGCTGTCATCTCGAAAAATGAAGGGCTGCAGGGAGAAGTGCAAAACAACACAGTGGGCCTCGTTCCGAGTATGGCGGTAAGGGATAGCGGCCACCGCTAACGAGAGCGGTGGCGGTAATCCCTTACCGCCATACTCCGAGTTCCCTTTGCGCCATGGAGGTTTTAACACCTGCTTTTAGCAGGTGTTAAAAACCATGGCGCTAAGGGACCTTGATGTTAATTACGCCACCGTAATTTACGGTGGCGTAATTAACGCCTTCCCTACTCCCATTATGCCCTATGGGGCAAGAATGGGAATGGGGAAGGGTAAATGGGGATTGGGGAATTACCGCCCCGCCACCCTTGGAATGGGGCGGTAATTCCGCCATCCACCAAGGCGCTGCCGGTCCGGGTACGGCGTCAACCAAGGCGTTAATAGCGCCATTGGTTAGCGCCGTACTCGGAATGAGGCCCAGTATCTCCGCCAAAACTATCTAATTACAATGCCCACAGTTTAAATGATCGAAACCCCTCCGCCATATCCTGGTTGTATAACACCCCCACCAGCCAGCCTGCCCCCATAGCCAAAAACACACTGTCAGATAACATAAAGGAAGAAAATGAAAGAATGACAGCAACACATGAAATATTTTATGATGATTGGGCAAAGGGGGGCGGGAAGGAGAAAGGGGGGCCCACTTCGTCCATCGCCCATGAAGCCGGGAAGTACATTAGGAACAAAAATAACAGACGAAAAAGGGAGGTGGAAGGAGGAAGTATGATGAGTATTATGGGTTAGGACTAGATAAAATGGAAGACCCACGACACCCCCACCAGACAAATAAATGGTATGCGGATATGAGTGCAACAGCTAAGCAAACAACAAATGAGAGCTGTTATGTCTGCTCCCTCATTCCCCATGCTTCAGGCACGCCCAAAGTATTGTTACCCAAAGAGTTGCCTATTGTGGATGCCCAATGTCTCCTTCATCTCACGTCGTGCAGGATTAAGAACACCTTCCAGGCACATGAAGTTACTTTTAGAATGCTGCAGAACGAGAAAACTTGCTATCCAAAGACAGTAGGAGTGGTATGTCTGGAAGAACCATTTTTTATAATACAAGGGACACTTTTTTCAGACAACAAGTGGAAGGACGAAGAAGTAATGTGTAAGGCTGAAGCGCTGAGGGGTGTGGCACCAGAGAAATTGCAATGGATAGAAGAAACGTGCACACCAGTATGGAAGGAACACATTTCAAACTAACTTGGGTAACAGCCATTGAAAAACCCTTCAAGCTGCAGAAGGAAATAGACTATGAACTGTGTTTTAAAGGAGAGGGGAAAGCCTCCATGGGGACAAACAAGAACTGTAACAAGACCCTCACCATCCCAGATTTAAGAAAAGGGACAGCGGCCCTGATGGACACGTATTGGGTATGTGGCAACCAGGCATACCTGCACCTCCCACAAACATGGAGTGGCAGCTGCTCGATGGCCACTCTGCACTCAGCACTAATGGTAATCCCGGAAAGCCACATTGATGGGAGCAAAAGGACGCGAGAAAACACCCAACAGAGTGCGGCCCAGCCAACTGCAGAGTCACAAGTATATGTCCTGTCTTCCGGGAACAAGGAAGAGGTCCTGTCCCGAAACAGACGAGCATCGAACTACATATCAAAAGCATCGTCAGAATTGCTGGCACAGATCCCAGACAGGTATCGACTATTCAGCTCTGCAGAAAAATTCTTCGCCTCACTCATCCCAAGTATCCAGGCGCGAGCAAATGCAAACTGGCTCCAAATAACCCGTTGGGAGCTGATCCAGCTGGCAAATGACACTGAAGAAGGTTTCAACGTAATAAAAGTGGGACTAAGGGCATTACGGCTGATGACCATGCAAAACAGGTATGTCTTGGACCTGTTGACAGCGATGGATGGAGGTGTTTGCCAAAAAATCGGAAGTGCCTGCTGCACTTTCGTACCTTCCGAAGACGCAGACAACGGCTCCCTGTCCCATGTGATCGAAGCAGTACATAACCTAGGAGAAAGAATGAGAATGGAAGGTGGAGCGGAAGAAAGCACGTGGTTCGACAATATCTTCTCCTGGGTTCCATCATGGCTGGGAATGACTGTGAAAATTTTGATGCCGGCTGTGGTGTTCCTCCTCTTTATTTTTTGCCTGTGCCAGGTGGGTCTTCGATGTTGTGCTAACGCAGTACCGAATGGTGCAATGTAGGGGTGTCACGGTATTAGTTTTATGACGGTACAATAACCTTCTTGCCAAATGACGGTATATCATGGTTATCGCGGTATAGCAGGTGGAGTTAACTAATCTTAACCAATATTTTCTAAAAGGTCATACATTGTCAGATTTATCATCACAAACAAAACCAGGCACCCATGGCCTGAATTGGGCTTTTCAATATACTTTCCACTGAAATGCCACCCCTTGCTTCCACCAAACTCAAACACATGTGTGGAGAGGAGGAGGGGCGGGGGGAGCCCTGCTGCGACTGGCAAAGCAAACTGAATGGCTTTTCTTAAGTGGTCATTTAGGCTTTTAGCCCCCCCACTGGCTACTGGTGAACATGTTGCCATTTTGATAACCTGCATGCCACAGATCAATGGAGTCTGATGGTATTATACGCTTGTGCGCATACACACGCACACGCACTCTCTCTTTACGTTACAGCCTTTAGTTTACTTGCGGGCCAATTGGTGTTCAGTAATCACGGACTTGTTACACCTTGGTATGGCAGCAGGGAATACCCACAGAGATGAGTAAATTTCGGAGTGTGACTTATTATATGTAAATTCAATGATGGAACCAGGGAAATCCCCCATTGTCATATGTTTAGAAAACTTTATCCATTATAAATATATAAACCTCAAAGCCGCCAACCCAAAATAAACCCTTTTCCTTCTTGGCACTGTATTTATTCTTCCTATTGCTAACCTATTGATTTTGTGTCAGGCACGTGTGGTTTATGGAATGGAATTTAAAAATTGCTCAAACTGAAACTACTTGGCAGACGGCACATCCAACACTGCAAGACCAAGACTGCAAGACCAAGACTGCACAGCACTTGCTTACTGCAGCCTTTCCAAATCAGATTGAAAAGCACACTTAACGGTATGAACGGTATACCGGTATAAACAATGTGACGGTTATTATTGTTCAATTAAGTGGTTCACGGTATCTTTAACGGTATACCGTAATACCGTTACATCCCTAGTGCAATGATGATGGTGACAATGGGCAACACCTGTGGTACAATACAAGCTATACAGGAAGTGCAGGTACAAACAGGAACAGATGACACACCAAGATATCAGCTAGTGCCTAGGTATCACGACAAGGATATAGTAGACAAATTGTGGCATACTACCATTAGAGAGCCTCGTATACTAGAATGGTACGAGGAGGTATAGGTAGACTTGGAAGGAGAGAGCGGATGAATATACCTGACTTGTACCCCAGATGAATATGCTAGGAGAGGTGAGAGCTTGAGGAGGGTGTGCAGAGCATGGATGCCCATAAAAGGCACACCTGCATGGCATGACGCAATAATTGACGAGGAAGAGTGCAGGATATTGGAGGATTTAAAGAATTCGTTACTTAAGTAACGAAAGGGGGGAAATGTAGGGGGGGATTGGTCCAAAAGACCCCCCTCGCCTACATCCCCTCCCCCGGTGAGGGCCATGGCTCATCAGGGGTCCCCTCCTTACCACCAGGGCCCAGGTGGTGGATGGCTCACCTGCTGAAGACATTGCCCAAACGTATTGAATTTAGCTAGGCCTCAGAAACCGTCTAATAAAGATGGTGTGAGCTCGGCGCACTGCAGCGCGGCCGCCACCTTTGGAGAGTTTCAATTATCCCTGTGGCCGCAGCTCCCTGGCAGATCCGCTGTGAGCCCGTTGCCACGAACAAGACGGACATGAGCTAGTGTAAGATACCAACACTGTAACATTTCACCTTCCGCAGTGTATCGCTGCTCCCAGCATGACCCGACCAGCAGAGCCTGGGTGGAAAGAGAACTGTAAAATGGCCCTCGGATAAAAGCAAAAGTTCCCAAATACTAATGCCAAAACTACCTGCGATGGGCGCATTTTCTCCACAAACCTCTTTGATTAGAAAGCCTGTAAAATGTATAGATATGGCAGAACGCATGTTCACATGGCATTAGCAATGAAGCACCCACACCACTGCAGTTATGTGCAAATAGTAAAAGCGTCCCGGGGGTTATTTGTTGTGCGTGTCATTGAAAAGCTTACACCCCACGGTCCCGCGCCATAACCAAACTAATGCTGCTAGAGTGCAAAGAAAGACAAATGCAACCATATTAAGGGATAATGTAAAGGGTGCATGAAAATGCACCCTTCATGTGTGTATGCCCAAGCCCCTTATGTGCCACTACCGTCACATACAGTGGCGAGTCGTTTCTATGCGCTCCACCAACCTCACTACTACCTCACTTACTACAAATGTATATGCATATAACAAAATGTTGTAGTTGTTAAAACATAGTGTACAAATAATGTGCTCGGACTGGCTATATTCGAGAGGCATTACAATGTTAAGATATGAGCTTTGGAATGACTCGATTAGTATTGTATATTATTTGAATGTTTATGATGCTTTCACCTCAAATCAGCAACACACGAGGAAGATACCTTTGTGAGTATATGCAAGGCCATTCCCCCTCCCTCCCAGTGAAGCCTGCCAGACGAGAGAGCAGAGGCCCGCGCCGCGCTGCTCCACGTCCCCCAACTAGGCTGGAGCCGCTTCAAAGATTTGTAGTCCCCTCTGCAGCACCCAAGGCCACGCCCCGCCACCTGCATTATTTACAGCCCAGCAGTAAACCTCCGCCTGAATACACAAATCCAAAGGCGCCCTCGCTTAAGCCCCACCACCCACCGGATCACCTTAGGTTAATGGCCCCTGTAAAATTAGGACACCCAATATTATGGCAACATTACAGCAACACGTTCATAACGACTTCTAACAAGACAGGAAGACATGTACCGCCTGTCCCATGCCCTGAGACCTAGCCCCACGATCTATGGTACCCGGTCAACAGGACACTGGTAACCATGTACTGATGAATCGCCATCAACCCCCTCTCAAGGTGCATTCCTCCTGTGTTGCATTAACCTGTAGAATAACCTATTGGAAGATTTACTAAAGAAGATAATATTGCAATGACTGAATGACTGCGGTGTGCATGGCCTAGGGCAAAGAAGTCAGGAAAAGACATTAATCTCTGACACTGGCCACAGTGGCACAACAACACCGCCCGGATGAACCCAGCTGACCTGCTAGCCCAGCCCAACCCACGAGGCTGACCATCCAAGGCCAACCACATCGCAGCAGCACCTACAGCTAGTCGTCGCCACCCAATCCCATTGAACTTGTGCCCCCTATAATATGTAGGTTCTGATGACGTTTTTTGTAAATATATACGCCTGTCTTTGCTATTGTCAGACAGAGCGCTCTCGGAGTTTGCAGAGTTCTTTGCATGCCCTATTCTGATTGATAAACTCCCATTTACGCTCACCCGCACTTTGTCTTGGCCTTATTCCCATCCTGGGAGAGTCCATCATTGTCTCTCATTGCGGGGAGGATCGTGCTGTTTGGGGACGCTTGCCTTCATGTGTCTGGGTAATGGCAGATTGGCAGTGGGGAACCCTCTGCGGCAGCTGCCTCTTCGTATTCATCTAAATCATTCCATACTTCTTCTATTTCTAACTCTGGCTCGTTATCCTCCCAGTTATCCTTTGGTTCACTTCCTTGTCTTTCACCCTGATCTCCACTTTGCTGACTCTCTGGTGTATCGGGGCGTATTGGCTTGTTATTCAATTGGAACAGGAACTGTCCTGACTGCCACTCTTGTTCTTGTCTTTGCTGTGATGACGTCCCTTGTGATGCTATAGATTGTCCTGATACTGAGACTGCTGGGGTTGCATTGCTTGCTGCCCCTAGTGACAGCGGGGGGTACCTCCCCTCCCCCTGGCAGCATTTGCCCGTTGTCGCATAGAGCTCTTAAGCGTGTTATTTCCATTTGTGCGTGTGCTAGCTGGCGATTTAAATCGCCTGTTAAACGTGCTAGGTTCACAGGAGGCGCACTCGTGGGGCCGTACAGGCCTCCTTTGTCATATGGTGGGGGTTCATGGGCTGTTGCCCCGCACGGAGCAGTGGGGGTGGGTGGTATATACATGGGCTCACTAAACCCTACTTCTGGCCTGGTCATTAAGGGATAGATTTTTGTTACTTCGTTCTCGGTTGTAGTTGTTGAGCACTCCCCTTTCGGTGTCCCGCTTACTTCTTCAGGTATTTTCTGCTTTTCTATCATTCGGCTGGTGCCTACCTCTGCCGTGGGGGTAACTTCCTCGAACATGCGCCATAAATCTAACACTTCTCTCCGGTTCTGTAACTTTTTCCCTTTGTATTGTGCTAGCAAATATGTTGATACTAGCTCCAACACTCTTTTGTCGAATGACCCTCCTTCTGGCCAAATTGGTATAACCCCATCTCCTTTTATCTCAGTGATCCACTGATCATGATACTTCTGTATCCTGTCGCTATATAGTGGAAGGTGCTGGCAAATATGTGCTAGTGGCGTTACCCTCCCCATGGCAATGCTTCTTTTTCTTTCTTGTGTGTTCTGGTACCCTTGAGTCCCTTCCCATCTCTCACTTGGTATGTCAGTTACAATATGTGAAAATACGTTCTTTATCAATGCTTGCAATTAAGGTATATCACATTAGCTGTTCTTTCTGAGAGGTGTTACCTGGTCACATCTCACAATATATTTCTTTGCCTATTATTCATTAATCAACAAGTTACTTGTACTGAAATACTTTAGCGTGTTCAACAGGACATATACACAAAGCAGACCAACAAACATAAAATCATGCAACATACACATGCACTGCCTGCGCGCGTTTGTTCTTTCCCTATTCCCGTTACTGTCCCCAGTTTTTCTTCTTCCCTATTCTACCTACTATTTCGCATTCACTCCCCACCTCTTTCACCTTTATTATGTCTCAAGGTTTCTTACCTCCACGGAAAAAGAATATTCTAAAACTACTCCGAGTCTACTCAATATACGAGACCCCTATTATTTTCTCTTTCTCTCTATTCTGCACTTGGTTGGGACAAATGCTACACGGCGCTGTCTTCTACCCCGTACGGGCTAGGATACCACTTCTCTTCTTCTCACTTCTTACAACACCTAATGGCCATATAAAGGATAGATCAGAAAAGCCTCGCCGTCACTCACACAGACGCTATTCTTAACTATCTTCCCTTTGTTGCTAATTCACTTCTTCCCGTATATCCCCTTACCTTCCTTTGGGGTCTTTGCAACCGGGACTCCACGTGTTCAGTCAGGTGCTCCGAGGGTCGCCGCTCACGGCCGGACCTCGCTCAGGTCTGTCCCCCAACCAAGCCGTGGCCTGCCTTGGCGAGCAGCCTTTTCGATCGGGTATTCGTCAAACGGGAACCCTTGACCCTTTCTTCTTGATGTGCACAGTCTGGTCAACCGCGGAGGCGATGGTCTTGCTGGGGGTGTCCTGGATCTCACTGCCGGACGGTGCAGGCCTCGAGGCACCTCTCTAAATCATTTGCGGGGGTCACCAAAAATGTAGGTGCCTTTCCCCGGCTTACTACGTCTAAGAGAAAAATAAAATAACCAACACAACCCCTGTCGGGGAAGGAGGCACTGAGAACCGGCTGCAAGAGTTCAAAGGATGGTTTATTTCTCCAGATAGGAAATAACCCCAAAAAGCCCTTCCCATTTCACATCATGACTCATATATATATATATCAATTAAAGTAACTCTAACAAAAAATACTAAATGGACCCGATTGGCCAGGCGGTGTGGTGCTGTAGGTCTGGGTGGCATCTCTTCCCTCTGATTGGCTGAGTGGCTGACGAGATGATGGACGTCAAATATCTTGTGCTCCACGCAGGTCAGGGTCCGGTCACTGTGGTCACTACCTAAGCTAATATGTTGCATTCGTAAAACACTAAATAACAAATTATCTAAACATTTGATGCTACTTTTCATATTTCTACACAAATCACACATAGTATTTATTGTCAGTACAATTGGGTCATTCGTGGCTTTAATTGGAGGCCTTGACCTTATTGTGCATGTAAAAAAAGTCAAGCTGTGTTTCACATATCTCCTAAGCTTTAGACCTATTAGTATAAGTAAAAACATATATTGTGGCAAAGTGCTTAAGGTTAGTAGCGGGTGTGTTGGGTGGGTTTCGCAGCGCAGGCGAGGGTTTGGCACTTGAAAGAAATACCTTGCAGGGAGCGCAGGGTCAGGATGGCAATAAATTACTCTAAATGGGGGTGGGTGGCTTGCACGTTTGTGGGGACGAACGAGCAAAAAGTGCTTAGCTCATCCTGGTCTACATGCTGGTTCTCATGCTTCCAGTGACCTCAGAGGAAGAACACTGTATCATATTGGTTGTTGAACTTTCTTCAGCTTCAGCGTGAGAATGGGAGTGCAGAGCTTTCCTTCGCAGGGGGAGTGCAAGGGTGGGTGCCAGCCAGCTGTCTGCGCGCCTTGTGTGTGTGCCTCTGTCCTTGGCTGTTGCGGTGGAAGGGGGAGCTGAGCCTTGCTGTACTATCGCAGTGAGGCCTGTTTTTTCCAAGATGGAGTCGAAAGGGGACACAAAAAATGGATGCCCCGTGTCCTGCTCAGTAGTCCCATCTATTTAGCGGTCAACCGTGGTTAACTTTACATAAGGGCAAGGGGCAACCCCACTACCGGAGGCACGTGGTCCAAGTCCCGTACTGAGGAGTGTACGGCGCGAGGGGGCCTGGGAGCCCCTCACTCCCATACACGTCTTAACATATTTGGGAAAAATTGGTTTTATCCAGGTGGTTTAACTTAGACACTATATGGAATAGATGCTTATCATGATCTGTGACGTCTGTGGTTTGTGAAGTTGTAATGTTTTTTAAGGCTCTGAAAATTGAAACTGAAAATTGAAAGATTCAAAGTTGAAGTTTTTTTTCGCTCTATATGTAAATAATGAATGAAATTTTATATCAAATCTGGATGAAATAAGTTGTATGAAATGCAAAAGGTTAATTGTATAACCTATACCACCTTGGTTTATCACAAGTATGTTTACTGCGTGTGAACGATTAGGTGATTGAAAACCCACAAACCTCTACTATTATATATCAGATCTGTGAATTTTTCAATAAACATGACTCACAAAATAAAAGATCCCTTCTGATACTGTCAAGTTTATTTTCATGATGTGGGATGACTTTACAAATCAGATGAGGAATAATTTTTGGTGGAAAATCAAAAAGTTCTTAACTACCTGCATAATGACAAGTACAATGGCTACCGTCAGGTAACCTTATCAAAATTCTGATGGTACAGTGATAAAAAGCAGAGGTTTTAGGTTCACGTGCAACTGCTTGTAGTCATCCATTCAGAATGTGGAAAATCTAACAAGATATGAAACCTAAAAATACTAACGATATATCATAACATCAATACTAAATGCAAGCCCCCTTATGGTGCGGGGGTATAGCTCAGGGGCAATGCATTTGTCTTGGAAGCAAGATAAACGCTGTGCAAATCAGGTTTGAATCCCTATGTCGTGCTTAGAAACCAATTTCTGATATTAAGCATGTTATAAAACATTTTTTTAAACTATTATCCCCTGGGGACAGTCTTCTTAAATCCTATCAGGTACAATTACAGCAAATGACAGTTCCTTTGACAAGTGCCTTTAAGTGCTTTCCAAAGAGATGCATGTTCTCCATTTAAAAGACAAATCCAGATTGTTTCTGGGTTCATAGTATCTAAAGAATATAGACAAAAATGTCCAAGCACTTCCACTGTTTTAACCTTTTTACAGTGGTCACATAAGCATTTTTCCCTGGACTCTTCCAGTAGGCACCCACAGGCTCCTCAGTTTCTAGTGTGTTAGGTTTCATTTCATTAAAAATCTCCTTATTTCTCAGTCTGGAAATTATAATTTGGGACACATTTATGTAGGCAATAGAACTTTAGGAATTTCACATCTCCCTTCTTTCCTGCAGTGTAATCTCGATTTTCACAAATGTCCTTAGATTAATATGTATCCTTTAAAATCTTGAACTTTATGTTACTATTTTAAAAAGACAATAAGTCAATAGCTACACCAGAAAGAACTATTTCCAGTCTTCCACAAACTTGCCAACCTTCATACGAGGTACACACAATACTTTTCAGATTAGAGATCGGGAATTGAAGACAATATAGTGTCTTTGTGAAAAAGGTTTGCTTATGCACAGAGATCATGAATTGAATATAATAGAATTTCGGGTTTCTGAATACTAAATTTCAGACGATTAAAGGAATGGTTCGCCCAAAAATGTTTATTTAAAAAATAGATAGGCAACATAAAAAAAAACCGAAAAAAAAAACGATTGGCGTTTTTTTTTTTGAAGTCCCTATGTAAAATTTTGAGCAATTCAAGCTCAAAAATTGAAAAAGCAAGCACATGGGCGCATCCATTTTGTGAAATGGCTGCCCGCCTGTGCTGGCTTTTGTGGCACTAATGAAGGAAAAGCCAGCCAGCTGTAGTAAACAAAAGCTACCAATGGGTGGCTTTTCCTTCATTGGTGCCGGGACTCGGAGGACGCGGACCGGAGACTACAGCCAGAAAAGCTGCAGCTGCATCTCGGTAAGTGCTATTTCTTTTTTTTTTTTTAAATAAGCACTAGCTGCATTTTTTTTCCTAAGTTTTCCGGGCTGTAGGAGAAATAAAACCACAGCTTTAAAAACGTTGTATTTATGTTTGCGGTGGCTTTTAAAGCGACCGCAAACATAAATACAACGTTATTGTGTTTGAAAACGCGCGGTTTTTCTTTCTAAGTTTCTCAGGCTCCTCTGAGCCTGAGAAACTTAGAAAGAAAAACCGTGGCGTTTTCAAACACAACCGCATTGTGTTTATGCCTAAATCTGCTTTCCCATTTGGCGCTTTAGGGCTCCCCACGAGGAGCCCTGGAGCCCCAAATGGGAAAGCAGATTTAGGCAGAAACACAGCAGCATGTAAACACAACCGTGTTGTGTTTCTGCCTGCCTTTGCTTTCACTTTGGGTCTCCGGTGCTCTCCTGGGGGAGCACCGGAGACCCAAAGTGATAGCCATGGCAGGCAGAAACACAATGCGTTTGTATTTGAAAAGGCTGCAGTTTTTCTTTCTGAGTTTCTCAGGCTCCTCCGAGCCTGAGAAACGTAGAAAGAAAAACCGCAGCGTTTTCAAACACAACCGCGTTGTGTTTCTGCCTAAATCTGCTTTCCCATTTGGCGCTTTAGGGCTCCCCACGGGGAGCCCTGGAGCCCCAAATGGGAAAGCAGATTTAGGCAGAAACACAGCAGCATGTAAACACAACCGTGTTGTGTTTCTGCCTGCCTTTGCTTTCACTTTGGGTCTCCGGTGCTCTCCTGGGGGAGCACCGGAGACCCAAAGTGATAGCCATGGCAGGCAGAAACACAATGCGTTTGTATTTGAAAAGGCTGCAGTTTTTCTTTCTGAGTTTCTCAGGCTCCTCCGAGCCTGAGAAACGTAGAAAGAAAAACCGCAGCGTTTTCAAACACAACCGCGTTGTGTTTCTGCCTAAATCTGCTTTCCCATTTGGGGCTTTAGGGCATGTAAACACAACCGTGTTGTGTTTCTGCCTGCCTTTGCTTTCACTTTGGGTCTCCGGTGCTCTCCTGGGGGAGCACCGGAGACCCAAAGTGATAGCCACGGCAGGCACCTCCGAGCCTGAGAAACTTAGAAAGAAAAACTGCAGCGTTTTCAAACACAACCGCGTTGTGTTTCTACCTAAATCTGCTTTCCCATTTGGGGCTTCACGGGGAGCCCTAGAGCCCCAAATGGGAAAGCAGATTTAGGCAGATACACCGCGGCATGTAAACACAACGCGGTTGTGTTTGAAAACGCTGCGGTTTTTCTTTCTGAGTTTCTCAGGCTCCTCTGAGCCGGAGGAGCATGAGAAACTTAGAAAGAAACACGGCAGCGTTTTCAAACACAATAACGTTGTATTTATGTTTGCGGTCGCTTCAATAGCTACCGCAAACATAAATACAATGTTTTTAAAGCTGCGGTTTTATTTCTAAGTTTTCCGGGCTCCTCCAGCCTGGAAAACCTAGAAAAAAAACACAGCTAGTGTTTATCTTTATTAAAAAAAAATAGCACTTACTGAGATGCAGCTGCAGCTTTTCTGCCTGTAGTCTCCGGTCCCCGTCCTCCGCGTACAGCACTAATGAACGAAAAGCCATCCAGTGGTAGCTTTTGTTTACTACAGCTGACTGGCTTTTCCTTCATTAGTGCCGCAAAAGCCAAAGCGAGCACAGCGGCGGGCATCCACTTCACAAAATGGATGCCCCAATGTGCTATCTTTGAGCTTGAATTGCTCAAAATTTTATATAGGGACTTCGAAAAAAAAACGCCAATCGTTTTTTTTTTTATGTTGCCTATCTATTTTTGAAATAACATTTTTTGGGCAAACCATTCCTTTAAGATTCATCCAAACAATCCGTAAAGCACTGCACCTGCATCCTCTCCGAGAAAGTGAAGGATCAGCTGGAAATTGTCAACATATATTAAAAATCTTCGACCTGAATGTCCAGATAAGTTCAGCCATTGGCCTCATATAAAGGTTGAACAACAGCGGACTAAGTGAGGTGCCCAGCAGTAGTACTCAATAAGTTACTGATTTTTTTGAAGATTCGAATGAAGGCAATAGTGCTTATTGAATTCAGTCTGTTAGAAAAGAGTAGGAATAGGCCAAGGCTTTATCCCTGAAGCATACACTATGGATACGTGCTAGAAGGATAGAACGGGTTGAAGTCAATACTTTCTGCTTATTCAGCTCATTGCGATCCAATTGGTCACAACTAGTAAAAGGATTAAAGTTGCCCCATGCCACAAAGCATTTTGTCGCAACACAGCCCTTACAATTGGACAGATCTGATGGTTATATGGAAAGAATGGTGTTCCCTAGTACTCCTCTGCTGGTTGCTCCATAGGCAGTCAAGTAGAATTGCAGTTATTGTGTGACAGTCGATTTCAGATGATAATATATATTCTCCCTAGCCATACCGGGTAGGCACCAGACTTGCTTGGACAAACTTGGTTCTATGCCCAGTTATGCTATATTTTGTGATGTTAGGTTTATGTCATTCTCTGTCAGGTTACGGCATTCCAGGTCACAAATTCAGGGCCCACAATGTTTAGTCAATCTACATAGGTCTCCCTTCAGACTCCTACTGCCACATCAGAGATATTCTGTGTCGGTTTGCCATTTGGCAAGGATGTAAGAGGCCTGGTGTTTTTGATTTTTATTGATTTAATACAATTATGATGGTAATTCCATCTCTGAATGGGTAATCTGCTGATGAGAGGCCCCTTTAATAAGCTCCATTCTAAAAGCACAGTACCAGTGGCACAGATGAGGTTCAGAGGTCATAGGTGCCCGTTTGACAGCTGTTGTGACAGCCAAGTCTCTGTAGAACTGGGGTTGCATTTAACATATAGACACCTGTTCCGAAACAGTATAATCATGAGTCTACATGCTGGTGGCAGAATAATCTCGAAATATAAGCCGTTCCTTAGTTATGGTATAGTGGATGGTATTTTCATCATTATTACAGCAACAGAAATTTGTTATCTTACATGTGCCAGTTCCTGCTGTGGAAGGTGGTGTGTATTCTGGACAGACAAGCTGAGCTTGCTAAATGAAAGGACAGGAAAATTGATGACCATGCCTCTTCATTGGTCTCTTTGTGAGGGTATGTAACATCCTCCGCCAGTGACAGCTGCACAACAGGCTGCGGTCCTGGGCCCAGGCATCAAAGGGCACACCACACCCATTCAAATGCAGTAGCCTCATACCAGTTTTCTGCATTTCTAAAGGCCTTTGTTCCTAGTGGGAAGGGAAGGGAAGGGGTGGGGTTTAGCATTGACAGGAGGGCTCTGTACAGTGGAGGAAGACTTCCACCATCTTGCTTCTCTCTGCCTCTCTCTCCTTCCTGTCCCCTCCACTTCCTCTAGAGCAGAGTACTTTGGGTGTGATATAAGAACTACAAAGTCCACTTCTTTCAAGAACAGGGATTGCAGCACTAAGGGAGGACAGCTCAGCGGCAACGTGCTTGCCTTGGAAGCAGGACGACACCAAGCAACACAGGTTCGATCCCCGGGTCCACGCTTAGAACCCTCTGAGTGACTAAGCGCGTTATAAATATGCAACTAAGACACAAAAAAAACAATTACGCAAAAAAAATATATAATAATTCTGTAACAGCGCTTCGATGCCCGCGGGCTGTGTGAGTGCTTTAAAAATGTAAAATAAATTAATACAAATAAGGCAGGATAGATTTAGTTGCATCACCTCCAGGCTTTTGTCTTTAAAATAGGGGTCTGCCACATTATCTTTGAATCATCTTTTGGACGCCAACCTTTCAAGAAGATTTCAATGAACCTCTGTTGGGAGAGTTGATCTTACCAACGACCTCTGCCAGTGAGGTGAAGACTGTGAGACCAAGGCAGAGGGTAGCTCTGTCCCCCCACCATCCCCAGTGGCCCGTGGAGGTGTACTGCTGCTGGAACAAGACCTGCCTCCCTGCCAGCCACAGTGGCGCCCAGGACCTCACTGTTTTGAAGGACGCCTGAAGTTGTGTGCCAGCCTCCCCTGTGTTTGGGAGCCCGAGAACAAGGACCCATCATGTCCCTGATAGCATGGAATGGGACTCACAGCACCCTGAGAGGCAAGACAGTTGGTAGCCTGGTGTTTTCGCCATTGAACTGCTTGGAGCTATGTTTTCAAGAGCCGTTCAACACATTCAGCCCACAAAAACTCTGCTGTGCTGCCTTTTGCACTCTCCCTATCCTCAAATTGATTGCACAGTGCCAAGAAGTCTGGTTTAGCGCTGCCAAACTTTCAAGAACTGAAAAAAGGCACTATTCACTATTAATTGCCCAGGCTTGTGCCCTAGAGACTAAATCCCTTTTCTTACCTTACTCTCCTGATTCATTATTCAGAGTATTATAAATTGGGCTTTGCCATCGTGGCTTTTTCTCTGTTTCTTCCTCAGGAGTATATTTGTATTTATATTTTATTAAATTATATAATACGCCTTTCGCCAAAGGCGCTGAACACTAAAAGAATTCAGAAAACGGTATAATCAAAATGATACAAATGATTAGAGATTATATCTGGTTTTCTAAGAAGCAAGAAACGAAAGAAGGTAGAGTTTAAAATGTGTTTGAAGAGAAGAGGAGCGAAGGGGATGAGGAAGCGCGTTCCAATGCTTAGGAGCTTGAAGAGAAAAAGAACGGAAACGAGACTAGGCACAGGGTGGCTTAGGAACAGTTAAGAGAAATAGATGATGAGAACATAAAGGACGTAAAGGGACATAGAATGAGAGTAGGGAATGTTAATGTTAATGTTAAAGGATATTTGTACTGCACACTATCAACACCGCAGTGGTCCCCTGGCGATTGGGCAGCTCTGAAAAAAGGGAGGGGTGGGGGTGAGTTAGTGGGAATAAGCTGGAAAAGTGCAAGAGAGCAGTGATGTGCTGTTGGGGGCCTCAGACCGGAAGTCCGTTGGCTGGGCTTGGGGTGTTTTACGGTCAGTAGTCATTGTGTGCTGTTGTGTGAGTCTATGTGTGGTTTTTTTTGTTATTGCAGTGTAGTGAAGTTTGTGCGGATTGTTGTGTTGTAGGCTTGTAGTTGTGTTTGGTTAGAGTTTGAGAGGTGTATGCCGAGGGGTGAAATTGTTAGTTGATTGGTTAATTGGCATTGCTGTCTGGAAGCGAGGTGCTAAACTTCCGTTTTCTCTCCAGGTGGGGTGCGTGAGCATCTACGCGTCTCCGTCCATATCTGGGGCTGTCCGACACTCACAGTTCCTTTCTCACATGGCATTCACTCACATTCATAACCTTGCCCAAGTTGGGCACCGGCCACTTGCTTGACACCTGTCTGTATGCAGGGCAGGCAGGCATTTGTGCGTCCCTTCAAATCTGGCCTTAAGAGCATTCCCAATCCAGTCATTTCGTGGCATCGCTCAGCCAAGGTTACTCCATTGATATGTGGCGGCTGGTCGGCATTCATCATCTTGTTCAGTTGCTCATGCATGCTACTGCTCCCAGCCCCTTCGAAATGTGGCAAATGCCAACACTTGCAATTATGTCCAGGGGCGGCACCTGCCTTCATTCACAACTCCATTCGGTCAATGCCCATGCCAATATACACAACTTAGTTCAAGTGTGGCATGTGCTAACATTCACACAACTCTATACAATTATGATATCTGGTAGCAATTATGGAGCGGGTGGGGTTGTTGGCTGGAATTGGCTAGGAATGCTGATTTCTGTCCTCATGGGTGTCGCTAGTGTCTATTTGACTTCGCGCCGTCTCTCTTGTTGTAGTAAGAGTTTCTTTATTCAGTTCTGGATGTTGTCAGCATCGCCCTAAAATTGTCATCCTTTTCTTTGTGTTTCCCGTTCAGTTGTTTTGCTTTTTCAGTTTGAGTCTGTGATGTTGAAGAGCCAGGTTTTTAGTCATTGGACCTCATTACAACCCCAGCGTTAACCATGGCGCTATTAGCGCCATGGTTAACGCTGTTAACTTACTGATTCCGCCATGATGAAATGGGGAATTACCACCCCATTCCAAGGTTGGCGGGGCGGTAATTCCCCATTTACCATTGGTCCTTCCCCATTCCCATTTTTGCCCAATAGGGCTCAATGGGAAAGGGGAAGGTGGTAAATACGGTACCGCAAATTGCGGTACCGTAATTACCTTCAAGGTCCCTTTGCGAGTCCCTACCTTAACGGCTTGTCCAGACCAGCCGCTAAGGTCGGGAGCCGCAAAGGGACCTCGTAGTCAGGCATTAAGGGGTTAACGGCGCTGCAACCTTTTACGGCGCCGTTAACCCCTTAACGCCTGGGTCGTAATGACCCCCATTATCTGAATTGTAGGTGGTCTTCGGTGGTTATTTATTTCGGGATGTTGTTCCAGGTTTTGTGGCTAAGTGGGAGAAAGAGGAGCCCCCTAGTTTTTTACTGACATATGGTTTTGGTTCCAGGCAGATTTCGTTACTTGATCTGGGGAGTCTCGTTGGCTTGTAGATTGTTATTTTCTTTGTAGGAATTCAACTCCTTGCCCGCTGATTGCCCTGTGTGTTATGCACAGTGTTTCGAAGGTGATGCGATATTTGATTGAGAGCCAATGCAATGTTTTTAGGGCTGGATTGATGTGGTCTCTTCTGGATAGTTTGGGGAGCAGTCTGGCTGCTGTATTTTGGATCTGTTGTAGGTATTCTGGTATCTCGAGATAGAGGCTGTTTGAATAGTCGATTCTTGACATGATGAGGGCGACGATTGTGAGTGTTTTGTGGGTGAAGGAGAAGAAAGGTAAGATTTTTCTTGCCGTGTGAAGGAGGACGAAGCATTTCTTCATTATTGCATTTATTTGTGGTTCTAAGGTTAGGGTGTTGTCTATCAGGACTCCCAGATTTTTTTCTACCTTAGAAGGTATTGGTGCGGTTCCCATTTCCGTTGGCCATGGAATGTAGGTGTTGTTGTCTTGGTTTTTGGAGATAATCATGAATTCTGTCTATCCTGAGTTGATTTTCAAGTTGTTGGCGTTCATCCAGTTAAAAACTTGTTTTAGACAGAGTGATAGGGTGGGGCCAGGCAACAAGTGCATGCATTTGAAGACTATCGAGATAGTGATACAAAAGATGAGGTTCAAAAGAAAGTAAGGATATTCAAAGCAGGGAGGATGTATTAGGGCAAAGAAAAAAGGAGACAACAGAAGAATTATGGATGGAATGGAGAGAGAAAGGTGGCAAGCAGTGAGAGCAAGCAATAAAGATGAACAGTAGATAATACAGGAAAAGACAAGGGAAAATAGAACTTTAGTGGTGTGAAAAGATAGATAGTTGTGAGCATGGCGAATATTAAACAGAGCAAAGCGGCAAGAGTGGGCAATGGAGGAGATATGAAGGGAAAAGGAAAGGGATGAATCAAAGATAGCACCTAGGTTGCGTGCTGAAGGTGAAAAGGAAAGAGGGGATGGGGAAAGATTAAAGAGGGAGTGGATGATGTAGAAGAGATAGTTGAAAAGCAAAGAACAAAACCTCATTTTTTTAGAGATTTTTAGATATCAAAAATGGGAGGACATGCAGTTCTGAACCACTAGAAGACAGTTAGAGACAGTGGAGTGGAGAGCATAGTGAAAGGAAGCAAAAGAAAGATCTGGGAGTCATCAGCGTAAAGGTGAAAGGAGGAGATAAGAGCAGAGAGAGGAGCAGTATAGAGAGAAAAAAAGAGAAGGTCAAGTACTGAGTGTGTCTCATGTACTGCTTTTCTATATAGTTATTTTGCAAATGGTGTATTTTATTAAAGTATATCTATTCTTATAGAACCTTGATTGGACATTCCCTTTATTTTGGACTGTTCTGCTTTACTGTTTGGGTCGCTACTGAATTACATTCAGAACCCTCTTAACAGTATAGCCTTCCCTGGGCCTAGCTTACCACAAAATATGAAGGAGGTATGTCGCTTAACTGTGCCTGTTTTACCTTTATGATTGTGTTGGCCTTTGTTTTGTAGCAGTGTGCGAGCTGAGTGGGCATTTAGCCTCTACTCATCCTTGTACTTGTGCAGGGCAGAATCCAATTCGTCACACACTCCAAGCATAGCACCGCTCAGGCGGAAAGTGGTAAGGGCGTGTATGTTCATCCTGAATTCCCATAAGAAAATATTGTAGGCTTCACCCACTCCCACGCTTAAGTGTTAAATAGTGATCGTGATAAAATACAGCCAGATATGCACCATGGACAAGCACCTGACAAAGGAAGTTGCACATCATGTATTAGACGTGCAACCATGCTGGCAGGCACCAATACAAGTGTCTATCTTGTCTTTAAATCCTATAATATTATGGTTAATAGCACATACCAATCTGGTTTAAAATGCACTGTTTGTTTCCAAATTGATACTAGTTGCCAAACACCTTCCTTGGGGGTTTGCAAGAAGTGGGCCCCACGCAAGTAAATTGCCTCAGCTTCACAAGGTTTGTAGGGTTAGTCCCACTCCCCAAAGTTTAGGTCTAGTTGCATCCCTGCCTGCACCACACTGCTTTTGCTCAGATTTGCTTCTTAACACACCAAACAGCTTCTGACTAGGACTTCGAGCAGGACATAAAGAAAGCAACAGCGCACAAGAACATTCAGGGACTGTGCATGCACACATGCTAGCTGCAAACACAAGTATTGGGGACTGTGGTCACCGGGCTCTGCCCCAACCAGAGGAACACACCTACTGACCTACACCTAACGCCCACCTAAACACATCAAGCACCTTCTGCAAACCTAAGACATAAAACATAGAAGAGGTTAAGAAATATTCCATACAAATAAATAAATACATTAGTAAAACATAAAATCCAATATGAGGTATATAGACATAATCCATGTTGCCCATGTTGCTGCCTGCTGCACTCAGAACTTGAGCCTCTGGGTGTTTTTCTCCTTCACCTGTGAACACCATGCTGTGCTTCCAACTTGGCCGCTCTCCTCCACTGTTTGCTTGAGGCATTGTGTCTGGTGTGCCTTCTCCTTTCCTGTGCTGGCATTGGCTGCTAAGTTTCTTTTCTGGCAAATTGGGGACCGGCAGGCTTTAGCCAGCCCCCTCAACAAAGGCCCACTCCTAAGGCCCCTGTCTGCTTCCTGTCCACTTCTAGGACACTCTTTGGGTTCCTCCCTGCACCCTATAATGATGCTGCCACCTCACCCCTCTAAAGAACCTGGACTGCCTTGACATTGTAACCTCCCGAACTATGGGTTATTTCCCTCCTTCTGGACTCACTCCTACCACCCTTTGCTAACATCTGAATCCCTAATTGGAAAGTCAAATTTTGCTGTGTTTGTTATTTGCTTGAAAGTCAATTTTTTGCTGTTTTTGCTTTTTGCTTGAAAGTCATATTTTGCTGTTTTTGCTTTTTGCTTGAAAGTCAAATTTCTTCTGTTTTTACTTTTGCTTGAAAGTCAAATTTTTCTGTGTTTGCTTTTTGCTTGAAAGTCTAATTTTGACAAATTTAGCTGTGTTTGCTTTTTGCTTGAAAATCAAATTTTGCTGTTTTTGCTTTTTGCTTGAAAGTCAAATTTCTTCTGTTTTTACTTTTACTTCAAAGTCAAATTATGCTGTTTTTGCTATTTTCTCTGTACTTTGCTTAAACTGTTGCATCTTTGTAACTTGCCGGCCCAGTGACCTCACCACTCTCTTTGGTTCCACACCTACCTGCTTTATCCCACCCTGCTTCTCCCTCATTTCCTCGCGTCCACTCCCATGGTGCTTTCTTTTTCTCCTATCTTTTCCAACTGCTTATCCATTGACTATCCTTCCCTTCTCACTAAGTCTGACAGGAAGAAAAGGGTATCTTGGCCTCTAACCCTGGTCTCCCTATCTCCGACACCTACTCCAACGCTTCCTCCAGACAGACCCTCACCGACATTCTCTTTGTTGTTCCTTCACCAGATCCTTGGACTCTTCATATGATCTCTGTGCTCTATCCTATCTCCTCCTCTCCCATTAATGGTGGCACTCGCTGGGAAGTTGTTGACTCTTCTAAAGTCATCATTAATGTCTACCTTAATGGCACTGTCATGGTCCAAGGCCCTGAGGCCAATCTCCTCCTCTTTGATAGGCATTTCCCTCACTTCATGAATTTCCTATCATATCCTGCTGTCCCCTCGCCCCCTCCCTTGGCTACCTTTCCCTCTCTCCCCTCCTCCTCTGCCCCTCCTAGGGCTCCTTCTCCTCCACAGGAGGTACCTCTGCTCTGTACCCCTCCCCGGAAGGTCTTTAAGGCTGGCAACCTTCTTCATCTTGCGACTCTCAACTCTCGCTCTCCTGTCAAAAACTTGTCTGACATCTGCCACCTCCTGGAAGAACTAGGCCTTGATGTCCTTGGTCTTACGGGGACCTGGTTCACACACAGCTCAGTCACGAGCTTTGACACTCACCTCCCCGATGGCAATAAGATCCTCTCTGCACCCAGATCCTCCCGGTCCGGTGGGGGAGTAGCCCTGATCTTTCCTGAGTGGATTCCTGCCTCTATCATTCCCACTCAGACCTACTCCTCTTTTGAATGCCTTGTCTGTAGGCTCTCTCTCTCTCCTAGCCACTCTCTTATGGTGGCTACTATCTACCGGCCTCATCGACAAGTCACCTCATTTCTATCTGAGTGGGCGGACCTCTCCTCCTCCCTCCTGGCCCCTACCACTCAACTTCTCCTCCTCGGTGAACTCAATATCCATCTAGACTCTCCTTGTTCCTCTTCTTTTCTCTTCTGTGACCTCTGCGACTCCCTCTCCCTGTCCATCCTCCCCTCTGTCCTGACTCACTCTGCAGGGCACATACTCAATGTCTTGATCTCCTCTGGCCTCCCCCTCTCCATTCCTCTGACCACTCCTCTCTCCTGGAGTGATCATTCCCTCCTCTCCTCTCATCTGTCCCTCTCTTCCCCCCAGGCCAAGCCTACCCCAACATTGCCAACTACCTTCTCGGACATCTGGCCCGTGAAGCATGTGTCACTTGAAGCTTTCGCTGCCACCTTTGCTCCCCCTCCACCTCTGGGTGATTCACATTCTGGCACAGCCCTGTCTCTGCTCTACTCCTCTATTTCTAATACTCTTGATGTTCTTGCCCCTGTCATGAGGATCTTTTTGAAGTCCAAAGCCAAGTGCAATTCCTGATAGGACTCAGACCTAGCTACACTTAAACGTTTGTGTAGGGTGTCTGAGAGGAAATGGAGGGCTTCTTGTTCATCCTCTGACAAACGGATCTGTCTCCTGCCCCAAAGGCAATACTGACTCTCTCGGAAGATAGTCCACATTCAAGCCCGTGTCTCTGCGTCATCTAGCAACTCGGCTGAACTCTTTAAAATCTGCAAGGAGCTGGTCAACTCTGCTGCAGTCTCTACCCCTACTGTTGCCTCCCAGGCACTTTGCAATGCCTTTGCCTCTCACTTTATCTCAAAAACCCAGGACATCCTGTCCATCCTCTTCTCCCCACTCTGTCTGTGCTTGCTGACCGTCCTTCAGGCACTGCTCCACCCTCTCTTTCATCCTTTCCTCTTTTCACCCCTGATGAGGTCGCCAGACAAGTCCGATCTATGAAAGCCTCATCAAAACAGGTTCATCCCTGTTCTTCTAAAACCCTCAAGGACCACGTCGATACCCTTGCTCCGGCCCTTGCTGATTTCTGCAACCACTCCTTTGCCTCTGGATCCTTACCCTACCCACTGAAGCACTCCCTTGTGCATCCAATTCTCAAGAAACCCACAGCTGATCCTTCTTGTCCGGCTAACTATTGCCCAATTTCCATTACTCCTTTTCTGGGCAAACTCTTGGAAAAGCTGGCCATCTCTCAGCTTAATCATCATTTTAACTCTGTTGGCTGTCTCCACGACCACCAGTCTGGCTTCAGAGCTGCCAGAAGCATGGAAACTGCTCTCCTGAACATCCGTGAAGATTTGCTCTCCAACCTTGACTCTAACATCCCCTCTGCACTCATCCTACTCGATCTCTATTCTGCCTTCAACTGGTAAACCATACCATCCTGTTCAACCGTCTCCGTGATAACCTGGGTATCACAGATGAGGCTCTTGCCTGGCTGACCTCTTTGTTCTCTGATCGACCCTCCCAGGTCCAACTTGGGTCCTTCCCATCATCTATCTCGCTCTCAACCTGTGATGTTCCCCAGGGGTATAACCTCTCGCCCTGGCTTTTTAACCAATACCTGGCAACTTTTGCCCACTGCATTGCCATTTTCTGCTCCAGTTTCCAGTGCTATGCTGACGACACTCAATTCATTTTCAGGCTGCCCTCAGCCACCTCCTCTCCTTCTCTCATCTCTGATTGCCTAACTGCCATTCAAGATTGGTGTGCCGCCAATGATCTTTGTCTGAACACCCGTAAAATGGAGATCCTCCTCATCGGCACACCTTCACCCTCCTTTCCCCTCACTCTCTGGCTGGCCTCCCTTGTCCCTCCTCCTACCCCCACCTAAGAACATGAGGGTAATTTTGACTCCACACTTTCCTTCTCCTCCCACATCTCTGATGTCTCTAAAAAGTCAAACTTCCTAATGCACCTCCTCAGAGGTACTCTGCCTT
Source organism: Ambystoma mexicanum (assembly GCF_040938575.1). Taxonomy (NCBI): domain Eukaryota; kingdom Metazoa; phylum Chordata; class Amphibia; order Caudata; family Ambystomatidae; genus Ambystoma; species Ambystoma mexicanum. The sequence continues at coordinate 113,396,645 of NC_090923.1, forward strand.
TCCTCTCCTTCCCCCAGAAGCTCATTGTCTCTCAAGCGCTGGTTCCCTCTAGGTTGGACTATTGTAACAGCCTCTTTCTAAATCTACCTGCCACTAGGCTCAGCCCTCTGCAACTAATCCAGGACAGAACTGTGAGTCTTGTCCTTGGCCTCAAGCCCTGGGATCGTATCTCTCCAGCTCTGAAACCTCTCCATTGGCTCCCAGTGGATGCAAGGATTCAATTAAAAAAACCTCTGCATTGTCCAAAAGGCTTTCTGGGGACTGGGTCCAAAATACCTTCAGCTATCCGTCCACAAATACCTCCCCCATCGAACTCTTTGCTCCTCTTCCTCAAACTCTCTCAGGGTCAGTCGTTTTTCAAAGAAACGCTAGGGGTAGTCCTTTGTCTTCGGCTGGGGCCTCCCTCTGCAACAGCCTGCCTGCCCCTCTGAAACTGGAGGAGAACGGAAACACCTCAAGACCTTCATTTTTGCTTCTGCCTTCGTCCCCCCTCTCCCCTGATGATCTGTTCTCTTTCGGCACCGTGCACCTGGCCTACCCTTTGTCTTCCGGGCCCAGGTACCTGCTCACCCTGCCACCCTCCTGCCTACTGCCTCTGGGCCACCCCTTGCGCTGGGGTCTGTATCTGTACCCATACAGCCCCCCCTTTCTTCCTGCACTTATCATACATACCCTGTCTGCTGCCTTAAACCCAGCACTTGCCGCTTGCTGGCTGCACTACCACTTTTTGTTGTCTTTATTTTATTTCATTTATTATTTTTCTGTTTTCTCCTTTGCTCTGCACTTTCCACTCATCCCCCCATGCACTTTTGCCCTCTCCCTCTCCCATGCACTTGTGCGTTCTCAATGTCACTGGGCCATGAAGATCGTTGTTTTGTTCTCTCTTGTTTCCCCTCCCTTGCCTTGTTGCGCTCTGAATCACGTGTGTACGAGCACCATATATATGAATAAAATATCAATATCAATATCATCAGGCAAAAACCTAAAGATCAATATTTTTCAAACTCGCTTTCATAAACATTGGCATGTAAGCCTTAAGGACACCCCACCTGCTACCTAACTTATTAACAAGACTCCCAATGGGGAGATTTCAGGGGGCAAACTGGAGACCAGCTCATAGCAAGGCACCCATCATGTATCCAGTCAAGTAGAGGATTGCACCTTTCAGGCAGCAGCTAGCTCCATAATGCCATAGGGAGCGCTTCACAAGTAGCTTGTGTAATCAGGCCTCCCATATAAGGCACTTCGTGGCGGATTCTGGCCTTTAAGCGCCGTGGTTATACAACCTGTGCTGCTCACGTTTTCCCTGAGCAATCCTCCCAGCGTGCAGCATAGGCGTGTCCAGGGAGTGGCCTGGAGTGGCACGTGCTAAATCTAGAATATGATTGGGCGCCCTAGATCCCATCCCATCATCTAAAACTATGGGGTGTGTGCGCGCGCGAAAACTGGTACTTCATTCCACCCATGCATAAGTCAGTGCCCCACTTGGGCCACCCCAGTCAAAAGAGTCTGGACACGCAGCTAGAAGAGGTGCAATGCTGCATGTCGCAGGGTGTTGATATTGGTGTAAGGGGCCACAAAGATTGGGACAGTTCGCGCTATAAGAACCTCTAACATAACATAACCATCACCTCAAAACACAACAGCTCTGTACGTTTTATGAAAAAGATAGACATGGCGTGGGCATTAAATACCGAATTTACCGTGTTTCATTAGGGAACGGCCGGCAGCCTCGCTTAGACAGCGCCATGGCCGCCTGTGTGCTTGCCCTGTGGGTGGTCGTGCTGGCTGACCTACAGTTACTGATACGCCACTTTCATACAGCATACATCACCAGTTCCTCTGTCTCCTCGCGCGCGCTCCGGCGATTCGTGCACAAAGGACAGGCGCGCTATACACTTCCACGAGACCCTGCAAATGGGCAAAGGTCGAGATCACTGCCATCTCTCAACGGGGGTGATATGAGCTGTCTCGTGCTGGAAATGTCAAGAGCAGCCTTCATTCCAGCCCGGCCACCTGTGAGAGCTGGCGGGAGGGCAAAGGGGGTGCTCATTCCTGTGCGGCTCCCGAGACAACCAAAGCATAGTTTGCTGCTTGCAGGTGTGTGCCAACATGATCCATTCCATTCGGGCGATCTTTGACGTCCTGGATCTCCCTATTATAAACCGAGGACTACAAGTCCCAGAATGCAAAGTTAAAGCCTGGACTGAGTTCGCGCCTCCCAAATGAAATGTATCATTTTGGTATGTATGCTATTACCATACAGTGCCAGGTGGTGTAGTGCAGGCCAGGGGTGTTGCTAGGTCTGAAAAACACCCGGGGCTACGCTGATGTCGGAACTGTCGGGACTGGGGGTTAGCTAGCCTTTTGGTTGAAGCTCTTGAGATTCTATCCGGGGCTACAACCAAAAGACCAGGGGCTATAGCCCCCTTAGCCCCCCCCAGCAACGCCTCTGGTGCAGGCTTTGTTGGGAGCTAAGGGGTGGAAAGTCAAATCACAGGAGGCTGCTTGATCCACTGTGATCTTGGACAAGCTACCTTGTCTCTCCGAATGTAAGCTACTCTTCTCTAAATTTAGTATACACAGAGCCTGCTTGGGCGGAGATATTCAACATAAGCCAAAGTTAAAGGGACTGACTCACAAAGAAATTACTTTATCTTGCCCTTGACTTAAACCCACACAGGGCTATTCAACTCACAAAGAGGTTACTTGCCCAGGGAGTCCCACACCAGAGGCAAGCAGGGATGTGAAGGCCTCCGGCAGGTATCGGGAGTGTGGCGACAGGACACAAGCTATGGGGTGTGCTGTGAAAGACATAATGGGACAGGGTGCCATGCCCGGGTTTTATGTTCTGGTTGGTAGTGAGTCACCATGCCAGATATGAGTTTTGTGTCATGGTTTGTGGGGAGCCTGAGGGCAGGGCACTATGTCCGGGTTTTATGTTCTGGTTGGTGGTGAGTCAGGATGCCAGATATGAGTTTTGTGTCATGATTTGTGGGGAGCCTGAGGGCAGGGCACCATGTCCCGGTTTATGTTCTGGTTGGTGGTGAGTCAGGATGCCAGATATGAGTTTTGTGTCATGGTTTATGGGGAGGCTGAGGGCAGGGCACCATGTCCGGTTTTTATGTTCTGGTTGGTGGTGGTTCACGATGCCAGATATGAGTTTTGTGTCATAGTTTGTGGGGAGCCTGAGGGCAGGGCACCATGTCCGGGTTTATGTTCTGGTTGGTGGTGAGTCAGGATGCCAGATATGAGTTTTGCGTCATGGTTTGTGGGGAGGCTGAGGGCAGGGCACCATGTCCGGTTTTTATGTTCTGGTTGGTGGTGGTTCACAATGCCAGATATGAGTTTTGTGTCATGGTTTGTGGGGTGCCTGAGGGCAGGGCGCCATGTCCGGGTTTATGTTCTGGTTGGCGGTGAGTCAGGATGCCAGATATGAGTTTTGTGTCATGGTTTGTGGGGAGCCTGAGGGCAGGGCACCATGTCCGGGTTTATGTTCTGGTTCGTGGTGAGTCAGGATGCCAGATATGAGTTTTGTGTCATGATTTGTGGGGAGCCAGAGGGCAGGGCACCATGTCCGGGTTTTATGTTCTGGTTGGCGGTGAGTCAGGATGCCAGATATGAGTTTTGTGTCATGGTTTGTGGGGAGCCTGAGGGCAGGGCACAATGTCTGGGTTTCGTGTTATGGTTGGTGTGGAGGCAGGATTCTATTGAAGTCAACATGGAGTTCAATGCTTTAAGACAAGTTATCTGAATACTCTTTTATATTGCATCCTTCGTCCGCAGTTCCCGCATCAACTTTTCTCCTCAAGGGAGTTAGCCGCGTGGAATGGATTAGTGAAGCGGGTGCTTTATCTCATACAATGAGGGAGGCAATTTGAGAATGGTGTGATGTTGACATTAAACTACATTTGACATAAGATCAGACCTTTTTGTCTGGTCCTCTCCTCACTTGCAATCAAGAATGTATCATTTATTTGTGGACAGTTAACCACATCTCCCTCATCAAAATCCTGCTCTAATCAATGAAAATAAGTCAAAACTGAATAGAGCTGCTATAGGTAGAAGATGCACCAATCAGCAACTCCCTTTCTGGACGGGACGATCGAGGGCACAAAGCCACCAGTTTCCTCCTGTTTTGTTTCCGGGTATGGTCTTCATTTCCGCCATTTTCTCTCTGTAAAGGTTGTTTCTACAATCAGCCTCCAATGTCTTTCAATTTAAGGAGATGGAGCGGCACATCCGGTTGACTTAAGTGGTCTCCCTGAGCCCCACCTCTCCCTCACCCTCCTTGGTCCAGGAGAACATGTTGCAAAACCAGTAGCTCAGTATGGCGCTGACAGCTCTAGATCAAATATATTTCCTGGCCTACAAATGTAGGTTGTAAAGAAGTAGAAAAACTGTCCAATTGAAGCCTTTTCTACATAGGGACCACCTTCCCCTGCAGGCTGCAGGGGAAGGTGTTTTTGCTTTGCCACAGACACCAAAGATACTCAGCAGAATTTAGGGCTCATTTGTGAGTTTCCGGTAACAAGGCAGCTGCGAACTGTTACGTTTACACTTCTACTTACACAGTCCCACGTCTTCTTTATTCCTCATTTTTCTAGCGGAGTGCAGAAGTGGATGGTAAAAAGGCAGCATACAGGCACGGTATGGCAGCATATTCTCATTTTGCACAGCGGAGTGCAGAAGTGCAGGACTAAAGGCGGCCTGCACGCTTTTACAGCCCTGCACTTTGGCGCTCCGCCGTGCAAATGACCTACATTTGCGCGTGGGCACAGTGAGCTGTGTATGTCGCAGTGCTAATGTAGCACACCACATTGCCCCTAAATGATCATGGCATTGTGCATTGTTGTCTGCAGCCCTGCACTGCAGTGACTACTCTCACCCCCCCTATCCGACAGGTTCGGAATTCTTCAGCCAGTCCCATTTCTAGAGCCATCATAAGCGCCCGGCACTTTGCCAACTCTGTTTGCAACATGCATGACCTTGAGGTTCCATAAGTCTTTTTTCTGTCAAGCTGGCTTCCTGGCTCCTTCTCTCAGTCTAATACATAGGAAGAGCAGCCTGCTTCCTGTGCTGCCGGCATGTCGCCGAGCCCATAAAATACCCTTTGCACAATGGCCGCCCTGATGTCGAGACGGGCCTTCTTCAGGCTGCCGCTGACAGAGATGTCCACACCTGTGAGCATTCTCTGATCGCTATCTAGGAAGAAAGAAAGATCCAACTGCGAAGCACATCAAACACAAAAGGAAACATTCTGCCGGCTTATAGGGGCGGCGCCCACCGGGCACGTGGCTGCCTGCGTGCCCCGGCAGATTCATACAATCACTGTTAGGAATAACGCTTATCGGGGGCCGCCATTGCTAAACAAAAGGTGCAAGGAGGACATTGATGATGAAATATGGCTCGTACGTGCATAATGCCCTTACTTATTGGTGTGATGGGTATCTGCAGAGGTGCTTTTATGAGTCCCAAAGCGCGCTTCTCAGGATATAACATAGTCTACATGCAATCTTCACAATCACAATGTATCCACCAGAAATATCCTTATCCCCATAGAAAATGGCCCCTTCTTCAGTCTTTAAGGCTATTCGCCCATAGTGGTAAAAGCAATACAGGTTTTGGAGGTGTCGGCGTGAGGTGAAAAGCGCTAATTTAATAGTGAGTAAAGAAAATGGACAAAACGTGTTAGTAAATTAAGTTTGGTTTTATTTGGTAGCATTTAAACGACAAGGTTGTCTTTATAATGTAAGAATTGTAATAGTAAGCTTTGTTGAACTGGAATGTTGACTGTTGTTTGCATGTCTGCTTGTGAAATCAGAATGCTCGGAATTCAGTCACTAACAGTAATTATTGACTCAACTCTGAGAATTCTGATTGGCTCGGAGGAGGTTAACATTGACTTCCATTTGGTAATAGTGTGACAAATTCCTATGTACAAACAAGCCCTTTTTGGAAATGAATGTGCACCCTGTGGCTGTGTATCCGCATCAAGGTGCCTGTTTTAAAGTAATCGCTTTTAATTACAAAAGAGGGAGAATCACATTTATATTTTACACTGCTATCTTCAAGGGAATACCTGTACGAATACAGAATATGATTCAAGGTCCTATGGCCAGTAGATAGGCAAGTTTACCTTCATCGACCCCGTTTATGGCAAAATAATTTTGCTGATGAAAAGCACTCCATACTTCTGCATGCTGTCTCCTGCTTCAGATTGCGGCTTTATTGGATAAGATCCAGGTAGAAGGACATCGTTGAGCCTCTACATAAGAGTTAAGTGCTGGTCTAGAAAGGGAAGGTAAATGGAGATAAGTCACAATAGTGTCCAGTTTTATTTTTTTATTTTATTTTATTTAATGTGATATCGTTTTGAAAAAACTGTACACATGATAAAATAACAGATATTACAGAAAGAAAGTAAATATAGTATATGCTTAAAACACAGGTAAATTGAGATTATAGGCCACAGGGGGGCGCTTAATAGGCGCTATTGCCTGCAGCAATGGGCAATACAGGCTGCTATGTGCCTGGAAACATAGTATATATGCCTGAGAGGAGCATGGGTGCACTAGGATGTCTCGGGATACATAAAACCCCACATTGCCCCGCGGCTCTGGGCCATAATATTACTGTACCTGAGATGGACCATTTTTCATATTGCCCTTTTATGCTCGGCAAATCGGCCATCTGGCTGACACATTTTTCCAGGATTTTGTCCCCAATATATATGCAATGGATGTGGAACGTAGCCTCCCAAGATGCTGTTTATGAAGTTGCCACTAAGTGAATGCATGTCAATTGACGGGGATCCAAACACTTGCACCTAAGTGTCTGTGGTCACAAACACAGGCATAGCCACTGTTACGTGAAGTCAAGTGTGACGATGACGTCTGTTAGGTTTTCAAGCACGTGATGCTCTGTAGCATTGGCTGACCTGAGGCTGAACCCCTACCTGGTGCACCCGCAATCAATTCGGTAACAGGGTCCAATCCTAGTGAACCCCTCAATAAACTGGGCACCAGATTTCAATCTGCTTCACCAATTTATTTTTGTCATTGTATATAGTATGTTTTCTTTTTCTTATGTTCCTCTTTTATACAGCTGTCTCGATTCCTTTTTAAAGTTGTCATTATCTTTGACATGCATTATGAATTATAAGGAAATTCAGTGAATGCCTTATTTTTATATATTTTATAGGTCTATCCTTTTATATTTCTTTGTTATATGTGTAAAAGTTTGTTTGAACTATCTACAAAATAAAAATAGAAAATAGTATGTTTTCAAGTAAATGTTTTTTGTGCACTCAGCTCCTGCAACTTAACACAGTATACGCATGGTACCCAAGTGAATGTGGACGATATTTGTTAATATTTATTTACCATTTATTGTTTTTATTAATTCCATGTTTTATCCCTGTCAATGTCATGTCAAATAGTATTTCTCTATATGTTTTTATCTAAATCTAATGTGGTTTTTCATGCTCTCAAATCCTGTAATCTTAAAGGATATGGGCATGAGACTCTTAAAGGAAACTGATGCCGAAATGCGGTGCTACTTCTTTCTCGTGTGAGGGAACTTTTTTACAATGGGGAGAACCAAAGGCAAATGAAGTCTGTCTCAATTCAAAGTGTGGGGCTGGAATAGTTCCTTTCCCTGCTTCACTTATATCATATTTCTTCCTCTGTTACAAATAGGGTGCACTTGCGGGATGCAGATCGTCACATCTGCGCACCAGAGAGACAGTCGTCGACGCGTGGTCGTGGATTGTGCCACAAACTAAACCATCTCAGCAACAATATTAGGCCATGTTTACATTTCACCCAAAGACGGAGCTTTGAATAACTTTATAATAACAGCAAAAAACGAAGTTCTAAGCTAAAAACACTCTCTGCTAACTGGAGACCATGGCATGTTATGCTATGTTTTGTTACTCTACTTTTATACTTCTCCAAATCACCACTGCACAACAAACCTTAGAGTGCTTGGGGAATAGTATTAAGGAAATCTTCATTTTAAGGTGATGTTACACTGCCAAAATTAATTATTACTGTATTCATATTCTCTAACCTAACAGTTTATTCACTTCTCCAACAACTGTCCAATTATTGTACAAAGTTTACAAAAACATGGTGGATTTACATAATATAGTGTAAATATCTTGGAAAGTAGGGGTAATTTTGCATTGGTTTGAATAACGTGTGTATTCAATTGAGTCCAATATTGTGCCGACTTCATGTTGACTAGAGTTTCTCATAAGAGCATCCACCACCGTTGGAAAACTTCTTTGGAGCGGAGAAGGTTAGAAAAATACTCTAAGTGCGATAAACATGAAATCAAATCTATGGTCCTCCAACAGATTGTCACCTGTTGGTCTGAACATGTTTGTTTCATTACTGAGCCCCAAAGGGATATTCTTTCAGCTAATGTGGCACCTTTGAACTATACCAGGCAGTAAAGTCAATCATCTGATAAACTAATGCAATGTAAACTCATTTCAAATCAATCAGTCACTGAACCCATTACCTAGACTCATTAACATGAGTCATGTGCTGAAGCTCAATATGTTGTTCATAGAGCAAATGCAGAAAATGATTCAATTATTATATAATACATAGAGACAATTTGAGCTCATAAATTTGAAACCATACCAGGTACAAACATGGGACTGGGTGTGTTGCATTCGATATGTCTACAAAAAATTATAAAATGCTATACAATTGTGTCACATAACCAGATGTAAGTCTCTGAGGACAGATTTCAGTATTTCGTATTTCATTGAGTTAGCCGGTTGACACAGTGAATTATGGAATAAATATGAATTTTAAGTAAAAGATATTTGGCGCGTATTGCGCTCCCATCATTTTGTGGTCACAAATATAGAAACTATAAACAACTAATGGAGATCAGGTGTGTGTATTCTTTAGGAGTATCGTACTATGAGACAGACCAATGGAAATATGGAGCCTAACAAAAACGTGATAGAATCATGACATAATCATGGGAATATTTTACACTTGAAAAAGGGAGAGCACAGAGCGGATAGGTTTCTGACTCTGGAAAAAACTCGAAGAAGGAACACCACCTGTTCCTAAAGAATGGATGCATTAATGAGGCAGACCAACTTAAGGGTGAAAGAAGGGTGAATTTCAGTTCCAAAGCGACAAGTCCTGTCCACAAGGGAACCTCTAGAGAAGGGAAGCTGAGGCAGTTCCAACTTCATGGAAGCAGACCATTAGGGGCCTGCTGACTGAGAATTCCTTGGGAACACTTCAGTGTTTCTGCTATTTGCATTCCTTTAAAGACTAATCCAAAGTGAGTATGAAAATTCCCTGAATTAAATGATAACTGCTCTAGCAACCATTTTTATTTTTCCTCTTAAATCCAAGAAAGGGGATTGGTTTGGGAAGGTGATAACAAAATACATTAACTACATGGGAAATAGTACAATTCATGCTGTGGCAGGTCAGAAGAAGGACGTGGACATTGTGAAGACTTTTTACTTATGTTTATTAAAATAACAAAGATAAGACCTATATTTCCATATTGTTATGTGGGTGTTCCCTGCCTATGAAAATAACTAAGGTGCTCATCAGTCATCAGAAAGTCTCAAATGAAACAGTCTGCTCTCTAAAAACGAGTTCATCCTGACCCATACCACTAGTCTAACCAACTTAAATAAGATCAGGAGAATGTCTCCCTTCTCTTGATTGTGTTTTGTTAATGGGCCTCGTTACAAGTTTGCCGGTCCAGTAACAACGGTGCCTGTAAGCTACCGGCACTGTTGTTACCGGAACGGCAAACTAGTAGTCTGCGAGCGGGTGCCTGTCAGCCCGCCAGGTATGACCTGGCGGGCGGAATGGCACCCGCTCGCAGACCTTGATGGATGCACCGGCACCATTCATGAATGGTGCCGGTGCATCCGTCCTCCCCATTCCCATTGAGTCCTATGGGACTCAAAATGGAATGGGGAGTCATTTTTACCAGCACCCGGCAATGGGGAATTACCGGGTCCTCCGGGGCTGTAATGCCCCAGTACTTCCCCATTGCCGGGTGCTAGTAAAAAAATTACTCTGGCGGCAGCCGTGCTGGTTTTACCGGCACGGCTACCGCCAGAGTCATAATGAGGCCCAATGTCTTTTCTTCATATCATAAATCCTTTTTAGTTGGCTATTCTTAAATAGTCTCTTTTCACTTCATGTATCAGTTCTTTCCACTCTTTCACAATGTCTTTGGCTCTTTCTCTTCCTTTTGGAATAGTTCTTCCTACTCCCTTTTTGGTATTGTTATTCTTCACTGGTTCAGGTTGCTATACCCTTTTGAGTTTGGTACCATGTACCTTCTTAGCTGTGAAATGCCTTCTTGGCTCTGAGGGATACCCCTCTCCTCAGGTGGTTTACTCAGAGTATCTCTTCCCTTAATGTCATGATCTCTGCTTCCAAAAGGTCAGGGTTTTCCCAACTCCCTTGGAAGCAGATCCACAACCCAGGTTCCGAGTGCCAACCAGTCCCAATTGGGACCTTTTGGACCCAGTCCTGGCGCCAGTGGCACCAGGCTCATAAATATGCCCAGTCCCAGCGCTGGAAGCGCCGGGCTCATAATGCTTGGGTGGACTTACCTGCAGCAGACCATGCTGCTTACTTGCCTGCCAGTTGAGCCTATGATCCTCTTCTGTTTGGAACTACTTTTCCTGTTGGGTGGGGCAGGAGCCACGCCCTAGATTCAGAACACTGGAACTCTTCTGGAAAGCAGGAACTCTTTTCTTACCTAGGCGTGGCTGTGGAAGGAGACACCTAAGCACTACAGGAGGCTATTTAAACCACACCCGATGGATGAATCTTGCTTTGCGTTATTCTGCATCCTCTGCAGCAGAACGCTCATCGTGTCTTCTGCATCTGATCCTGGGCTTAAGGAAAAAGGCTTACCATCCTGAATCCAGTCTTCAGCAACACCTATAAAGACAAGAAAGAACAGGTTAGCATTACGGTCTTCAGTGACAGCTCTTCACTTACCTGGTCCATCGGCTGTCACCAACGCCTCGCGCTGAATTCCGGCATCTGAAAGACAAAGGCTTACCTACTCTTCGTGCGCTCCGGAGGTCTTCACACTGCATTCCGGCATCTGAAAGACAAAAGCTTACCAACTCTTCGCACGCTCCGGAGGCCTTCGGCGCTGCATCCCGCATCTGAAAGATAAAACAAGGTGCGTTTAAAGACATTGGGGAACTTTAATACTCACGTGCCATTACTCCTTTCCACATCTAACCCAGTGGGTATTCCGGCACCCTGCAGCCGCTCCGAACTTGTACTTGCAAAATAAAAAGACAGTTAGAGCGCATCGTGAAGCAGGCAACAAGCGCTTACTTACGTGCTTCCAGGCGCTTCTATTCATCACACGGGCTCCATCTTCAACTCACTTCAGCCCGTCATCCGCCATCGCCGGAACCCTGCAAAACAAGAAACATCATTACTAAAGACTTTAAAGACATTAGAATTACTCGAAACTTACTGTTCGTGCAGTAAACGACGGACAGCAGTCCTCTGAAGTCAAGAGGCCTGCTCCCCTTATCCAGTGAAGAAACTGGTTACAGCACCTTGCCCCGAGGCAGATGGAGAGCACGGCGTTCACTTACCTAAGGTGAGAGCGTTAACCTTTGGGGTTCTACAGGAGAAGAGAAAGGGAAGAAGAGAGAGACATTCAATAACCCAGTTCCTTAATCCCATATTTTCTATCTGCAGACATCTTACCCTTCAAGTCAGACATACAGGGCACAGAGGTCCAGCCCAAAGAGCCAGCCGTGTGTTACACATCACCTTTGAAGATACGGTATACGCCCAGTCAAGACCGGCGCCTCTACGGGAATCAGGTGAGCGTTACAGAACGCAAAGCCTACCACAAAACTCCCGTCCAGGTGCTATGGAAACCTCGGATACTGACCAGCTAGCCCAGTTACTTGGGGAACTAAGGGCAGAAGTGCATGCAGCGCGTCAGGAAACGAACGCTCTAAGAAGGGAACTGATTATTTCCAAGGAGCGAACAGATGATCTCGCTAGACAATTGCTACAGTCACAAGCCGGACAGACCCCGTTACCCGCATCTGGGGGAAATCTTCCTTCTACATCCTCTATGAATCCAGTGCAGATCAACCTACCTGGGAATGTACCTCTGGCTCCGCCCGAACGATTTTCTGGTGACCCAAAGAGGTTTGCAGTATTTATCAATCAGTGCCGGTTGCATTTCTTATGCCGGCCAGCAGCCTTTCCAACTGATCAAGCTAAAGTAGCTTTCGTGCTTTCGTACCTTAGTGGCAATGCGGCAGACTGGTCGATCCCTCTAGTAAATCAAGATGATCCGGTCCTCCATGATTTTCAAGCTTTTCAGCTCAGTATGGAAAAACTGTTCGCAAGACATTCACAGGGGCAGGCCTTGGACAATGAGCTTCTTTCGTTGCGACAAGGTAATCAAGACCTTTTGGCTTATATTGCGTCTTTCAACAGACTGATAGTGGAAACTCAATGGCCTGAGGACAAAAGGATTATGCTGTTTTATAGAGGTCTACGTGGAGAGCTCAAAGATGTGTTAGCCCAAGTAGTGAATCCCCCACAAGATTGTTCGGACTATATAGACTTAGTCGTTCAAATAGATCACAGACTGCAGAACAGGAAGGCCGATCGTTCCAAGTTTGATGCTCGAGTATTTTCCAAACCGCCAACTCCTTCCAAAGGAGTAGACTCCGGGGAACCCATGCAAATAGGGGGTCTGAAAGGTCCTCTAACACAAAAGGAGCGGGAAAGGAGAAAACAGTTGCAATTATGCCTCTATTGCGGAAACTCAGGGCACTTTCTTCGAGACTGTCCGGTGAAACCTGCCAAGAAGGCAGTAGGAGCTGCAGTTAACAAAGTTACAAACTCTGAGCAGGGAAACGACCTCGCCCGACAAGAATAGAGGTCCTCTTGCCGAGCGTGAAAACCAGTTCTGTGACCTCGCATTTCGTGATACCTATGGTCCTCATTAGCCCTGATAATCCGGATCGATTACATGCAATTGAAGCTTACGTCGACAGCGGTGCCATCGGCAATTATGTGGATCATGAAATGGTTTTGAGGATGAATCTAACTCTTTGTCCCAAGGCTGTAAAGGACGTCATTACTGCGGTGGATGGTACAGAGATAGCCTCCGGGCCAGTAACGCATACCACTCAAGAGGTGACGCTAGTAAGTCAAGATGGACACCATGAGAAGATCGTGTTCGATGTGATCAAGGCCCCTCAGTTTCAGATTATTCTAGGAATACCTTGGTTAGAGAAACACAATCCTCTGATCGATTGGCGAGCAAGAACGGTCCAGTTTCCAGAATGTGTCTCTACTTGTCACCCTCCACCTGGTGTTGCACTGGCAGCAATTTCTTCAGAGACTCCCCAGTTACCTCCCGAATACCTAGAATACCAAGATGTTTTCCGGAAGGATCAGGCTAACTCTCTACCTCCTCAAAGGTCTTATGACTTCCAGATAGACCTGATACCTGGATCTACTCCTCCTTGTAGTAGAATTTATGCCCTCACCGAGCCTGAGAACCTTCACCTTCGACAATACCTGGATCAATACCTGGCAAATGGGTTTATTCATCCTTCCAAGTCCCCTGCTTCTTCAGCTTTGTTCTTCGTTCCAAAAAAGGAAGGAGACCTTAGAACTTGTATAGATTATCGCTCCCTGAACCAGATCACCGTTAAGAATAGATATCCGTTACCTTTGATCCCTGAACTCCTGGACCAAGTCAGAAAAGCATGCATATATACAAAGCTGGATCTTAGAGGAGCTTACCACTTGGTACGAGTAAAAGAGGGCAATGAATGGAAGACGGCCTTCCGCACCAAGTATGGGCTATTTGAATATCAGGTCATGCCCTTCAGACTTTGCAATGCCCCGGCCGCCTTTCAATATTTTATGAACGATGTCCTCAGAGAGCTCATAGATGTGTGTGTTGTTGTTTACATTGACGACATCCTCGTTTATTCTTCATCGGAATCTGAACATCGGAAACACGTGAAAATGGTCCTCGAAAGATTGCGTCAACACAAACTTTTCGCTAAGTTGGAAAAATGTGTTTTCAGCGTGACTGAAGTTGAATTCTTGGGATTCATATTATCACATGGCGGAGTGCGTATGGATTCAAAGAAGGTCGATGCAGTTTTCAAATGGCCATCACCATCCTCCGTAAAAGGTGTGCAAAGCATGTTAGGCTTCGCTAACTTTTACCGCAGGTTTATCCCCGAATTCTCTCGAATAGTCCAGCCCATCACTGCCTTGTTAAAGAAAAACAAACGTTTTGAATGGTCTACCGAGGCGGAACAAGCTTTCCAGGATTTGAAGACTAAATTTATCTCTGCACCAATCTTAAAACACCCTCGCCCCGAACTCCCCTACATCGTGGGAACTGATGCTTCAAGCCTTGCCCTGGGGGCAGTTCTATCACAAAAGGACCCGGTAACCAATCAGTTGCATCCCGTGGCATTTTGGTCCCGCAAATTCTCGCCTCCTGAAATCAATTACACGATTACTAACAAGGAACTTCTGGCTATCAAGTCTGCCTTTAAGGCTTGGCGGCATTATCTGCTGGGGGCCCGACACACCGTTACTGTGATTACGGATCACCGAAACCTGCAATATTTGAAAACCGCAAAAGCCCAATCCTCTAGACAACTCCGTTGGGCATTATTCTTTGCCGAGTTTGACTTCATAGTTACCTATCGACCTGGTACAAAGAACGGTAAAGCTGATGCCCTTTCTCGGATGGGAGTGGAAGAACACTTGATCAACCCTAAACCTGTACCAATCATTCCCGAACAAAGAATTCTGGGTGTAATCGCCACAGAATCCATAGAGGACGTTAAGGATAAAGCCAGGCAACTTGTAACTCCAGCAGACATACAGAATTGGCATCTGCAGGGAAAGGACTTTGCAGTAAAGGACAACTTATTGTATTTCCAAGAACGATTATACCTACCCAGCACAGATTTACAGAAAAAAGTAATCTCTTGTTATCACGATTCTTTAATGGAAGGACATCCCGGTATGGCCAAGACCTCAGAAAAGATCAAGCGCTACTTCTGGTGGCCGTCTTGGAAAAAAGATATCAGAGACTTGATAATGTCCTGTGGAGTATGCGCCCAAAACAAGAGTCAAAAGGAAAGACCAGCAGGCCTCTTACGCCCTATTGACATCCCACCTCGCCCTTGGCATACGCTTTCTATGGACTTCATCACCGATCTACCTCCATGCTCCGGATACAATACGATTCTAGTAATCGTGGACTTATTCTCCAAGATGGCGCATTTCATTCCGCTCAAAGGCTTGCCAACAGCAGCAACTCTGGCCCGAGAATTTCTCGAAAACATCGTCCGACTGCACGGTTTTCCTTCAGTTCTAATTTCGGATCGAGGTAGTCAATTTATTTCTCATTTCTGGCGAAGTTGCTGTCGGTCGGCTCAAATTGATGTGAGACTATCGACCAGTCACCACCCTCAGACCTACGGACAAACCGAGAGGACCAATCAAACTCTGGAACAGTATTTACGCTGCATGCTGCAACAAACTGAAAAAACTTGGAAAGACATCCTTTGGATAGCCGAATATGTCTACAATAACTCTGTCCATTCGGGAACTGGGAAAACCCCGTTTTTTCTTTTGTACGGCAGTCACCCTCGAACCTCGGAGTTGGATCCCCTCCAAGATCTTGAAACACCAGCAGTAGACTACCTGCATTCTACAATCACCCAAGCCTTTAAGGAAGCTGTTTCTCACCTTCAAAGGGCTAAAGAACAATACAAGAAAGGAGCAGATCAACATCGGAATGAAGCCCCTCAATATCAAGTAGGGCATCAAGTCTGGTTATCCACCAAATATCTACCTCTAAAAGGGCCACGCACATTCAACCCAAGATACCTTGGTCCCTATTCCATCACTACCATAGTAAACCCAGTAGCGGTCAAGTTGGACTTGCCCCCGCACATGAAGATACATCCGGTCTTCCACGTCTCTCTATTAAAACCCGTGCAACCTCAAACCCGACTAACTAAATCTCCAAAACCTATCCTAGTTGATGGAGAACTCGAGTTTGAAGTCAAAAGCATTCTGGACTCCAAGATCTCCAAATCTAAACTATTTTACCTAATTGACTGGAAAGGCTACGGCCCCCAAGAGAGATCCTGGGAACCTGCTGAATATGTCCACGCTCCTCGCCTAATCAAAAGATTTCACCGAACATTTCCTGACAAGCCAAAACCCCCGGAGAAGCCCGGTTTGGGAGGGGCCTTGAGGGGGGTACTGTCATGATCTCTGCTTCCAAAAGGTCAGGGTTTTCCCAACTCCCTTGGAAGCAGATCCATAACCCAGGTTCCGAGTGCCAACCAGTCCCAATTGGGACCTTTTGGACCCAGTCCTGGCGCCAGTGGCACCAGGCTCATAAATATGCCCAGTCCCAGCGCTGGAAGCGCCGGGCTCATAATGCTTGGGTGGACTTACCTGCAGCAGACCATTCTGCTTACTTTCCTGCCAGTTGAGCCTCTGATCCTCTTCTGTTTGGAACTACTTTTCCTGTTGGGTGGGGCAGGAGCCACGCCCTAGATTCAGAACACTGGAACCCTTCTGGAAAGCAGGAACTCTTTTCTTACCTAGGTGTGGCTGTGGAAGGAGACATCTAAGCACTACAGGAGGCTATTTAAACCACACCCGATGGATGAATCTTGCTTTGCGTTATTCTGCATCCTCTGCAGCAGACCGCTCATCGTGTCTTCTGCATCTGATCCTGGGCCTAAGGAAAAAGGCTTACCATCCTGAATCCAGTCTTCAGCAACACCTATAAAGACAAGAAAGAACAGGTTAGCATTACGGTCTTCAGTGACAGCTCTTCACTTACCTGGTCCATCGGCTGTCACCAATGCCTCGCGCTGCATTCCGGCATCTGAAAGACAAAGGCTTACCTACTCTTCGTGCGCTCCGGAGGTCTTCACACTGCATTCCGGCATCTGAAAGACAAAAGCTTACCAACTCTTTGCACGCTCCGGAGGCCTTCGGCGCTGCATCCCGCATCTGAAAGACAAAACAAGGTGCGTTTAAAGACATTGGGGAACTTTAATACTCACGTGCCATTACTCCTTTCCACATCTAACCCAGTGGGTATTCCGGCACCCTGCAGCCGCTCCGAACTTGTACCTGCAAAATAAAAAGACAGTTAGAGCGCATCGTGAAGCAGGCAACAAGCGCTTACTTACGTGCTTCCAGGCGCTTCTATTCATCACACAGGCTCCATCTTCAACTCACTTCAGCCCGTCATCCGCCATCGCCGGAACCCTGCAAAACAAGAAACATCATTACTAAAGACTTTAAAGACATTAGAATTACTCGAAACTTACCGTTCGTGCAGTAAACGACGGACAGCAGTCCTCTGAAGTCAAGAGGCCTGCTCCCCTTATCCAGTGAAGAAACTGGTTACAGCACCCTGCCCCGAGGCAGATGGAGAGCACGGTGTTCACTTACCTAAGGTGAGAGCGTTAACCTTTGGGGTTCTACAGGAGAAGAGAAAGGGAAGAAGAGAGAGACATTCAATAACCCAGTTCCTTAATCCCATATTTTCTATCTGCAGACATCTTACCCTTCAAGTCAGACATACAGGGCACAGAGGTCCAGCCCAAAGAGCCAGCCGTGTGTTACACATCACCTTTGAAGATACGGTATATGCCCAGTCAAGACCGGCGCCTCTACGGGAATCAGGTGAGCGTTACACTTAAGTGGTTCACTTTGCTTTTCTACCCATTCACAGAGTTCTCTCTCTGATATTCTCCACTCTTTACTTATGGGCTACTTGTCCCTCTACTTATGGTATTTGTACCCTGATGGCAGAGATCTCTCTTTCCACATTAATATAGTTTCACTTTCTGGACTTTAAAGTCATTTTCTCTTCAATTCTACTGAGCCAAGTTTCTCCTGCTTCATAACAATTTGCTGGCAGTCTCCTGGTTCTCCTGTTCTCCTCTTTACCTTTGATTCTGCAGGGGAACATCACTGGGGCTGGTACTGGCTTGGGTTCTCTTGGTTTGCTCGCTTCTCCCTCTTTTCGACTCCACCCGAGTCCCGCTCTTGGTACTCCCCTTCCCCAGGGTCAGGTATGGCTGCGGGTAAGTGAACGTCTCATCCGTTTTGCCCGTTTCGTCCATGTTGTGGTTTCGGCGTCGTTGGATGGGCGCTCTGCCTACTATGAAAGGATTGTGGGTATGCCACCACCGGGTTTTTGATCCAATCGGATCCATGTTTCCTCACTGCATGTTAACACTGTGCTTCCAGCATTTTGTTCTTGCATTCAGGCCACTTCTGAAAGTCGCGGGTTCTGCAGCTCTCATTTGCTCCACCTCTCACAGGTGTCACGCCATAAGGGGGCTTACCCGGCTTATGCTCTCTGCTATCTCTCCCGACTTAGCCTCTCTGCGGCATGTGTTGTTCTCTATTCAGTCTAGTACTGACAATTTTATCGAGGTCTCTTATTAAAGAGACAGATCCTCTTTCTTGTTAAGATACGTTTTAGTTTTGTCTTATGTCCCATATATGCCACAATGGCAAATGGCTACGGGAGACCCTCATCGGAATGGGGAGTCCTTGTCCTCTAAGGGGAAGGCGCTCCATTGGGGAGAAGGGGTGAATTCCCTTGATTTGTCGCTATGCCCAATCCATTTTAAACCAAGTGAGAAGTGAATTCAATCCAACCCAAAATAATAGCTTTAGCTGGGTGCACAGTGGTATAGAAAACATTTTAGTCAGTCTACCCACAAGCCTTTGTAAATTATAATCTCATAGAATTGTATGCAGAGTATTTTCACAGAACTATTTAACATTAAGCTGTGATACAAAGGCATCCGCACCATAACCTAATGAAGTTCATCTCGATAATGTGTGTTCTGTGAAGACCATAACTATTTAATGAGGAATGCGGAAGAGAGCAAGTTTAATTGTGTCAATTCTACTACCATAAAAATGATGAGAATGTAAAATGAGTGGGGAGATATTTAACAAAATCCTTGTGCATTCTAAACTGATAATATTTCTTCCCTAACCCAAACTGTAAAACGTATATTCAATGCATAATAGCCTGCAGTTAATAACATGTGTAAACTAGAAACACACAACCCCACACTTACTCGTGGGTGAAGTAATAGACATCAAGTGTTAAAGATATATGTTTATAAATGTCATTTTTCTTTGCAATAGTTCTCTAATTCCATAAATACTGGGTGTTATTGGGAAAAACAAAGTCTTTTGATTCATTTGTAAATGTAATTATATATGTAATTTGAAGATGGACAAATTATTTCTAGAATGCCTACTGCTATTCAGAATTAAACATATAGATGTTTTATTATGTAAAAAGATGTGTGTGAGAAATATTGAGATTCAAGCAGGCCAGTCATTATCATTTTTTGGTCGCAAGCTGCCTGTGATCACGTAATATTGTGTTGACTTCTTCCCCATTAAGCTTGGGACCATCGTCTATTCATTGGTTTCAATAAATGTGAGTTTTGACAAAACCACCCGTTTCTTGCCTAGTATTGTGGGGTAGGACTGTAAACTGGGGGCATTAGATCAGGGATGCCTACTTAGAGAAGTAGCCAGACATTAACCAACAGATATCGTACACTGACATTTAAGACCTCAACTATTAAAGCATGCATAGAAGCACTTTCAGTGCTTAGGCACTCCGGCATCCTCTATTCCAATTGCATGTGGAGGCTCGTAGGGATGAAAGTCTGGGAATCCCTCAACCAAGGATAGCCAGCTAATCAACGATTGATTCCTCTTACAAGCATTAACATCATAAACACTTTTTAAATTTTCTAAAAATAATTCTGGTTGCACATAAAGTCAACTCAAACAATTTTTAACTATTTTAGACTGATATAAATACACATGATGTTCAATGTAAATGTGTATGAAAGACTGAGAACTGATGAATTAGGAAAGGCATTAGGAGTCAAAGTGAAATGGCTGATTCTCACAGCGGTAGCACATTTTCGAAAGAGTAGTTTAAGAGATACAGTATAAGTTACTGTAACATCTGTTCTAGGAGTGTGCATAGCTCCTGAGATTCAACGATTAATGTGACATACACCTTTCCCCACATTCCAAAGGTGTTCATCTCTTCAGGGTCGGAATGGGACAAGAAATAGGCCCGGTCTCCCAAAAGAAATTGGCCCACCCCTCGCCTCAAAAAAGTGGCCCAGCCATCGCCTCATGGCCCTTGACCTCTGATGACATCACCGGAAGTGATGTT
This sequence comes from Ambystoma mexicanum, assembly GCF_040938575.1. Lineage (NCBI taxonomy): Eukaryota > Metazoa > Chordata > Amphibia > Caudata > Ambystomatidae > Ambystoma > Ambystoma mexicanum. The sequence continues at coordinate 113,416,964 of NC_090923.1, forward strand.
ATTTGACCCCACCCCAAAGTGACATCCTGGGAAGCGATGAAACACGACCTTTCAACCCTTGACAAAACGGAAAGTGGCATCAAACAGCATTGTTCCTAAGTACACTAAATTACTGGGAATCCAAGCAAACGTCCAAGGCGAAATGATAATGTTTTTGTAAGGCACTTACGCTTAAGCTCTTTTTTTATAGAACAAATATGCATACAATATCACCCAACCTGTGTTGGTACTCATTTATCGACCTAAGAAGGATGAAAAAAGTGAAAGAAATATATATTTTTTCCATTTTTTTTTCTTTCTTCCAAACCGGCCCAGGCATGGCCTGAAACCGGCCCCCCAATCCTCAGGGACGATTTTGGCTCGGCCACGGGCTGAAAGGCCGAGGGGCCAATCCGACCTTGCATCTCTTTGATCACCAACCCTCGGTGCCAGGATCACACCTCATGCTCCTTGAGCTATAGGGTCATTTTCAGGCCATCAGTGAGGGTATATTGTACTACGGTTGTGCTCCATGCCCCAGCATGAATTCCAATGGTGTGTGCAGGCAGAAAAGTCATCGGAGCCTCCTAAGAAACAATTTTGGCCTTTTAACTGACACGTCTCTCTGACTGCTCCTCCAGACAGCAAGGCCAATTAACCAATCCACTAACAATTTCACCCCTCTGCATACACCTCTCAAACTCTAACCAAACACAACCACAACCCTATAACACAACAATCCAAACAAACTTCACTACATTGCCACAACAAAACAAGCCACATATAGACTTGCACAACAGCACACAAAGACTACCGACCGGAAAACACCCCAAGCCCAGCCAATGGAGTTAACCGAGTTGAGGCTGCCAACAGTACATCACTGCTCTTTTGCACTTTTCCATCTTATTCCCACTAACTCATCCCCCTTCCCTTTTTCAGAGGCGCCAGATCGCCAGGGGACCACTCCAGTGGTCATAGTGCATGGTGCAAATATCCTTTAACATTAAAATTAACATTAACATTAACATTAACATACACAGACTTATCTAGGGAGAACTAAACTGCTCATTTTAGAGACATCCTTCTCTTGTCCCATCCCGTTCGCCCCCCATGCCACCATGAAATTTGAGGGACTCTCTGCATTGCCAAAATTCCCACCAACACCTCTTCCACAAAAAATGACACGACAGCGAGAATGACACATCGAGAATATATATAGGATATATGAATATCAAATATCCTATGTATACAACCTGACTACGAGTTGTGGTCTGGGCATGCACACTAAAATTATAGGATGCTAAAACATGCAGCAAGGCTCTCTGCATATTGGAGAGGACAGAGCAGTGATTTTACCCGCACATGCACACCCTGAAGTTACCTAAGCCATAAAATATATTTCAAAGTTACAATTTAATGTTGCGGTAGCTGTTGCGAATGATATGAGTACTAATCCCAGTGTGCATTATGTGCTGGGTGATTGAAGCTTCAAACCCTTTTAACAAAGACATAGGGCCTCATTACGATTACGGCGGTAACCCGCCCATGCTACCGGCGGCTTACCACCATCCTTGTAACACCAAATCACTACCTGATATCCCGGTGCCACTGGGGAATTACAAATCCCAGCAACCCGGGATATCAGAAAGCGGATTCGGGAAGTCCCTATTCATGTGGAGTCCCATAGGACTCCACGGGAATAGTTTCAAGGAAGCACCGGCACTGTTGTTAACAGTGCCGATGCTTCCATGAAAACTGTGCTGTCCGGGGCCGTTGCACCTAGCAGGTCAGACCTGCCGGCCATAACGGCCCCGCCTGCAGAGTCGGAATGTGGCGGTGCGGAAAGGGTGCCCGTACATTGATACCGGCACCTTTATTTCGGGACCGCCACACTCATAATGAGGCCCGTGGATGTCTGATATGAAGACCCGTGGTCAAACGTATGTTCCCAAATTATTGTACAGCTTCCCCTTTCTCACAAAGGTATTTTGAAAAAGTACAGTAGGCGTTTAGCAGACTGTCCATCTTAGAATGAGATAACCATGTATCAGAAAATAATGCAAAGCTTATGCTAAATTTTTATTAATGCACTTTTTTCAGTAAGTGTCTATAACCTCAATATTACTACAATGTACTGGAAGTGATCATTAGAAATGAATAATAGACAATATTAAGATGAGAGTATAATTTTAGTACAATAAAACAATTTTATTTTTAATAATTGCTTCTTTTGACTAGAATGCACACAATTTATGCTCTCCAAATGTTTTTTTTATTGTGTTTTGGCTTAGTCACATTCACAAGAATGGCACAAGCCTTTCACAAAGTCACAAAGAGCATCTTTGAAGTTTAACTCAAATCTCTTTCACAAAACTACAAAGTGCTAAAACAAGAGATACATTGTCACCCCACATAAGCCTAAACCAAAACATGTCCGCCTCGAGGTCTTCACCATGTGCTTCCTGAAGTGCAAAGTTCTACGCTCTGTCAGGCCCGGGCAAAAGAGAATGAGATGTTTCAATGTTTCTGAAGATGATACTTCTTTGCAGGGTCGGCAGTTTAGTGACTCCCCAGCATTATGCTTCCATTAACTGCTATGATCCAGTGTGTGGAGAATGTTCAACTTAAATCGCAGATATACGCTTCTTGCCCCTGCAGGAGGAAATAGCCTAAGAAACCTCAGCAAATCACCTCTCTATCACCTCTCTACCTCAGGAAGTCAGCATATTCTCTACGCAATATGTGAGAGGCTAGCTTCTCAACATTTTGGCACCAGTGATATGTGAACAATTTGTACTTGGTCTTGGCTGGCCTATGGACCAGTTCCTCTTCCGAATAGGTGATTTCCTGCAGGAGACTGGTCATAGTGTTCTTAAACAGAACCAAAGGGAATGGTGATAGGAAGGATGTGATTTTGGACACCAGGAGGAAGATTGATCGGTGTGTGCGTGGGGGAATGGATTTGGAGTTGGCATGGGTCCCCAGTCACAGTGGCATTTTCGGTAATGAGTTGGTGGATCTGGCGGCGGGTGAGGGTATGAGGAGGGGAGCGGTTGATGTGAGATTGCCTTTGAGTGTGGATGAGGTGAAGGCTGTGGTTGTGAGACGAGTCATGAATGAGTGGCAGGAGAGGTGGGTAAGTGGGGTGAAGGGCAGGTGGATGTTTGGTGTCCGTGGGAAAGTGTCGGTGAAGGTGGACGCAGGGAGTCTGTAATGGAAGAGGGGGGAGGAGGTGATGCTGAATCGGTTGAGAATAGGACATGTGGGCCTGAATGACTGTATCGAGTGGGGAAGCGTGAGTCGAGGGACTGTGCAGTTTTTGGGGTGCCTGAGACTGTGGGGCATTTTTTGCTCAGGTGCGAGAGACATTTTGTAGAGTGAGAATTGATGAGGGTTTGGTTGTCTGCGCTGGGTGCAGCTGAGATGAGCGGGAAGGCTTTGCTGGGAGGTGACGGGGTGAGAGGCAGGAGGAGGAGCAGTGTGTTGTTGGATTTTGTGAGGCAGACGGGGCGGTGGGAGGAGTTGTGAGTTTATGTGGGCTATGTGTTGATTGGTGGGTTGGTGCGCATCATCCTATTGGATGGGGAAGCGTCTGCGTGGGTCCGCCCATGCATCTGATAAAGAAGAAGAAGAAGACATATTATCTACAGATCTTCATACAGCGAGTGTGTTGGAGGTTGTAGCATTTTAGCGTAGGCGCTCAGTTGTCTCCACAGGTATCTAGAACTTAACGAGATAAGACCCATTTCACGCCTTACGAATTGGACAAGGCTTGGGGTAGTCTTAACGACTTCTTCCAGATTGTACCTTGTAGAACGTCAAGGTTTTGGCTCATATTCAACAGTGATAAGTCCAAACCATAAAGAAGTATTGGCTCTACCTTTGCCAGATAGAATTCAATTTAGGGGATAAGGGAGAATCTGCACAGAGTTGAGTGGATTCTTTTAAGTTGTGAAATCAATGGCTTTGCCTTCGTATTTAGAAAAGCACCCATTTCCATCTTAGTGGAAGAATTCGATAAACTATAGCCCAGTTAGCGAGTGGACATGATCCTCTCCAGTCGTTGCTCCCTACCACCCATCACATGGTTTTAGGTTCGTATTGTTTGAGAATACCATCAACTTTGTTTTAGCGCCACTCACCGAGAGATTGCTTTTGGCCGCATATGTAGCAAATAGATCGAGCTGACGCTGTAAACCAGCTGTGCGATAAAAAAAAAACACCTCATTGGCGAAGGCCAACCGATGAAGTTTAATGTGGCCTATCCTGACCGGAAAAGTGGTTTCGGCCTCCCACAGTTTATCAATGTCCCTCGGAATAGTTTGTGCGAAGATTAAAACCAATTATCTGTTTAGTCTGTGAGACCAACGCAGTGTTTAATTTTTTATGATGCCCACTGACTCACATTTATTACATAATGCACAAACTAATACTTTTAAACAAAAAATAAAAACAATGTACACATTTGTAGACCATACAGCCTAGTCCTCTGTTGCCTTGCAAGGTCTTTCAGAATCCAAAGGACAACATGCAGAGTCTATCCGCATCACCCTTACTTTCCCCGTTAAGTGCAATGCACCCTCAGGGTGAAGGCTGCATTCCTGCAGGACACACATGATGACAATCTATGTTTCTAAATACCAGGGTTTTCCACTCCTTAGGGAATGCATCGATTGCTGTTGTCATGAAGTTTTTATTTTCTGGTGTCCTAGGGATAAAACCTTTGCCAATGTGGGACCAGCACCTCACAAACAATGTGACTCTTGAAGAAGACTGTGTCTGTTATCCTTTGAACGATGGCTACAGGTTCTTGGGATATTTTTGGAGATGCCACCCAGATCGCCCTTGACTCGTCATCTTTCTTAATCAGAGAGTCCATGGGTAGACCCGTCCAGATACCATCAAATGGTATTCCCGTTACTGCCACTTGGTTTGGCGGTATTACCGCCAAATTACAAGTGGTGCTAGTCGGTGTTAATCCATATTATTTGAGTCCACTGGACTCAATGGGGGATTTCAGCAGCATTACCGTGGCAGTAATTCTGCCGGAATTGGGTGGAAAGTTGGTGGATTTACCTACAGCTCATAGCGTAATGCAGCGGTATACACTAATACCGCCGCATTGAACCTGCAAAGTCCAACTTGTGATGAGAACCAATGATCTCAAAAAGGTTCCCCAGAGTATAGTACAAAAAAGTGATGTTAGTTAATGTTCACATTTAGAACCACACAACAACCTCACAGGACATTGGACTTTCCATACAGAAGTGGCACTACCTTAAGTACCAATATTCTGGATCAGCCATGAGGAAAATGTTCAAAAGTAAACTTGGAAAACTGAATGTGAACATTGATTTGCATTTGAATGAGTGATGTTTTAGGAAGGAGAAAGGAGGAGAAAGTACATATCTATGACAAATAGCAACAGTTTACAGTACAACACATCACCACATCACACAGAAGCCCACAGCACTTACACACCCTCATGTTTAATTCTCCTATTCGGTGGGTTCGCTTTTCCACAGGTGTAGTAATAGATGGAAGACAGCATGAGGGAAATCCAGAGAGTAAATTTCCATTGCCAAAAAAGCTCCCTTTGCTTTGCGTTTATCTCTGGGATGATGGTTTAAGGCACTGTGCAGATCTCACAATGAATAACTCTACTGTCGCCTTCAAATCAAGGTAATTTACATGTGGTCGGACAGTAGATGAAAGAGTACATATGGTGCCTAAAAGTCTGGAACTAAATTGTATCATAGAGTACCGCGTTGAGTATAGCTATCAATGCCTGATGCCTTAACGATGGTCTGTTAACATTTAGCAACCGAGGTGAACACACATTGCCCATATGAAAAGGTGTGAACACCTTGCAAGAGGCAATAGTATGTATCCACTACATATCAGTGGTGTATCCTAACTCCACATCAACCCCACCCAACATTTAAATGAAAGAAGTTAAAGGCAACTCAACAGTAGCATCCTTTTGAACAAAGCAACATTTTTTAAAAAAGGTTCTGTTTTAATACAAAAATGTCACTATTTGTAGAAAGGGAAGTAAAAGATTTCTTTGGTTGTCGAGGGCTTTTACCCCTGGAAGAATTATGTACACCTGTCCAGCATTTTTGCAAAGGCTGTAGCAGATTCATTCGGCTACCAAGTTGTGGGACTATACTTCTGTCCCCAGTGACCAGTAAAAAATTACTGGTGACTGAATTCCCAGTGCCACCGGGCTATTCCAAGTCCGGCAGCAGGAAAATCAGGCAACGTGAATTTCGTTAATCCCAATCCCATAGAGTCTTATAGGACTCCATGGGAGTGGGGACACAGACACACCGGCACTGTTGCTAACGGTGCTGGTGCTTCCGTGACGGCTTTGCCTGCCGTGACCGCTGTGCCGGGAAGGGTCAGGCCTGTTGGGCACAGCGACTCTGACAGGCAAACCCGTAGTTAGCCAGTCTGGAAACACTGGTGCCAGTGAGTTTACCGGCACCCTTATTTCCAGACTGGCAAACTTGTAATGAAGCCCATTGTCTCTAAAAACATTAGAATATCATTTTAAAGACCTGTCGTCGAAGTATTTGGTAGCTATTTCAAAGAATGTCTAGGCTGATACACAGTAGCTGAGTGAAGACAGTTGGATCGTTAGAGTGCGCATTCCCAATGTGGAATGATGATCAAAAGGAGACACTGATGGAGACACTGAACCTTCATTTGAAATGTTTCAATTTGTGGGATTCAATGGGAAATGCAATTTTGTTATTGGGCAATAATGCCTTGAGTGGCAGGCTATACCCGCAGGTCATTGCCCGCTTCCAAATTTGACAGGCCTCAGCCAAACCTTTTTTTTTTTTAAAAAAGGGGCTTTCTTGAGGAATATAAACTACAATCAAAATGGTGCCCGAAAATTCTCCCTTTTCGTTTTTCATGGAAATCAAAAAGAGATGCACATGAGTAGTTGAACAACACTGGTGGAGATGAGTGAAAACTTGCATCAATGTTTTCCTTTTGGCATGGAGGTAGGAAGCCCAGGTACCAATTGGGTGATAAGACCTGAGCAGGTTAGCCTTTCCAACTTTTAACATCTTTCCAACTGAGAATCGCCTTTAGATACTATGGGTAATATTGTTAATAATTTAAAAATTCCTGCGAGAGGGCTGCTTATCCAGCCTTGTCAGGGTAGGGAGGGAGTCTGACCCCAACACCCGCTCCTCACCTGCTAGGACACCACACAGAAGGTGGGCAGCCGCACTACAAACAAAGAGGCTCAGAAGAAAAGAGGCTGCAGAAGCCGACTCTAAGCTGTAGGCAGCAGGCCTGGCGTCATACTGAAAGTCAGCCTAGCAACAAAGACAGCAGACCAGCAAAGGGGAGGCGCCCGTGTACTAGGAGAAACTCATTAAGGGAGAAAGGCCACGTAGAAAAGGGGGCAGGCTTAAATCACTGATCAGGTGGGATTGAGATGAACACCTAAAACATTCTTTTGCCGTATGCACACAACTCCAGAAGGTCCACTTAACCACTAATCCAGAAAATGTCATCTAGATAGGAATTCGATACAATATCTAGGCTTCCAAGTTGGTAATGGGAGAGTCCTGCCCCAACAAGCCAAGGTTGAAGAGGTACAACAAACCAAACGACCACTCATACAGAAAAAGAAAGACATACAGGCCTTCCTGGGACTGGTTGGGTAATACCCACATTTTCCAAACCTGTCGGGCCATTGACAGATTGTTTAAAGAAAGAATGCCCCAATTGTGTTCAATGGAATGAGGAGTCCCAGAAGTCTTTGAACAACTTAAAGGAGCCCTATGTACACAGCCTGCCCTTACTATGCCAGATTTTTCAAAAGAGTTAATTTTGCAAACGGACACCTACAGCATCTTTTTTCATAAACCGAAACTTCAACCCAGAAAAATCAATCATTCTCTTGTCGAACTAGAATCATTAGCCATAAATTGGTCTTTGTATAGCTTCAGATAGTATCTTACTGGGAGGAGGTTTCCACTGCTGACTGACCATGCTGTGTTTTGAGTCAGTGCTTGGCCATTTTTCTTTACATTAGAACATCACGCAGGAATCTAGCAAGCTAATGTTGACACATTGTGTCCCAATATATGCAGACACTTAGGCCACAGGGAGAGTCCAGAGATGGGGAAGACGGCTTCAGAGAAATGGTACGGCCCTATGAGGGCGGGGAGGGTGCACAACCCCGAAAACCCCAGGTGCCAGAGAATGCATAGGCAGGCCCCCCACAGCACCTCCTCACCTGCTAGGATGGCAGCATAGAGAAGAGGGCGGCTGTACTGCAAAGAGGCACAGAGGAAAAGAGGCAGCAGAAGCAGGCTTGAAGCTACAGGCAGCAGGCCTTCATATCGCACTGCAAGACACTCCAGCAAGAAAGACAGGGGAATAGAAAAACTCATTAACGCCAGGTAGAAAAGGGGGCATGGCTTAAAGCCCTTATAAAGTCTCCCAAGCCCTCCCCTGCCACACCCCCTACAGCAAGGTAGGTCATTAGTAGAGGGAGGGGTATTTAAGAAGGAGCTTGGGAGTTGTTCATTGTGGGTTAGTTGGGTGAGGCCAAGAGGTGGAGGGGGTCGTCTGAGAGACCAGAGGCCAGAGGAGGCCAAAGCAACAGGAGTGCAGAGTCTTTTTGTAGAGTGTTTGTGTATGAGAGTGGAGAATGTGAGGAGTAGTGGTAAGTAGGAATATCGGAGGGGTAGTGGTAGTAGTGGTGGATGTAGTAGAAGTAGTTGGCAGTAGAGACAGTAGGTAGCAGGAGTAGTGTAGTTGCGAGCGAAAGCAATAAGCAGTGAAGCGGTAGTTGGTAGTGGAGGGGAGAACGAGCGCTAGTGAGGAGAAGCCTCAGTAGACTGACAGTAGTATCAGGAGGAAGTATAGGTAGTAAAGAGATAGTGTTAATAATGGAGTAAGAACAGCAGTAGAGGGTGGGAAGAGTGACATGGAGTAGGATAATAGTAGTAGCGGTATGAGAAAGATAGAGATTATAACAAAAGAATAGCAAGAGGCGAGGAAGTAGAGTGCGAGGAAGAAGGGAAGATAAGAGCAGAGGTAGCAGTGGAGTGACAGATGGAGATCAGAATGAAAGTAAAAGCAGGAGTAGAAAGGGACGTAAGATCAAATGGTGGGTTTGCAATGACAGAGTGAGAGATTGGAGGAACAGTGGTATGAGGGGACGAGAACATCTTAAAGCTAGTGTAGTGAATGCTCAGATACGACTGTGTGTAAAAAATGAGAGAGGGACACCGGGTGAAAGAAGACAACATCCCTAACGGCTCCCCTGGAACACTAAGCGGGCTAAGTTAGGGATGGTTTAGAAGACCGCCTAGAGAGACAGGTAGCCATTGTCTTAGGGAAACATCATTAGTCACAGTTGGAAGACTAGACAGACAGGTGGCACTGTTCAATAGAACTAACATCCCTGTTTCGGATGCCTGGGCTAGGGAGCAGGGAAAATCCGGGCAAGTCGAGCCAGAGAGAGAGACGGCCCTAGCTCCCAAAACCCCAACCCCCGAGAATTCAGCTAACACCCAAATTCAGCGTCCACGGTCTGTCTATTGAAGGTCAATAAACACCCTTTAGACCAAAATCAATCCTACCCTTTATAATTGGTTAGCTATGAGCAAGAAGTAGGAAGGACACGCTGATACCAAAAGCACCTTTCAACACAAACATGGCCCCTGTGAGCAGTGAACACAGCTAAAACAGACCACCTGAACTTAAAAACAGCTACATATCACCTTCCATAAGAGCAAGCCACTGCACAAGACCCTGTGCTACACATACAAATCTTACAGGGGCAATGGAGCGGACTACTTACGGAAAAGGTTTTCCATTGTTGGTCACCAGTAGGAAACTCACAAAACTCGAAATGTGCAACCCCTTATCTTAGAGCCCTGCCCAGCGTGTGTGCCTTCAAGAACAACATGTAAATGTCTCTCTTTAAGGACACCATCCTGCTCTGGTGTGATCGGGATACTAAGACACTAAGCGTGGATGCTGTGATAGTGAACATCCCTTCCTGTCCCAGATAATAGACATGCAAGTGGCGGGAATCGAAAGCTTTGCTCTAGTGAAGGCCATCACAAGGTCAAACTGTTGGGAGACCAATTCCCTTAGAAGTAGAAAAGCAAATGTACTAGTTAAGGTGGATCTGTAATTAGGTAGGACTAGCAAATATTGTCTTAACTTGTCATCCTTGCACCAATCAAACAGTTCCTTAATTGCAGTTCATACCCTGGCCACCCCTCCATGTTGTTGAAGCACATTACTATCATCGGAAACCTACTGGAGATTGTTTTGGAAGACGCAGAATCATTTTCATCACCAGTCTATGGCCTCCTTTAAGGAGATAACCCCATCACTATGAAGAATTCAAGTTTAAGTCATGTCTGCCCAACAAAACAACAAAGTAAATACTTAATTATTGTTGGATGAACTGTCATGGAATGGCAGGTGGGAATTTTGGTTATTAAGCAACCCCTTATTAAGTCTTCATAAACCTATTCTGGCTTCGAAATTGTCAGGAGTCAGACTGTCATCTGAAGGCCTCAAAAAGAGGCACATGGTGCGATGCTTTCTCAATTTGATGTGTGTTCTAACTTAGAAGTAGAGCTGCCTTTATAGAGCCCATATGCAGTCTACGGACCTGGTTAACAAAGATTTACCGTCAAGCTAATGAACCAATGCCCATGAGCATATATGAAAGGTACTTCCTGCTTCATACCTAAATCACAAAGTCTAAAACTACAACAAATCCCTTGATGACTGGATTATATATTAGATGCTCCTGTGCAAATGCGGTTCAGAAAGGTTTGCTCGAAGGCATCTCAAAAGTGCTCCAGAGATCTCCAGATTACCTCCTGTCTACTGGGTTTTTCCTGATCACTAGTTTGCTGGTATTAGCACTGCTGATGCTGCCAAGCTCATTTACTGTTCCCACCAGCCCTTTCCGTGATAAATCCACAAAATCCCCGTTATGGAGTCTCATAGACCTCCACACATCCAGTGATAATGTCACTGGGGGGAAATGGAAGCCAGGTGGCGACATTTCCCTAAAAATGCACCCCAAACAATCAAACGCTTTCCCCAAATGTTCTAGGATTGGAGGTAATAATATATAATGATACCGCTCCTTGAATATTTGGGAAATGGATTTTAGGGTTAGGAAAAAAAGTAGCCTACCAGGGCGACATTATCACATGGAACCAAACTCCAATGGTGATTAGAGGTTTTACCATAGTGGTAATTCCCCTGGTGGTAATTCCTCCATTTTTCAGGACGAAATACCTGCATGGAAGTAATAGAAGTATTTCCTCATTCTGGGTACCAATCCCACAATGCGGCTGAGTTATAACAAAAAAACAGGTGGTAATTCCATTGCCTCCTGATTATTTTACTTACCATCATACGCCTAATGTATTTATTTATTTATTTCTATCGCGCCATAGCCCGCAGGCATCATGGCGCTCAACGATGGCGTTTGTGTTGCAGATATAAGGAAGCAGGTGTAAATCTGAAATGCTCATTGGTATCTCACGATTTGCTCCAGTGCAAATCTTTATGAACCAGACTCGGAATCAGACAGATGTGCCTGTGTAGCCTGTGTAGCCTGTGCAGCCTGTGCAGCCTGGCTACAGAAGCGGTATATTCTTCCAATCCAGGACTCAGAACCCGTGTACCTTTTCCTTAACTTTATGTTGCTCCTGCACGCGGTTCATTAAACAAAATGTATTTTGTCAATGTTTGGGCAGGAGAACATTTATGGGACAGAGACTTAGATGAAGTAAATTAAGCGTATTAACCTTAAATGCCTCTTTCATCTCTGACCTCACAAATACTTGATTGTATCACTTTTATTGACTCCCAAAACAACATTAAAAAGAAACCAAAATGTCTTTCCAGATGTCTGCACGTACTTTCTCTCAATCATTAACGAAGAGCTGCTGTGATGGACGAGCATGAAACAGGTTCAACTGTCCTGGCCTATCCCATGCACAACACACCACTTCCAGGGTTCTGCATTTCACAATGTGTGCATACCTCTGGCTCAGCTCCAGCATCTCCCAAAATATAGTCAGTCTGCTTGCACCTCACAACCTGAGTAACTCCAACCTCCCAAGCCCACTCTATTGAACAGATATCACTCACCCCATACAGGAAGGTGTGAGAAACCCAGCACAGCTGCCTACAGTCACTACACTACATGCTGTTTTCATCCAACCTCAGGGCAATTGACCTGCAGTCACAAGCTTTCAGCATGAGTTTAGGGCAACCCCTGAACTTCCCCTGCACCCTCAAGTAACCAGATACAGGCACTACACGCCCAAGCACTTGCCATCCAGGCACCAGACCCTGGTATTTTTAAAACCTGAGGTGTTGCTGCTAAAAAATCTTCGGAGATGGATACAGTGAATTTTTGCAATAGAAATCGCTCTTCATATTGACCTTTCTAAGTCATTTTACAATGTCGGGCACTGGGAGATAACTTAGGAACCAGTCTATTTATCTCCACAACCTAGAGCATAGTGATAGGCCAGCACCAGCCATCACCACCTCCTGAAGTAGCCACTGGGCCTGGCTTGTAACTTAGGAACCAGTCTATTTATCTGCACAACCTAGAGCATGGAGATTGGACATGCACCATCCACCACAATCCCCCTGAAGTAGCCACTGGGCCTGGCTTGTGGTCAGGCACAGCTACCACTTTATCACCACATGGCCTGTGGCATGGCCTTTGGTCAGGCCCTACAAAGACAACCAAAGCAGTTACTGGGCCAGGTCCACAGCCATACCTAGACAGTGACCAATTTAGCCTCGGCCTGGTTCCTTGGGAGAACAAAGGTATATTTGCGGTTACAGTCAAAGTGAGTGATTGTAGCAACTTGGGGTAATCACAGAGGAAAAACACAAGATGATGAGCTATTCTGGCCCTCGGGAAGAACACCCTGGCCCTAGGGGAGGGGGAGGTTGCCTGTCCCTAGACAGCGGATGGTGCAACGCCTATCTAAGAGGTATAGGTGAAGAGGCTGTCCCTGACTCTATATGAAAAATACAGTTATTTATAAAACACACTCAATTTTTTACAAAACAGCCTAACAAAAGTGAGGGGCAACCATTGGTAGTGAAGGTGCCTACGAGAGGGGGATTAGATCTCGTAGTCTAAGACCGGACTGCTTCAGTTACCATGTGGTAACTGGGGTCATCAGGATTTTTAACATATTTAATTACCCTGATGGCTCCACATTCTCTACATGCTGGTGGTTGCCCAAGAGCTGGGAAGGTAAAACAAAAGGAGTGAAAGTCTTAAAAACACTGAGCCCACAAGCTGTGGGGCTTGCTATGGAGGGAACTCACACTGTGTAAAGTTCTTAGTGAGTTTTCGCTGTAACCCCTAATAGTATCAGAGGTATCTCATTATGTTGTGGTAGAGCCACAACTGGTATGGTCGGCCAGTTTCGATGGTACACTGGTGATTTAGGCCATCTTGTTCAGGATGAACATTTCTTCAGAAATAAGTCAAATTGGTCCTCCTGCTGGCCTCTTAGTCAGGCAGCAAAAGCCAAAACATGCTGCTTGGGATCCTGGAGAGGAAACACAAATAACATTGCAAGAGGGGCATCAGTATACCAAGATAATGCAGCCAAAACCTACTCAAAATCTAGTTACATAGCTGGCTAATGCTGAACATTGAAAAATGCTCTAAGGTGCGGGCCTCCGTGAGAAAAAATGGTTGGATGCCACCATTTAGTGAGACACAGCACATTCAAACATGGGTGCCTACCTGGAGGAATTGTTTGTAATCTAGGAGGCGGCGTGTCTTTTGCAGAAAGGGAAATGTAGTCAAGGTGGACGCACTACCTGCAAGAGAATATATGGGCATGAAGTTGAACAAGATGCGTGCTGGAGGGCAAGCTAGGGCTAAATGGCCAATGCGGTGTACTGGAGGACATACCTGAGTGGGATCCTACGGGTGATCTCTGCAGCCGGCTTCGAAGCAAGACATAGCAACACAGGTTCGAATCCTGGGCTTGCGCTTAGAAACCCGATCCAGTATTAAGTGCGTTATAAAAGATGAATTATAATTATAACCCCTTTCTTGGATCTTGCCTCCACTTTTGAACATGATACAGTTCCACAAATCTTCTGGAGGAATCCTTTTTCTCTGCTCCCGTCAAACAAAATAAATACTTTCAGTCTTTTAACAGGTCTGATTAACTGACCTGCCAAACCTGGCCATAGACTTCAACAGTATATCACGTCTGGTTCACTAACCTGCCAGACTTGACTATACAATATTTTAGTCTCAAACGATGTTTGCTTTGCTGTCCTGTTTTATTTCTCCTTTTCTAGTCACCGTCAATGACATAATTTGGAGGTTGTCAGGGGTCACAGCTGTGACCCTGGGGTCTCCCTTGCTACCCCTGTGGTCTCCCTTGCTACTCCTAAAAAAGAATTTACAAAAAAAGGTTGTTTTTTGTAACTAGAAGCTCCAGGTCTCTTTGTTCCTGGAGTGGCTGGCTTTCTTGTTCACGCCTCTTTAGAAAAACATGGGGATCCACAAGTGTAAAACTTTGAGCAGTGACCCTAAATAAGAAAGACTAGGAATAACAAATTTGCGAGGAACTGCTCGAAAACTGAGCAGATGCTTTTCTTGGAACCACTGACCAGCGTTGCCTGCCAGTTTTTCGGACAGACCTCCTACAGCACACGTCCTGTGGACAGAGGAGGTTATTGACCTTGTTCAGACATTCTGAACTTTATTGGATTTACCTCAACATGGAATCACGGTCCTGATGAAGATGGACCAATCCTTGAGCGCCATTGAAACCGGTTGACCCCATAGGCCATGAGGGCTCTCATGACCTACAACAAATATCTCTACTGAAAGGAAAAAGATATTGTGAGACAACAACTGTTCCTGCGCACACCCAGATGGAAAAAGTGTGCTACTTTTAGAAGAGCTTCCCCTTACCCCATGGCCCCACAGCCTTTTTAGATTGTGCATTTCCATTTTTTGAACTCCTAGTATCCCCGACTCTCTGTGACCTACAGGAAAGATTAAAGAATGACACTTGATAAGGAATACGAACAGTTGACCTGTCCCAGGTTTTTCTAATCGCAACAAGACAACTACAGAATCTAATCCCCAGTTCTGGATAGCTCTGTATCTACAAAAATGGATCTGCCACCCTCCCTTCACCCCTTGCACTCGAGCTTGAGGAACTGTATTTCCAGTTCTTTGCTTCATTAAGTCTTTTTGGAATTCTATGCAATAATTGCTATACTCATTAAAGTTTTATTTTAGGCACATTTCAGGGGATGAATCACTGATTTTGGCTCTTCTTAAATTCCTCAAATTCGCAATGCAGACAAAAACTTCCAGAACGCATTTGGAGTAGATACGCATCCATTTCAGACTATGTGTCACGACCCTTGACCCGAACCCCCACTGGCATGTCCACATGCCTGGTGGGGCCAGGATTCGGGGTTCCATAGGGGCCTCAATAGCCTTGCACTACCTTTCAGGACCCTCTTCGAGTCAGTCCTGGCGCCTTTGGCACCAGGCTCATGTTCAGAATGGGAAACATCCTTGAAGGGACTACTTTTATTTGGGGCCTGCAGCAAACATGGATGCGGTCACACAGTCTAGTTCCTAGAACCAGACTGTGCGGTACAGTGTTTTGGGGTGTGGTAGCCTGGGACTACTTTACCGGGACAAAATTTCGCGAAGGGTAATTAAACCACGCCCAAGCTCCATAACACGCTTCGCGTTATTCTGCAGCCAGCAGTGTGACGCTCACCATGTCCAATGTCCTGATATCGGCGATCATTGAAACAACGGACCTGCAGAGGAGACAAAGAACATCATTATTAGACTCTTACTTACCTGCGAATTCCATCCTGCATCTGCCCGATGCTCGTCCATGCTTCTGCTGCTCGCGGTCATCCATCCAGCCATCAGCATCTGCGGGACACCGCGAACGCATCGGAACGAAGCAACCTGAAAGGAGAGAGAGAAAGACAACGTTAGAACAGGTTGCTTACGGCGTAAGCCTCAGTCATTACGAGAACCTCACCGGATTGGGCATCTCTAGGCCGGCATCATTCCGGAACACCTCGTGCACCAGCGAAGACCATCAGGACCTGAAAAGGAAGAAAGAGTACAGGTTAGCAAGTGAAAGACAAAATAGCGCCGCACTAAGCACGTTACCCACCAAATCGTAGTGCGCTTCTTGCGCCCCCATTCCGGCAGGAGCTCAACCCAAGCAGCACGACACGCCGAACCTCTGCTCACCTAACATATAAAGACTGCTGCAATAAGGCCTACCTTTAAAGACATTGGAATGGGCTTGCACCAGTGAAGTAACTCGGTCGCTCAAGCCCGCAGAAGACTACGCACCCTTGCAAAGAAGGCAGGACGGAGAGCACGCCAGATATCACAACAAGGTGAGGAGAGGGCCATCGGGTCGAACCCAGGGCAGGTGGGAGGAGACTGTACCTGATCTTAAACCCAGTCCTCTTGTGCTTTCAGGCCCAACTTCCATCAAAGGTATAACCTGGGATCGGGAAGGGGTCCAGGGCACGAATCAAGCAACCAGGGCTGAGTGGTGTCCCCGTGGATACAAGGTGAGCATAACACTATGGCCTCATTACAGGTTTGCTGGTCCAGGAACTACGGTACCGGTAAGCTTGCTGGTACCATAGTTACCGGACCAGCAAACTACGAGTTCTACTCACGGGTGCCTTTTCGCCTGTCAGGTGAGACTTAGCGGGCATACCGGCACCCGCAAACTGATACTGCCAGTAGCACCATGAATTGTGCTGGTGCTACAGGCCTCCCCATTCCCATGGAGCCCTATGGGACTCAGATGGGAATGGGGAGTACATGTTTCCGGCCCCTGGCAACGGGGAAATACAGGGTCCACCAGAGTTGCATGGACCTGTATTTCCCCATTGCCAGGGGCCTGAAAAATGTGCAAGTTGCAGGTTTTACCGGCAAGGCTACCGCCAAACTTGTAATGAGGCCCTATGTATTTTATTTTATTTATAAGTTACAGTAATAGCATGTTTTTCCCTGCCGGTGTCCCTGTTACGATCATCACAAGACATTCCACCTCGGTGTCCTCGGTCACTTGACGAAATCCTTGTGCTCAAAAGCTTGTGTACAGTGTAGACATATTTGACCATAGCACATAAAGGGGCCCTTCATTTCATTTGCCACAATTAATGCTTTATTATAATGTGTCTATCTTTCCTGTCTCCATAGCATACTGTTCATGTTTGCATGTATGAGGTAACGAGTGCCCAGAGTACAGGATGCCGTGTGAGTGCACTGCTTTCCCTGCACTACTCTCAATTAATTATTACACAGTTATGAACCCTCTCAATGGTATGTAGTTTACCAACCTCTGAAACCTGAAAAGTAGATCCACGCAGGGTAAATCTCATTTACCAGTTTAATGGTGTCCACTACAGAGTGTAATTTGCTTTCTGACTTTGAGAACATTCAGACATGTAATTCTGAATTTTACTATAGATGGTAAAATAGATGTAGCCGGTCAGATAGCTATGTGGGTTGAGCGATCGCTGTTGTGATGTGTGTGTGATCTTCAAGTTTCAGGTTTGAATCCTGGCAATACCAACTCAGTCTTTCATCCTTCAAAGGTCCATAAAAGAGTACCAACACAGGATGTGTGATATTTATTTGTTCTATATAAAGCACTTAATCGTATGTGCCATGTAATAACACATCATTATTATTTGGCCTTTGGACGTCTGCTTGCATTCACAGTAATTTGGTAATATGGACCTTTACACACTGATATATACGATACATAGGGTGATCAATTTGTGTATGAAATGTATTTCACATTACAGTGCTATCGTATCAATTTTCTTCGTAATGTACTTAGGAATAATGCTATATGATGCCACTTCCTGTTTTGTCAAGCGGTGAAAGGTTGTATTCCATCTCTTCCCGTGATGTCACTTTGGGTGGGGTCAAAGGACATCACTTCATGTGAAGTCATCGGAGGTGAATGGTCGTGCGGCTGCATTTTGGTGAAATTACTTCCCTGGTTAGTGTCTCCCCAACTGCTTCTGGGCTCCAGCCCACTGATTGTAGTTCTTTCTGCTCTGGTGAGGACCTTCAACTCTTAGAAATGTTACTGATGGGCCTTGCCTGCTTCTGTTTATGTCCCAGGCCCTGCTGAGCATTGGATGGGCTTCCCTGCTTTCCTTTGGCTCCCAGACCCTGTTGCTCTGCCTATACAGAATGTCTTTCCCTCTTGTACCTAGTGTCAACTTGGACAGACCTGGAATACTCTCCTGCCAGGGTGTATCACACATAGGTGTATTCATGCTATTGGTATCAGCTTGAGTACTCTCTCTGTTACCCCTTTGTAATCTTTGCAACATGCTTTACAAAGTTATGTTACTCTGTGAGATGCTGCTTTCATCCCTCTGTGCTCTCTGGATAGATGTGCTTGGTTTACAAAGTTTGTATCAATTACAATTCCTCTTGTATCCCCTTATGCTGTTTGGAAATATTTGCATGGTTTACAAAGTTTGTATCAATTACAATGCCTCTTGTATACCCTTGTGCTCTTTGGGATTTATTTGCATGGTGCGTGTGTGGGTTTTCAGCTCCTCCATCTCCCTTAATGCCCTGGCCACCAGTATGACCCTTTCCCTGCCTTTGAGAAGCCTCTGGGCATTCTCCGGACACTTCGAGTGGTGGAGCGGAGCTTTAATGTTGCTGCCACAGTCAGAGTTCTCTTTCTCCTCATGGTTCTGTAGCTCCAGATTCATCCTCTCATCTCCGGCTGCCCACATACTTCTTCTTGTTGTGCATCTGCCAGTCTGGCTGGCTTCCTTCCTGCTGCTGGTCAGGTTCACCTGGTCTGGGCTTCTCTGGTGCCCACGACTCTCCACGTCGCGGCTCTGTGTCTTCGGTTCCCCTGCCATGGAACAAGTGTCTCCTTGCGTTTCCCTCCAGGGTGGTTCAACTTGACTGCCTTTCTCAGCAATATGCCTCCAGCCCGTTCACAGTTCCTACAGGGAGGGTATGCTTCCTGGTTCCTCCAGCCAGGGTTAGGCTCTCTGTGAGGTCCTTTGAAAAGGGATTCTCCTTGGCTCCCCCCAGGCCTCAGCACTTCGCCAGCATGAAAATGTTCCCCTTCTTCTGACAGAGCCTCTAGTCCTCATCCTCTTCTCCTGTAGCAAAACTCCCCTGCTCCCTGTTCCTCCAGGGAGGGCTTGACAACACTTCCTAGTTTCTCTCCTCTATTTCTACTCCAGAGGGACCAATCGGAAACCAACAACCACTAGTCTGTTCCTTATGGTTCTCAAAGGTGATCCTAATGCTTCTGTGCTTCTGCCTAGCCACAGTTCTGATCTTCAGGCTCCCCTGTGGTTAATGGAGTGCTTCCTCGTCACAGTACCAGGAAAGGAATCTTCACTTGGGTAACTCCTAGTCTTCCTCATCCCAGTACTTATTGGGGGACGTCTAGGGTGGCAACAACTCTTGACCCTTTTAGGGAAGGAGCTGGTGTTAAGGT
The DNA here is from genome assembly GCF_040938575.1 of Ambystoma mexicanum. Taxonomy (NCBI): domain Eukaryota; kingdom Metazoa; phylum Chordata; class Amphibia; order Caudata; family Ambystomatidae; genus Ambystoma; species Ambystoma mexicanum. Next base: position 113,436,526 of record NC_090923.1, read on the forward strand.
CATAGAAAGGGGGTCTAGGGTCAGATGATTGGCGGGGATACCACATTCTCCCAGGTCCATCCTTACCGGTCCCATGAATGGGTTTCCTCCCCATGAGATCCAACCGCTGAGTACCAGCCCCAGGGGGACTCTCGGGTAGATGCCTCACCTACCTGGTCTCATGGTAAGGGGCTTCCCCAATGAAAGCAGTGACCATACCCTGAGATTCGTCACAGTGGGCTACTGGCCACATTACCCAAGTCACCCAAAGGAGACACTGGGCCATGGCTGTAGTGGCCACTTTACCCCCATAGTAGGTCCATGGGCCACAGATGCCATATTGCCCAAAGCATGGCCTTCAGTCATGCCCCAATCACTTTTTGCTCTATCTTGAAAAGGACACTTGGATACCAGCAACAGTATTAAGGTAGTACGTTTATTCAGTTAATTCCGTTTAAAATCTGCAGTCCCTGCTCACAGTCCTCCTTCAGTCTCGCCCTTCAGTTTCTCCTCCCCTCTCTCTCCATACATTCCTTTGGAACGTGAGCAGAACCTCATATCATAACACCCATGAAGCCAACAAACCACCCAAAGTAGCCACTGTGCTTGGTCCTCGGCCAGGCCAAGAGGCAACTTTACTCTCATACAGGTCTGTTGGGCCACTGACCACATTGCCCAAGCCCACCAAAGGAACCACTGGATCATGGCCACAATTACCACTGCAGTATGTGGGTCATATTCCCCGATAAGACCAAAATATTCTGCCTCAAAATAAGCTATTCTACTCTCGCCAATGTGTACATCTAAGCACTTGTTCACCTCTACTCTGATGTGAACCCACCCCTTTCTCTCAGTCAAACACCATTTTGAGGACTTTTCCTTTTTTGCTTTGTGCTGGATTACTGTGGGCATCCTAGGCTTCGAGCAAAAAAATTATAAACTGGCATATTTTAATTTCTGAAAAGCCTCAGTGCAGCAATGCACCCAAGAGGAAATATAAAAGTGTTTTTTTATACAATGTTACCTCACAGGCTGCTATATATGCTATATCTCTTCCTCTATATAGTTATAACCTCGTAAGATCGTGCATATCAGTGATGGTCTCCCAACTCCTCATCTTTCTCTTTAGTGAGTTTTCTGAGACAATATCGCTGATATCAAGCTGAACCATAAATTTGCGTAGAAATTGATTCTGTTCCTTTAGCATCATGTTGTACAGATAAAGGTGAAAGGGCCTCATTACGAGGCCAGCAGTAAGGGGTTAACTGCACCGGTAAGGATGCTGGTGCCGTTAACCCCCTACTGCCGCATTCCGAGGTCCCTTAGCGGGTCCCGCTAAGGCCGGCTGTTTTTACCAGCTGCCCTTAGCGGGACCCCCTAAGGGACCAGGGAGCTAATAACGAGCCTGCTATTTGCGGGCTCGTTATTAGGTCCTTCCCTATTCCCATTGAGCGCTATGGGGGCTCGAATGGGAATGGGGAATGGTTTTCAGAATGGGGACTCACCGGGTCCTCCAAGGTTGGAATGACCCTGTAAGTCCCCATTCCGACTACCCGGACCCAGACACGGGTTTGGAGGCAGCCATGGCGCTATTAGCGCCATGGCTGCCTCCAAATTCGTAATGACCCCCAAAGTGAGATTTCTCTGCTCTGGACAGTTTAAAGAATAGAGTTAACATCAGCTTCATCATTTGCGCCCACCATGATACCAACCCCAGTTCTAACTGAATAACACTCACCTGTACCGAGTGCAGGATACCCAGAACGCTTTTCAAGATTCTACCTTCTGGCCTGTCTAAAAATGTTCTATTTTTTGTGCTTAGCAATTCGCAACCGTATGACACTGTTGCAGATGTTTTTGCTCTGTACAATTCAATCATTGGTAATAGTTAGAACTCACAAAACTCTCGTTTAACTGACTTTAGCAGAGATATACAGGCTCCTACCTTCTCTTCGAGTTTGGATTCTTCGATTCTTTTCCTCTGCTTGAAGGAAACAAAATATCCGAGGTAGTGTATCCATTCTAATCTCTGAATGGGTACATCGGTTATCTTCCATGTGTATTGTGTTTTTGTTTTCATCTTGCTACAGATTATTATGTGGGATTTTGCTGGGTTCACTGTGAGATGATTACTAGCGACGTATTTCCTCAAGCCAGTTAGGCAACGCTGTAAGCCTGCGGGGGTAAAATCTATGGTCGTCAGGATATGCTAAGCACCCTACTCTCAGATTTAGCTAGCGAGGGTGTATCCTTCCCATTTAATTGCCTCCTCCCATATGTCGGATAAGTACAAGTTGAAAAGAGTGGCAGCAATTACTCAGCCTTGTCCTACCCCCTTCTTACCGGGTTATACCTGCTTAGTCTCATATGTGTTTTATTGTCAGAGTATAGCATTTAAATCATTCTGAGCAAGCCTTTGTCGATTCCCTATCTCTCTACTTTTTCCCACAGGCGAGCTAGATCTACGGTATGAAATGCTGCTGATAGATCGATGGCTGCAACATATACATTTTTAGGTTCTTTGCCGTCAACTTCTGAGAGACAGGCGTGAAGTGTCAGACTGCTCTGAATTGTACCTATACCCATCCTAAACCCGGTTTGCAGGGTGTTCAAGCGCTTTGCCCCATTAGCCCAGTTTTGTAATTCCTGGAGTATCAGAGAGGTGAATACCTTTGATGTAGTGTCTACTAAGGAAATAGGATGATAGTTCTTTGGTGATGCTCTATCTCCCATTTTGTAAATTGGGATTATAATTGCGTTTTGCCATGACGCTGGATAGATACCAGTTTTCGCCAGTTTTGTTCAAAGAGATTACACAGAATCTCTGCCCATAGGTTGGGGTTATTTTTCATTAGCCTGTTTGTTACTCCGTCCGGACCACTCGCTCTGGAGTTCTTAATGACCGCCTCTATCACTTTCGTATCGAAGCAGTAATCCCACTTTGGTAGTTTTCCTACAGATTCATCTCTCATCAATTCCGTCTCTACGTCGCCACTAAATTTCTCCTGCAGAAGGTTGACCCAGTCCTGTTCCGAAATGCCAATTACTTGAGCTGGGGTCTGAGCTATATTTCTTCTATTTAAGGTCCACCAGATAGCCCTCGAAACCTTTTTTATTTCCACATTGCTACTATGCTGTACTAACCGTCCCTTAGCTCCTAGCACGACTAGGACTCTCCTTCCCATGGAGTTCGATTTCACCCAAGGCGCTTCCCTGACAAGGGCCAACAGCAGGATCGAGTGGTCGCTTAAGTTGTTGTTTACTACTTACAGGCCTTTTATCCTTTCGGGTTCGCTGTTTTTGTGAATATATAGACAATGTTTGAGAATGTCATCACATTTGCCCGCGTCAGTATATCCTCGAAGTGACAGTTTTCATGCAGTAGATTAGACTGGAGAAACCACCATCTAGACAACAACTGCGACCACTCTCGCCCACAATTGGCTCTTCTCGAGGATAGCACCCTCACCTCATCTAATTCTAGCTCATCTAAGTCTTCCATGGTTGTTGTGGTCACCTTACATTTAGAATTGAAATCGCCACCCAGGATGATATCACTCTCTTTCTTTTGCCAATCTATTAAAATATTTTCTATCTCATTCATTATTTTCCCCAGGTCTCTACCTACGGGATTATAGTAGATATTAATTATGAGGGTGGTCGTTTCTTTGCCGTTAATCTTATCAGTCAGGCTAGTTATTAATAAGCCATCATGGCGGGTTTTTACAGGTTGAATAGTTCTCACGCTCCAGACTATTATGTCTGTGTTCACTCCTCCTAGAGGGCGCCCTTTCTGGGCCTTCTTTGCATTTTTCGCATTAATTACATACTTATCAAACACTGGCTTAGTCCTTAGCCATGTTTCTTGTAGGAGAATTATTTCTGCTTCATGGAGCAACACATTGATGTCTGCGTGTAGGAAAGAATTAGGACTCCTTGAGTACCACAACCGAAAGAGGAAATTCCAGAACTCTGCGCCAGTTGATAAAAGGTTGTATTGAAATGTATTAATTGGTCATACGTGACCTAAACACAAATAGTATCAGTTGTGCCCTATGACCTGACGACAGGTGTTTCGGCTCCTAAGCCTTTATCAAATCAGGGCTATGAAATACAGAATTAGTGCATAATACAAGCATTATCGGTTAATAAATAATAATCATATCACATCAAACATTAGGCCATTATTTTAGCCAATCAAATTAGATATCCAAAATGAAAGAAAACATATATAAAAGAACACAACATTAATGACCGAAATGTCGGGTTGGTAATGGGAGGATTATGTAGGTTTGGAGAAACAACATAAAGACACACAGAGAAATAAAAATAAAACAAAACCAAATAAATTAGTCAATCTTGATTACTCTGACATCCTTTACAATATTAGAATGCATGAATTTGTATTTTGTTAGTATCTCATAACTTGATGCCTTACCCAATACGATTTACTAGGTAGTTCCATATGAAAGTTGATTTATGGGTTTGATCCCAGATTCCAAATCCCTAAAAAGCAATAATAATTCTAATTAAATCTAATTTATAATTAGTACCCTGTCAATTTGTTGCCTTTCTTTTATCTTATCAGCGTTATTTTCAATGGTGGCGCTCTAATCTGTGTAGTTAATGTTTTCGTTACATGTAGATTAAGAATTCAAAAGAGTGCTAAGAAGTCATTAAGATATCAGTATACAATAGTGGCAATGCAGGCATATTAAATTAAAATGACCAAATTGCCTGTATTCTCCATAAATGCCACCCAGAAATCTTCACATTTGTAGACCGTTTGACTACCATTCGCATTAGAACAAGCGATTGTGAACGGAGTTGCAGCCTTTTACGCAAATATAGTAGTATCATTCATGTTCTTGTCTAACATCAATAATAATAATCAATAATAACCAGAATTTTGGGACCCCTTAAGACATATCGTGGACTGCTTTACTTCATCCCACCTACGGTCCGCATGTAGAATCAGATCTATTCATCATTATAACTTACCGCAAAGTCACCCACGTTGGCCGAAGTTTACTCCATTACTCATAACGTCGCCATTTTGGAAGTTACGTGGCTATATCCACAAAAGGATAGGAGAACATCGATCACGGATTAGATGTAAATCCCTAACAGCTCCCATGGTCCAACACTGTACTGAAAATCACCATGGGCCTGACGACATCTTTTGGTGGATAGCAGACTCAGTACCCAGCACCAGCAGTGCCACCAAGTCACTTTTGAAATCTGAATCTACATGTAACGAATACATTAACTACTCAGATTACAGCGCCACCATTGAAAATAACACTGATAAGATAAAAGAAAGGCAACAAATTGACAGGGTACTAATTATGAATTCATTTTTAGGGATTTGGAATCTGGGATCAAACCCATAAATCAACGTTCATATGGAACTACCTAGTAAATCGTATTGGGTAAGGCAACAAGTTATGAGATACTAACAAAATACAAATTCATGCATTCTAATATTGTAAAGGATGTCAGAGTAATCAAGATTGACTAATTTATTTGGTTTTGTTTTATTTTTATTTCTCTGTGTGTCTTTATGTAGTTTCTCTAAACCTACATAATCCTCCCCATTACCAACCCGACATTTCGGTCATTAATGTTCTGTTCTTTTATATATGTTTTCTTTCGTTTTGGATATCTAATTTGATTGGCTAAAATAATGGTCTAAGGTTTGATGTGCTATGATTATTATTTATAACCGATAATGCTTGTATTATGCACTAATCTTTGTATTTCATAGCCCTGATTTGATAAAGGCTTAGGAGCCGAAACACGTGTCATCAGGTTATAGGGCACAACTGTTACTATTTGTGTTTAGGTCCCTTATGACCAATTAATACATTTCAATACAACCTTTTATCAACTGGCGCAGAGTCCTGGAATTTCCTGTTTCGGTTGTTGTATATAAGAGATGGTTCAGGTTTATTGCCGTCGAATTTCAGTGAACTGCGACAGACATGGACTATTTTCTACAAATCCTAATGCCAACATTGTATTAACGTGCATGAAGTACATAAGGATATAAAGAGGTCGCCTATCAGATCAACTTCATAAGCCTGATAGTTCCCTGTTTACTCCTTGAGTACCAGCTTTCAACTTTGTATTTGTTCTCTCTAAAAGCCGGGTCATTTCTTTGCGTTTGTGGGCAGCGTGTGAGCAAGCCATTCCCAACTCCTCCTGTTTAATTAGCCTGCTTTGATCAAATGTGCATACAGCTTTGAGATTGACTCGTCCCATGTCCTGTTGTTCTGACTCTTTTCCTTTTACATAGTAGGTCTCGAATCCATTCAGTAATAAATCTTCCTGGCAATCAAATACCATAGTTTCTACCAGTTTGGTAGAAAAGTGAACCACACATTTCCCGACACAAGAACGGTCAAACGTCTGTACAAATGTCAGTTCTGCAGAAGAGATATTTTTTAGGGATTGCAGTGAGGCTAGCAGCGGCAACATGCTGCGCATGTTCAGTGTTACATTTCTGTCTTCCGCGAATACTGATTCAAAGATGATGGGGCACATCTATGGCAGCAGAATCGGCGCCCCACCATTCTTTTTTCTCGGAAGGGCTGAGCCGCACTTGTCTGTGCCTGTCCCTCTCCATACTTTTACCGGATGCCAAACCGGGCTGCACTTTAAAGGCTGATTGTTACTTGCTGTGCTTACAGGGTCTTTGTCTGCCTGCACACTTCTTTGCATCATCTCGACATCATTTCCATCATTCAGCGCCTTTTTGAGTTCTGCCTAATTCTTCCTTTTGCAGCGCTCTTTTTATGCCGCTCCATTGAAGACTCTGTGTGCTGTCTCTTCTGGTCTTGATCCAAATTTGACTCTGATTCTTCAACGATTATTACATCCTCAGGCTATCTCCTTATTCTCAAGTTTGCTGCTTTCCAAATTTTCCTTCGAAATCTGCGTGAACCCCTATTTGGGGGGTTCATTCCCTTTTAGTAGAAGCTTTGATTTCCATTGGTATATTTGTGCTCAGCTGTATGCGAGATGGTTCACTCCACCTCTCCACATGAGGTTTTGGTGGCCGCTGGTCACTTTCAACCATCGGCGTCGGGTACCTTTCAATCGCTTCCATTATTGACTTTTCTCCTTTATTCATGGGTACTTTATTTCCATGGAACAGGGTGCATTGCCCACTATTTTTCAGATGATTTTTAATGTCTGTGAGCATATTCGTGTTAGTTTTGACATCAACGGTAATGATGTCGTAGAGTCTTATGAATGATTGGAGTACAATATTCAGTGCTGCAAACAAGGTTATACTGTCATCCAATTTGTCCTCTCCAAAAGATTCATTGCTGTGAAATGGGAGAGAAGATCGCTCGGCTGTCAGTATAATAGAGGCAATAGTTCTGTTCACGCTTTCAACATTGTCTGTGTTATTATTGAGGTCTGTGTCAGGAATGGAGAATACTGCTGGTTGTTCAGCCTTGAAAATGGCTGGTGTTGGTTGCGCACTGTTAAGATGGCTGCCTGATCAGTGAGCTCCCGCTCTGTCTCAGAATCCTGTGCCTACTAATCCTTTTCAGAGCCGCCGTCAGACCTCAAAACTGAGATACAGATGCACTAGAGCCCCGTCCTGCGAGCCTGTAAATCCTGGACTGCTGCGCTGTGTGACACCGGAGCTGTGGGGACCAGATGTTTTACCGGCCTCAAGGGCTCCTTAAGAAAACAGCTGGAGGCCGCGGTCGCAATCTGATGCTGGGCCGTGGGGGGGCGGGGCCTGTGGAAGTGGCCCGTGCCCTGTGGCCGAATACAGTGTCTTGAGGGGCGCCCCGGCCGTGGGAAAGAGACACCATTCCGGCGCTGCTGCTGCTGCAGAGCCCCGGGATCCCCGCTTGCCCTGTGAAGCCCCGCTGGTGGTTAGCGGTGCGGCGATACTGCGTGGGACGCTGAGACCGGACGGCCTGTGGCTCACGCGGGGAAGAAGTACCGCAACGCCGGCAGCGGGTAAGGATACACTGCAGAGGTGCGGCCTGTGGCTCAGGCGGGGAAGAAGTACTGCGACACCGGCAGCGGGTAAGGATACCCTGCGGTTCGCCGCTCGGGTACACTCAAATCACCCGAGCTGCTGCGGGCCGGCGATTGCTGTGATCCTTGTGGAGGTTGCAGCCCTGCCCGTCCCGAGACACCGGCGGTGTGGGCCTGCCACTATCCTGCCCTCCCTAGACGTGAGGGGGGTGATACGACGCCCGCAGCCACAAGCGGCCCGATTGGCAATCCTGCGGGCCGGAACACTATACATTTGTGCACGCTTCGTCGTAGGCTGAACTGGTTCCTAGCCCATTTCTAGAACTTGGCCTGAGACCCGCGCCTGGCCTCCACGCGCCCGGAGACAGGGGGTTGGTGTGGTGGGCTGCGGGAAGGCAGAAGGTTGGTGCTCCTGCTTCACCAGGTAGTAGCCCACTGACCTGGTCCACGTTTGCAGTGCTGGCTATGCCAGTCCTCCCCGAGTTGCACACCCGACTCCAGTCCCACATTGGCTTCTCGGGAGCTGTTCACCGGCCATGACACGACTTTGAAGACAAGGGCAAGGCGGGCTGAGACCCCTCTCTGGTGAGCTGGCTACCCCGGGTGCTGTTAACCCTAAAACACTCCTCAGAGGCAAGATACTGAGCGAGTTGTGAAGTAATACGTGGGAGGACACAGTCCACCAAGGTTGACATGCCAATAGCCCTGTGGCGGGGTGGAACTCTGTGCTAGAGCTCGGAGAGGGTGGACACAGGCCACGGCCGGGGAAAAGAGATTGGGGCACAGTATATTGTGGCCATTAACATGGGTGAACCCTCAAAATCGGGCAGGGGGACCAAAACCCCAGCAGCAAGAAGAAAGGCCCTATGGACGTCTACACAGTCAGCCAACCACAATCCACCGCTGTAGATACACCTACCTATAATAATGAAGCTCCGAGCCTGGACAATGGCGATAAAGAAGACAGTTTAACAACAATTGTGCAAGATGGATTTCGGGCAGTCAATACGAAGTTGGATGACATAGTGTCCACCATTGGCTCCCTAAAGGCCAGGGTGGACAAAGAGAGTGCACGTGTAACTGAAGCAGAACATAGAATAAGTACCAATGAAGATGCGATTGCACACCACGGACATGTTATCACTCAGTTTAAAGTGGCCATGTCCAAAATGCAAAACAAATGTGAAGATCTCGAATCCAGATCGAGACGCAACAATATCCGGATGGTGGGCATTGCAGAAACATTTGGAAGAGGTCAAATGGAAAAACAACTCGAACAGCTTCTAAAAAAATATTTAGCCAGGAAGCATTCTCCGAACATTTCCTGATTGAGAGGGCGCACCGCACGCTGGCCCCGGTCCCTAAAACAGGGGCACCGCCACGCACAATAATCGCCAGGCTCCTTAATTATACAGATAGAGACTCAATCCTGCGCATGGCTAGAGAGGCTAGAACACTACAACATGATGGAAACCGGATACACACATACCCAGACTTTTCGGCCGTTGTCCAAGCAAGTAGAAGATCCTACGAACCAGTTAAAAGACTCCTGAAAGAACGGCAAATACCATACGCTCGGGGGGCGCTGTTGAGCAGCCAAGGAAAATGGCTGCTTAGCTGCTGAGCTCCGTCCTGGTCCACCAGAATCCTCTTCGCATCGGTGCTGATCCGGATTGCCAGCTACAGCCACTGCCACGATTCTGCTGCTGAAACCGCCCTCTACACGCACCCGCAATCCCAGGCTGAATCGGTGCCTGGAGACAGCGCGGCTGTCGTCGGAGGGCGGCCACCCTCCGTGTCCTCGCCGCTGCTGCTGCGACCACCGGCTCCGGGAGGCGCCCCGGCACCTGACTCCAGTATTCTGCCATCCGCGGCCGCCTGAGGCTTTCCTTGCTGCGGAGACCGTCCCCCGGAGCGCCTGTGGGCAGGTCGCTGGCCTGTGGTGGGGCGACTGACTCTGCGGGCCGCCTGCTGCCGTGACATCGCGACGTTCCGGCCTGCCTGTGCGCCGTGGCCCGAAGGCCCCCTGCCCCCCCATACGGGCGCCGCCTTCCAGCCTGGTGCCTGTGGCTGGTGCGGGCTGCACCGCTGACCGTGTCCGCGGCCGCCTCTGCCCCCGGGCGCTCACGCGGAGAGGGGCGCCAGCGACGCCATCCGGGAGGCGCTTCTGGGGGAACCTCTACCACCTCCCCGGGCCCACGAAGATCACGCCGCCGGACAGCCGCCGCCTGCAGACCTGCACCCCTGCTACCTCCGGAGGACACAACGGTCTCGCCCCCCCTACGGGCTGGAAGGTGGGTGCTGGGTGATACGCTGGCCCCCCCCTCTGCATCCCTCGGGTGCGGGCCCCATTCCCTCAGCTGCTCGCATCTTAACTGCGCGCCTACGTCGCCCGCTGTGGGGCTGCCTGCACAGGAGCTGGGCTCTCTACGGCCCCCTATACCTCGCCTTGCCGCTGGAACGGCACCCACCTCCACGCCGCTCCGGGGCTCCAGCGGCTGGCTGGCAGACCTTGTGGCGCCGCCGGAGTGGACAATGCCCCACTCACCTGATTGGCGGCGGGGCCAGCCCCGTGAGTGTCTGGGTGCCCGTGACCCCCACAGCTCCATCTATCAACTGGGCCAGCTCTCCCACTTCTTCTACCTCGTCGCCTCCCGCTCAAGACCTCGCTGCCACCATAACCCGCCTTCTCCGCCCAGTCATCGCACCACCAGGCTCTCTGATCCCACAACACTCATAGACTGGTGCCGCTGACCTGCTGCCACCCCCCTCACAACGCCCCAGCCGCCGAACATCCTCATCTCTGCCGGGGTGAACGGGTTCCCCTACCTTGGCCATGTCCAGCAGAGCACGGGGTGCTAATAAAGTGGGTGCCATGGACAAGTTTGCCAAAGCGGCGCTTAGGGCGGACCCGGCGTCCTCCTCTGCGACACAGGAAGATAGCGAGGCCCTCCCGGACCCCCCACACCCGGATCTGACCACCTTGATGGAGTCCATGGCGAAAAACTTTGCATCCTTCCATGAAAAGTTGGACGACATCAATGCTAATGTAGCCTCCCTACGAGCTAAGCTTGACCAACACGGGACCAGGATCGCTGAAACGGAGCAGAGGATAGGGGCCAGCGAGGATAATATTCATACTCTCCAAAACACAGTTACCGAGCTCGTCCATGACATGAAACAGGTCAAGGCCAAGAACGATGACCTAGAATCTAGATCACGGCGGAACAACATTCGCATTGTGGGGGTTCCCGAGTCTGCACTGAAGGGTCGCATGGAGCAGGCAGTCGAACAGCTCATCAGGGATCTCCTTGGCAATCCCGAGTTTTCGCCATTCTTTACAGTCGAGAGAGCGCACCGCTCCCTGGCACCCCGGCCTAAGCCAGGCAACTTCCCCAGACCGATCATTGCAAAGCTACTGAGCTACAAAGACAGGGACCATATACTCCGACTGGCCAGAGAGAAGGGGGAGCTAAGGCTTGAATCACAAATCGTCAGGATCTTCCCTGACTTTTCGGTGGGAGTACAAATGGAGAGGCGCCGATTTGGCGGGGTGAAGAAGATGCTGAGAGAGAGAAAAATTGAATACTCTATGCTTTTCCCTGCTCGTATGAAATTCATCCACCGCAATAAAAGCTATTTCTTTACGGTCCCTGATGAGGCTGTTAAGTTTATCGAAGCACAGATCCCACTGCCAAATCCACCGGAGGAGCTAATTGGAGACGACTGAAGCTGTAATTCCTGTGCTCCTTCGTGGACCTCAGGTGTTCGGGGCGACCGGGGACTGCCCATCTGCGAACTGTTGCTGGCCCCCCCCGACTTCCCTCTGGTTGGCCTGCCTCGGCCTCATGGCCCCATATCTAGCATTTCATCTCCGGCGGGAGTTGTCTACCTGTATCTTGGGTCTCTGATCCCTCAATCCGGGCCTGGGGGCTGTGAGCTGGGCCGTACTGTTACGCACTGTCCTTGCTGGCTCCAATTTCGTCCTTGCTATCTCAAACAATATGGTTTATCCTCCTTCTTGTAACCCCCACTTTACTGGTCGGGAAAAATTGAAAACTGTAACGATGCTTTACCATGCAAAGATCACACAAAGGTGGACTAGACGGCAGCAGCAGCCCCCACTGCAGCTGCAATGCCACGTATGGCGAGGGTTGTGTTACCAAGCCCCGGTTGGGCTATGTTTTTGGCGTTGCCGAGTTGGGGATGGCACGCAGGTTGTTTCCAGGGTGGGTGTCGAAGCACTGCTGGTCACTACTGGGCGGTGAGGGTGGGGGGAGGGACAGTTGGGGTTTGCTTTACACAAAAAGGCAGGATGGTCTTGACGGGTGCGGCAGGGTGGTGGATCTGCTTCATTCTAGCGCTCCTGGTGGTTATTGAAGTGAGATTCTACATTTGGGATGTTCCGTAACTCTTTGGTATGGCTACTAGAGTGCTGACCTGGAATGTACGGGGTCTGACCAACTTCACTAAATCTCGTAGGATAACGGCGTACGCACAGAGACATGGGATCAAAGTGCTCCTATTGCAGGAGACTCACGCCCAGAAACTCCTGTCATCAAACCTCGCACAGTCCTGGGGCCCTAACAGATACTACACTCAATACTCCACCCAATCCAGGGGGGTACTTACCCTTATTCACAAATCTGTTGGGTTCACACTTCATACATCCCACATCGACCCAGAAGGTAGATATGTGATTCTACACTGTACTTTAGCTAACGAAGAATGCCTGCTTGTAAATTCGTATGCCCCCAACATTGACTCCCCGGAGTTTATGGATACAATATCTGCCATTCTCATGAAATATGTCGATGTCCCCATCATATGGGGCGGTGACATGAACCTTATACTTGATGCGACCTTGGACAGAATGGCCACTGCCCGTAGACCCATGTCCCGCGCTGCTAAACGGCTTCAAACTCTTATGGGCTCCCTGAACTTGCACGATGCTTGGAGGACACTCCACCCCCAGGAGAGGGACTACACCTTTTACTCTACGGTACACGATAGCTCCTCGAGGATAGATCTATTCCTCCTGTCGGGGGACCGAGTGGGCAGGGTCTCGGATGTCAGGATCCTTCCGAGCACGCTATCCGATCACTCCCCCGTGCTGCTACAGATTCAACTTGGTAATGCCCCTGAGGCCCGTCCCGCATGGCGCTTCAAACCCGACGCCTTGTCAGATATAGTCTTTAGGGCTGAGATTCTTGCGGACATAGTCTTGTTCTTTGAGAATAACAACACCCACGACACGCCCGAAGGGACCCGGTGGGAGGCATTCAAAGTTTATATCAGGGGAATGTGTATCTCCAGGGAAGCAGGGGTCCCCAAGGCCGTAAGGCAGGCTCTGAACGACTCCGAAATTAAGCTTAATAAACCTAGAAAGAGAGTACGCCTCCAATCCAGCACCTGCAACCCTAGCGAAGATTAGGACAGAACTAGAACAATTTGAAATACATGCCCTGAGTGAGGTGAGGTACAATGCTCGCCCCGCGGCGGCCCGAAGGTATGGTGAAGGCGATAGGCCGGGCAGGACCCTGGCTAAACTGGTGCGATCTGAGGGAGGTAGGACCAGGATTGATAGTGTTATTGACGAGAAGGGCGTGAGACACTGGTCGGACCAGGCTATCCTCGACACCTTTGCCGGCTTTTACGCCAACCTATATGGTCCCCAGCCAGAGCACACTGCCCGCGACCTTGATGACCTATTGGAGTCTATCCCTATGACTCTAATCTCCCAAAACACCAAAGAACTCCTTGACGCCCCATTCTCCCTAGAGGAGATAGTCCGGGTGATCTCAGATCTCCCAAAAGGCAAGGCCCCTGGTCCTGATGGGCTCACAGCTGAGTTCTACCAAGAGCATGTTGCCATATTAGCGCCCGTACTACACGGGGTCTGGACGGAATCACTCCGTTCACTCACCCTCCCTCCCTCTTTAAGAGAAGCATTAATCACCGTCCTCCCTAAGCCCGGAAAACCCCCAGACGAATGTAGTTCCTATAGACCTCTGTCGCTTATCAACACCGACACGAAGATTTTTGCCAAAGTAATTGCCAATAGGTTTCTCCCGTCCATGCCCTACTTGGTCCATGCCGACCAAAGCGGATTCGTCCCTGGTCGCTCTACGGCACTCAACATCCGGCGCCTCTTTAATGTCCTGTCTAGAATTGATCCAAACGCTGACGCAGTGGCAGTCACATTAGATGCCCAAAAGGCGTTCGATATGGTTTCATGGCAATATTTATTGGCGGTGCTGGAGAAAATGGGGATAGGACTGAACATGATCTCCTATATAAAGCTGTTGTACACGAGACCATCGGCTAGGGTGCTAATCAACTCCGTCCCCTCCTCCCCTTTCGAATTACACAGGGGTACCCGCCAGGGCTGCCCGTTCTCCCCCATCCTCTTTGCGCTGTCCATCGAACCCATGGCCGATCACGTTAGGAACCAACATACTCGCAAGGGCGTACGCTTGCAGGATACACCAGAAATCATCTCCTTATATGCGGATGATGTGCTCCTCTACGTCAGACAGCCTTCCACATACCTGGACCCTATCATTCGCGACATAACAAAAATAGGCACATACTCGGGCTTTACCATAAATTACTCCAAATCTGAAATCTTCCCCCTAACTAAAACAACTCAGCAGCCGTCCTGTGAGTTCCCCCTGCGTTGGTCCCCGGGCGGAATTAAATATCTCGGGGTGCAGGTGTCACTGGATAAAGCTACCCTGTTGGCAGACAATTACGCAGCCACGGCTCAGCTCATCAAATCCAAGTTGCTCAAGTGGCGCAACCTACCTCTATCCCTAGCGGGCAGACTCTCCCTAATTAAAATGATCGCGGTCCCCAAGCTTCTCTACATATTCGCCAACGTGCCAGTGTGGCCAGGCAAGCTGTATTTCAAGAGCCTTCACACAGCGTTTGCTCAATTTCTATGGCATTCCGGAGCAGTCCGCAAGAAGTGGCTACATATGGCCCTGCCTTACAAAAGAGGGGGCTTCACTGCCCCCGATCTAACTCTCTACTGGAACGCCGCACAGGCCCAACACGCCACCCACTGGTACACACACCCAAATCCGCCCCCACATGTCAAATTAGAGAAAATGGCTGGCGACGGCACCCACGGCATGACTTTACTACTACACTATACATACCGTGCGGATGCCCCTTCGGACCCGGTGGCTGCCACGATTAGGGCATGGAGTGGTATCCTCTCCTCCACTCAGGAGCAGCGCCCATATTATAAGTGGCTCACCTTATGGCAATTCCCTGGCCTTCCACCTACACATGATCGACATCTCTCTCAGCGGTGGGAAGGCCTGGGATATCGGGCCCTAACAGACCTCTATCCTGATGGCACATTCATCACCCCCCAAACATGGCGCTCAGGACACCCCAGCTCTGCGCTCGACTTGTTGCAATACTACAGGCTGAGAGCAGCGGTACGGGCAATGTGGCCCTCCTTCCCGGATGAGCCTCCAGACTCCCCTGAACTCCAGTACATAGCTAACTCCTCAGGCTGTAGGGGCATAACATCCTCCCTGTATAAAATGCAGCTGGACAAACTAGGGAATATGTCCCCAGACACACGTCAAGCATGGGCTGAGGAACTAGGCACGGAGATCCCCGACGAACTGTGGAGCAAAATGTGTGCACATACGCGCAAAGTCTCAATTAACTCCAGGTTCCGCTGCATGCAATACAAGCTTCTCAATAGGCTTTATTACACGCCGCACAGAGTGGCAAAATTCACACCCAATTCGAAACACACATGCCCGAAATGCAAATTGAATGGGGCAGATCATGGTCATATGTTCTGGTCCTGTGCTGCGCTGAACACGTTTTGGGTTGAGATTACAGAAGCGCTCTCGGAGATAATAGGCTCCCAAGTCGAGATGAACCCACTAGCCTTGCTGTTTGGTATTTGGTCGGGTGAGGATGAAAGAAAAATGTCAAATTTCTTAAATGCAAGTGCTATTGTTGCCAAAAAATGTATACTGCAATGCTGGAAGCGCCGTAACCCCCCCTCCTTCAACATGTGGCTGAGGGCCCTCACGTGGGTGCAATCATGTGAAGAGGAGTACATCGAATCCCTGCCCATCCCCTCCCGCCCCAGGAATGTTTGGTCGGAATTTCGCAGTTACCTAAACAATAAAGACGGGGTTGAGTGGTCCTCCGCCCCCTCACCAGCTCAGCCGGACTCAACATGAGGCACGACCCATTCGAGCTATTCCACAATATCCCCCCCCCCGCTGATATGTGTTGTTGATACTAGGTGTGATGTAATGCATATACGTGCTGTTCTGTTATGCTGTTTGCTTTCCTACATGCTATCCGTGTTGTACCTGTCTTGATCTCCTGCCAATAAACAAAAGTTTAAAAAAAAAATACCATACGCTCTAATGTTCCCCTCCAAGATGAGGATTCAGCACGCGGGCAGGGCGCATTTTTTCGAGACCCCAGCTGATGCCACGCAATACATTGAGGCTTTTCTACCCCTCCCACCCAGGGGAGACAGACCGGCTCCAAACAACAGACCCAGACCAGAAAATTAAGGTACTTTTCTTGTTTAGCCGAACGCTGTCTTCTCTGCTACACCATTAGGGCTATGGACCTAGCGGTGCCTTGATTATGGCGGCTCCACTCCATATGGTTGACGGAGATGTGGACACGATCGGGCGGCCACGTGATGTGACATGGCTACCCCTGGAATGATCCAAAAGGTATTTTGGGTACATCGTCGAGTTAGGGATGATGATGTGGGTGGGAATGCAAAGGGAGGAAGGGGGAGTTGGCTGATCTTCGGAGTAAAAATGTCCACTGCAGGCAGAAGTTCTGGTCTCTTGGAGAAGAGTGACCCAGGTTACAGTTTGTTTATGGTTAACAGTTTGTTTTATGTTAAAAAAAGTGGCTGCATTGGGAAAGAAGCCGGTCGTATGGTAGATACGGCACAACTCTGATGGTCAAGGATTCGGAAAGATCTATTATTGCACAATACTGGTGACGGGATAAGAATAAAATTACTTACTTGGAATGTACAGGGTCTAAATAACCAGGTGAAGGTCAAGAAAATTGCTAATTATGTTACTAGACATGGCCCTCTGATACTAATGCTGCAAGAGACACACACAATGGGGTAACAGCAACTTACACATACTGCCCAAATGGTGAACGCAGCGTTTCTACACAGACTACTCTACACAGGCCAGAGGGGTAATTACTCTTATTCATCCAAAATTGGGGTTCGGTCTGGAGGGGCATAAGGTGGATCAACAAAGTAAATATGAGTTTGTGTGGGGCATGCTCGCTGGGCGGCAAATGCTTCTAGTTAACACATATGGGCCCAATATAGACGACCCTCCGTTTTATGTGAATGTATACCAATTGATTGCTGCCTATGGTTTGTCAAATGTGATATGGGTTGGGGACCTTAATGTGGCGCTTGACCCTGTACTGGACAGGTCCTCCAGGGTTACTAGAGCCCCTAGCAAAACTGCCTCCACCCTGAGTAGCATTATTTCACAGCTGTCAATGATAGATGCCTGGCGTATCATACACCCTAAAGACAGGAGATATACTTATTACTCCTCGGTTCATGACTCTGAGTCTATGATTGACTACTGGTTTGTTACATCAAGCATGTCCCCTACGTTGCAGAGTTGTGCTATCTTGCGTTTTGCGCTCTCTGACCACTCCCCAGTGATGATAGAATTGAAGATTCAGGACACCCCTTGTCCCGCTAAAAGATGGAGAATGCCGAGCGGAATGCTGGGGGACCCCGGGGTGGTGGAAACGCTACATGTTGAGGTAGCAGAATTCTTCACTAACAATGTGGGCACGGTAAGCAAATACTCCACGGTGTGGGAATCATTTAAAGTTTGGATCAGGGGGGTACTGCTGTCCAAATCAGTAGGCATGCTGAAGAATGTACGAGCTGAACTTGCGGACATTGAATGTAAACTGGAGGTATTGGAGGGCAGATATACCAAATCGCATAATAGGGAACTACTAGCGGACATACATATACACTTATGGGAATTTGATAAACTGGCCGTTAGGTACGGTGAAGGCAATAAGGCCGGCAGGACACTCTCTAATCTTCTCAAACACGATAAAACATGGCACAAAATAACGAGTATACAGACGACACGGGGGGAAGTACTCATAAGGGAGGAGGAGATAAACCAAGAATTTGTCAAATTTTATACCACACTATGCTCGAATCAAGATACAAAATTGCACGCAGACATTTAAAATTATCTTGCAATTCTTAACCTTCCCCAACTGGCAGAGGCAGATCGTTTAGCGCTAGGTCAGCCGATATTGGCGGAAGAGGTTACAGAAGCTATCAAAGCATTGACATCGGGTAAGGCACCAGGGTCTGATGGGATAGGGGCAGAATTTTATAAAAAATTCCATGAAGAACTTGTCCCGATACCCCTCCGAGTGTGGGAGGAATCCCTTGAATGCAATATACTGCCCCCAACCATGAGGGAGGCGGTGATCACAGTGCTCCCCAAGCCGATCCCCTACTCTGTGGAAAGGCCCTAAAGTCTTGCATCTGTCCATGTAAACAAATTGCTTAGAGCATTTCTCACCAGTAAGGGTACATTCATTTGTTTACACTCTATCACTTATAAACACAGATGTTAAAATATTTGCAAAAGTAATGGCCAATAGACTCTTACCGGCAGTCCCCGTCCTGGTCCACCCCGATCAAAATTGGTCTATTCCCGCCAGATCCACTGCCCTAAATCTCCGTAGGCTCTTCGGGCTAATGGCACAGATAGACCCCGAGAGAAAAGCAGCCGCAATATCCTTAGATGCTGAGAAAGCTTTCGATTCGGTCTCCTGGGTCTATCTACTAAAGGTGCTAGAGGCATTTGGGATTGGACCGAAATTCATTAGGTATGTAAAGCTATTATACACTGAGCCTGGTGCTCGAGTTCTGACCAATAGATCCATCTCCAAAATCTTCTTATTGGGTAGAGGCACCAGGAAGGGCTGTCCGTTTTTGCCCCTGATGTTTGCATTAACTATAGAGCCAATGGCAGCTGCGGTGAGGCTGAAACACTCTGATAAAGGCATGAATATAAACGGATTCGTCCAATTGATTTCACTATACGCCGATGACACACTATTGTATATTCGTGAGCCTAATGCCAATATAGCACCCATAATGGCGGAAATACAAACTTTTGCTGACTACTCGGGTTACACGGTTAACAGAGCCAAGTCTGAAATATTTCCACTCACGCCATCCACTGAGTGCCCTGAAGAGCTGCACGGGCTTAAATGGTCGGATCTGCAGATCAGATATCTGGGAATCCTAGTGTCTAGGGATAGGAACAAACTATACCTGAACAATCATGAGGCCACCCTGCAGGCCATCACCACAAAGCTTCAGATATGGGGGCACCTGCTGATATCTCTGCATGGCAGAGTAGCGGTCCTTAAAATGATAATCCTGCCCAAGCTGCTTTATCTGTTTGTCAATATTCCCATATGGCCAGGCAGAACCTTCTTCGCCAAGCTCCGTTCCATAGTAGTAACGTTCCTTTGGAATGGGAAAACCGTCAGGATAAGTTGGGAAAAGATGACTGAGGCTTACTCCATGGGCGGTATAGCGGCTCCGGACTTTGAGCTCTACTACCATGTGGCCCAAGCACAGTTTGCAAGGTACTTGTATGATACCGCACAGGAGACACCTCATGCATTAATAGAGGAATTTACCACACACCCCACGAATATTCAATCAGTCATATTCGATACACAATACAAGGATACGTGGAAATATAACCCAGTTAGCTGTACGGTTAAAGCATGGGAAGCCATATATAAAAGATTGCAGATAGAAACACCTTATAATCCAGAGATACCTCTTTGGAACTACCCAGGTATACCCCCCACACATGACAGCGCAATACAAGAATCTTGGGACCCTAACAGGGAAATGAAGATTGGTGATATGTTCATAAATGGTAAACTTGCGACCCTGGGGGAAATAACCAGAGCGTTTGGGGGTGGGCAACTCACGACACTTCAATATTACCGCATGCGGTCTGCATTTTTAAAAAAAATGGCTGCTATTTCCAGACGATCCCCAGCCACACCCATGTGTACAGATGGTGACCTCTGCGGGAGGCCTGGGAATATCTAGACTATATGCAGAGGTACAAGCCCATACACCCACGATAAACCATGTAAAAGAAAAATGGAAAGAGACGAGAAGTGGCATAGATATTGTTCCCTGGCTAAGAAGGTCTCCCTGAATGTGGGCCTGAGGTTAATCCAATTTAAGATACTGATCAGGCTGCATTACACCCCAACTAAAATAGCGAAATGTACCCCTAATGCATCGGATGCATGCCCCAAGTGTAACATGCCACAGGCAGGAGACTTTCATATGTATTGGGAGTGTCGGGTGGTGATGAAGTTTTGGAAAGATGTTGCTATAATGCTTGGAGAAATCAAACAGATCCCACCAGACCTGAAACCCCAAAAATACTTATTTGGGGACATTGGCAAATGTTCGGAGAAAACTAGAAGATTCTTTAATGTTGCATGTGCAATTGCTAAAAAGTGCATCCTGCTGAAATGGAAAAATGCGAGCCCACCCAATATGAATCAATTTCTTCGTGAACTGACGTATGTAAACGAATCAGAAGAACAGTATGTAATGACCCGACCCACAGCTTGCAGACCTAAAGATACATGGGGCCCTTTCAGGACTTACTTAAGTGCCCTGGCCTCCGATGACGACGAATCCAGTTAATTTTGTGTAAATGTTGTGACCATGATATTTATTTTTTTTACTTGGAAAATGTATGCTGTTGATGATGAGGTGCTGTGTATTCCCATGTTGCCGCTAATAAAAAGAGTTTGAAAAAAAAAAGAAAATGGCTGTTGTTAGGTTTAGACGTTTCAAACTTTAGTTCTACTAGTACGGCCCCTGAGATGTAATGATCATGTGTGACATCGGTTTTCTCATTTGTGCACCGAATAGCCTGCATTATTTCAGATTGAGCAGCTAATTGCTATATAATTTGACGACTTTGGTTGGAAAGTACTTTGTTAATTTAGATTGCGCGTCAGTAATTGGTGTTACTCCGTCTTCACCAGGTTTCTCCTCTCCCACCTTGAGTGCTGATGCCGTTTCAATTTCAGCGCTTCTTAAATTATATCTTTTAGATTTGCTCTTACAGCCTATAGTAAGACTGGAATGACCTGTTTTTAGTAATGTAGGTCGTAGGAGGTGGCAGTGAGGTGTGTCAATGGGTAGTATTATTTTATAGATGTTTGGTCACAAGACACGTGCATAGTAAGACGAAGATCCTCCTCATCGGCACACCTTCACCCTCCTTTCCTCTCACTCTCTGGCCGGACTCCCTTGGCCTTCCTCCTTCCCCCACCTGCGAGGCTAAGAACCTCAGGGTCATCTTCGACTCCACGGTTTCCTTTTCTGCCCCCATCTTTGATGTCTCTAAAAAGTCAAACTTCCAACTGCACCTCCTCAGAGGTATTCTTCCTTTCCTCTCATTCCCCCAGAAGCTCTCTGTCTCTCGAGCCCTGGTTCTCTCTAGGTTGGATTACTGCAACAGCCTCTTTCTAAATCTACCTGCTTCTGCTGTCCGCCCCTTGCAACTCATCCAGAACAGGACTCTAAGACTTGTCCATGGCATCAAGCCATGGGATCGAATCTCTGCAGCACTGAAATCTCTTCATTGGCTCCAAGTGGCTGCAATGATTAAATTCAAGACCCTTTGCATTGTCCACAAGGCTTTCTGGAGCCTGTGACCAAAATACCTTCAACTCTCCCTCCGTAAATACCTTCCCTCTCGAGCTCTTCACTCCTCCACCTCCAACTCCCCCATGGTCAGTCATTTCTGAAGGAAACAATCTGGGGGTAGATCTCTGTCTTCGACTGGGGCCTCCCTCTGGAACAGCCTCCCTGCCACTCTGAAACTTGAGCAGAACCATCTCTGGTTCCGGAAGCACCTCAAGACCTTCCTCTTTGCTTCTACCATTGTTCCTCCCCCTTTCCCTTACTGATCTGTTCTGCTTCAGCATCGTGCACCTGGTTACCCTCTGATCTCGGGCACAGGTACTTGCTCACCTTGCCACGCACCAGCACTGCGTCCTGGCAACCCTTGCGCTTGGGTCTGTATCTGTAACCCAACAGTCCCCCCCTTTTTTTTGCACTTATCAGACACCCCCTGTCTGTGCATCAAACCTAGCACTTTCCACTTGGTGGCTGCACTACCACTGTTATTGTTTGTTGTTTCTTTGCTCCACACTTTCCACTTCTTCCCCTCTCCCCTGCACTTTCCCCCTTCCCATTCCCCCTCTCCTGCACTTTCATGTTCTCAAAGTCACTAGGCCTAGTAAGATCATTGTTTTTGTTCTCCCTTGTTCCCCTTCCTTGCCTCATCGCTGAAACACCTGTGTATGAGCACTATACACATAAAATATCAACAGCAATATCAATAGCAACAGTTGCCACGCATGAGACGGAAGCGTTGTCACCTTTTTTATCCGAGTTGCTGGCGCTCTTGTAGACTCTTGATGTAGTTCTTCCAAAGCCACAAAACACCAAATACTCGGCTTGGCACTCTGCTTGCCGCTCCGCTTGTATGCTGGGGTTTAAGGTCCACCTCCTTCAGTCTTCTGGATGACAGACTCAAAGTGCTCTCCACGGGAAAAAGAAAGACTGTCCCGCACAAAACACTTGGCTTAGCACTCTGCTTGCTGCTCCGCTTGTATGCTGGGTTTAAGGTCCACCTCCTTCAGTCTGTCTGGATGACAGACTCAAAGTGCTCTCCACGAGGGAAAAGACAGACTGTCCCGCACTCTCCGGCTCCAAACACTCCGCTTGGAACTCTGCTAATAAATTATAATTATTTGGGATCAAAGACAGATTGGTTGTACCATAAAGCTAGTCAAACCAAATAAAGGAACTGTAAACTCAAGTATCAGGGGTAAAGGTTACGAGAACAAAGAAGGATACTCAAGGATAAATGTATCATAAATAACAATAAGGAGTATATAATATATTTGCTAAAAAGTCATAATATCCACAGTATATCTGAGAGGCAATGAGTGATGTACTCAAGATGGTGTGGTTAACAACTGAATATGTTATTGTTTTAAAAGAATTGCATATGCAAGTGCAATCCAAATTTCATGGTCCATCAAATGCTGAAGTTCCAATATTTAAATGTTATGTTTAAATGTAAACACACTGGCGATACATTGCAGAAGGCAATCACTGATATTTCAGCCAAAAGCCTACCACCACCACCATAAAATAAGCAATCATTGCAAAATTTAAGAGGTCTGCCTAAAAACATACAAAGACTAGACAGGATGATGGAGGAATGGAAGACCAATTAGTTTCGTGGTTCGCCTATGTTTATGGCGGCCTTCCCCAGGGTCAGAGAACTGTATCCACCTCAAATCTTAGATGGTACAAGTGTGTCTAAAAAGCCATAGATAATGGCGTGTCTGGGCAGGATTCCTCGCTAAATTCCACGCGTGGGGCAAATCCTCTTTATTGTTTGCACAGTCTAATGTGTGTATACTGGTGGATTCCCAAGACGCTCACCCGCTCGGCGGTGTAACCGACATCTACAGCATGCTGTAATACCAGTACAGCTAGGACAACCCTCGACAATCCTTTTCTTATGCAGCATAGCCAGGTAATTTTTCCAGCTACTTCTCTTTTGGTTATATCAGCCAAAATATGTCTTGCTGCATGCAGTTCCCAGTTTGCCCAAATTAAACACCATGATATAAGTGGTTGTATATTCAAGCGGTCTTCAATGTATGATTAGCGAGGGGATTTATTGGGGCACCCTTAAGATGTTCCTTATTGGCCACTCCCTAAGAACCTCCATCCCACCTCTGAGTCTTTTCTGCTGATGCGTCCTATCACTTCTGCATTGTGAATATTTGCACGCATGTTCATGTGTGTGTTCATGTGTGTGGGATGTCATCTCAATTTCCATGATATGATATGATAGTTTATTTATATAGCGCCTATACACAATGGGCCTCATTACTAGTCCGGCGGTAACCGTGCTGGGAAATCCGGCAGGCTACCGCCTGACCCATATTACCATTCCGCCTCCATGATTCCGGAGGCGGAATTCTGTAAGTCCCCATTCCCATGGAGTCCCATAGGACTCCATAGTCCCATAGGACTCCATGGGGATGGGGACAATGGAAGCACTTGTTCCGTCTATGACGGAGCCTTTGTTTCCATTTGCGCCTGCACTTGCAGGCGGGTGGCGTTACTCCCGAAAGTTCAGACCTGGCAGGAGTGACACCTCCAACCTGCAGGACTCTGTATCAGCAGGACTCTGTATCAGCCGGTCCGGCAAGAACGATGGCGGCAGTTTTACTGCCACCGTTCTTTCCGGACCGGCAGGGTTGTAATGAGGCCCAATGTGTTTCAAAGCGATTCAAAGCAAGGGAGGGGACAAGGGTAAATACAATGACATTCTCACAGGCCATGAACAGTGAGGATGTGAAATGAACTATCGTACTCGACCTGACAACATTTCAGATAGTGCAAGAGCTAAGACATAGATAAGGAAGGGAGGGGGAGAGTGGGAAGGAAATGGAAACAGATAGGCGACTACCGTACTAGGCCTGATGACATTTCTGGTAGAGCCAGAGAAAAACAAAAGGTTAGGGAGAGGGGTGCAGAAAGGGAGGGGAGGAACAAAACAAGCGACTATCGTACTAGGTCTGACGACATTTCAGATAGTGCTCGAGGGGAGGTGGGAGGAGACAGCCGAGGTTGCTAGCATACTAGGTCCAGGGACAATTCTGATAGATTAAGTGCATAGAAGAAAGTAAGGGGAGGATGGGAGGAATTAGGAAAAGGGAGAAAGGGAGAGAAGGTGAGAACAGAGAGTAAGCAGTCAAAAAGAGTGGAGAAGCAAGAGGAGAGAGCGAATACAGTTGCAGAAGTCAGTAGTAACACATAATGTTGCAAGCCAGGATACAAGGGAATATGGGAACAGCATGATTCAGGGCCACCATGAGTACTGGATAAAGCCCCAAGTATTTTTTTCTACATCTTAGCGTGCCCGTGCCTCTGGATTGTGAAGCTTGGCCGTCCTTTGTAACTAATGCTTGATAAATCATGCAGAATGCATTTGGCATTGCACACACTCCATGTAAATGGCCTTAGTTAAATACTGTAACACTGATGCAATAACTTGCTGTGGTAACAGCCTTAATCACTGTGAACATTTGAAACCTCTTTGAATACACAGAGGAATTCATAAGAATGCTTCGTTACTGCAAAACACAATGTTTCACATTTCAGTTTTGCAAGCTAGTGCCAAGGTTCTCCTGTGTATGTCCCCTTCACACCATGGCCCCCTGCGCACCAGAGGTCATTTATTTCTCTCAACATTTCGTTGTGTTCCTTCTCATAAGCCAGACAGGCTCTCTTTATCCCAGCTTGGTATTGCATCCCCATCTCTGAACGGTTTTGCCATTTCTGGGCCCAATTTCACTGACTTCCTGTTTTAAGAAAGTAACATAGGAATCGAAATGTCTTCTTTCCATATACTTGCCAGCAAACGTGTTATTTTTGTCTATAGCTTCTTAACAGACACTTCTCACTTCGAAGCGCTGTGTTAGTTATTAGTAGTAGCAACTAGCACCAACTCTCTGTGTGTAAACCGTTTTGCTAAACAGAGAGGAGGTGGTCATTCACTTTCCTCAGCGGGCACCCCTCCTATGACACAGCCTCCCCCTCCCTCTACATCTTGATCAGAATCTTCTCAAATTCGGGAAGGCACTTAAGACTTTCCACTTTTCCTCCTCCTTCCCTTCTTCTCTCCTCTGCTAATGCCACAGTTTCTGTGATCGGTGTCCTGGGTCCTTATGCATCCTCTGAGCCCTGGCCTCCCACACCAATTCTACCCAGCTCCTGTCCAGCCACAGCACTTTCATCTGTACACCCTGTGCCCTGGAGGTTTGCACTTTCACTTCCCGTGGCCCCAGTCCGTGAGACACTCAACATTCCTAGTAGTTAATCTGCAACTCACTCATGAGCTTGGACTCCCCAGCAGTTACTCCCTCTTCCCTCTTCCTTGCTGCACTTGCACGTTCTGAATGCGCACAAGGCATAATAGGTTCTTCCCTTCTACTCCCACCTCTGCTTTTAAATATTGTGTGTTTCATTTTTTTTTACCACCCTTGCTTCCTACCTGTCCTGTGGGTGCTTTGAAACAGTGGGCCTCATTCCGAGTATGGCTGTAAGGGATAGCGGCCACCGGTAACGAGACCGGTGGCGGTAATCCCTTACCGCCATACTCCGAGTTCCCTCTGCGCCCTCGCCCTTAACGCCTGCTTTGAGCAGGTGTTAAAGTCGAGGGCGCAAAGGGGCCTCCAAGCCAATAACGGTGACCGTAATGAACGGTCACCGTTATTTGCATCTTCCCCATTCCCATTGAGCCCTATGGGGGCTCATTTGGGAATGGGGAAGAGCCTTGGTGAATGGGGAATTACCTCCCCGCCAACCTTGGAATGGGGCGGTGATTCCGCCATCCACCAAGGCGCTGCCGGTCCGGGTACGGCGTCAACCAAGGCGTTAATAGCGCCATTGGTTAGCGCCGTACTCGGAATGAGGCCCAGTATGTTCTTATTGTGTAAGCGCCTAACAAGCAAACAATAAACAAATAAATAAATACATTGGGCCTCATTACGACCCTAGCGGTACGGAGTGAACGGCGCCGTAAAAGGTGCCGGTGCCGTTCACCCCGTACCGCCGCATTAAGAGTTCCCCTCGCGGGACACGGTAAGCACACCTGGGAAAACCAGGCGTGCTTACCGGGTCCTACGAGGGGAAGAGGGAGCAAACAACGGGTCATCTCGTAATGACCCGTTGTTTGCTCCCTCTCCCATTCCCATTCAGCCCTATGGGGGCTGAAATGGGACTGGGGAAGGACCGTGTCCGGGTCCTTGGAGGGAGGAATTACTGGGCCTTCCGAACTCAGAATGGCTCTGTAAGTCCTCATTCCGAAGACCCGGACCCCGACGCGATTTCGGCGGCAGCCATGCCACCAATAGCGGCATGGTTACCGCCGAACTCGTAATGAGGGCCATAGTATGTTTTTATAATGATTTAATCAAACTTTGCATAAGTTAAGTCAAATAGTTCATTCATCAAAATATAATTGCCTAACGACAAAACTGTCGAAACCTAACATCATAATTAACATTCCGAAGAGGATTAAAGAATGATTCTGAAAGATATGCTCTATCTTTACATAGATGCAATTATTATTAGTATTATTACTTTGATCAAACTCAGTGCTACTCATTTTATCTACCTCGGAAGAATTAAGGTATTAGTCAACCGCGCTAAGAGTCTAACACCACACACAGATACCTGAAACAAGAGCTCAACTCACTGAGTTACCTTACCAGATCATAGAAAGATAATGTCACGTCATTATAAAGGGCATACCGTTGTGAATATTATCCAATTTCATAGTACTCAGTTTACCACCAATCTCCAAAGTAAGAAGAACTGAGCAGGCCTCATCAGGAGTCTGGCGGTATCCTGGCGGTAATACCGTCAGGATACTGCCAGCGCAAATAGCGTTGCTGCTACTCGGTCTGGCACTATTAGCACCAGAGCATGAGTCACGGTTCAGCGGTAAGTTCCCATTCCACATTGGACCCAATGGGGTTGGCGGTGCACTATCACCGCTACTACGTGCTATTACCGCGGTAATAGCGCTAAAAACAGACACAAACGGACAGTAAGGGGACATTTTTACCTCCAGCAAAAAGCTGGAGGCAAAGCTCCCACTTACCGCTCGATTCATGTTTGGGCCAACCTTTAAATGTGGCCTGAATAGTGTTACTGCAGTATTTAAGGGATAAGGACTAACTCATGATGAATAGACAATTTCACAAACAACACAAATGACATAGTCTCCGAGCACACTTTTGGGCATATTGATATGCAAAAAAAAATAGCACTATGTTGCTTTAACGTTTTAAAATTTTAATGTTTTAAACAAAAGATCTAGTCTACATTCACAATATCACATTCATAAATGTCTCTCTTCGACCTTCCAATATTCTACATTCATGGTACATGCGTAGTTTTGTAATTTCACATTTCCTTACACTGTATAATGCTCAATCCAATTTATAAACACTAATGAAGAAAAACACTTAAATGATTTCAGTACAGCTTAATCCATGTAACAGACATTTCTACAATGGCTACAGTCTTTTCTGAAACATGAAACTGATTCATTTTTATGTTGTTCTCTAATGCACAACGCGTTTTGGGCAAATCCTGCCCTTCATCAGGTGCAGGCAATTATCTTGTTCCAAAGAGTTGATTTCTGAAATTTAAACAGACAAGTATTCTAATCAATACCACTTCTAACAGGATATCTCATGCTTGTTTTTTTAAAGCATTCTACTGTATTCAAGAGCTAAAGTAAATTCTGACCTGAAATATCACTGACACTGAAGATCCTGTCTTCTTGGTAACACGTACCAGACGTTAGGTTTTGCAGTTGATTCTATATATACTGTGTTTCTTTAAATGCCATGGGAGGCCCTATTCTTGAATCTGTTAAGAAAACGATTCTCCGTTTTACTGGAAGGTGTTTTTTTTTTACTAACACGTGAATGCGGGTTTTGCACCGGGAACAGTGGCTTACTCATAGCGTGTAGTCCCAGTGACTGGTTTGGTACGGGACTGGTTGCTAAACAGCAGCGCTGTGTCCCAGTGACAAAACCCTAAGTACTGGTATTCAGAGTTGGATTACGTTTGTAACCATTAAGAATTCTCGTACTCACCTGACCGTTAATATGACATCCGTCTTGTAGTCTCTATTGCGTCTCCGCCGAGTGATTTATCCACATTTGCAGAGATCTGTTTCATTCGCGTCTTAGACACCTCATTTTGCAAGGACTCGTGAATCGTGATCTGTTGTGAGAATGTCTTATTCCCGAGTGTACAGCACAGTGTGCGCGTAGAGTTTTGCTATGGCTTCGCCTGTCCGATTCTATCCGGTTGTTATGGTTACTGTGTACTGAAGTGTTTAGAAGAGGTGACTAATTACTGGCATTCATGGAGCGCCATCTTGTAGTGTCTTTAAAGATTTAAAATTAAGTCAAGGTGTGCTCCTCTACTCTTCTATTTCCCTAACTCATGATGAAGCCAGTGCCCCGAAGGACACACTTGAATGTCGAATGCAAAAGCTTAACTAGCCGAGCTATCTCATCCGTGCAAGCTCTCTGATCACGCAAGAGGACAATCATTCATAGAGCATTTGCACAAGTGAGAATTCCTTAGGAACACATATAGCTTGGCACAACAAACGTAAAGCAGGGTCCATAAGTGTAAACATTTTTTACGTGCTAGAAAGGAGGGGGCTTGTTTTGGCGGCATGGCTCAGTGGCTCCACATGCCATATTCACAATGATATCAGCTTTTGTTGCTCAGCTTAATGAATTAAGTTTACTTGTGCTAAGTCAGGCTTAGTGAAAGTGAAAGCGAACAGGGGACATGAGTTGGCTCCAACCTTTATCACCTGCATAGCCTCAATATGGAGCAGCCTTCGTGCTTGAGTGCTACAAATTGTACTTTTAACTTACTTATATAAAGTGCTATATAAATATATAGCCAGTAAATGGGCCTATTGAGCCCATCCTCATTAATCTGTGATTCTCCATCAATGAGATATTGCAGTAGACCTCCTACAATGGGCTCATTACAAGGTTGGCGGTCTGGAATTAACGTGCCAGTAATTCCATTTACCGGCACTTTTCTGCATGTTTGCCAGTGGGGTGGCATGATTTACCAAAAGCCAAGAGTTGGAGGTACGTCAGGCACAGCACTAGACAAAACAAAGCTGGTATTATCGGCACAGGGATTGTGGAACTCCATGATATGAGGATTTACTGGCACCTGTAATCTGCCAGTAATTAGGCAGATCAGGCGCTGGTAGTGGTATTATAGTCTGGTGGTATCCCGCTGGATTTACCAGCAGGATGCCACCAGACTTGTAATGAGGCCCAATATCCCTACATTGCATCTCATGGTGTTTAGCAAACCAATTCATATTCGGGAATTAGGCACGTTCCTGGTACTTGATATGGTATAAACCAATTCATCTTCAAGAATTAGGCATGCCCACTAGTCCTACATATGGGGTAAACCAATGAATCTTAAAGAATTAGGCACTCAGCTTGTCCTGCATAAGGGGCAAACAAATCCATCTTCAGTAATTAGGCACTCCCCTTGTTCTGCATATGGTGCAAACCAATTACTCTTCAGGAATTAGGCATGCCCCCAGTACTGCATATGGGGTAAACCAATTATTCTTTTGGAATTAGCATCCCCACTAGTCCTACATATGGGGAAAACCAATTAATCTTAAAGAATTAGGCATTACTATTATCCTGCATAAGGGGCAAACAAATTAATCTTCAGTAATTAGGAGCACCCCCGGCCCTTCATATGGTGCAAACCAATTACTCTTCAGGAATTAGGCATGCCCCCAGTACTGCATATGGGGTAAACCAATTATTCTTTTGGAATTAGGCATGCCTATTGGTCCTGCATATGGGGTAAACCAATTTCTCTTCAGGAATGAGGCACGCCCCAGGTCCTGGTTATAGGGGTCCTGCCCATCGCCGAGTGTTGTAAAGTGTTGTC
The DNA here is from genome assembly GCF_040938575.1 of Ambystoma mexicanum. NCBI lineage: Eukaryota > Metazoa > Chordata > Amphibia > Caudata > Ambystomatidae > Ambystoma > Ambystoma mexicanum. The sequence continues at coordinate 113,467,235 of NC_090923.1, forward strand.
TGTTCCTTCTGTTGTTTCAACCCGTCTGTATGACTGGGTGGGTTGTTACTGCGGCTGATGAGATTCGGGTACAGTCGATTACAATTAAGACTTGTCACCAGTTAACATTTGCTTGTTGGATCATCTGACTACTTGACTGGTTGATTGTTTTTTTGCTCTTTGACTGTTATTACTACCTTATCCTCATGTGGCATTTACTTGTGTTTTATGGTTGAACAGGGAGCTGTGAAGGGGCAGAGTGAGACCTGAGCAGGAGCAGGGGGGAGATACGTACTCTGACTGTTCCTTGAGACAGTCAGGCGTGCCCTGCTCCTGCTCTAGTTTCTTTTGTAACAGAACGGTTGTGAGTTCTGGTCTAAAGTATATATAATGCATCTAATCCCTGTGACCCTCTAGTTTTGAAATTTATTTAGACTGAGCACATGCGGGCTGCAGCAGACTACAGTGGTTGTCCTTTTTCTTGTAACGCGCAGTGCATAATTAACGGTTAGAGCTGTGACCACTTGCTTAAATAGTTTTTTATAATTGTTTTCCTCTTTCTTGCTAACTGCTGATTGTTGTTTTACCATGTCCAAGAGGAAAGCTGTCACCTCAATCTCGACCAAGGATAGACCAAAAATGTTTTCAAGATAAAATTAAAGCCAGTTGTTAAAAGTGGTGCACACACGTCATCGAGACCCATAATCAAATCAGCTGGGATGCCATCAGGGTCTGAGCTTTTATTAAGTCTTTGCTTTCTAATTGCTGGTTGTAGCTCTATGACTGCAAAACTAATAGGAACCATCCATAATGGCCACTGTAGCTTGATTACACGTCCATGGGGCTCCAGCACTGAAGGGGATTTTCTGTTATCATTGCTGTGTTCGTTAGAAAAGTGATTTATCAACTCTGTGTCCTGTATATTTGTTTCAACCATGTTGTGACTGTTTTGATAACTAGAGCTGTAATGTACCAATTGCCAACAATGCCTAGAGGTCAGGCATTTAGGCGCATTGTAAAGTTCATGCCAGGCCTGGGCATCTAAGTCAGATTTGTGTGTAACTATGTCCTTTTTATATTGTGAGCAGGCTCTGATGATCTTGTGTCTATCAGAGGTAGCTTCCTTCAATATGTTGACTAAATTATTCTTAATGAAAGTGAGAGGCCCCCAAAAATGTAGTTTATTTTCTCAATAAAGTCAATCAGAACACGGAGGGAATGGGACCAAGACCAAGTGCTGGTGATTTCAAAACGTTTTTTATCTAAAATAGGGCAAGCAGAATCTACTCTGTTCATGCCAAGAGCGCTCTGCAGTAAACATGTTACAAATTACTGTTATACAACTTTATCGTCATCAAACAGAGGGAAGGCCTAAGGGGCACATGAACAGTTGGGATTGGTCACTAGGGGTGAACACCTATAGGTGCCATAGGGTCAGAGGGCTGCGGTTGGCTCGGGAGCACGTGGCATTGTGATGATGTTCCTCGGGTCAATCGGTCAGCTGGGCTTATCGATATGTGGGATCGGCAACTGTTGAGATGTTTCTTTATTAAATAACCATTTGACATTTGCCCCTGTTGCCACACATTCCCATTCATCCAATATCATAATCTGTTTTGCCCAGCGTGCTCTGAGACCTTTGAGCTTTCTTGAGACGTTTCTTGAATACAGGTTAATTTATCATTGGGCATAGGTCAAAATACAGCTATTAAATGTAGTGTTTGATCCATTGATAGACAGGTTTAACTGTGTGTTGATACAGTACGAGATATATTGGCTAAAGAGGTGAGACTTTTGAGGTCATTGTGTGGTCTGGAATGTCCTTCTGATAAACAACAAAGGGGACTCTAAATCTAAGGCCTGAATTACACATAAAAGACTAAGGGGGTCATTACGAGATGGGCGGTAGCCATGGTGCTATTAGCACCATGGCTGCCTCCCACTCCATGTCCAAGTCCTGTCTTGTTCAATGGTGATTTACCAGTGCATTCCGACCCTGGAGGGACCGGTAAATCCACATTGAACAAAGCACTCCCCATTCCCATTTGAGCCCCAATAAGGCTCAATGGGAATGGGGAGGGCGCTAATAACAGGCTCGCAGCTAGCTAGTCCGTTATTAGCGCCCGTGGTCAGACCATATGTTCCTTACGGTTCCCGCTAAGGGACCTCAGAATTGGGCAGTAAGGGATTACCGGCACCGGCAAATACCACAATGGTTGTTAGTCTTATTGTGAGGGTTAGAGACCAGTTGTTTAAACATCATTAAATCTTTGCTGATCAGCTTTGACACTATGAAGGGTGGAGTGGAATCGAAACACCTTTGCGGCGTAGTTCTGCATAGCACGGAAAAATAGGGCCTTTAGGAGTAGGTTTTACATAAAGGCTTTTTACACGTGGCTTATTGCATTCTAATTACATTCATCTAAAGCATATCATCTTTTCTACCTGACTGAGTGTTCTCATGGTCACATACTTCACAATGATAAGTCACTTATGCTCAGGTCATTTCCCATACTAAATTCAACAGTTCCTTATTAAATTCAACACATGTAGGCCCTAACATATATTGTCATTAAATCACACTAGTTATGGCAACTGGTTGCTATATTGTTTTCACACGATATCATGCATATATTTACATTGAACTTAAAACAAGGTAGCTGTGTGCTGGCATGTACAGTGTTATGTTCTGTTAAGCATTTTGTTATTGCAATCCATTTCACTACATTCTACACCTTAATACAAACCACATTTAAAACTGGAATCTATCGTTAATAATTCTGGTTATACATACAATATAAGATACCCTCATGTGCTCGCTATTTTAATGTGGTTCTTTCAGTATTCCGCACGCAATGGAAATAGTTCATGACCAACATTATCTGGTTGTGTGAAGAGAGACACTTTGATTTAAAGGCATAAACAAATAAAACATACTTAAAGAACGTTCTTGATTCTTTGACAAAGTTCAAAGAATCTGTGGCTGGTATTCTTTATGGCCTAGGTCTGCTAAATGGGGGCAGGTTTGTGGAGATGAACGACTTCTGTTGTCAGTCCCTGTGCTGGGCTGTGGCAGGGCGGTGAAGTAAGACGGAAGATAGAAGATACAGGGCTTCATTACGACCCTGGCAGAAGACCATGGTGGTATTAGCACCATGGTCCATGTCGGTAAGTTACCAACTCCGCCAAGGAGAAAGGGGGAATTAACACCCCATTACAAGGTTGGCGGGGTGGTAATTCCCCCTTCCTCCATGGCCCTTCCCCATTCCCATTTTTGTCCCATAGGGCTCAATAGGAATGGGGAAGGCGCTAAGTACGGTGCCGCAAATTGCGGCACCATAATTAGCACCAAGGTCCATTAGCGGGTCCCTACTTTAACGGCTGGTCTACACCAGCCATTAAGGTTGGGTCCTGCAAAGGGTCTTCGTAATTAGGCGCTAATAGGTTAACAGCGCTGCAGCCTTTTACGGTGCCGTTAACCCACTAGCGCCTGGGTCGTAATGAGGCCCACAGTGTATAGTTTGCTGCAATCTCGCGGGTAGTCTCCCATGAGAACTGGACGACTACAGAGATGGCACAGGGGAGGAGGTGGGGGGAGTAGCTTGTTCGATGTGCACGCCTGGCGGGGAGAGCTGCAGGCCTGCGTTCTAATTTCACGGCTGGCCTACCTTTATGAAATAACAAAATGGAGTCGGTTCTAGTTTTATGGTGTCTTCACTGGGGGGGGGGTCACAGTTCCTAGGGGAATTCCCGTGCGGGTGCTCCGGGGCCAGGGCCATGAACCCAAAGCAGCCGCAACTGGGCCTACCCAGGAAGTGTAAGAATGGAGGCGGGGTACCAAGATCCCCTCCTCCCACACATTAGCAACATGACTATTTACATCAAAGCAATACCTTTTCGCCTGTTGCTTCGTTGCCTTAATAGCTTTACAAAAGGCTGAAGAAATGAACTCATTAGTTTACCAAGATTATACATTATATCTTCTTGTGTCCTATCCAAATCAGGGCTCTCATCTATTACTGAGGAGTGAGTAGGAATTGGCTGATGCTACTATCTCATTTGCTAAACTTGTCTAAATCGCCTTCAGGACGATGAGGCAGATATATCAGCAATGTGGTGAAGATCAACAAAAGGCAGGATTGCTTAGTGATAACTGTAGAGTTCTAAAAGGACCTTCATGTCAATAATTATTGCCCATCTATTGATTTAAACACAGAAATAATGAATAGTAGAATACCCCTGATGTCCTCTGAAGGTAAAACCTCCCGGGCCATCAGAGATGAATCTACCGTTTACTGATCATGAGCCCCATTTTGATAACCAGGTGTACACTGTTAGGCGGTCAGTATTAGTCCTTGGATCCACCATGTCAGGAGTGCATATATTATAAACTTGATCCTCTGTGTTGTCAAGCATGTATTGGTCCAGACCGTTACCAATTTTAACATTAAAATCACTTCTTATTATAACTCAAAAAGGTAAATAACAGTAGGTATTCAGTAAATTGTCAATTATACTTTTTAGATCAATTAATGAAGAATTGGTACCATTTGTCCCCTGACTAAAACAAAGAATCCCCCAACCTGCTCCGTAGTTGCTATAGCAGTAAATGTGGTGTATCATGAAGAATAGGTTTTATGTCCAGTTCTAAGTAATAGCTAACAAAAGTGAATAAACCTCCAAAAGAATGACCTTGTTGTTTTTTAGATGCAGGTGTTTGGTACGGACAAAAAACATCCATATGTTAATCTTAAGTAGCTCAAGATTCTTGCAATAAACTGACGTCATGAGTATTCAGTGCAGACCGAAATTCTGGGTTTGCCTCATGAAGTAGACACAGACAACAGATTCAATATTGGTTCAAAGGTTTTATTTAACTTAAAAGTCAGGATGGAGAAAGGCCTAACTTACCCTATGCTAAGGTGGGATTTCCATTTCCTTACCTAAAGTCAAACTAACTATACTCTGTGTCAGGAAGTCCAGATCAAATGTCTGTCTGTGTCCATAAAATGTACTTACCTTCACAACTAACTGCATACAATGTGTAGGGATGTCAGCATCAAAATGAATAGCGTTCAGAATAAAGTTATGAGCTTCTTCCAGCTCTTGGCTTGTACTCAGCTTCTCCTTCCCCAAGTTCCAAACATTTCACAAAGTATCGGGGTTCCCTTCACGGAGAGTTCAAATCTTCCAACTGTTCAAAACAAAACAATTCCTGGGGACATTCTGGTCATCTGTACTTTTCACTCGTTCACCCAAATAGTTCTGTTTGTTGACTTCGAAATCACATAAGCGGCTGTTGTAAAACACAAGCTTCTTCATGAATACTTTCATGGGCTTTTTCCAAAAAGTGGGTTCTTGATCTGGGGCAGTTGTCAGACCACACATGGTCCACCCATAACAGGTCACGCAACTGCTACCCCTTCTGGTCTGCTTTCAATCAGCACTTGTCCACTGCTTGCCTTTGACAGTGAAGCTTGTTTCCTTCATCAGTGTCACACTCTTCCAACACTTTACCGTGGCTTGGTTTGCCACTATGCACTTTGTTTCTCTATTCTTCTGGCTCTTGCCAATACAGGTTTCCTCTTAACCTGCAGTTCCTAGAGCTCGTTCTGCTTTGTCCAATACTTGGTTTCTCATCTCATACCCTTTTGGTATTCTTTTAGCTTTGCCAACAGGTGCGCCTCAAACATTCTTTCTGTGGTAACTGCTACTTGCACCCCCTTGTTTTCACTCCATTCACAAGTCCTCATAACTTGCTTTTGCTCTGTGCAGCATTCAGAAATGGCTTACAATGTCTTGTAATTCCATTGGTATTCAAAAGCACCTGTATCGGTATTCAAAAGTGCTTATAACAATTTTTAGTTTGTTCGATAGTCAAAAGAGCGTTTTTTCCAAGTTCCTAGAGCACCCCAGTATGAGTGTCTCCTGGTTTTCGCTGAACAGTTTTCACAAATCAGCTTCCATCTGCTTCTTTCCTCTCCTCACTCTGCTTTCCAGCTTCCAACACCTCCGCCAGTCCCTCCCAGGGGCCAGAGAGCACTGCTCTCTCTCCTGGAGCCCTGGGACGACTGGAGTGCTTCGACGCCCCACAGCTCCTGCTGCTTGCACCAGACACAAAAGGGCTTGCAAGGCTTCCAGACCCTCTTGCGGTCATCCTCAGGCTCTGCGTCCCTCTCTCCTGTCCCACACGGCTCCTGGCACCCGTGTCTCCCGCTCCTCTCTCTCCAATCCACCACTCTCCAGCCTGCTTTGTCACAGCCTGCTTTCCTGGTGCTGTTCGTTTGTGCTGTGTAGCCAGCCTTTTTATATCCATTAAGATTCTTAAATGACCACAGATGTGGGTCATTCAGTCCTATTGCCTGACCATGGTCAAACTAATCAGCTGGACATGCATTGCTGTTCCATCTGAATTCCTCCATAGCCCTCTTCCTTGTCTCAGTACCCGAGTGGTGTTTGTGGAGGTTTGAATTAAAGGACGTGTGCATAACTCTGTGTTGTCTCCTCCTCGTTGTGGTACTTGACTGATGTGTGTCTGCATTAATAATATAAGCCTGATATGTTTTTATCCCACCCAAATGAGAATGTGTCCTCCTAGTTGGTCTCTTCGTCATCCCAGTGTAAAGGTAGTATTTTTGGGGGGCATTTTGGTGGGTAAAAAAAGAAAGGGTTGAAAGTAGCCTACAAAGGCTTGAGGGATAGATTGTTAATTCTGACAAGGGAATGGGGGATACTATGTTCCCCTGAGGACATCCTCTCCCCACTACCCATGTTCCCTCCACCCAGGTGATCCTCCCTTGCAAATGCACCCCCAGGGACGGGATCCAAAAGCGATGGCCTATCCCTAGCCGACATGAGAGGAGGATCCAGGGGGAAAAGAAGTGCAAGTGGGGAGCAGGTGCAAGTGGATCTAGGTCACTGCTCTTTTTCCCCACTTAGCAAGCCCAGCCCACCTGGTGACTTCCTGGTTGCCGCTCTTTTTCCCTACTTAAGGAGCCCTTCAGCCTCTTTTCCTTTGCAGATGGGGAGCAGGTGCAAGTGGATCTAGGTCACCTGACCTACGCCCTGCCCACCTGATGCCTTTCAGGTTGCTGCTCTTTTTCCCCTCTTAGCAAGCCCCGCCCACCTGGTGCCTTCATGGATTCCGCTATTTTTCCCTACTTAAGGAGCCCTCCAGCCTCGATTCCTTTGCAGATGGGGAGCAGGTGCAAGTGGATATAGGTCACCTGGCCTAAGCCCCGCCCACCTGGCACCTTCCAGGTTGCCGCTCTTTTTCCCCACTTAGCAAGCCACGCCCACCCGGTGCCTTCCTGGTTGCCGCTCTTTTTCCCTAAGGAGCCCTCCAGCCTCTTTATCTTTGCAGCTGGGGAGCAGGTGCAAGTGGATCTAGGTCACCTGTCCTAAGCCCCACCCACCTTCTTAGCCCTGCCTCTTCCTTCCTACCCTTAACACTTAGATCAAGGGCGTCTCTTGCCCAAATGTCCGAAGCGAAGGGCAGACAAAAAAAGGACAATTCCTGTTGGGACCTGTTCGGACCAGGACCCAGGGTCTGAACCGCTGCTCAGACAGCAGGTAAGCATGCAGCAATATGTGTTTACCCCCTTTGTCCCCACAGGCCATCCCCACCCCCTCTGATCCCTCTGTGATGTTCCCTTGTGTCCCCCACCTCTCACACACAGGTGTTGCCTGTTTTGCTTGATTCTTCTACCCAGATCCCCCTACCCCCAAGCCCTCCCAGAGCATACTTCTGCAGGAGTCTGTCCTGATACATTCTGGTTTCACCATCACTGTCTTGTGGCCAATGCTGGATTTGACTTTTATGGACATCATTGATTCACGGTGCGTCACCCTTTCTCAACTCTCATGCTGGACTTCCTTTGCATCTTGTACTCATGGTCGCCCTGAATCTTGCTGTTCCCATCTTCATCTTGTATCCTGGCCTGCAACATTATGTGTTACTACTGACTTCTGCAATTGTATTCGCTCTCCACTCTTTTTGACTGCTTACTCTCTGTTATCTCCTCCTCTCCCTTTCTCCCTTTTCCTATCTCCTCCCCTTACTTTCTTCCATGCACCTACTCTTTCAGAATTGTCCGTGGACCTAGTATGATAGCAACCTCGTCTGTCTCTTCCCTCCTCCTCTTACTTTCCCCGCCCCCGCAGCCCTATCTGAAATGTCCTCAGGCCTAGTACTATAGTCACTTGTTTTATTCCTCCCCTCCCTTTCTGCATCCCTCTCCCTCACCTTTTGTTTTTTTCCGGCTCTACCAGAAATGTCATCAGGTCTAGTACAGTAGTCGCCTGTCTGTTTCCGTTTCCTTCCCACTCTCCGCCTCCCTTTCGTATCTATGTCTTAGCTCTTGCACTATCTGAAATGTCGTCAGGCCGAGTAAAATAGTTAATTTCACATCCTTACTGTTCATGGCCTGTAAGAATGTAATTGTATTTTCCCTTGTTCCATCCCTTGGCTTGAAGCGCTTTGAAACCCATTGTGTATAGGCACTATATAAATAAACTATCATATCATATCAAGTGAGGACGCCCTCAGGTTCCTCACACTAATTTAGTTCAACAACCTGTATATTTCTGAAAACATTTCAGGAAGTCTGTTAGGAAAATATTTGTGCTTTATACATACACTTGGTGTCTAGTTAGAAATTGGAATGTCTTGCCTTGCTTGAAATGCTCTTTTGCTTTTACAGGATTAACCACCATGGTGAAAGACTGTTATACTATCCCCTGGATACATGCAGTATCTGAGGTCACTGAGGGAATTCTGTGTGAGTGTCTGAATTGTTTAGGTGTGAATTAGGTTCCAGTCCAGGCTGTTGGAGATGTAAGTGTGGGTCGTGGATGCCAGCGGGTCCTCTTCGGGGCTCAGCCCTATTGCTGAGCTACCTACCTTATATAACATGATTAAAGGAACTTTACATCAACTTACCAGGATCCATCATTACAACAGCGGCAATGAGTTGATCTTGGAACTGGACCCAAGAGTGGTGGACCTATGAAAGAGGAACAGAGGATAAAGTAACCTGCTGCAGAGAGTGCTGAAAGAAGATTGATGACCCAATGCCCCTAAAGAGAGATCCCACCGCCCAGGGTGTACGAAAAGGGTGCAAGAGTGAACCCAAAGGCTGCTGACAGGAGATGAGCTGCTGGAAGAGGCCCTGGTTAGAAGAAAGCTGCTATAAAAACCGCCAAGCCAAGGAGTGCTCCCAGCAGAAGAGGTCTCTGGCAGAAGATCCAGGCGAGGAGGAAACTCGAATGCCGTGCGTGCTCAATGACCACTGTCCTACTTGGAGAGGGTCAAGGACACCTGCGTTGGCTGGGGTTAGCACAAGAGAGCCAGGGCAGAGAGGATTGCTGCTTTTCCAGGCACAGCACAGCTCATGTGACTGGATGTGCTGCCCGAAGGGAGGACAGTTGGAGCGCTTTCCCTGGTGTCTCTGTGAGGGGGTTTACACATTGGCATTGACATGGGGCAGATTGCTGGTGCTTCCAGAAGGGAGGCGTCCTACCTGTGCACCCGGAGGCACCGGTGCGGAGCAGCCGTTGTGGCTATTGGCTTCCTGGAGCTCCGTCGATATGATATGATGTCATAAATCATTTATGACGTGCCTGTACACAAGGCACGACAAGACAAGGAAGGGTAGACAGAGGGAGGACAAAACAAACAATCTTACTAGGTCTTGTGTCATTCAAATCGTGCAAGTGCAAGGGGGAGGGAAGAGGAGAAGTGCCAGGGGGAGTGGGAGAGTGCAGTGGCAAAAATGCAGTAAGTGCTGCTGGGGCGGTAACTCAAGGAAGTGCAGGGAGTCAGTGGAGTGTAGGGTTGCAGATAAAGACCCTAAGTGGTTGGGATGCCCAGAGGCAGTGCAAGGGGCTACTGGTCATGCAGGAGCCAAGTGCCTGTGAGGTTCAGTGGGTGGCCAGGTAACCCGTTAGTGCAGAAGACAGGAGCATCAGCAGGGGCAAGAGAGAGAGAAAGCAGAAGCAAAATGAAAGGTCTTGAGTTGCTTCTGGAACCTTAGGTGGTCCTGCTCAAGTTTGAGAGAGGCAGGGAGGCTGTTCCAGAGGGAGGCTCCAGCCGAGGACAGAGATCTACCCCCACTCTCTGCCTGGAGAAGTGTCTGACCCTCAGAGAGTTGGAGGTGGATGAGCAGAGGCCTTGAAAAGGAAGAATCTTAGGAAGAGAGAGTTGGATGTTGTTTGGTCCCCGGCCCCAGAAAGCCTTGTGGACGATGCAGAGTGTCTTGAAATTGATCCTTGCCACCACCGGGAGCCAGTGGAGAAATTTCAGGCTGGAGAGATACCATCCATGGGCTTAAGGCCAAGCACAAGTCTTGCAGTACTGTTCTAGATTAGTTGTAAAGGGCAAAGAGTAGAGGCAGGCAGATTTAGAAAGAGGCTGTTGCACTAGTCCAGCCTAAAGATAACCAGAGGTCCGGAGACAGTGAGCTTCCGGGAGAAAGTGAGAAAAAGAAGAATACCTGTAGGGAGGTGCAGCTGGTAGTGTGACTTCTTAGAGATGTCAGAGATGTGAGCAGAGAAGGAGAGTTTGGAGTCGAAGATGACACCAAGGTTCTACGCCTCATAGAAGGTGCAGGTGGAGGGCCCAGGGTGGGTGACTGGAGTGAAAGAGAGAAAGTAGGAGCAGGAGTCCAAATGAGAAGGCTCTCAGTCTTACTGTCATTACGGCAGAGATTGTTGGAGGCACATCATTCCTAAATCGCGGATAGGCAGTCAGGTCTGAGCGAAAAAAAGCAGAGGAGGCTGAGGGGAGCCTTAAGGAGAGCGAATATCATCTGCATAACACTGAAAGTTAGAACAGAAGGTAGAGATGAGGTGGGCCTGATGTGCCAAGTACTGGTTGAAGAGCCAGGGTGAGAGTTTAGAACCCTGGGGAACACCACATGTAGAGAGAGAGGTGCTGGAGAGAAAAGACCCAAGTTGGACCTGGGAGGGTTGTTTGGAGAGAAAGGAGGTCAGCCAGGCTAGGTCTTGACCCATGATGCTGAGATGGTCACCAAGACAATTGATCAGGATGGCGTAGTTGCCCGTATCGAAAGCAGAGGATAGATCAAGGAGAATGAGGACAGAAGGAAGGTTAGAGTCAAGATTAGAGAGCACGTCTTCACGGATATTCAGGAGAGCAGTTTCTGTGCTTCTGGCTGCTTTAAAGCCAGACTGGTGGTCATGGAGACAACCAACAGATTCAGTAGGGAGTGTAAGCTTGGGATGGTCAGCGTTTCCAGTAGTTTGCCCAGGAAAGGAGTGATAGACATCGTGTGGTAGTTTGCCAGAGAGGAAGGATCGGCAGAGGCCTTCTAAAGGAGGGGGTGCACAAGGGAGTGATTTAGGGGGGAAGGGAAGGATCCAGTGGCAAAAGATTGATTGCAGAAATCGGTCAAGGCTGGAATGAGGGTGTTGATGTGGTCCTTGATGGTTCTGGATAGCAGGGGAGCACCTGCTTTCACAAGATTTTCATAGATCGGACTTGTCTAGAAACATTGTCGGGAGTGAACACAGGGTAGGAGGAGAAAGGAGGAGGAGAGACGGCAGAGAGGGGTCAGGAGTGGTAGCAGGAGAGGAAGAGGAGAGAGTCGACAGGATGTCCTGAGTTTTATTGGTGAGGTGAGATGCCAGTGCTGTGCAAAGGGCCTGGAGGAAACAGGAGAGGTGGAGACTGCAGATTTGGAAAGGTTTGGCCGAGTTGTTAGAGGGTGAGGAGACGCAGGCTTGGATGTAAGCTCTCTTCTTGGACAGGACAGAGAGTCTATATTGCCTTTGGAGCAGGCTGACAGGCCAGTTTGTCGGAGGAAGAGCCTGATGCCCTCTGTAGTAGTTGCTCGTGCTTCCGCGAGCCTTTGTCAAAGGTTCTAAAGCATAGAATGTTGATGTGTTCCACGCTCGGGGTGGCGGTTGCGTTTTGAAAGGAAGGAGCTGGGAGGAGATGGTGTTTACGGTGTTCGGGCTTGAAGAATAAACATATCTTCAACTTACCTGTTGATCTACGTTATTACACTGGCGACGAGGATCTTCAAGCCTGACCCACGCGCCTTGCCAAGCCGTATACATCATCAGGTGCCTCAGCTGTTTTCCGGGCTGCGCTCCCGGACGTGGTCGAGCGCGGCCCCCGGCGTGATTGGCGTCAGCTGGGCCAGCGCTACCTTTGCTTTCAAATACCGGCTGAGCCGCGCTCCCGGAGGAGGTCGAGCGCGGCACACGGCAGGGAGTGCAGCCGTGCATACGGCTGAGCGGCCGCTGTTCCTACGCAGAGGATCCTGCCGAGCGGCGCTCCCGGAGGAGGTCGAGCGCGGCTTGAGGGAGGGTGCGGCTTACGCCGTGCAGTGAAAAGGGAGTGAAGACCAGTGCAGGTGAGAGGTGGACCCTGGGAGGGGGCACAGCCCTGCGCTCTTCATAGCCGGGAAGGCGCTGAGAGTCCACGGAAGTCACGCTGTTCGGCTCCGCCCACTACATTAGGAAGGGAGCCGGAGGCTTCCATTCATTGGTGGGTGTGTCGGCACTGATTGAACTGCAAGGAGAGGAAGATTAACTCCTTGTGTGCGGCCGTTAAAGGAACTGCAAGTTTCTGTTGACCACAATTGTCAAAGAGGAGGGAAGTGACCAGAACATGCCTGTTTGACCATATTGTGTAACCCATTATACGTATTTTCTGCCAAAAGGGTTTGGTGTGGAGTATTTCATCTTACTAGTCTGCCTGTAGAACAAGGTGTACGTTATCGCACATTATTATTCAAGGAAGTGCGCAGAGATTTTCACCTGTTTCATTGCATTGACCTCAGTCAGTGGCTATGTCGGTTCCAGTGACCATGCAGCACAGCAATGCTCGCCCTCCTCCAGCCTTCCTCCCCAATCCGGGGGAGCCCCCCATTGCATGGGAGCTTTGGGTGGACACTTTCAAGGTATACCTGAGAGCGTCAGGTGGTTCCAGAATGTCTGATGATGACAAGGAAGCGACTCTACTCAATTGCCTTGGTACGGAGGGTTTGAGGGTGTTCAGGCACCTTCCGGGCCAGGATGTTTTGGCTGTGTCTTCAGGCGAAGGAGATGGAGAAGGGGGGCAGGCAGTGGTTTTGGCATTTGAGACTGCTCTTAAGAAGCTTGAGACACGCTTTGGCAAAAGAGCTAACATTGTGCTTGAGAGGTATCATTTCTTCTCAAGGGCACAAGGTCCTGGCGAGAACATTGATTCGTATGTGACGGCACTGCGCACTCTCATTTCTACGTGTAAGTTCACGGGCATGGCGGAAGAATACATTCGTGACCAGATCATGATGAGGACTAGTGACTCAAAAGTTAGGGAGAGATTATGGACAGAGAAGGATCCTCCGTTGGAGAAAGTGATAGAAATAGCCCGTGCCCTGGAGGAGTCAAGGAAGAGCGTCAAGGAAGTGACGGAAAAGGCGGAAATTGTGCACATGGTGCAGCCACGCAAGAATGAAGTAAATCGGGCCAGGGACAATGATCAAAGAGTGACGCCGAATAGCAGAGATTTCTGCAAGAAATGTGGTTGGAGGGGTCATGTTGCCGGAGCTAGGGAGTGTCCTGCTTCTGCCGTTGTGTGCAGAAAATGCAAGGGAAGAGGACATTTTGCCCGGATGTGTAAGGCTATTCCACAGAAGGAAGTAGTGCGGATGGTGGACCCTGAAGAAGACGATAGTAATGTAACGGTTGTAGGATATGTTAGTCCCTCTGTTAAGGCAGATGTGCTTCCAAAAGAAGGTGCGCTGTTGAGTGTGGGACCGTCGAAAAAAAGTGTGTGGGCCACCCTTAATGTGAATGGAGTTCCCCTCAGTGTGTTGGTTGACACGGGTTCTCCTTACACTATGATTTCCCCTGAGATGTACGAATCTAAGTTCCATAAGGAGGTGTCAAGTTTGAATCCGTCTGATATTAATCCCTGTGCGTATGGCCGTGTTCCGATTAAAGTATTGGGATATGAGTGGGTTGATATTGAGTTTCATGGCCGGAAAACCAGAGGAAAGCTGTATATAGCTTGTAAGGGTGATCCAGTTATTGGGTGGGATGAGCAGGCTGCCCTGGAGATGGAGGTTCGCCCTGGCAAAGCTGTCCCTGTTTTGTGTGTGAGCAAGGGAAGAGAAGGTGGTTTGAGTGAAGGGAGCGCGTTGACAGACGATACTCTCCAAGAGAGGTTTCTGTCAGTTTTCTCCTCTGTCCTGGGCAAGTTGCGGGGTTTCTCACACAAGATCGTGCTCAAGAGGAGTGCTGTTCCTGTTGTGCACAGAGTTAGGCGTGTACCCATCATGGCATGTGAAAGTCTCCAGACAGAACTTAAAAAGCTGATGGAAGCTGGGGTAATAGAGGAGGTAGAATCTTCAGAGTGGTTAGCCCCAGTTGTATTGGCACGTAAATCCGATGGTGGTATGAGGATGTGCGTTGATCTAAGAGATTTAAATTCAAGCATCTGGATAGACAGGCATCCCTTACCGAATATACACGAAATGCTTTCACTTGTAGGAGGGGCATCTTGTTTCTCCACCTTAGATTTGTCCTTTGCCTATCACCAGGTGGATTTACACACCGAATCAAGACCTCTTACTTCGTTCATTACGCCATTTGGAGCTTTTCGTTTCCGGCGTATGCCATTTGGTTTGGCGTCTGCCTCCGCTGTTTTCCAGCGAGTGATGCAAAAGTTGTTTTGTGGAGTGGAAGGTGTGGAGTATTTCCAGGACGATATCTTGGTGTGGGGCAGGTCACGTGAGGAACACAATGAGAGGATTCTACGAGTTTTGGGCATTTTGGAGAAGAGTGGTCTGACGGTCAAACTGAGTAAGTGTAAGATAGGGGTGGAGAGCGTGACTTATTTAGGACACACACTGGATGCCAAGGGGATACATCCCAAGGCTGAATTGGTGAAGGCGTTATGTGAAGTATCTCCACCCACCAGTAAAGACCAATTACGGTCGTTTTTGGGATTGGCTGAATATTATAGCAGGTTTATTCCCACGTACTCCGACAAGACAGTGGCCATGAGAGCGTTGCTCAAAAAGGGCGTACGTTTTGAGTGGACAGAGTCGTGCCAACTTGAATTTGAAGGCTTGAAGCTTGAAGGCTCAAGTGGACCAGGCTCCATCGTTAGCTTCCTTTTCTCCATCTAGGAAGACGGTTTTGACAGTGGATGCTAGTGAGTATGGGGTAGGGGCGGTTCTTGAACAGTGTTTTGATGGAACGTACCGCCCCATTGCTTTTGCGTCTAGGGTTCTAAGTGAGGCAGAACGTAGATATGCAGTCATAGAGAGGGAGGCCTTGGCTGCTATCTGGGCATCCAAACATTTTAGAACATTCTTGTGGGGAGTAGAATACACTTTACGCACCGATCATAAACCCCTAGTGCATGTATTGACATCTAAGGGTTTGTTCCAGGCATCCTCTGGAGTGATGCGCTGGATGGCAGACATGAGTGAGTATAATTTCAAGGTGGAGTATTTACCTGGCACTAAAAATATGGTTGCAGATGGTCTCTCTCGTTTTCCCCGCCATGATGTAAGTGTGGAAAACTCAACACAGGCTGTGACGAGTGATGAATATGTGTTGGTGGCCAAGGTGTTTCCGGCCGTCAATGAGCAGGAATGGTGTAGAGAGTGTGCAATGGACCCCGTGTTGAACAACATCAAGGCTGCTCTCACTACCGGTGCTGGCATGGATGAATTGGACAAATCGTTCGGACAAGTATGGTCTGAGCTGTCTGTGGGTCCGTGGGGCATTGCCAGGGGTACCAGGTTAATACCACCTGAATCTCTTAAAGCCAAGTTGGTGGAGTTGGCTCATGAAGGGCACATCGGTAGATCTATGATGAAAAGAAGGCTAAGAGAGGGGTATTGGTGGCCCAAGATGGATGAGGAGGTAGGGAAAGTAGTTAAGGATTGTGTGGCTTGTTCTGTCAGTGATAAGAGTAGAACAACGTCGCCCCAACCCATACAGCCTGTGGAAGTGCCGCAAGACG
Organism: Ambystoma mexicanum; assembly: GCF_040938575.1. Taxonomy (NCBI): domain Eukaryota; kingdom Metazoa; phylum Chordata; class Amphibia; order Caudata; family Ambystomatidae; genus Ambystoma; species Ambystoma mexicanum. Next base: position 113,483,205 of record NC_090923.1, read on the forward strand.
TGTGGTCAAAGGTGGCCGTAGACATTATGGGTCCCATGGACACTTTGGGTGGAGGTTTCAGATATTTTGTAGTGTTAGTTCATTATACATCTAGGTGGGTGGAGGCCACGGCTTTGTCCTCTATCACCACTGAAAAGGTGATTGACTTCTTGTCAGCAGTGTTTGACAGGGAGGGGGTTCCTGCTGGAGTAGTCACCGATAATGGTCCCCAATTTGTGTCAGTCGCCATGCAAGAGTTTTTATCCAAACTAGGAATTCGTCACCATAGGGTGGCTTTGTACAATCCAGAGGCCAATGGATTAGTTGAGCGGATGAACAGGTTCGTGAAAGGGGCGGTTCAGTTGGCCCTTGCAAATGGTTTGCCGTGGTGCAGCGTAGTGACTGAGGCCCTAAAGGCTTATAGGGTTACCCCTTCATCATTTACTGGTGTGTCTCCGTTTGAATTAATGAGGGGTAGAAAACCAGGATCTAAACTCCGGGTGGCCGCTCTTGGGGGTGGTGTACAAAGTTGCATCAACATGCAGGAAGTTCTTGACAAGGTGCGCATTAAACAATCCCGTTTTTGGGAATCTCAGCTTGCCAAAAAGAAACCCTTGCGTGTCCAAGTAGGTGATCTTGTAGTGGTGAAAAATCCAAGATTTGTAGCAAAGGGTTTATCCAAATTTATGAAGCCATGTGTTGTGACCAAAGTGGGTCATGGATATGTTTAACTGCAAGATGGTACCAGATGGAGTTTGAGGAGGGTGGTCCTTGTTAAGGGAAAGCTGGCGGATACTAAGGACCAGTGTTGTGAGGGAGGCGGTGCTACGGTTGGAATTGGTCCAGAGTGTGCGTCTGAGAGTGTGGTTCCGCTACAGAGTGATAGGGCTGTGACTGTTCATGGGCAGGCTACTCGGGTGGGGCATGGAAGTATGGAGGTGCCTGACTTGGGAAGTGATGATATTGCGCCATTAGATGGAGCACCTTGTGCAAAAGGGGTGGATGAATCTTCTGAGTGTGATTCTGATAAAAGTGCTCTTGGCCCGACTGGTGTGGAAACAAGGGTTGCAGAGGAATCTTCAGTGTTTGTGTCAGATTATTCGGTCTTGGTTCCACATGGAAGGGGACTAGGTGAGGACTCTGCCTTAGCGGAAGCCTCCAACAGGGTGAATGATCGCCCGACCAGAATAAAGAAGATTCCAGCAAAGTATAAGGATTTTGTTTTAGAATTTGCAGATGATTAATTTTTGGACTGTAGATAATTAGCAATGTTATATATATGTCTCTTACTGCATATTACTGTTTCTTCCTTACTTCCCAATTTCCTTATTTTATGTTCTAATTAATGAATCGTCAATTGTGAGGTTTACAGGGGGAGATGTGTAGTAGTTGCTCGTGCTTCCGCGAGCCTTTGTCAAAGGTTCTAAAGCATAGAATGTTGATGTGTTCCACGCTCGGGGTGGCGGTTGGGTTTTGAAAGGAAGGAGCTGGGAGGAGATGGTGTTTACGGTGTTCGGGCTTGAAGAATAAACATATCTTCAACTTACCTGTTGATCTACGTTATTACACCCTCCAATTCCTCTCAGCCACCCTTTGTTATGTTATGTTATTTTATTCATTGTGTACCCAAGTACAGTGCAACTGACACCAGAAGGCAACCTGGCGCTGTCAAGACTGAGACGGCACCAAAAGCTGAGCAAGGAAATCAGAAGAGCAAGGTTGTTAACGCACGTCTGAATTGCAGGTGGGCAAACGTAGACCAAAGTGTAATGGGGAGAGCATTCCACAGTGTGCCAGCGCTCACAGAGAACGAGTGACCCCGTCAATACGGACAAAGCAAAATCTAGGCACAGAGATGAGAAACCTGTCCCTTGAATGCAACAGACGGCCAGGAACATAAGGCCCAAACCTAAGCTGTTGGTACTCCGGCCCCACAGAATGAAAGGTCCTATGTACAAGACACAGGGACTTAAAGTGCACACGCTTGACCACAGGAAGCCAGTGTAGAGCATGTAGAACCAGAGAGATGTGATCCCTGAAAGGAAGGCCAGTGGCAAGCCGGGCAGCAGGGTTCTGCAAGATTTGAAGGTGTTGTACCAGATAATCTGTTTGCACCATATATAAAGAGTTGCAGTAATCGATTCAACTAAGAACTAAAGCTGCAACCACCGGGGCGCAAAGACATTAGGGAATAAACTGCAACACCTTTCTAAGGATCTTCAGCTGGAAATTACCTGCCTGGTAGACCGAGCTGATCTGAGAAGACATAGAAAGTGAGGCAGAGAGTTTAACACCAAGATTTTTTACAACATGCACAGCGACAGGAAAGGCACCAAAGGAAGAAGCCCAGAAGGAAGGAGTCCAGGGAGAGGTGGCAGAGGCAAAACCCACGACCAAGACCTCAGACTTACCCCCATTCAATTTGAGCCAGTTGTCTCGCATCCAGTTCCCAACGGCCTGCAGACACCCTCTCAGCCGAGTGGCATGGGCAGGATGGAGAGGGTCCAGCCGAACTATGATCTGGGTTTCGTCAGCATAAGAGTAACATCTGACACCATGGTAGCGGATGAGTGGAACAAGAGGCTGGATGTAAATATTGAACTGGGTGGGCGAGAGGGCAGAGCCCTGAGGAACCCCACACACCAAAGCAGATAAAGCAGATAGAAAGGACTGCAGAGATAGCGACTTAGAACGATTGGAGAGTAAAGACTGAAAATACGAAAGAACTGGACAAAAGATCCCAGCAGCAGAGAGTTGGCTGATTAGGATGGAGTGGTCAACAGTATCAAACGCATTCGAAAGATCCAACAGAGTCAGCGCCGCCACTCCACCCTGATCCAAAATCAGCATCAGATCATCCAGCACAGAGACCAAGATAGTTTCGGTAGATATTTTCGGTACCCCAACCAGGTCTAAACCCTGACTAAAAGGCATCAAACTAAAGCTTGTCTTCAGAAAACCGCCCAAGCAGGGGGGCATCAATGATTCTGGCAGCTTCATGAAAAAAGGAATGAGCGATATTGGTAAAAAATGAGGAGGAATCAGAGGATCAAGAGAGGGATTCTTAAGCAGAGGAATTACCAAAGGCATGTTTAAGCTTGGGAAGAATCATACCTGTAGAGCAGGAGTGATTAATAGCAGCCATAACATTAGAAACAATCAGGGGCAGAATCGCTTTCACTATTTTAAGAGGAATGGCATCAGTAGGTGAGGCAGATTTCATTCTCTCCACCGCTGAGATGATATCACCGGCCGAGAAGGGAGGAAAGGAGTCCCATCGGGGGCAGGAAGTAAAAAGAAGCACAGGATCTGGACAAATGCAGGTGACGGGGGAGAGACCATAGCTTCCATAATTTGGTTACGAGCAAGCGAAATATGCTCATGAATATCACGTATTTTGCAGACAAAGAAATGAAACAAGTGAGTCACAAAGCAATTGGAAAGGGGGATGGCGTCAGCAGGGGATGCCTTAGAGGTCAGTGATCAGACGACCTTGAACATTGCTTTGGGATGATTGATGGACTTCTCAAATTCAAGGGTGAAAAAAGTATGTTTGGCCTGATTAATGGCTAAATTATAACTAGAGGTGATGGCACAAAATGCTGCCCTATCACTAGAGGAATAGGACTCTTCCATTTGGCTTGCCTGCGTTTAAGACGAAGAAGTTTAAGATTGTCATTAAGCCAGGGCTCAGAAGGCCAACCATGTACTCTAATACATTTGAGAGGGGCTATTAGATCAGCCACAGTGGTAAATATCTGGGAAAGAGAACAAAGATCAAGACAGGGAGTGGCAAGACACCGCTCAATAATATGGTCCACGAGAAGGGGTAGATCAACAGAACGCCAGTTGCGCTTCCACACCTTCTGATTGCAGGATGTAGGAGTGCAATCTGTAAAATTATGAACAAAGGGAATAACAAAATGATCAGACCAGGTAATCCCGTCGGCAGTAGAAACTGTCACAGCATTATACTTAGCAAAAATCAAAACCAGGCATTTTTCCAGGATATGGGTGGGCTCAGAAACAAGTTGCGCCAGCGACACATCGTCCATGGCTACAATAAATTTAGCTGCAGCGCTGTCATAGGGATCATTACACCTATAGTTGAAATCGCCAGCATCAACCAAGTTGTTGCTGGCGATTAAGGGTGGGGAGGTCAGAATCATACCAAATGTTGCAATTGGACGTGGGCTTCAGACGGATCCTCATGACAGGGGCAAAGATATCAAGAGTGTTACAGATTGAGAGATGCAGGCTAGAGAGGGCTTTGTCAGAGTGTGAGTCAGCCACAGGTGTAAGAGGAGGAGAGAAAGTAGCGGTGAAAGCCTCCACTGACACATGCTTAATGGCCCGGATGACCGAGAAGGTCAGTGACAGTGCTGGGGTAAGCTTTACCTGGGGGACAGAGAACTACAGGTGAGCAGAGAGAAGAAAGTGGTCTCTCCAAGAGAGAGGAGTAGTGAGATGGTTGGAGAGGTGAAGTCTGACGAGATAAGAACATCCAGCGTGTGCCTGGCCCAGTGTGTCAGGCCAGAGGGAAGAATAGAGAGAGAGAGCATCGCAGAGATTGCGAAAGAACCCAGAGGAGGAGCTGGATGCATCCAAGGGAATGTTGAGGTCTCTGAGGAGAAGAAGTTGAGAGGTAGAGGCAAGGAGGGAGGAGGAGAGGTTGGCCCACTCGGACAAGAAGAGGGCGACCTGGTATGGTGGCCTGTAGTTGGTGGCCATAGTAAGAAAGAGCCCAGGAGAGATAGAGAGCCTGCAGACCAAGCGTTCAAAGGAGGAGTAAGCCTGCGTAGGAATGACAGAAGCAGGGATCCATTCTGGGAAGATCAGGGTTACTGCACCTCCAGGACGGTTGGTTCTGGGTTTGGAGAGGAACTTGTAGCCATCAGGGAGGAAAATGTCAAAACTTGTGACATAGATGGCCGTAAAGTATGTCTTGGTGAGACCAAGGACATCCTGATCAAGTACTTTGAGGAGTTAGAAGTGTCAGAGGAGTGTTTGACAGCAGAGCGAGAGTTAAGAGTAGCCTCGTGGAGCAGATTGTCACATTTGAATGACTTCAGTGAAGGGATGCTGGCATGAGTTACGACCTGCAGAGGTGTTAGAAGTGCCCGAGACTGGGAAGAGGAGGAAAAAAGAGATGGCAGAGTAGTCAGAGAGGACGAAGAGGGCGCCAGAGAGGTGGCAGAGGAAGGAGGGGGCAGAGCAGCCAGAGAAGCTGAGGAGGGTGCCAGAGAGGTGGCGGAAGAGGAAGGTGGCGGAGGAGCCAGAGAAATGTAGGTAGGAGTAGCAGGAGAGGAAGGAAGTCGATAAGATGCAGGTAGCGTCCATCGAAAAGGAGGAGATTGGGTTGAGGGCCCTGGGCCAAGACAGTGGCATTCAGATAGACATTAATGATGGTCTTGGAGGAGTGGAAGGTGGACAGGAGGACCTCCCACGTAGTGCTACCATTAAAGCGAGAGGAGGAAAATAGAGCAAGAACAGAGACCATATGGGGCCTGGAAAGGGAACAACAAAGAGGATGTCGGTGAAGGTCTGTCTGGAGTAAGCACTGGTGTAGGTATCAGTGATAGGGAGGCCTAGGTTGGGGACCAGGATGTCCCTTTTGAGCTTCTTCCTACCAGACTTAGTGAGAGGTATAGGAAAGGAGATAGAATAGCAGTTAGAGAAGATAGGGGAGACTGAGAGCACCAAGGAGGGGTGTGAGGCGGAGAGCAAAAGAGGAGGCAGACCAAGCAGAAGGGGGTGGGGGACACACACTACGGGCACACAAAGGGGAATGCACAAGAGGAGGACGGGTACAGTGAGCACAGAGTACCGTAACAACAATAATCACAGTTAGGGGGAGGGGACCTTAAGAGAAAGAGACAATAATGTGTGATAATACAATAGAGACCACTGGGGGGGACAAGAGAGAGAGAGGGGGAATGCAAATACAGTAGAAAATACACAAAACACTAGTAACCCTGGGGAACCTAGAGGAGTAAGAAGAGAAATGCAAGCAATGCAACATATATACAATACAATAGTCACAGCTGGAGGGGACCTGGAGCAGGAAGGAAGAGACGGGTGAAAGGACCCGAATAGCGTGGGGAAAGCACACATGGAGACAGGCAGAAAGGGGAAGGATGCGCAAGGCCGAGAGAGGCAGAGCCTAAATTGCGCGGGGGGAATGTGCATGTGGAGACAGGCAGAGAGGAGAAGGACGCGTAAGGCTGGCAGAAATGGAGCCTAAGTTGTGGGAGGAAAGCGCACATGGAGACGAGCAGAGAGGGGAAGGACACGCAAGGCCGACTAGGTTGCAGGGGGAAAGCACACATGTTGACGGGCAGAGAGAGGAAGGACGTGCAAGGCCGGGTGAAGCGGAGCCTAAGTTGCCGGTGGAAAGTGCACGTGGAGACGGGCCGAAGGAAGCAGATTCTGAAGGTCAGGGAGTTGAGTGAAGTGCCGCTGTGCTACTCTCTCTCCCTGCACCTTCTTACCTTACAGACACAGACGTACAGAGATTTTGTCCACGCTCGCAATCTGTGCTGCTACCCCTTCGCTGCCAAACACCTGTGTCACTCAATGCTGCGGCCTTGTCCTGTGAGGGCTTTGCTGCAGAGGATCCAATTCTTGGTTCTTAAAGGCTCGGGGCGTGGAAGTTGGGTTGCGTACTATGTTTAGTCGGGCAGTGTCTCCCATGCACCTGCATCGCTCAACACTGTGGCCTTGTCCTGCGAGGGCTTTGCCACAGAGGGTCCGATCCTAGGTTCTGAAAGGCCCGGGGCATGGAAGTTGCATTGCACCTGCGTTGCTCAACAACGCGGCCTTGCCCTGCGATGGCTTTGGCGCAGAGGGTCCAATCCTCGGTTCTTAAAGGTTCGGGGGCGTGGAAGTTGCGTTGCGTGCTACGTGTCGTTGGGCAATGTCTCCTGCACACCTGCATCGCTCGACACTGCGGTCTTGCCATGAGAGCTATCACAGACTGGTGTCGTTGAATCTCCGTAGAAGGAGTATGGCGAAGACACCAACACATTCCAGATCACGTTTTGCTGATACGTGTTAATATTGGCTTTCATCCGAGATGAGTGCAAAAGTAGGACCCATCGACGTGTCTCTGGTGTGATGACATCACAAGAGGAAGCAAATGCAGTACGGATAGGGACCTTCTACATGGTGATGCGTGAGGGGGAAGTAAACAGTTCCCATGCTTCAGATCTTGTATGGGGGCTTATTGTTTTCTGCATAGGATGCCCGCTGCCGTAGATTAAGTACTGCGGGTCACAGCCAGAGGTGCTGCAGTAAGAGGACGTGTGTGCAGAGCATGAGAAGAGTTTGTGGCACATAAGTGACTGAGGTTTATTCCTTTTTGACATATATGATGGTTAGCAACATGGGTAAAGCATTTCAATAGTTTGCAATCCACTATTACGTCCATTATATGGGTCACGAGTTAAAATATGCCCATTGCAGGTACAGAGCATAGATTTTGTGACAGCATGATATGATATGATAGTTTATTTATATAACGCCTATACACAATGGAGGTCATTACAAGGTTGGAGGTAGCCATGGTGCTATTAGCGCCATGGCTACCCCCTTACTGCATACCAGGTCCGGGTTCCCTGAATGGGGAATTACCGGGTCATTCCAACCTTGGAGGACCCGGTATTTCCCCATTCAGGGAACCCACCCCCATTCCCATTCGAGCCCCATAGGGTTCAATGGGAATGGGGACCATGCTAACAACGGGCCCGTTATAGGCACTATATAAATAAACTTAATAACGGGCCCGTTGTTAGCATGCGGGTCCCTTAGCGGCTCCCACTAAGGGCGTCCTGGTAAAACCAGCCACCGTTAACGGGACCCGCTAAGGGACCTCATAATGCGGCAGTAAGGCACCGGCACCCTTACCGGCACTGTTAACCCCTTACCGCCAACCTCGGAATGAGGCCCCATGTGATTCAAAGCGCTTCAAGGCAAGGGAGGGAAGAAGGGAAAATACAATGACATTCTTACAGGCCATGAACAGTAAGGGAACACCCTCTACCTCACCCTCCACTCTGCATTTGCGTATAACCGCAGTACTGCCCTGTCATCCAACTTCCACTATTACAATACTACAACCATGGCTTCTACCCCTCCCCACACAAATCCATACCTCAATAACCCCGCCTTATGGCTCCAACACTTTGCCACTAGACCCACTTTGAACCAACCATGCTCAATCTTAGTGAGGAACTCCAAACTTTGCTCCAGACTCACTCATGCCTCCCACCACCACATGACTCCCATTCATCATAAAAAATGCCTACAGCCAATTGCTAAAACCGTCACTTCTCCACACACACCTACCCAAGCCAAAAACCATGATACGAACACCATCAAAGGGGCATTAATTAATTCCAGATCCCCTACAGCCCATGCACTAGATGTGGCTGATCTCATCCTAACTCATGACCTCGACTTCATCGCCGTCACTGAAACTTGGCTCCACGCTGCCTCAGGGTCTCTACTCTCTCTAGCCATTCCCACAGGCTATAACATCATCAGACACGACCGCAACACTAACCAATCCAAAGGAGGTGGCATTGCCATCATCCACAAAAACTATTTAAACTGCCGTCCCTCCTCGGTGCATCAAATCTCCTCAGCAGAAGTGCTGACAGTTAAATTTGCTCTTACCCCTAACCACACCATTACACTACACCTATTATACAGGCCCCCAGAGCCCCTATCCACCTTCTCTGAAGACTTATCCAACATTCTGGCAGACAATACTAAAATCAACTCTCTAATTATTGCACTAGGTGACTTCAACCTGGGTCTTTCTGACCCTAATGACAAAGCTGCCCTTGCGATTGACAATATGCTCACGAACTTAGGCTTTACTCAGTATATCAATAATCCTACACACTCCAAGGGCAGAATCCTTGACTGGATAGCTGACCTTAACTGTGAAATGAATGTGGAATCTAACCAACCTTGTGCTTGGACTGACCACCATCTAATCATCTTTAACATCCCTGCCAAAACTATATGCTCTACTCCAGACGTCGCACCTGCTATTCCCACCAGAAATAAGCGCGACATAACCTGTGATAAACTCCTCCCTCTAATCCTACCAGTTCTCAATGAACAGGCATGCTCATGTACCGACCCAACTGTCCTGGTTGACACCTTCAACCAGACCATGCTAGAAGCCCTTGACTACATTGCCCCATCTAAACTGAGAAAACCTAAGCCTCGAGCCCACCTCAACTCCTGGTTTACACCCCAGTTTATAACGCTACGCAAAGAAAAACGAAATTCTGAAGCGCACCGGAAAAGTAACCATACTGAATCCAATAAAGCCAGCATTATTCTAGCAACCCTGAACTATAAGGAAGCCATACTCCAGGCGAAAAAAGACACCTACAACAAATGCATTGAACAAGCCAAATCCAATACTAAAGAGCTGTTTAGAATACTAAAAGAACTTGAAACCCCTGTCACTGTAACTGACACTTGCATCAAAGATAGTACTTGGTGCTCTAATATTCAAAACGCACTCCTTGGCAAGTTAGCCTCCCTCCAAGCCAAAATTAATGACAAACAAACTAGTTTACAATCCAACTCGCAACCTAACACTCAACCGACAAAAAACAACCTTACCCCTGACTCGTTGATTCCTTTCAGCTTCTCACCCCTATCTGTTACTGAAGTGGAAAATATTATCAACACCCTAAAACCCTCCAATTGTCAGGGAGACCTTTGCCCTGCGCCTATCATTAAGGAGGCTTCCCATGAGCTAGCTCCGTTCATTACCACTCTCATTAACTCTTCTTTCAGCACTGGGATCGTACCTGACAATTTGAAGGACACTTGGGTTATCCCGCTCCTTAAAAAAACAACCCTGGATGCTAACATACCAACTAATTACAGGCCCATCACTACAGTGCCTTTTCTACTAAAAATCCTTGATCGAGCTGCCTACTTACAGATTCAAGAATACCTTGAATCTAACAAACTCCTGGGACTGAGGCAATATGGTTTTTGACCGCGGCACGGCACTGAAACTACCCTTATCGATCTTAAAACTCAGATTGAAGATCTAAAAGATAAGGGTAAACTTGCACTACTACTTCTACTTGACCTTTCTGCGGCATTCGATCTTGTAAATCACCAAATACTGTGTCGACACCTTAAACTAGCTGCCCACCTCTCGGATAAAGCCACAGCCTGGATCAGTTCATTCCTGGACAACAGATCGATGCAGGTCTTTTCCCCCTTAGCAGCAGCCACACCCTCACCTGTCACCTACGGGGTACCACAAGGACCGTGTGTCTCTCCTACTTTGTACAAAGTGTTTACAAAGCCACTATTTGATATTTTGGATTATCTGGGTCTCATCCCGATCTCAGGTGACTATACAACTGACTTTCTCTCTGTTAATACCATCTACCAAGTCAGCCAAGCCTGGATGGCGCAGCATAGGCTTTGTCTGAATGACGAAAAGACAGAGCTCCTCATTCTCGGCTCTCACCAAAGACTCACCAAACTAGACCCCGCGTTTAAATCTTTCACCATTGATGGTAACACCATCAAGGTTTCCAAGGACACAAAAACATTAGGGATCTACATTGACTCCACACTATCCTTCGCTAGACAAACTAATGCAGTCGCTTCCGCAGCGGCATACACCTGCAAGCTTATCACAACCAGTCGTCCTTTCTTATCACCAGCTAACTGCATCAAACTTGCCAGGACACTTGTGCTGTCAAAAATCGATTATTGCAATGCCCTCTACCTGGGCACCAACCTTTGTAACCTAAACAAGTTACAAATTATCCAAAACAATGCCATCGGAGCAGCGCTAAACACCCCCAGGAACCAACATATCACAGACACCAGACGTAATATACGCTGGCTCTCAGTTTCACAACGGATTTCATTGAAAACACTTGCTCTCACGCACAAATACATCTCTAACCATGCACCTAGCTACTTGGCTAATAGATTCTCCTTCCATAACCCTAACAGACCCCGCAGAACTGCTCAGACTAATTGCCTATCCATACCATGCTTCAACCTTCAAAGATCAGGCGGGACCAGTTTCCCAGTAATGGCCGCTAAACTTTGGAACTCGCTTCCTAACTCTCTAAGAGCTGAACCTTCCTTCCAAAGATTCAAAAACATGGCCAAAATGTGGCTATCCGCCCAAGACTCGCTCCTGTCCACTCGTCAACTTCCATCCATGCAATAGCCGCCAACCTTACCTCATGTAAATAGGCATCTGCTTATCATGCACTTGCTTGTATGTATATAACTGTAACTTAAATGTAAATGTAATGTTCTGTCTGTCTTTTACCATGTCGTAACTAAGTGATGCGCCCGGATGCCCTTGGGCCTGGTGCGCTTTATAAATAAAATAAATAAACGTACCCGGCCTGACGACATTTCAGATCGTGCTGGAGGGGGGTGGAATTGTTAAAGTATTGTAGAAAGTAGTTATGAATACGTCATGTGCACCAACTCTGCATGCTGCATGTTTAAGTTTAATATTTTCAGACAGTTTTATCTTGCAGGTTGGGTTGCCGTTATTTTAGGGGGTTACTGTCTGTAGTATATCATGTCAGCTGGCATCAGATGCCGTAAATGTGTGAGGATGATTTAACAATTTGTTTGGGATGTTGACATTTCGCAATTTGAGCCACTTCAGCATGGACATTTAGGCACTAAGTGCATTGTAGGAAAAGGTTGTGTTCGTTTTGTGCTGTATTGAATGAGTGGCTTGAAATAAGCATGTTAGCCGTAACGTTTTTGAGGCATTTTAGATTTTATTTTTAGAACTGCCATGCGCAGTAGGGACTTTTTATTTATTTATTTTTTTATTGTGTTTTGGTGACCACAGACAAGAAACTGGAAACCTTTCACAAAACAAAGTTTTAAACCAGCAATACATAGTTCATAATGATTTTTTTCATTAACAAAAGGTAAAGCAAATAGACAAAGAAGAAAAAAAAGTTAAAACGATAAACCATTTAAGAAAATCTAAAATACATTTCTTCACAAAATATAAGGAAGAGGTAGAAAGCTCCAAGCATAAGGAAGTCTAATTACCAGGTAAAACACATACTGCACGTGGAATAATAGCACATTAAGTCAGCAATAGAAACATATTAATCAACTCCAATCACAGACCTGTACTTCATGTTGGTAAAAATAAAGAATCAATGAAGGGGCGGGGGGCAACTAAGGGGAGGGGAGGATTTGGCTTCAGTTAACTTTCTTCAGTTGCGTCCCCTAAGTTTAATAGCTGCAGCTTTGTGTGATGACGCCAAGAAACCCACATAGAGCTCATATGAAACTTTGTAGGTCACCTCCCATCAGGCTAGCCCAAAGAGCTTTGTTACCTATGGTTATGCCCAGATGTTTAACTCTGTCTTCCTTTGGAGCAGTCCACCCCATCACCAAATGTTTAGTTGTTTCTCTTAGATTGTCTTTGCCACAAAACCTACAATCTTTGTTCCCTGTCCCCGTTTTCCAGCCACTGACACTCTACAGGGTCAGGAGCTGAGGCAATAGGGACTTTTTTGATGACACCTTAGCTGTGACCGTTTTTATTAATTACAGCATTAGTGCTGCACTATCCAGTTTGGCCTTGTTAGTCCTGTTGCATTTATATTACAACATGATCAAAGTGAGGTGATGTGCAATGGAGTAAGCATATAAGTCTTTAACTTGTCACTTTAGGGTTTTAGACTAATGAAATGCTTTAAGTATCGGTCTGTAACCTAAACAATACGAGGCGCATTGTGGGTGCCTGTTGCTATGGTAGTGTGTCATCTGCTGGAGAGTAGATGGTGAAGAGTTTAGTTTTGTGTTAAGGGTGAGCGATATGCGGCCTGAGTATTGAAGTACAATTAGCTTGTTATAGTGCCTCAACATTTGTATTATGTTGGTTTGAGTTATGAGCGATTCCTATGTGATGAGTGGGTGACTGGTGTGGACTGGGATACCTCCCACACTTCAGTAGTAGTGATTGGTTGTGAAAGTGTACAACATCTGCATTTTTGCAGAAATGCTTAGGGTTGTGTCACTTCTGGTATTGCAGTTTGTTTTGTGCAGGATTTCCTATTGATGTTTTCTTTCCTGTGTGAGGGTACACCTCATGGTTTAAGTTGGCTGGTAAGTGTTGAGCGTATTCTTGATGTGAGGTGCCTTGTTGAGGGCGCAGGAAACAGCTTAGTTTTAGTTAACCAATTTGCGTTCAGTCAGCAGGACCGTTGGTCTAAGGTTTAGTGGTAGTGCTGGCTATTGACTGAAGTTGTGATTCGGTTGGAGCCCTGTTGGGAAATGTGTTTGTTTTGTTTTTAGTTTTGCTCTTTATCGACCATTTCTCCTCTCAGTGACACTGGAGTTGTGTGAAAGGCCTGAAAGGGAGATTTTTCAAGATTGGCATCTGTGCTTCCCTGGTTGGATTGGGTCCTTCTTCTCAGGCGGGACATTGAAAGAATTGTGCTCAGGTAGTACAGTGGCAGTCAGAGCAGTTACCTACAGTGTGCCCACTCAAAGAAGGGAAGAATGGTGTGTTGCTTTGGACTTACTCAGTCAGTCTTACTTTTGTTGGATCCTGAGCTGCCTGGCCAGTGGTTTAAGCTGGGGATTTGTGTTTTTTTTTCTCTGCATGGAGTACGTGAGCATGATTCTTCATAGGGTGTGTTCCATATCACATGTATACTTGAGCGTGTCTCAGTTTTCTCCCTCATGGTTTCCTTTTAGTATAATAAGAATCAAGAGATGTGTGAGTGGTGGTGCATGTGGGGTGCGTGTGGAGTGAATGTTCCCTTTTTCTGGTTTTGTGGAAACAGCAAGGTTTTGGATTAACTGAGTTTATCTATGTTTCTGCCTTCTGGAATTGGCAGGGTGTTTAGTTGTTGAAATCTGCTTCTGGTTGCAGTAGGGTCTAATGTCAGGGTGTTCATACCCGAACATTTGTTTTTGTGCTTGAGAGTGGCAGTCTCGAGATCTTTGGGGTGGCAGACTCAGGTAACAGGAGATTTGTTCTATTTTTATGGTTGGGAATGTGGCGTTTCTAGCTCACTGATGGTGCAGGTAGTGCTTGGCCGTGGTAGGCTAAAGGTCTGAGAGTTGCAGTCTTGAATGGGTGGCTTCCTTGGGTTGGTTGGGGATGTTGTTATGTGGTTCGGGCCTGCTGGCGGTTGTTGAATTTCGATAGTAAGACCCTGTCTCTGCATGATTCAGATAATGCGTTCATTGAAAGAAGGAGGTGTCTTATATGCTGATCCCCTGGATGCATAGAGTGTATGAGGTCACTGAAAGAATGCTGTGCGAGTGTCTGGAATGTTTAGGTATGAATTACGTTCCAGCCCAGGCAGTTGGAGATGTAAGCACGGGTGGTAGGTTCCAATGGGTTCCCTTCGGGGCTCTGCCTTGTTCCTGAGCTACCTACCTTCAGGTACATACATAAAGGAACTTTTTGTCAATATGCCTGATGTCTCCAGCATCCATCATTACAACAAGGACCTTCCAGCTAGATGTTAAATCCATGTTATCCTGAGTAAATTCCTTCTGTTGTGTTAAACCTTGACCTTGAAGGAAGAGAAGGATGCTGAACAGGGAAATGAGAAAACCAGGCCATGATTGACTCAATCCCAAGAATAGAAAATCTTTTAAATGAAAAGATAAATAAAGGGTGTGGTTGTTAAATTGTGATTATTTAATTGTGTCATTAAATTTGAAACGATATGGCATGACAGAACCATATATGGTACTTTTCCCAAATTCTCATCAAAGGGATGATTTCCTGCGCTTTCGTTTAAACATATGGCCCACTCACAAAGTATTATGCAGAAGAAAAATGTTACCGCCTCATCCTGTAGGTTTTGTCTATCTGCTCCTGAGACGCTGAGCCATCTTTGTGCAGAATGTGTAGTGTTACTTCCCAGAGGATTGTACACTTTAAACCTCTATTTGTATTTGAAGGATCATTCATTGAGTCGGCTGTAGAATTATGAAACCTGTTATTTAATACATCAAGGAAATCTGTTAGGTATGCTATTTTAAACCTTCTATATAGTTTAAAACTCCGTAAACAAGAGAAGAAGCAATGTATCAATTAATTTAATTTTATAATAAGCAAAAATGCATTTTTCAGTAGCATTTTTCTTTATTAAAAATTGTCTAATTTTTCCTAATTATTGTATATAAATGATGATTGATTTTGTTATCGCAGAAATTTTACATGTTGTACTGTTGAAAAAATCAAGTCTTTTTTTTTACTTGATTAAAACAATAAAACATTTTTTTAAAAATTACTGTTTGTCTGTGTGCATGTTGTGACAATTTACCTACTCTTGTCACTTCTCCCCAGACGGGAACCCCTTTTCATGAGGCTAGGGAGGTGCAGCTGTTACCCAATAGTCCCCCTAGCGGTGGTTTAATGCTGGAGGACTTCTGGGGACAAGCAGGATAACTTAGGCTACAGCCCATTGAATGTTGTCACTTCCCTACCCCTCCCTAATGTTCAGAACCACTACCTTGAAAGCAAACCTTTATATTGTTGTAACATAGGAGGTAAAGCCAAAGGTCATAGGACAAAGAAGATCACAGGAGACATGCAGTGCATTGTCTGTGCTTACACTGGTACGAGGTGGCCCCTGAGGAGGCATGAGGATTAAGTCTTTAACATGTATTTATTTATTTATTTATTTATTTATATAGCGCCGAACCACCCGTGGGCATCAGGGCGCTAACATTGAGACAAGGATGGATGAAATAGGTACGTTGAGACAGTGGACAGGACAACACGGAAAATTATTTCCTAGCTGATTCAGAGAGGTCCAGCTGGGGGTTACTTGAAGAGCTCAGTTGTGAGTTTTTTACAAAAGACCAAAAAATTGGTCTCTAACCTAAGGAACTTTGGCAGTTTGTTCCAGATGGCTGTTGCTCAGTTGGTGAAGGCTCTGCCCAAACCGAGTGCCTTTTTGTGTTTCAATACCCTGGGGGATGGTAAAGAGTGAGTTTGGACTTCAGATAGACGGGTGCCTTGCCCTGTAGGCACTTATGGGTTAGGCACATCGATTTGAATTGTATGCGATCCTCTATTCTCAGCCAGTGGAGATCCCGTCTGGCTTCAGTAATGTGTTTTCTTTTTGCTTAATTTTTTACCATTCTGATCGCATTGTTTTGGACCAGCTGGAGTTTTTGGATGCTTTGCTTGCTTGCACCTGACAGGAGTGCATTACCATAGACCAGACTTGACAGGATGGTAGCTCTAGCTATGGTGGCACAGTTCTTCTCACTCAACAGTGGTCTAATTGCTTTGAGGAGTCTGATGTAGTAATTACAGTTTTTGCTAACATACATAGCTTGGGCGTCTGCATGAAGGGAGGCTTCTAACGTCATGCCAAGCGTTTTAACCTTCTCTGCTACTTGATTTGGAAGGCCTGGTAGTCAGTGAGGAGTTTGGCACGGGCCTGAGTGGAGCCAAAAACCATTAGTTCGGTCTTATTGCCGTTCAGGCACATCCAGTTGTTGTCCATCCAATCTTCGATCTTTCTGTAGTGTGTTTAAGGTCGTACTGTCCTTAGTATAGTCCCTGCTCAATTCCAGGACAAGCTGAGTATCGTCACTATAATTGGTGAAGAATATCTGGAGCTGTTGTAGTAGCTCACTTAGAAAGCGGATGTACAAATTGAAAAGCAATGGGGACAAACTGGCACCATGTGGTACCCCACAGAAGATGTTAGATTCGGTAGAGAATTTGTCACCCCAGTGTACTCGGGATATTCTGTTTTCAAGAAAGGATGATAACCAGCCTATTGCTTCCTTGGAGCAGTTGGCTACCTTTTCGAGAGCTTGCTGTAAGAGCTGGTGGTCTAGCAGATCGAAGGTGGCGCTTAGGTCTAAAAGGGCCAACAGGCCAGCCTTTCCTTTATCCATAATTTCCAGCATTTTCGTTTGTAAGTCCAGCATAGCCGTCTCGGTGCTGTGAGCGGCTCGAAAGCCAGATTGTTGTTGATGTAAGATCTCATGGCTTTCCACGTATTCCTGAAGTTGTGCAGTTGCAATTTTGTCCAGTATTTTAAGAGTAATATTACAATTTGTAATCGGTCTTAAATTGTTAGGGTTGCGGGGTCAAGGTTGTTTTTTTTTACTAAAGGTGTTATGGTGACCTTTTTTATTTAGATTTCGGAGTGTTCAAGGATGATTTTAGGAGGGAGAATGTTCTCGGCGCAGGAGGTTGCTTTCATAGATGCCAAAGTTTTTGACATAGTTTCAAGTGATATGGGTTGAAATTTGAATTTTTTCTTACCATTTGCCATTGACTGTTCTGTAGGGAAGCTAGGTTGAGGTTTGTTTGCTTGTGCTAGTCCAATGCGGTCTCTAGCTTTAGATATTTTATTGGCAAAGGCTACCTGTGTGTTTTCACATTCAGATTGTGATGGCACAAAAGCAGGGGCCAGCACCTGGGGCCTATCTATGGACTTAAGAATGTCATAAAGTTTGCTAGCCGAGTTGGAGGATTCTTCGATTTGACTGTTGAAGTAGTTCTTTTTTGCCTCGTTGATCTTGGTTTTATAGGCTTTTTCAAGTGATTTCCATTTAGTTTTGTGTTCATTGGTTTGGTTCTTTAGCCATTTTGCTTCGCTATATTTTTTTTCTTTCTTAAGTGTGGTAAACTCTGTTGTGAACCATTTTTGATGGGTTCGGTTAGGCCTGACGGTGTTTTCCCGATTAGGGGCTTTCTGGTTGATTAATATGAGCATCTGCTGGTCATATTTTTGGATGATATTGTCACATAAATCGTTTTCATTAATGTCTGCTAGAATGCTATTGACGCAAAATTGCAAGTCAATGCTTTCGATATTTTTGAAGTTTCTGGAGAAGACTTTCCTTGCCTTATTACCCAGTTTTTTTGCTGGCAGAGGTAGAAATAGGTCAAAGACTATTTTGTAATGGTCTGACCATATACAAGGGGAGGTAATGTAGTTGTTGGTATCTATGCAATTGGTAATGACCCAATCCAATTGGTGACCGTTCGCCATGGTAGGGTCATGATTCATGACATTGAAATGCATTTTATGTAGGGTTTTTTCAAGGAGGATTCCTTCCTTGTCTTTTAGGTCGCCACGCCAGTGATTTAAGTCTCCAAGAATAACCGTTGATTTGTTTTGGCCAATAAGTGAGTTCGCAAGGAGGGTGAGTTTGTCATTAAATCCAGATTCCAGGGAAGGTGGTCTGTATATCAGAATGAAGTTGATGCAGTTATTATCTGTGGGGCAGTGTTTAAGGTGTAGTATTTCACAGCCAGAACAGGAAGATGTAGTGGGAAAGACAGGCAGCGAGTCACGTATTACTATGGCCACCCCACCCCCCTTCCCACATTCTCTGTTGGTGTAGTGGATTGTGTAGCCTGTAGGGACTGCCAAAGTACAAGTAGGTCCAATTGGGTCCTGAAGCCACGTTTCCGTGATACACATAATATCAATGTTTTCTGACACAATCAGGTCGTGTATACATGATGCGTGTTGATTAAGGGAGCGTGTGTTCAGTAGACACATTTTCAGATTTTTTGTCAGGGGTTCTTCATTGTGCGTTTGTTTTCTGTCCTGGTGGGCTCATTAAAGGATACCTTGTCTGCTGTTGTCAACATGCAGGGAGATATTATGGTGTCATTCGTAGTAGTGTCATGATCAGGAGACACAAGGACGCTATGGGCTTTGTCTAGAGTGTCCAGTGCTTGTGCGTGTATGGCTCCGGTTATCTGTATCTCCTGTAATTTGGAGAACAGATCATGGATCTTTCCTATTCCCATTCTTACCTAGGTCAGAAGGCTGGGCCTGGTAGAGGGATCGAGATGCAGGACTTCCGGTTGAGAGCGACGGGCTCGGCGGGACCGGCGCAGACCGGCTTGCCTCAGAAGCGCCGGCGCTGAAGCACCTTACGTTTCTGGAAATAGCCTGCTAGTGCTCTTGGGAACTGTAATTCCTGTTCAACCAAGCACTCACAGTCAAAATCGTATGTAGGTTGAAACAATTACTTTTACGAGTGCTTACTCGTTGCCACAACTGATTCAAATTTAGCTATAGTTTACAGGCAAATGCAAGAAGGAAAATGCAAGTTGCAATGCAGAATGAAGGGAATATGCACAGCTATGTATTTCGTTTACCCTGAACAGAGACAAAGAACTTATACAATCTGCATGGGAGGAACTGGATACAATGTATAAAAAGGAACAAAGGACTATCAAACCTGGCCTCAGAGTCAAGCACAGCACTGAGAGGAAGCAAGTATAACAGAATTCTATTGCGGAAGATGCAAATCCTGCTGGCGGTCCAGCAGAAGGAAGACGCAGAGAACGTCGGTGAACAGCTGTGGGAGTTCTCTGTTGGGTCTGCCGGTACAGACCCAAGCACATGACTGAGAGAGGGAAGTAAGCTGAGCCGTGCGGGGAGACGCTGCGCTGCAGATCCTGTTAAGGAGAGAAGGCCAAAGAGCTGATGGAGCTGATCACGGTCCTAGAAAGTCCTGGTGATGTACTGAAGCCCCAGAGAAGGGGAGGCACGGGTGACCCAGAGGGGATGAGGGAACAGGTTGCAGAGACACTCGAACAGCTTTACCTCGACCCAGTGGGAGTGGACCAACTATTGGGCCTTGCCAGGGTCAGTAATGCCTCCAGCATCATCTTGCTCACGTCAATGGCAGACAGAAACCCACTGACCACCAGAGAGGGGTCTCGGACCCGAAAACAGGTACCGAGAGCATAAGAGGAAATGTTACTCATCACAGTGGGAAAGAGAAAACCACTGACCACCAGAGAAAGGATGGGAACCCCAAAAGGAGCAGGAGAATGGTCTGGCATCCTAGGAAAAGCGAACAAAGTATCAATGGCTGCAGAAAGCCAATTGACCAGCAGAAACGGGTCGGGAACCCTAACAACAGCAAGCCAAATATCTATGGCAGAGGAAAGTCCATTAACCAATACAGAATGGCCTGGGACCCTAGTCAAAGTGAACTACAGAGCAGAGGAGAACCTCCTACTGAAAGTAAGGAAGAGAAACCTAACAACCCACAAGGAGTGCTATGGGACCTTATTGAAACTGAGAGAAAGTGGAAAAGCCCAGTCCAGGGTTTTGAAGTAATACACTGTGACAAAATCGTGATGAAGACTCCAGGGGAAGGGAGTCTTTCCCCCTGGTCTTGTTTTGCACTTTATCATTTAATACCACGAGAAGGGAGTTGTCACGATTTTAGAACACGGCACACTCACGCCAGGGACTCCTTCCCTTGAAAATAAATGTGGCGCACAATCAAAACGCTTTTTATCTTTAATAAACCATGGGTTCTTTATTTGAGTAGGACCCCAACCCGTCTTGCACCCACCTTTTACAAGCACCCCGTGTCACAATGGACCAGGAACTAAGCTGGTGCGTATCAATAATAATGAATAGCACTAAGGTTTAGCACTCCCCCCTGCAACACTCACGCACAACTATTAGCTAACTTATTTCCTTTTGGATGGAAGGCAGCAGCAAGGAGTCAGGATAAAGAGAGAAAAATCAGATTTGAACTACAGCCCACCACCCGAAGATGGGGGGCCGGAAAAGAAACCCGTTTTAGAAGCAAAACAGCAGACTCGGATTTTGCTTATTATGCACATGGCTACGGAACAGATTAGAAGGAAATTCGTGTTGCTACACTTGTGGGAATAGGGAAGCTGATAGACTACTAATCTGCACACAGAACAACGTGGGAACAAGGTAGGAACATCGATTTAGGGGAAGGAAGTAAATGCAAAAGAAAATACACACAGTAATGGACATTTTTTTACACAGGATTTGTGATGACTGGCAGCTAAGGAAAAGGATTAGCTCTCAAAATCTGAAATCGTTTTTTAAGGACAAAGACAAGGACACATTCAGGTAGGGTTCTAGACAACAGGGATTGCTGTTAATGGGACTACAGTTTGTGGTTCAATGGGCAAATGCAAGTTAAGAATTTGAGGTAAGGCACACAATACACAGGCAAATTCAGTTTTTCAGTGACAATCAGACTAATTCTTAGAGACAATATTTTAAAGACTATAGTTATTAAAGAAAGACACTAAGCGCAATGGGGTTATTTCGTATTTAAACCAGTTTACACCATGAATTTCCTTGTAGGGGAATTAATTGATTTATTTCAAAATAATGCTAAGGATTTATATAGGCTATTGAGAGATTTATCACAGGGAATATTCTAACATACACAGGCTAAACAATTTCTTACATGGGAAGGTGAATGAATGATATTGACAATTTCGGACTTACTATGGAACTTTCAATGGGAATTTCAATTGGATTTCCAATACAGATTTCTATGGGAATTTCAATGGGATGCAATGTTACAAAAGAAGGGTTTATGCAATTTAGGGCTGGGGTTATTTGCTACTTACAAAGTAAGCCTTGGTCTAGGATTCTGGACAGCCAGTGGGATCTTAGATCACTCTGGACAGCTAGGACAAGGGATCTGGTCACTGCACTCTCTTGGATGGGATCAGCTGCCTCTGCCCTCTTTCTCCTGCCTCCCTGGATTCTGGTGTGTGTGTTTGATCCTGTGTCTATTACAGTCCCCCCTCATATAGCCCAAAATGACATAATTTATTTTACAATCTGAGGGAAGTACCCTAGAATTACTCCTACTCTGGGATTGGACAGCCTATCATCCCTTTCCACGCTCCCTGGCATCATTGGTTCAAGGGGAGGGATCACCATCTGTCTATTTGACATTTAGGACAGTTCTTTGTTCTCTTAGCCAACCTTCTAGCAAAACTGAGTTATGTATCATAACTTCCAATTTATATTAGACACTGCCATAAGAAATAGATAGATGGTTTCAGGAGGTCATGGGGAATTAGACAAGCCGATCGCCGACCCCGTGCGATGTAGCCTGGCTCCTTGGTACCTTTTGGTCATTTTAATAAAATGTATAATTGTTATCACTCTGCAAATAATTAAGCATATTCATACTGTACATCTCCATCTTCCCACCAACTGGCACATTTGTCCCATGTTTAAATCAGCCAGAAAAGAGTGTTGACTGGCCATTTCAGTTCACAAAGCCCTAGAAACATACACTTATTCTCTGAAAATCTGGCTGGAAATCACATGGAAAAAATATCATAAAGCAACATTATTTCTTATTCTGAGTGCTGGGGAAACATTACTAAAATGCATGCATCTTTAATGTCAATTTGGAAGATCTGGCACATATGGGATGGCGGTGCTTCAACCCCCGCAGCCAAATGTCTCCCCCTGGCTCAGCTTACAACAAAGGACTTTTATTGTGCCCTTTGAAGTTAATCAGTTTGTCCTGAAAAGTGGGTGCAAAAGGAACTCGCACTTCTTGGTCAAGCACTAGACCCACTGGCTTTCTTTGTCCCCTCTGCTGGTATTGCCTTTTAGTCTGGCAGAACCTGCAATTTTCACGCCCTCAGCCCCTTCACATGTCATTGCAGAATAGTTCACTTATAAGTGTGACTACCAGGGAGATAGACAGGCTTCCAATTGAGCCCAGAACTGGTCTTACTGGTTATTCTGAGTCTCAAAGTGAGTGAAGTCTTGTGGGGGAGCACATAATGTACATAGGTAGCCACCCCACCCTCACTGACAATTCTGAGCCGGCAGCATCTGCTCTAACGTCTTTCTTTACTGCCTTCCTCCTACGAGTCACAATTTCACATTGGGCCTCATTACGAGGTTGGAAGTAGCCTTGCCGGTAAAACCGGCAAGGCTACCTGCAAACCGACAAGAAAATCTGGCACCCGCGAATGGGTAATTACCGGGGTACTCCGGGCCCGCCGGACCCGGTATTTGCCCTTTTGCGGGTGCCGTAGCCGGTGGGAATGGGGATGCCTGTAGCACCGACACAGTTCATTACCGTGCCAGTGCTACAGGCTTGCTGTGCTCGCGGGTGCCTTTCATTCCGCCAGGTCAGACCTGGCACAACTCAGAGTTTTCCGGTCTGGATACAGCAGTACCGAAAAGCTTACCAGTAACGTTGTATCCAGACCAGCAACCTTGTAACCTTGTAATGAGGCCCATTGACTTTTAAACGTCATGTTTTCTTTATATTCTTTCACACGCATGCAGCCGTATTTCTCATTTAATGTTTGAAATGCGGTTCTGTAGGTCACAGGATTTTCTTTTAGTTTGACCTTTTCAATGGGTTTGCAATTACTGTTGTTCATGGACACGGAAACGTAGGCCCTCTGCACAAGGTTCTTTTGATTTGACACAGAAGAAAAGCCACGCCGTTTTTCTTTCATTTTCAGTGTTTCAGAGTACTGCCATTCACAGTACACATTTCTCCACATGAAAGGGAAAAGAAAAGCTGTGTCGGGTTGAAATGTGAAATCCTTGCCCACCCATTTGAAATGAACAGTAAGACAAGGTTGTTTTCAGATGTATTGCCTAACCTTTTGGCATTCAGATGGAATAAAGCATGCAGGGCCATTTTTCAATGCAGCGCATAACTTTGTGGTATTTCAGATAAGAGAAGAAAAAAAAACGCAGGCCCGTCTTGAATGACATGCACAACTTTGTTATTTAGATGACAGAACAGCAAATGTAGAGCCGTCTTTCAATGCAAAGCATAACTTGGAGGTTCAGATGAAAGCAAAGCAAAAGCATCGCCATTCTTCAATGCAGTGTTCAACTGCTTACATTAAACAAAAGGAAGACAAAAGGGCTACTGAATAATGCTGTGAGATTCGTCCCCCTTGACTCGGCCTACGATCGTTTCAAAACATAAAGAATCTCGCAGCATCCATGTGGGACCTCCACTAGGCATTGGAATTCACCAAAGGGAGAAAATTGCAAACAGTAAACCATAAACACCATAGAGTAATATAAATCAGTATAATATTTTATTAAATTGACATGTTAAACTGTTCAATTTTATCACAAAAAATCTTTGTTAAAAAACAGTGACTATCACTAGAAGCTTAAAACCACATAAAGAATCTGGTAACCATCCATACACATAATAAAGTGCACAGTGAACCCAAAACACTTAGGGAAAAAATGTTTTAAAAGAAAAAAGAAAAAAGGGGGGGGGCTCTGATACAAACAACTAACTTCATTAACAGGTTGCTGGAACAGAGTAAAAAAGACCCATTCTCATGAAAAAATAGTGTTTTAATACTAAACTCGGGGGGAGTCCCTACTTTACCGGGTACCACCTCTCTATATAGAATACCTGGTTCGATGAATCCGCCTAAAGTATGATTGGCGGTTCTAGACAGTTAAATATAACTTTAATGTATTAAGATGTTGGCAATAATACAACATAATCACAAACCCTACATGTTTCTTTCTCAAACAAAGATTATACAAATGCAAGAAATTCATCAGGGGTAAAGCAAAAAAACACCAAACATTAATAGGTCTTGGAACTAAAAACTTCAAACAATTCGGATTAGTTTCCTTTGTGGTGAATTTTATTTACCTAGGGGGAACAACATGGAAAAAACAGCTATAAGTAGAAGCTGTAGGTATAATGCAAAGCTCAGAAAACAGCAGGGATTGTGAATTTCACTACTGGAAGCTTACCGTCAACACTATCAATTAGACTGTGAAGGGACGGGTGGGTAAAGGTATCTTCTTAGTAGATACAAGTAGATCTAGAACGAACAATTACAACAACGATTGAGGAAAAACTAATTGCGGGATTCACTCACTAAAAATATTTATAATTTTAGCCTGAATATTCGAAAAAAACAAATTAGCCATAGATCGATTAAAAAGTCTCCACCAGATAAAGCAACCACCGTAGGATGAATGGAAAGCCAAACATCCAGAAATGATAACATACTAAGATTAGATGTCTAATACTTAGTTCGCTTATTCTGAAGACTGCAGAAAACCATTCAGAAACAGTTAAACATGCAAAACTGTTCAACACAGGCTTGAAAATCCACGTTTTTAGCATCTTTAGTATGTGACAACATTTACCTTATATTCGAAGCGCCTATCCATTCACTCTCGCCAACTCCAGTGTGTAGGGACTGGTTCTAGGCCGTTGCAAACTTGACCCCAATGGCAAAAAGAATGAGATGGAAAAACCACTCAGTGTAGCAAGGCTATTCAAAAGCCTGATCCATGTTACATGCGTTACATGTGCTCTCTGTTGTACATGATAGCAAACTCCTGAATAAAAAGAAAGACGCCACGAGTAAGCCCGCTGAAGCAAAAATGTTACTGCTTAAGGAATGCCTTATTTTCTAGTATATAAGGTGGCAAAGACCAGTAACCGCCTGATCGCAAGCCACTGTTTAGCCACTATAACCTCTGAGGGTAATTAAGCTCGATCAACGCTTACTTTATGTCAGTTGGGCAAACTCGCGAGCATCTGTTTCCGGGTCACCTACTCGGACGTCCGACAGCCGTGTCGACAGATGTGACGGATTATAAAGGCTCAGCGTCAGGGAATGTAAAACGAGACCACCTGTGTAGGGTGTTGCTGACTGTTTCATTAAAGAGGTAACACCCGTAAGTAAACGCAGAGGAGCCAAGTCCAAGCCCAGATAATGTCCTGGAAAAAGTAGGCACGGATCTAACAAAGTGCGGTAAAAAAACTTTTACTACATATCCGTTCTGTACTAAGCGGCAAAGCAAGTGGAAATTAAAAAATACGGAACTGAGGTATTAAATACTGTTCCAATCAATGGCTTCATTTAATCCGATCTCTGTCGTGTTGCACAGAAAAATTAGCCAAGTTTCTTTAGTTAGTAATCGCTTGGTAACAGAATCACCATCCGTGCCTGTAGCAATATGTAATAACACAGTCCATCTAAGTTCGTCTGCTTTATGGTTCATAGCGACGAAATGGCCTACCATGGGTGCTGTCATCACCTTATTCTTAATGCAACTCCTATGCTCGGAGATTCTTACTTTCACTTTACGTTTGGTCATTCCTATGTACATTTTGCCACAAGGGCACCAGATTGCATAAACCACATTACTAGAATTGCAGTTAGTAAAGGTTTTTTGTAACCAAAGTTTTTTAAGGCCAATGTCAACCTGCAATGTTCTACTGGTAAGTATACAATTGGTACACTGACCGCACGGTGCGTGGCCCACCATTTTGGGTAGACCCCACAATTCAGTAACACTCTTTTGCTGGTGCTGACCTCTAGAGATGTCATTCTTCGTGAGGAGTTCTTTAAGGTTGGGTCCTCTTTTAAACGCACACATAGGAGGGTCCAAAGGGCACTCTCCTCCACGAAGGATGTTCCAAATTCTTGTAATAATTTTTACCACTTGATTGGCTGAAGGGTTAAAAGTGCTGACAAACACTAAGTTTTTACTTTCTGTGGACCTGTCCCGATATTCAAGAAGTGCGCCTCGGTCATTGTTCGAGGCCCTTTTGTAAGCGCGCTTGATAATCTTCTCAGGATAACGTCGCGCTTTCAATTTAGACCCCAAGGCTTGAGCTTCTTGACAGAAAATTTCACGTGTAGAACTATTTCTTTTAAGGCGCAGGAATTGGCCAAAAGGGAGATTTTCCCTCATATGCCGAGGGTGGCAACTATTAAAGTCTAGTAGTGAGTTGCGATCTGTGGGTTTATGAAATGGTCTGACTTTCAAAATATTGGACCCACTGTCTACCAAGATAGTAACATCTAGAAAATTAAGTTCCTTGTTACTATGGGTAGAGGTAAACTTCAAATACCGGTTTTGTTTATTAATCCATTGTTCAACTGCTTGCCACACATGTGCCAGGGAACAAAGCACAGCCGTTTTGGGTGAAAGAATCAAATGCTTGCCAGACATGTGCAATTTTTAAATGCAGTTTTGAGGTGAAGGGGGTTTCTGCTTAGGGCCTTAAATGCACCCCACAGATTCATTCCAGGAGTTTTAGTAAAGGCGCCAAGGGAATTGTGTCATCCCCTCTGGCCTTGTTGTGACCTGTACTAACCAATACCAGGAGAAGGAAATCATTCTCCTGGTCCTGATTGGAGATTTTTGCAAGAGAAACCAGAAGAAGGGAGTTATCCTCATGGAGGGGAAATTGCGTAAAGACTGGATTTAAGATAACTGGGGCTTTTCAAGCTCCCTTATAGTCCCCGCCCTCTGATGTGATCCGATGTGTCATGTTGACAATCTAGTTCCGGGGCACAGGGGAGGCAGGAGGCGGGGAGGGAAGTGACGAGGGAGGGTGGGGTATTGGCAGTTCGTAGGAAGAAGGCAGTAAAGAAAGACGTTAGAGCACATGCTGCCGGCTCAGTCTTGTTATTGCTACGTAGTGGCTTTTCTCAAGGCGACCCATCCCTCACTAGGGATCCACCATAACATGATGGTAGCACCAGAGTGAAAAAGCAGGGTCCTGAAATAGACTTGTATTGGACTGGAATTCTAAAAAGCAATCCTACAGCCTCCACATCAGTGCTGTCATATGCCACAAAGTGTGCTAGCCAAGTTCATATTGGAAAGACCTCAAAGCATGTCCTGCAGTGCTGAGAACAATAACAAATGGAGCAGAGCGGGGCCCTTTCCACCAGAGCAATGGCTCTCCTGCCACGTCCTCCAGGTCCAAGTGAGGCACTCCCATTCAGTCCCAGCCTCATGATCTCCCAAGAAGGTGCGGCCAGCTGCACCACTTAACGTGGTGCCTCCAGCCTGCACTGCTACAATGCAGGCTTTTCTTCCACAGCTGAGTGCTTGAATACATGTTCATGTGCATCCTAAAAGTTTGAGCATCTACCGAGGATTACTGAATGATGAATTACAATAAGAATCTGCGTGTGTGCATTAGGATTTCAGGGCCACGGTACAACCTGAGGATTAGTCAGTGATGAGGGGGATCTGAACATTCATTGATGATTACCAATTTAAGGTGAACATCTGGGCATACAGGGAGAATTGCTGAGGTATGAAGCAAACCCTAACATACTCTGAGGATTACTGTGTAAAGGGGCACATCCTTACAAGTCCTGAGGATAATGGAGTGTGTGGGCCATTCACAGCAAGTACTGGGAGCCCCTGCTATATAGAGGCAATTCAGATAATGTACTAAATATTCCTTATTGCAAATACACCTGATAACAATTACTAGAACATCTGGGAATGCGCTTGGAAAGAAAATCATTAACTTGACATAGGAAAGAAAATAATTCAGTTTTGTAACTATGAAAATAAGCTGTTTTAGGGCTGATTTGTTTTTGTGTATAGGTATGAGATCTAAAAATTGAAAACCTAGCAGGGAAGTAACAGAGCGCTGCACAAACGGAGGCCACCCAGAGTGTTATAAGTAAGGGTTTTTCTTTAGTTTTTTTGCTTTGTTCGAGTAGATATTTTTAAGTCATTTATTTGTATTTATTTTATTAATTGAGCGCCTATACATCAACAAGTGATTACAGGTTGCACAAGACAAGGGGCGGGGGAAATACAGGGGAGAAAATAACAGTGGCAGTCCTACTAGGCCTTGTGATTTTGGGATGGTGCTATTGTGACGATTGACTTAGCCAACAAACGCTCACAACACCTCGACTATACCCTCTTGCCTCCCGTCCCCCCCGAACAATTAACCAGACAACTTCACAAAGAGCCACCCCAACCAAAACTAAACAACTCCCTACTATTAAACTAACCAGTACCCTATCACTATCTGGGTCACTCATTAATGCTAGATCTATGGTAGCTCATGCCCCCGATATCTCGGACTAACTAATGAGAACCTGGATCTGTTGGTCATA
The DNA here is from genome assembly GCF_040938575.1 of Ambystoma mexicanum. NCBI lineage: Eukaryota > Metazoa > Chordata > Amphibia > Caudata > Ambystomatidae > Ambystoma > Ambystoma mexicanum. The sequence continues at coordinate 113,511,919 of NC_090923.1, forward strand.
ACTGAGACCTGGCTCCACGAGGCCGCTGGACCTGCCATCATGTTAGCGGTAACAGATCGTTACTAACTACTAAGAGCTGACAGACCTAACAGTAGAGGAGGTGGTCTAGCCATCATCCATAAATCCAACCTACCTATTAGGCTAGCTACCACCCCACCACTTCAGTCCTGTGAACTTCTCACAGCCAAACTCCACCTCTCATGTAACCGTACCCTCACCATCTATGTAATCTATAGACCACCTGGACCATTAGGATCCTTTGAGGATGACCTAACCAGTATCCTGACTAATAATACTAAAGACCATGCACAAAGTCTCCACCTCTACACACGCTAAAGGAAGGACCCTAGACTGGGTCGCTGACCTGAAGTGTAACATTAGCATTACCAACATAATACCTCAATCATGGACTGATCACCATCTAATCTCATTTTCTGCCTCACTTGATCTTATCCACCCTAAACCAATACTTATGGCCCCACCACTCTCTACTAGGAGTAAAAAAGACATCACAGCTAAACATCTCTTACCACACCTTATACAACAGCACTATGATTAAGGCACTCGACACTATCGCCCCGATCAAAACCCGTAAAGGTAGACAACTATCTCATCTGAATAACTGGTTCACACCACAATTGAAAGAATTAAGAATTCAAAAAAGAAAGCTGCAATCAATCTGGCACCATTCACCTACCGAGGAGAACAAAATTAAGTTAACCAATCACTCTAAACTGTACAAAAAGGAAATCATTAGTACTAAAAAGAACACCTATGATGATAGAATATCCAAGGCTAAATCAGATACCAAGGAATTATTCTCCATCCTTCGCGAAATGGAATCACCTATACCTCAGATTGACAATACGCCCAAAAATAAGCCATGGTGTACTAATATACAAAATGCCCGTGCGGGTAAAATCAGCTCTCTCCAAATTAAAAATGCCAACAAGCTCTTACCGGCTGAGCCCCCACCCCAGCTACAGCCACCCCTAAACCCTCTCAATAATACCCCTCATCCCTTCAGCTTTAAACAAATTTCTATACTAGAGACAGAAAAAAATGATAATTTCACTGAAACCTTCTAACTGTACAGGAGACAACTGTCCAGCCCAAATCATAAAAGATGCAGCTAGACATCTAGCTCCCTTTATCTTTAAGCTCATCAACGCTTCCTTTAAGTCAAAGCTAGTGACCAACAACCAAAAACAATCTTGGGTGCTTCCCTTGTTTAAAAAACAAACACTAGACCCCTCCATACCTACTAATTATAGACCTATCACTACTGTCCCATTCCTACTTAAAATCATCGACAGAGTAGCCTACCTGCAAATTCAGGATTACCTAGAAGCTAACAACCTATTAGGCTCACGTCAATCTGGCTTCCGCCCCCTTCATGGCACTGAAACCACCTTGATTGACCTCAAGACTCAAATTGACGAGTTGAAGGAAAATGGTAAATCAGCTATGCTACTCCTCCTTGACCTATCGGCGGCTTTTGACCTTGTAGATCATGCAGTCTTATGCAACCATCTCAGCTCTGCCGCCCATTTCTCAAGTGAGGGCATAACCTAGGTGCAATCCTTCCTTGCGAACCATACAATGAGAGTCTTCTCCCCTCTAGCAGCCGCTGATCCCATACAAGTCTCCTGCGGTGTCCCCCCAAGGATCATGCGTATCTCCCACGATGTACAGCATCTTTACAAGTTGGATAGTCTGGGTGTCATCTACAATAACTATGCAGATGACACTCAGAACCTCATCCCCCTTTCGGGCAACTTCTTGGAGGACTCGGCCTTAGTAAACAGGATATATCTCCTCATTCAGGCATGGATGGCATCTCACGACCTCTGCCTGAATGATGACAAAACGGAGCTACTGATCCTTGGCACAGAGACAGCGATTAAAAAACTTGACCCTAACTATGCTTCATTTAACATCGATAATAATGTCATCAAAGTGATGCCTGCAGTCAAAACCCTTGGGGTCTATCTTGACTCGGCACCCACCTTTAAGAAACAAATTAATACCCTAGCATCCTCCACAGCATATACTTGCAAATTGATCTGTGCCTGTAGACCATTCCTATCTGAGACGAGTTGCATTACATTAGCCAATGCACTTATTATATCCATACTGGATTACTGCAATGCTTTATACGCGGGATCTAACAAGTACATTCTTGATAAATTGCAAAGGCTCCAAAATAATGCCCTCATAGCAGCCTTAAATATACCGAATAGAGATCATGTCTCTGCTTCCAGAAGAACTATTAAGGATTGCCCTTAAAACTCTCTCTCTTACTTCCAAATGTCTCAACAACATAGCTCCTCGTTACCTGGCAGACAGAGTCAACAAGAGAACCCCAGACCGTCCCACTAGAATGTCCAATGCCTACACCTTAGTGGTGCCCAGATACAAAAAGAGCACAGCCTGTGGCTCCAGCTTTCCGGTCATAGCTGCCCAAACTTGGAATGGACTCCCATTAGACCTTAGAACTGACCAACCCTACCCCAGCTTCAGGCGGAAGGTCCTTGCCTGGCTACGCTCTAATGAGGCTTAACCCGACTGCTTCTCCTCCCTTAGGACCCTTCGCCGGGCCACCTTTTGCCCTTCCTGATCACTCTGCCTCAACCGAATATACTTCTGGTATTTGCTGCTTGCACCTAGGAATGTCACTGGGTCCCATCTTCGACCACTGACAACTTATGGTTGCATCTATGCCACCCTGATTCAACTGTTTTTATTACTCATTGTATGTAACCAAGTTTCCTAAGTATCCTGCATTGCTCTGTAACTAAGTTCTCAAGCATCCTTTGTAATGTTTGCACCCAGCTACCCGCGGGTTTGGTTTTGCACTATATAAACAAACAAACAAACACAGTGCAGTTACAGGAAGTGCAGGGAGTGGGGAAGAGGGATAAGTGCAAGGGGGCAGGGCGGCAAGGGGTTGGGCAAGAGCTGAGGGCGGCCCAGGATGGAAAGTGCTTAGACAAGGGAATGGGGGTTAGCAAGTGCAGGGGAAATTGGGGGACCAGACTCAGTAGGCTAATCAGGGAAGGGTGTCCAAGGGTAAGTGATAGTAGAGATAAGGGGGAGACTGGCCAAGGGAGGGCCTGCCCGGCAAGACTCATGAGGGATACAGGCTACCAGACATAGAGGCAAGTAGAACTAGCAGGGGAGAGAGAGGGTAGGAGGAGGAGAAAAGGAAGGTCTTGAGAAGCTTCCAGAATTTAAGGAGATCCGGATCAAGATGGAGAGGAGCAGAAAGGGCCTTCCAGGAGGAGGCTCCTGCCTAAGAGTGGGATCTACCCCACTCTGCTTCGAGAAGCATCTGACTAACAGAGAGTTAGAAAAAGAAGATCGATAAAATTTTAGGAGAGAGGTATTTAGGGAGAGAGAGTTGCATGTCGTGTGGCCCCAGGCCCCAGAAAGCCTTGTGGATGATGCAGAGGGTCTTGAGTTTGATCCTTGCAGCCACAGGGAGTCAGTGGAGACATCGAATTTGACAATGACAATGAATTTATTGAATGCTTTCAGCAGATACTTGTAGACTATTGAACAGCAACCCAAGAACAACTGACCCACAACACAGCCACATTCAGATGTACAAATTGCAAAATCGAGAAGCAACAAGAGCACAATTTATCGACACAGCTACCAGTTTTGAGCAGCCAATTGATATAAATGAGCTCTCACTGGAATCAACCTATAAGATTTGAGGAGCAACCAGTTAAATAATACCAGTCAGCTGCTGGTGTACAATTGCAGCATCGGGTATGTGAGTCATCCTGGTCTCTTATTTATAAGTGGTTTTATTTCACATGATTGATGATAAACAAGTGTTCAGCCTGTGCCAATATTGTTGATCATGATCCTGTGGCATGTATGTATACATTGAGGATCATGCTGGCAATCCAACTGAGACCAGTGAGGTCCAGCATTAAGTTGCTCTTGAGGCTCATTGCTTCTATGAACTGGTAATCGAAAGGTTATTTTTTATAAACGTGTTCAAAAGGTGGGCACTTTTCACAAAATGATAGCTAAGTGTGTGTTTGTGTGTGTCTGTGTGTGTGCGTGCGCATGACATGGGTAAAACAGGCACAGCACGATACGTAACGTGGGCCTCTGGTAGGCCATACACTACAGGAGGGGTGTAATCTGGTACAGATGCAATACAAACAAAAGGAATATGCTGCTACCAAAATAAAAGTATGCCCAAACAAGGTACTAAAAAAATAGGAACAATAACAAAAAAAAACAATCCACACAACTAATTAAAAAGAATAAAGAAACGCTTATTCATGAAGCCGCCTTTATAAAAGGTACAGAAGGGAGGTTAAATGTCTCTGCAATTCTTTCAGGTGGACCAGGGGAGCAGGGGCATCTCGAAAATCCATATGCTCTTGTTTTTGGGGGTGCAACCGTGTTGAGACAGGCTTTTCGGCATCGAACCAGGAATCTGGGCACTTTCGCCGCCGGACCTGGTTGAATTTGATGACCTATGGAAATTGGATCCAACGTTGCAGTGCTGTTTGGCAGTGGTATTGCTGGTGGTTCAGAGACGCTTGGGATGGCAGGCCATGTTGGGTTGGTGACATTGACAGACTCGGCTGCCTCAGGTGCAGAACAGCAGAGACTGGCCTTTGGGGAAGAGATGGCTCTGCTGATTCAATACGATGCCAGGGTACTGCAACAGCATCACCTTGTAGCTCAGAAAGCTGGTAACCAGGCAGATGATGGTAGAAGACTCATAGGCTACCAGATGCAGAGAGGATGGAGCTTTGGCATCACATTGGGGATGCAAAGGTGGCTGAGCAATAAGGTCAGAGAACGCTCTGGCAGTTCCCGTGCAGCAGTCAGGGGTGCCGAGTACGTGAGTGTTCTGGGGCCTGGGCAGCCCGGGAAAGTCCATCTGCAGTGAAAGTCCTTATACTCATAATAAGACGTCTGAAAATGTTGTCCGCCACCCCCCCTCGGGAAAATCAAAAGTCTACTCTCCTGCAAGAAGCATGGATGACCTCAAAGTACTTTTGAGATGCAGGGAGAGCAGTGGGTCACTTCTTGGTTCTCTGGTTGCTATGCGGCCACGTGTACAGTTACAGGGGAAAGGTGAATTCTTTCTACAGACCTTTCCAACCATTAAAGATTTAAAGAGCTCTTCCAGGTGCAGGGCTCTATCACCTTCATTGAACTGGGAATATGGCACTAGTGCCTCAATCACAGAATGCCATGTCCAGCCAGCTGGTCATCCCACATCATTCTTGGGGGTGGTTAGGGTACAAGAATGTACCTCTTGCTTGGAAGTCCCTGTTTTCATCTCTATGGCAGAGGACTTTGGAATGGACTGTTTCCCCAACTGAGTTCCAGGTGAAAGCTTCGTGTCCTTTAAGTACACAGATGAGTCAATTAAGGAGAGGGTCTCCCCTCTTATATTATTCAAAATGCTACTGTGGATTGGTCCAAAGCAAGTGTGTTGTCAAAAATTCAATCCAGACTGCTTCACCAAATGTCTTTTGACTTCTAATGCCGTACCCAGAATGCTTTGTCTGCAGGAGGCGGGGAGGGCGCAACACTTTTAGGGAGCCCCAGCAGAATCCAAGGAGGTGGAACCTCTCTCAGCTAAATTTCTCATTTGGGTTACTTTACCTCAACCCTGTTATTCTAGCTACCTATTTCAAAAGGACTACAGCAATCATCATCTTGGTGTCAGCTCAGAACTGTATTCGAATTGCTAGTTCCCATGGGACCTCTCAGGTAGGATTCCTTTCTCCTGGAGTAAGGTGTCAACCTTCCTCAGGGGATTCAAAAGGGAAGTTTTGCTTGGCAAGGTCCCACATGGTAGTTGTGTGTATATCCAGGTCTGTAATGAACACCAGCACAGTCATGGATAGGTCACCTCGCCAAAGTGACACTAATAAGACATCCAACTGCTTGTGGCCGTATGCTTGTGTGATTCCAGTAGCCACCATGTCATAAGCAGAAATGACCTATATTTAAAGATTAACGTGCCACCAGGCTGCTGAGGTGTATCATTCCAAGAATTTGAATCAGAGGTGTAGACGATTAAAAAACCACCTCTCCCATGCCCTCCTGCCACCGCAAGGGAGGCTCTAGGATTTCAAGCTGCGGTCAAAGCAAAGGCTCATGGGGCACTATGTTTTTCGCATGGAGCATTATGAAAGGAGGGTCTGCTCAGCAGGCCTCCCTTTCAGAAAAAGAATTACTGACATTATTCGATTGTTAAAAATCAAAAATGCTAAGGCTTTCACACCCTTGCAAATGGCATTGTGTCATAGTGTGTGAGAGTGGATGTATGTGTGGTGGGGGTGTGCGTGAATCTGCATGCATGTGTGTGTGTTCCAAGAGTTGACTGTATCCTCTTAAATACATTATGCAGCGCTATAGCCACCTAAATCTAAAGTGAAAGAGGACCTACATATGGTCAGATGAGTAATTACAATTCTTCTCATATGAATACTGTTATTACCTACTAACGCAATAGGTGGTGTACCCTATGCTCTAACTATGTATCTATGTTACTATCTATGTTACTATCTATGTTACTATTTTGAAAGAAAAACAATTTTACATAACAGTTAAGGTTAAACCAGCAACTCTAAAATGTGTTGTAGACCTTCCTGAGTAGGCACGTTCCCATAGAACAGGTTTTGTTTTGCCATATTCGTTCTCGGTAGAGGGGATCCTAGACCTTTTTGTGCATTTTAGAAACTTTGTGTTTCACCCTAAGTGACCTAGGGTAATCCAGGTGTGGACCCCTTGCTCATTCTGCTTAGAGAGGCATAGCTTCGCCTCACTGATGAATATTGACTAGGCCGAAACACGTGTCTGAGGGTGTTGTTGGTACTCTTGTTCAGAGGAAAATTGCCTCGCATTTCAGTGCTGGACTGCCCTTGTCGGTGGGACAAAGACTGATATGCAAATTGATATTTCTCCTCTGTGAAAGGTACAGTGAGCTAAAATATGATTGTAGACCCTCCTGAGTGGGAGAAATTCCATAGAATAGGGTATTTGACCCATGTTCGTTCTCAGTAGAGGGGCTCCCACACTCTTTTGTAACCATTTTAATGTTATTTGTAGAAGAAAATGCTACTAAGCCATTTTGTATATGATATTTTAAAAGCTTTTTATTGGTTTTGTGCATGCTTTATTTTTATAATGTTATGTTTATTGTTTAGTAAATTATATGTATGTACAATGACATGTACCTTGTTAATTAGTACCTGTATTTTAATTAATCTATACATTTGTTTGTTAATTGATATTATTGTATTTGTAAAGTACATGACTTGAATGATTATGTATAATTTAGTATTGCAGATAGATTATTCTGTGTATTTTTTATTTCAATTTTTTGAAGGAATTATGATACTGTATATTATACGTTTGTTATTATGTAGTAATTTTGTAATACAAAAATATGTTATACTTTCTTTTACCTTTTATTATTGGTGTACAGTTAATGTACTTTTGAATGATTTGACATTTTATACGATTACTGAAAAGGAACGTCCTTATTGTACATCTGTCCATTAGTACATCGTATTGGGATAAACAGCTAGAAGAGTGTGTGCATATGTGCTATCCTTTGGTGGAGGGTTGTTTTCCCGCCTGACTGGAACACGTTTTGATGGTCATCAACATCGTCCTGCTCTATAGAGTTTCAGTAATACAGAGTCAGTGCTGGGTCTTTTGGAGACAGGACTCCATACTCTGTTTTCCTTGGATTGTGCACCCTGAGAGTCTATCTACTTGCTTTGCAGCAGGAGGAGGAGCTACTGACTCTTAGCACCCAACCCGGCTGCGGAGCGGACAGAGTCGGTGCTGAGTCTTTTGGAGACATGACTCCATACTCTGTTTTCCTTGGATTGTGCCCCCTGAGAGTCTGTCTACTCGCTTTGCAGCAGGAGGAGGAGCTACTGACTCTTAGCACCCGACCCTGCCGCGAAGCGGCGTAGTGTCGGTGCTGAGTCTTTTGGAGTCTTCGGGAATCGGCGTGGAGACAGTGGCTTCTAACTGCCTCCATTCAGGTTAGCCTGAACCATTATGATCACAACTGTTTACGACCCCCCCTTTACAAGGCTCCACCCTTGTGCAGACTTTCTCTTACACCAGAAAAATATGGTAGCTTCAACTGGCCCCCTCGCCAGGCATTGGGCGAGACTACACCCGAACTTGGAACCAGAAAAAAACATCTCAGGTCAATCCACTATTAACTCATCTGCCCCTCCCTACAAGAAGAGGCAGACTATGCCCAAACCAACCTCTTCCCAGGATGGGAGCTCCCATGACACTGAACCAATTTTGCCGGACCCCAACCTGTGTAAACAAGTAGGCACTTCCCAAAGTGCCCAAGCGTAGGAATCTCCTACAAATATGCAGGAAACACAGAACGCTGACCACCGTCTCTTCAATATGAAAAATGAAACGAGGGAATCTCACTGACACACCTGATCCACTCAAGCGTTCTACCAAGATTGAAATAACAATGGACAAGAGCTTGCTTTCAAAAGCTAATTCAAGCTTCAACTCTCCAGAAAAAGACGCCAAATGCGCTGCATTAGGACAAACGACCATCTGCAAGCTCAATACAAATCAACAATGAAGTGAAGCTACAAAAGAAAAAACGTACGAGAATTGCCCCACCATAGGTCCTGATGGCCCAACATCACACTACTCCGAGCAACAGAATTACGAAAAAGAGAAGCTAGCACTTACCCAACAAAAAATCAAGGTGATACATGCCAAGAGAACATGGCAGCAGAACTATACACTCTCGCGCCCTGAATCCTTGAATTATAAGCATGCCATGAACATTCCAGACAAACAAAGGCTTACAAGACTTTCCCTTGATATTACCGAGATTGAGTCAATCATGCTTAACCAAGAGAAACATGACACCATTTTTGGGAACTTTATACCTTCTAGGCTGGACTTGAGAGACCAAGATGGAACACCAACTCCAAGACAAGAAAAGTTCAAGCACACAACCGCTCCAAAAACAGCCACCCAAACTATTGATCACATTAAAGAAACCCCCAGGCAGGAAAATTAAAACCCTAGCCTCTTGGATTTACATGTGCTCGTGCCAACCTCTTTCAGTACACATGATGACCAGAAATGCAAATGCGAGCCATTAAGAGAATATTTGATACACCCATACCCACGAAAATGGCCGAATTGCAAAGCTCTCTGATTGCAGCCACCAGTCAAGCCCTAATTCCTTTCATAATAGTTTATAAATCCATAAAAGAAACTATACGTGATCAGGCGACCTTGATTGCCCTAATTCACATGAAGCAAATTTATATTGAAACATTCGCTACTAAGATACAATCTCGCCTCGAGCAAGAAGCTGAGACTTGTGCCCAGTGGCAATCCAGGCTGTTTGACGTTGCGAGAAGCAACTGTGCTGGGAGAGAACAGATCACATCAACTCTTTTCAAACTAAAGGCTGCCAAGCAACAAAAGAAAGCGGATAAACAAGAGACCAGCCGGGCGACGACTTCAAGAAACTTCTTCTGCCAACACGGGAAAGAACGTGTGCAACAATGAACATACTGACCATCACCAGTTTCGAAAAAGAAGAAAAATCCAACAAGTATCCATCTCATGGACACCCAGCAAGAAACATAAGACAGGCAGAAAACCAAAAGAACTTAAGAACCTCCACCTATATATCTAAAACACCTAGCACGAAACTAATGAAGACACGTGATCAACCGAAACAGCAATCAACACCAACTATAAACACTGAAGTGGAATCTTTCTCCAACTTCGACACTTCTAGGAAGATAACCGACAGTCAAAAAAGGAAACCTAATGAAGTGACAAAAAAAAGGAATACTAAGAGAAATGAGAGAGGATACCGGGCATTTTTGAGGAACCTGGCCTTGCCCCCAAATCTTGCGCTGCACCCTGAGCATAAAGAAGACCCACAGCTCACAAAAAACAGAATTACCTCAGAATCAAAGGAACAAGTTGGCAAAATTCAAATCAACTGAAGCACAAGCCATAGAGGACAAAACACAAATTGAGATATTGATGAACCTAACCACGCATGATGATGAAATCTCTGATATTTCTGCGGAAAGAGACACAAATTCACTCAAAGAAATCTCATCTCTATACATAGTAGATGAATATTAGGAAGGTCAGACTATCTCAAGCGAGAGCAATATACTATCTCATGAGGAAATATCTGAAAATGAAGAGATCTGGCTCGACGACACCCATACGACCAACAATATTGAGCACCCACGGACTCGGGAGTGAAATTCACAAAACCCAGATGCAAACCTACTTGAATCATCAAAAGAAACACATAATCCCTCTGCTTCACTCACAGGGGAAACAAACGTGTATTTGAAACTTCCGATATTCTCAGATCCAAAATGTCATATGCAAGAAACATTTGTTATCTTACAAAGACAAACAGAATCAGACGATGGGCTAATAATGAACAGGACAAATCTGCTGCGACTTCTGCACGTAATTCCTACCCTTCAATCTTTAAAATCTGGAGATATAAAAGTTGTCAAATTCTTAAAAGACGAAAGACTAGACTTCATTGAGATATGCTTCCACAAGCAGCAAACTGCAGACAGAGTATTAAATTGCGATCCCACCATTAAATATCTAGGGTTCTCATGCTCTGCCACCCATATTTTGATTCATGATTCTTTTGCTGTGCCTTACAAGCGTACTTACACCTTCGATCGGCATGAAAACTTAGGATCAACAAAAGAAATGCATTCTAACAAAAGAGAATCACTAGACCTATCTCTAGAGAATACTTGGCTCCGAAGAAGTTCCAGAAGGCCACGCAAACAATACAGAGTAATACACCGATCTTATACACCTACACGACATCCAAAATGGAAAGATGATGATCAAGCCCAGATGATGACCCGGTTATAACTTCCACATGAAGAAGTCAAACATCAGAACACCAGAGGAACACCAGAGGATGTTTTCGCACCTCTAAAAACAGGAAACCAGGACCTACTGAAATACCAAATAATTTGCTTACAGGAGGCCTGGCTAGTCAACCAACCAACTTGTGACGGTTACCTGAATTGTATCAACCCTGCATTACTTGGAAAAAAAGGACGACCATAATGGACTTATGACCCTCTGGAAAACAGAAGCCAATTTACACCTGGTGGAAACACATAATTCCAATCACTATATCCAAATCACCATTCTTGAATACACCCAAAGTAACATGCTTAAAAAAGCGAGTCCAAAAGATCTGAACCTCATCACCCTGGTGAATATATACTGGAACCCTGGGACCATGAGCAACACTTTATTCATAGACGAGCTCGCAACCAGTATAGACAATTTTCAATCTAAATATACCAACTTGGATATGATTCTATGTGGCGACATGAACATAGACCTGTTCCACGCCAATGGTGTAGAAATACCGTTTCGCAAATTAGAACCCAAAGCATAACTCTGGTCAAAAGAGATAGCCATGAGAAATCTAACCCTATTAAATGGGAAAACACATGGGGACAAACCTCCGCACCACACCTGGTCAAGAGGAGATTCCGTAGCATACCTTGACTATGGGCCTCATTACACGGACGACGGTATTAGCACCTTGGTCCATACCGGTAAAATACCAGCACCGCCTTGGTGGAAAGGGGAATTACCGCCCTATTCCAAGGTTGGGGGGCGGTAATTCCCCCTTCCCCCATTGCCCTTCCCCATTCCCATTTTTGCCCCATAGGGCATAATGGGAATGGGGAAGGTGCTAATTACGGCACCGCAAATTGCGGTACCGTAATTAGCTCCCTGCAAAAAGCAGGCGTTAAATTCTCCAACCCGCAAAGGGACCTCGTAGTAAGGCGGGAAGGGTTTACCAGTACCGGTAAAATACCGGTACCGGTAAACCCTTACCGCCTACCGTGTAATGAGGCCCTATGTGTCCGTTACAACTGTCACGCCACTTACCCGAGACCGGGGTTGTCTGTCCCCGCCCGGCCTGTCTTCTCTTGGCAGTTCTATCCGTGCTTCCGTGCTTGGGGCTCCACTCACCGGGTTGCTTCCGGGTTTCGCGGCTCCTTTCCCCGGCGCATGCGCGGAATATTGTGTTCTTCGCTCTGCGCATACACGGTGCGTCGGACACTCGGGACCAGTGAAGCTTGCGCTTCAAGCCTTGTTTGCAGGACGCCAGCTCTTGGGAAGGACACGGCTTGCGTTTCAAGCCTCCCAGGTGCTGGTAGTCCTATAAAAGGAGGCAGCGGTCTTGCTCTAATCGCGTCTCAATGCGGTTAGCACCCTGACCGTGTCTTCGCTTCTGATCTTTACCTACCTTGTTCTCACTCCTGTGTCTGCTCCTACCTTCTTCCCTGGAGGCCTATCCTTGGGAAGTTCCTGTTCCCTGATGGAAGCACCTGTTTCGTTGTTCCCATCTGGGAGGGGCACACCTTTTCCAGCTACCTCGGGTTGGTTCTTCTGGTGCCTTACCTTCCCAATTTACTTACCTTGCTCTTTGGTGGTATCCCTTTTCTGCGCCTCAGCCTTACCTGCCAGTCCTTGTCTGAGTGCCTTCTTCCTCGCCTCCCAGTCTGGTTTTTCTGGGTGCCTTCAACCTTGTCTGCCTGCCTGGTTATTGAAGAGTCTCCGGACCTGTGGATCCTTTCACCAGCTATACACCTGATCTGCGCTGGGAACTTCATCCAGAGTCTTCGCCTCCTCCATCTTGTTGAACTTCATATTGTTCCCCCTGTCAGGGCTTGCACTGTCCTGACATCACGTAAATCAGGGGATAGCATCTCGTGACGTTGGGAGCGGGTTCAACTTCAGCCCGGTCCTCATCCCGGGTTGGAGCCGGGCCCGTTTCCTGCGTTACAAACCATCGGAGAGTCAACAGACAGCCTGGCAGCCAGTCCAAGACCATCTACCAAGCAAACAGGTACGCAGCATCCCAGAGACACGTACCTTAACAACAACTAAGATCCTGGAAGCAACTGAATGACTGGTAATCATTCCTGCCACACAAAGAGACCACTCCAAAATCTCCATGACATGGCTAACAAGCTTCCGATATCACTTAAAAGAAAACACAACCAATATTGAAATAAACCCAGGCTTAAACAGATTACGAATCCCTTCCCCGCAGCAAAAAATAATGAGAGAAACATTCCATAATTCCACAAAAACAGGTAAATGCAAAATAGACTATGAGTGGCTCTTGATTCCCTATAAAACTCAACAAAGAAACAGTAGGAACGCCATACCAGAACATACACACTCATATTGTGAATTGATTGCCATCAAGAAAAAGCAGCAGCGTAAATGCCTTCTTGCTGCTCGCAAAATGGACCCAGGAAGAGCCACTAGACAGTCCAAACGCTCAAACAAAGACATCGAAACTGGATGAAATCCATGAGATCCATGCTAACCCAGAATGATACAGAATCCATGCTAAGGACTGGAAACAAAACCAGAGAGTTATGGAAACTCCTCAACAGGAATTCCTCTAATCAATTCCGACTACTTGCTGACGTTCCTGAAAGAGTATGGGTGGAGCACTTCACCAAAATATACAGAGATCCAATAAAAACTACAGACCAGACCCAGGATACACCAGAGAATTTTAAAAAAAATGGTTCGACAACTGTGACCACAAAGAAATTCTCTAACACATCAGACACCTAAACAGCTCTAGAGCCCCTGGCCCTGATGGGCTAAGTAACAACATCATAAAGCAACAACCGGAAGACTGGACAGAGTTATGTCTCGAACATTTTGCACTAAACTCCAAATACAAGTATATTCCGCAATCATGGAAAACTGCTACTTTAGTACCTGTATTCAAACAAGGAGATAGAAAATTGCCTACCAACTACAGACCCCTGGCAATGCTTGACCCCCACGGAAAAGTACATGCTTCAATCGTACTAAAAAGACTGAATGAATGGGCAACCAAAAAGGGCATCCTTCACCCACGACATACCGGATTTGTCAAAAAAACTGGAACCAACATTAACCTGCTAATCCTGAACATATTAAAGTAAGAAGCGAACAGAACCAGAACCCATGTCCTCACTGCCTTTGTAGACCTGCAACTGGCCTTTGACAGCGTCAACAGAAACAAACTTTGGAACAAACTACGCACTTGGGAATGTCCCCTGGAAATTCAAGAGCCAATCAAGCCCCTCTAGAGCGACACCACTGTCAGAGTTCGCCTGACTTCAAATGGAGCCGTCTCATGACCAATTCAAACAACCTGGGGACTCAAAAAAGGATGTCCCCTGTCTGCGACTCTTTTCAATTTCTACCTCTTTGATCTGATGGCAAGCCAAAACGGCATCACAGCCTACCCCCCAAAATCAAATGGAATGCACATACCTTACATTGTTTGCGCAGATGATCTTGTGATACTCGACAAGACACAAATTGTACTGCAAAGAAGACTGCAGGTGCTTGAAAAATATGTAGAGGGCAATGACCTGACAATTAACACTACCAAAACACAAGTGATGCTACCGACCACTGAAAAAAACATCAAAGCCAAATCTATCCGGCTGCAACTAGATGGAAACCAACTCAACATAGTAAAAACCGCAAAATACCTTGGTATTTGGCTCAATCAGTTAGAAATCGAAGCCCAATGGATGGATAATTTGAAAACCAAAACCCAATCGCTCTCCAGACAAGGCCTATTAATTCACAAAAAAATATGGGCTATAATCCATGAAAATGATTCTGGCCTACTATAGGCAAAAAGTGGCGGCCATACTCACGTATGGAAGTGAGAGCCTTCTCGATATGCCTCCTAGGATCCGTTTCGAATTGGCAACCCAATTTCAGGAATCAATCAATGCTTGGAAACATATATATCTCTACAGAAAGACCATTATTGACGAAGATATCCCAGCGATTAGGATCTTTAAAAATTCCATCTTACAGTTCAAAAACTCACCTTTGGACATATGGAAAGAATCCTGCTGTCAAATTCTAAACAACTATGAGATAACCAGCGAAACATTAATTAACAGTCTGATGGAGGCCAAAAAACAGATTCGTCAATACGATTGGATAAAAGCCATCGAAGAGAAAGCTAAATATTGCATGCCATTAAACACTATCTATGAGACAAGAGCGCTAAACAAACTGCCCAAATATGTAACAAAATGTCCTTGTCAACGAACAAAAGACACTTTCCTCAGGCTTCGCCTCAACATCTTACCGACCAGAGAATATCTGGCAATAACCAAGCAAATTCCAGGAAAGGACATCCACTGTAGATTCTGCAAATAAACCGACAAAGTGGAATAAATTCAACACCTTATAATGGATTGCCCTGCCTTATCCGACCTAAGAGAAACATTTGAAAAAATGCTCCCCCCGAACGAATTCAATATGACCAATCTGAAAGATGGGCCCAGATTCTAGGCAACAACAACTACCCGTTCATATTCAGGACAATGCAATTCTGGGAATAAGTTATGAAAAATCAAAAACTGCAAGCAGAAACAGCTGATTTACAAGCTGATTGTAATGCTCAAATTATTTTCTCTCTTTCGCTTTCATTTTTTTTACAAGAAATGCAAGTAAATATGTCTGTAAAATGTTAAAAGTGTGAGTACAAACTATAAAACATTAAATTAAAAAAAACAATAACTTGCTTTTATGTGTGAGATTGTTTTAATTTGATGCTAATTTTGTATGCTTTTAAGTGTGTGGCTGAGTTAAGGTTACTATGATATTTGATTGAAATATAATATTTTTTAAATGTATTGATAAAGTTTATCTTGTTGCATTAACTTTATTATTTCTGATGTTTGTAGAGTTTAAGTTTTTGTTGGTTTAACATTACCAGTTTTGTAAAAAAAAAATAATAATAATAATCTCAACTTATTTTTTTTCAGTAATATGATTATTGATTCTCTGAGTGTTTGTTGTAATACTAGCCTGTTTTGTAAGAGCATGTAGTATAAGTGTGTGTGTGTAGCATAAGAGTATGTTGCATAACAGCGTGTGGCGTAAGATTATGTGTCATAAGTGCATGTGTTGTACGTTTCTTTGCTGTAAGACCATGTGTCATAAGAGGGTGTGTCATGTGTGTTGTGGCAGCGAGTATTGTAAGAGCATGTGTGGCAGGAGCATGTTTTGTAGGAGTGTGTATTGTAGGACTGTGTTGAAGTAGTGCATGTTTTAGCATTGCATGTCATAGGAGCATGTGTCGTAGGAGTGTGTCATTACAGTGTGTGTCAAAGTTTATGTGGTAGGAGCGTGTGTCGTAGAAGCATGTTGTAAGAGCATGTGTTGCATGAGAATGTATCATACATGCATGTGCCCTAGGTGCTCGTGAAAGCACATTGCGTACATCCACATGGTATGTGTAGTAGGCGTACGTGTAGTAAGAGTATGTGGTGTGTAATACGACCATGAGTTATAGGATTGCATGTCTTAGGAGCACTTGTTGTAGGAGCGCATGTCGTAGGAGCATGTGTCTTAGGAGCATGTGTGTGTAGTATGAGCACATGCATTAGCTGCACGTGCCATAGGAGCACATGTTGTAGGAGCACATGTTGTAGGAGTGTGTGTCACAAGAATGAGTCATAAGAGGGTGCCTCATAAGAGTGTGTGTCGTAAGAAGTGTGTGTGCTTGGAACATGTGTCGTAAGCTAAGAGCATGTCTCATATGTCCACATGTTATGTGTAGTAGATGTGTGTGTAGTAGTATATTATCATATAGTAGGAACATGTATCATATGCGTGTGTGTTCTCGGAATATGTGTTGTATGAGCATGTGTCATTAGAGTGTGTGCTGTAAAAGGATGTGTGGTAGGAGTATGTGTGATAGGTACATGTGTTGTAGGTGCATATGTCATAAGTGCTTGTATAATTGGTGCATATGTCATATGTGCATGTGAGAGCATGTGTTGTACATCCACATGTAATGTGCAGTAGGCACATGAGTAGTTGGTGAGTGTGTCATATGGACATGTATGAAAGGAGTGTATGCTGTAGGAGTGCTTGTTATAGTAGCATGTATCTTAATGGCACCTGCCATGTGTCATAGGAGTGTGTGTTGTAAGAGTGTGCAGTAAGTGTGTGTCAGAAGGGTGTGTGTGGTAGGAGCATGTGTCATAGAAGCATGAGTCATAGAAGCATATGTCATAGGAGCTTTGATCATAGGCACATGTGTCATAGGCATATACGTCATGGGTGAATGTGTAATAGGTGCACGATGTGTGTACAGTTTATATCAAAAGTGTACATTTATTCCATCACTTTAAAACTGACTTCAAAGCCAGCTATGACTTGCCTTTAATGTGAGTTTTTAGGAGATGTTAATTTTGGAATGTTACGTATTGTAAAACTCATGCACTCTGTGGACAGTTTGTATTTAAAGTGTACATTTATTCCATCACCTTAAAACTCACATTAAGGTCAGATGTGACCTGCTGTTGATGTACGTTTTTAGGAGATGTTAATTTTGTAATGTTCCAACTGTAAAACTCATGTGCTCTGTGTTTGTGATTTCAGTGCATGCTGTAGGTGCCTCTGTAGAAGGAGTATGTGTTGTAAGTTTGTGTGTCAAAGGACCATGTGTTCTAGGGGCACATGTCGTAGTATTGCATTGTAACAGTGTGTATCGTAAGAGTGTGTGTGGTAGGAGGATGTGTGGTAGGAGTGTGCATGGTAGGAGCATGCATCATAGGTGCATGTGTAATATGTGCATGCGTTGTAGGTGCATGTGTTGTACATGCGTAAGCATGTATGGTAGGAGTGTGCATAGTAAGTGCATGTGCCGTAGGTATATGTGTCATATGTGCATGTGTTATAGGTGCATGTGTCGTATGTACAGGTGAGAGAATGTGCCATATGTCCACATGTCATGTGCAGTAGGCACAAGTGTAGTAGGTGGGTGTGTCATAGAAACATGTATGATAGGTGTGTGTGTTGTAGGAACGCTTGTTATAGCATCAGGGAGGAGCATGTGTCGTAGGTGCATGTGTCATAGGTGCATGTTAGAGCATGTGCCATACGTCTGCATGTTATGTGCAGATGGCGGGTGTGTAGAAGATGCGCCTGTCACGGGACATGTATGATAGAAGTTGTGATGTAGGAAAGCTTGTTATAGCAGCAGGTTTCATAAGAGCATGTGCACTGGGAGAATGTGTTATAGATGTGTGGTTCATTGGAGTGTGTGTTGTAAGAGTGTTCTGTAAGCGTGTGTGTCGTAATGGTGTGTGTGGTAGGAGCATGTGTCATTGAAGCATGTGTCATAGTGCACGTGTCTTAGATACATGTGTCGTAGGAGCATGCTCTGTATATACAGTTGGTATGACAAGTGTACATTTATTCCATCACCTTAAAACTGACATCATAGTGAACTCATACACTATATGGACAGTTTGTGTTGAAAGTGTACATTTATTCCATCATCATAAAAACTCACATTAAAATCAGCTGAGACTTGCCTTCAATGTGAGTTTTTAGGAGATGTTATTGTGTAATGTACGCTCTGTGGACAGCTCCTATTGAAAGTGTACATTTAATCCATCACCTTAAAACTGACATCGAAGTCAACTGAGACTTGACTTTGATGTGAATTTTTAAACGTTCATTCTGTAATGTACGAAGAGTTCATTGTGTAATGTACATACTGTGAAACTCATATGTTCTGTGTACAATACGTATGAAACAGGCACATGTAGCATATATAGTCAATTCTAGGTGCCTGAAAAAAATAAAAGCGGACAATTTTGAGACATTCGGGGCGAGAGAGATTTTTTTTTCCCTGTGCAAAGATCCATATTAAACGCTGTTCAAAACTTGATCAAAGTAAAGATTTTTGAAACTACGAAGCGGTTAATGTTGAAATCTGAAATGTTGCATGCCACGCTGCGGCCTCGAAATATTTCACTACAATATTTTCAGATTGTGTAATACAAGCGTTTGAAAGTTATTAAGAAAAGCCATTTTCTGAAAAGCCACAGAGACTTCGGGCCTCATTACGAGTTCGGAGGTAGCCACTCGGGTCCGGGTCTGGGTTCCCTGAATGGGGAAATACCGGGCCATTCCAACCTTGGAGGACCCGGTATTTTCCCATTCAGGGAACACATCCATGGGGAGGGAGCTAACAACGGGCACAACAGGCCCGTAATTAGCTCCATGGTCCCCTTGCGGGACCTGCAAAGGACGTCTGTTCTGACCAGACGTCCATAGCAGGTCCCGCAAGGGAACCTCATAATAGGGCGGAATGGGTTTAACGGCACCGGCACCATTAAACCCATTCCGCCTGCCTCGTAATGAGGCCCTTCGTCTTAATCTTATCTCTGCTTTGCGTTAGCAGGAAGGAACAATGCTTATATCACCTGCCCAACCTATATAATAAGCAAGACACTGAATATTTAATGCATGATGTCATAATAGGGAATTAGTTGGCCCAATGGTTGCCACACGCGATATGTGTGCGCCTTTGATTCATGTAACGTTGTCTACACTGAGTTAAAGCAAGTACATCATGTAGTACAGAGGCCTGCTCGTATGGGGGCACAGTAGGATTGAGAACCCTGGCAACAGTGGCTTGAAAATCTTGTCAGCACATTTATGAAGAGCCTGAGTGCAGGGCAGAGTCAGGAAGGACGGATTCCTAATGCCTGAAAAGAGTTTAATGCCCTGGTTGCAGGCTGAGAGGAAAAGCCTATTACATCCGCGAGCACAGGCATTTTGAACTGTGAAATAAAAGAGGGGAGGCTTTTCGCTTATCGCCTTAAAAGGCAAGAAAAGACCACTTTTATCTCCTCCGTTTCAAATGACTCAGGTAAGACATTTAAGAATCATATTTTAATGAGCACTTTTATTGCGCTCTGGATTCTCCTAAGCTTGACACCAAATGATAAAATAAAATCCCCATAGAGTGTCGGGCTCGATTTGCTGAAAACAAGAGCATGTATTGAATGGCTTTGTACAAGAGACTCTTTGGCTCAATATCTCATCTTCAATGTTGGCCAGGTGGCGGGATTTCTTCTGGCACTCCTCTGGTGAGTGGCAGAGTGATACGCTACATTGAATACGAAATTACCTCAAATAGTTGTCAATAATCCATAGAGAGCACTTTCATCTATGCAAATAACAGCATAATTGTGTGGGCTTCGGCGCTATATAAGTAAATAAATAAATAAATAAATACATAAAGAAGCAGGCCAGTCTGTGAAATTATTGATAGTTGCTGTCTTACGCAAACGCACAGGAGGTCTGCTGCCCCTTTAAGATGGCACAAGATCAGTCTACGGTCCATCCCCATGTGACCACGTGAATGCGCGGGCCGCAACAGGCATCCATTTTGAGAAAGGGAAGCCAGCAGCTAGAAGTTTGCACCAGCAGTAAAAATGAACACTTCCCATGTATAGTGCCCATTTAAGATGTTCTTTGTGAGAGCGCCCGCTCTTCAGCCTTCAGTTCTTTACTATACGTCATTGTGCCATGGGTGGTCATTTTTATTCAATCTGAGCCAAGAAGAAGAGTCTGTGTGTAAACATAGAAGTCTATTTTATAACCAGAGCACAGTCTGCCTGGTTGGTCTTTGGTCCAGAACACACACCGAGCAGCTCTGCACTCCCTCAGCCCGTGAAAGGGTTCAAGAACTCTGCTTTTCCTAATTACTCATCTGTCTTATTGTAAACGTGCATTCTGCTTTTCAGTGCATAAATGCTTTCATCCGCTGTAATTGCAAATAACCAGAAAGCCTGCACTGTGCCTACTGTCTAAACACAGTCAGAAACAGGCAATTGCATTCATATCAAAAGTAGATTGAATGGGGACATGCCTTTACCATATGGAGTGGGTTCTCATTGGATGACAGCATCTCAGCCCCTTCAAACATTCAGTATGGGTACAATCCATCCTGATCTTTGTGTATGGTGGGTCCTCATGTATTTTCATCTTCACCTCACATCAACCACAGAAGCATAGTCAGTGCTGTAGGATCATGGGAGGTGTAGTCCAAAACATCTGGAGGGCCACATAATGAGTAACCATGCAGAATGACAGGCCTTCCGAGTATCCTTGGAATGGCTGGAGACCTGTGGGATATCTGGGTAAAGTGATGAGACAATTATTGCGATTTTCAACTGCCTGGGTTCCTAATCTGGATGTGTTTCCGTGCTTGGGGTGTCTGTTTCTTACTCAAGGAATTACGTGAGCCACAGAATGGTATCCATGAGCCTGCCGTCCCACCATATCTGGACCCGCCAGTGTGGAAAGAGGACTTTTTTCTCTTTTATTCTACTTGCCATTTCACTGTCATCAAGACAAGAGGTAATGGCCCAAAATGTCGCCCTCATAATTCTGATGGCTGAAATTCTGACTTTTTTTAACCCCCCCTTACACCACATATATATGTGGGGGGTATTTTATATAATAGCAAAATAGGCTGTTGTGGGGGTCTCCCACCGCATATGCATGTGGTGTAAAGGGGGTTTTAAAAAAAAGTCTGCATTTTTGGCTGTCGGAATTATGGGGGTCGTCATGATCACATAGATCCAGACAAGACAATCTCAAGTTGTGAGTAATGTGAAGAGAGAGGTGTGACTCAGTGTGGTGATGATTAACATAGCCAATCACAATGGCCCTATGTGGGTTAAATTAAATCTTCTCGCCACTTCCATTGCACACCACCCCGTCCCTCTCCCGCACTACCTCCACGCCCCTCTCCCGCCTCATAAACATCTCCCACCTGACTATACACTCAGGCCTATCACGAGACCCGATCTTGCCTAACCTGTTAGATCAAACAAGCTTGCTTGTCTACCAGTAGAACAAGGCCCCCAAGGCATTTTCAAAATAATTCCCACAAGACCAGCACCTGTAAGCTTCTATGAGGAAGGCTTCAACTCCGACATGGAGCAAGGATCGGTACCTTAAGACTTTAAAACTGCTCTCACCAGATCACTCCAAAAAAGCATGGTGGCAAATTCAGTCGACAAGGAGACCACCACCATATGTTTAATGGTCCCCCCTATCAAGGTCATGGGGGGTTTTATTTACCCCTTACTTCTGAATCACTTCTACAATTACAACATTTGCATTCATACCAGATAGGGTACAGGCCAGTCATAAGAATTGAACCAGCCCTTGCATTGATACTAGATGACATAAACTACCAAAGCATCCTCGCTGGAAGGATGAGGGGATCTGGAATGAGCGTAACCGTATTAGGCTTCATGACCTCCTTCCCAACCATCAGTCTTTAAGCCACATTTCAATCAGACCCACGTAAAACCATATGTCAGGTCTTGCAGGGACTCCAACTCAGTCTCCTCTTCTCAAGGTCTGCACTGCACGCCTCCTGACGCATCGGTGAACATGGCTGCACTTGCTACCCCTACACTGATGACACACCCAGTGTTTTCAGACCCTTTACAAGCTACCACAATTTCCAGTTGGACCTCACGATAGCCCCACACTAGTGGATGACCAAGAACAGACTGAAACTCATCCCTTGCAAAATGGAAGCTCTGATGAGCCTGGCAAAGAAACATGGAATGGAACACTTCTCACCAAATACCAAAGTGGTAAACAACCTTCTAATCACTATGAACAGCCCTGTGGCACTGGCACCCCAAGGTAGGACAATGGTTTGGAAATGCTTCCTTCACCTGAGATCCATCAGGCATTCCAAGTCTTCGGTCGCTTTCCCATAAAGAAGGCTTGCGCCATCTTCTTGTCTAAGCCATGACTGGGCAACACTTACAGCATCTACATGTGCCCTGCAGCACACTTTCTAAAAATGCTACAAGGAATACAAAACAGTGCCCCAAGGCAACAGCTGTGACTAGAGCAGAGGAGACACATCACATCAGCACTGCAATCTCTACACTTGCTGCTAGTGACGCGGGATTCATTTCAAAGCTTTCTACATTTCCCAGTGGGCTTCAATTGCAGGGGGACCAAATTAATCCAACAATCGCCTTATCATATGCACCCAAAAAAATGAAGTTAGAATTCAGTAATGGTGCCTTCTAATTGGTGCTAAATGCAAAAAAAGAAATATCAAAGAGGCCCCTCATTGAAAATGTTGACAGACATAATATGAAGCTCATTGCCATTAATAGGTCTGCCCACAAGAGGACAACTTTGTGTCCTGCGAAGCTCTAAAGACCTGGCTTTTTGCAAGATCTTAAGAAAACTTCAGATGATGAAACCAAGACAGAAGGTAAATGCACCACACAGGGGTGGATCGCAGGCATCTAAACCACCTACAGGTCTTACAGATTTGCCCACGGGCGCAACATCACATATTGAAAGTGCCCTATGAATTCACCAAACCTGGCGCTCAAACAAACTATAACACGACCAAACCTACCAGCTAATACCAACCAACCTCAAGAACAATACAGCTGACCAAATGAAGTAAACGTCAGACTGAAGGGACAAACGCCAGCCCGAGACAACCACCAAATAACGAGAGGTCCCTAAGAATCCATGACCTCCAGACCTAAGCGTAACAGTTTTCATCTGATGAAGTGAGGTTCTTTATGTGATTTTACGCAGACCTCGTCTTTCCTCTGACATGGCTACTGACCCAATGCCAGCCTCGAGCTTGCACCTTGCTACCTGTCTGACACCCATGTACCTCCAGAGAAGCACATGTCTGGGGCACACTACTTTATCCTATAAGTATTCATTCTCGTCTACAGACTCAACCTTCTCTTGCCTTCGCACCACTCACTCAGTAAGCAACAGGCACCTTCTCACGGTTAAGCTGGGGCGGGCAAGAAAGCTGTCTCTAGACAATATCGGGCAGAGATCAACTCGTCTAATTTGAGATCTAAACGTGGTATCACACTTAAGCGTAGAAACCAGGGTTCCTCTGAACTACATTACAAAACTTTGAAGCCACATCAGCTTTGTTCTCCCGCTACTCCGCTAACAACCCCAACACTATCTACTACAAGAACTAAAAGTACAAAGAGGCCATGCAAATTCCAAAAGGCCCAATAACAGAAGGTAACACAATGTGCAAAGTCTTACAAAAGCCCACATTTGAATCTAGATTTTGGGTTATCCATTGTATACAAGGTTTGCTGCCACACTCTCCTTAAGTGTTTGCTGGTAGTGATGGAACAGATGATATTTGGAAATGCTGCCTGTTGGACCACTCCACCAAACGATTACTTTAATTTCTGAAACTTTTCAATTCTTTCTCCATTCATGCAGAGGACTTACCTCCATGCAAAGGCAGTGCCAGATGCAATAGTACCACAAACAGTAATCCTTTATGCAGAGGAACCACCTCCATGGAAAGTCAGTGCCAGATGTAATAGTACCAGACGCAGTAATTCTTTATGCAAAGAAACCACCTTCATGCAAAGGCAGTGCCGGATGCAATAGTACCAGGTGCAGTAATCCTTTATGCAGTGGAACCACCTCCATGCAAAGGCAGTCCCGGGTGCAATAGTACCACAAGCAGTAATCCATTATGCAGAGGACCCAACTCCATTGTAAAGGCATTGCCAAATGCAATAGCACCGCAAGCAATAATCATTTATGCAGATGAACCACCTCCATGAAAAGGTAGCACCGGATGCAATAGTACTCCAATAAGTAATCCTTTATGCAGAGGAACTACCTCCATGCAAAGTCAGTGCCATATGCAATAGTATTGCAAGCAATAATCGTTTATGCAGAGGAACCAACTCCATGCAAAGGTAGCACTGGATGCAATAGTACTGCAATAAGTAATCCTTTATGCAGAGGAACCACCTCCATTGTAAAGGCAGTGCCAGATGCCATATCACCGCAAGCAGCAATCCTTTATGCTGAGGAACCGCCTCTATGCAAAGGCAGTGCCGGATGCAATAGTATCACAAGCAATAATAATATATGCAGAGGGACCCCCTCTATGCAAAGGCAGTGCCGGATGCAATAGTATCACAAGCAGTAATCCTTTATGCAGTGGAACCACCTCCATGCAAAGGTAGCACGGGATGCAATAGTACTGGACACAGTAATCCTTTCTTTATGCAGAGGAACTACCTCCATGCAAAGGCAGTCCCAGATGCAATTGTACCACAAGCAGTAATCCTTTATGCAGAGGAACCACCTCCATGCAAAAGCAGTGCCGGTTGCAATAGCACTGCAAGCAGCAATTCTTTATACAGAGGAACCGCCTCCATGCAAAGGCAGTGCCGGATGCAATAGTATAGCAAGCAATAATCATTAATACAGAGGAACCACCTCCATGCAAAGGCAGTAACGGATGCAGTAGTACTGGACGCAGTAATCCTTTATGCAGAGGAACCACCTCCATGCAAAGGCAGTGCCTGATGCAATAGTACTGCAAGCAGTAATCATTTATGCAGCGGAACTACCTCCATGCAAAAGCAGTGATGGATACAATAGTACTGCAAGAGGTAATTCTTTATGTAGAGGAAGCATCTCCGTGCAAAGGCAGTGCCAGAAGCAATAGTATCGCAAGCAGTAATCCTTTATGCACAGGAACCACCTCCATGCAAAGGCAGTGCCGGATGCAATAGTACTACTAGCAGTAATCCTTTATGCAGAAGAACCACCTCCATGCAAAGGCAGTTCCGGATGCAATAGTACTGCAAGCAGTAATCCTTTATGCAGAGTAACCACCTCCATACAAAAGCAGTGCCAGATGCAAAAGGACCACATGCAGCAATCCTTTATGCAGAGGAACCACCTCCATGCAAAGGCAGTGCAGGAGGCAATAGTACTGCAAGCAGTAATCATTTATGCAGAGGAACTACCTCCATGCAAAAGCAGTGAGAGATACAATAGTACTGCAAGCGATAATCCTTTATGCAGAAGAATCACCTCCATGCAAAGGCAGTGCCGGATGCAATAGTAACGCAAGCAGTAATCATTTATGCAGAAGAACCACCTCCATGCAAAGGTCACACTGGAAGCAATAGCAATGCAAGCAGTAATCCTTTATCCAGAGGAACCACCTCCATGCAAAGGCAGTGCCAGAAGCAATAGTACCGCAAGCAGTAACCATTTATGCGGAGGAACTACCTCAATGCAAAGGCAGTGCCGGATGCGACAGTACCGCAAGCAGTAATGCTTTGTGCAGAGGACGCACCTCCATGCAAAGGCAGTGCTTTCACATGTAATAGTACTGAGTTCGGTACTCCTTTATGCAGAGGAACTACCTCCATGCAATGGCAGCGCTGGAAGCAATAGCACCGAAAGCAATAATCCTTTATGCAAAGGAACCACCTGCATGCAAAGGCAGTGCCAGATGTAATAGTACCGCAAGCAGTAATCATTTATACAGAGGAACTAACTCCATGCAAAGGTAGTGTCAGATGGAATAGTACCACAAGCAGTAATCATTTACGCATAGTAACTACCTCCATGCAAAGGCAGTGCCAGAAATAGTACTGCAATCAGTCATCATTTATGCAGAGGAACCACCTCCATCCAAAGGCAGCGCCAGATGCAACAGTACTACAAGCAGTAATCCTTTATGCAGAGTAACCACCTCCATTGCAAAGGCAGTGCCTGATTCAATAGTACCGCAAGCAGTAATCCTTTATGCAGAGGACCCTCCTCCATGCAAAGGCAGTGCTGGATGCAATAGTACTGTGAGCAGTAATCCTTTATGCAGATGATCCACCTCCATGCAAAAGCAGTGCCGGATGCAATAGCACCGCAAGCAGTAATCCTTTATGCAGAGGAACCACCTCCATGCAAAGGCAGTGGCAGATGCAATAGTACCGCAAGCAGTAATCATTTATGCAAAGGAACCACCTGCATGCAAAGGAAGTTCAGGTGCAATGGTACCGCAAGCAGTAATCATTTATGTAGAGGAACCACCTCCATGAAAAGGCAGTGCCAAAAGCAATAGCACTGCAAGCAGTGATAGTTTATGCAGAGGAACCACTCCATGCAAAGGCAGTGCCGGATGCAATAGTACTTTGAGCAGTAATCCTTCATGCAGAGGAATCACCTCCATGCAAAGGTAGCACCGGATGCAATAGTACTGCAATAAGTAATCCTTTATGCAGAGGAACTACCTCCATGCAAAGGCAGTGTTGGATGCAATAGTACCGCAAGCAATAATCCTTTATGCAGAGGAACCACCTACATGCAAAGGCAGTGCCAGATGCAATAGTACCGCAAGCAGTAATCATTTATGCAAAGGAACTATCTGCATGCAAAGGCAGTGCCAGGTGCAATAGTAGCGCAAGCAGTAATCATTTATATAGAGGAACCACCTCCATGCAAACGCAGTGCCAAAAGCAATAGCACTGCAAGCAGTGATACTTTATGCAGAGGAACTACCTCCATGCAAATGCAATGCCGGATGCAATAGTACTGTGAGCAGTAATCCTTTATGCAGAGGAATCACCTCCATGCAAAGGTGGCACCGGATGCAATAGTACTGCAATAAGTAATCCTTTATGCAGAGGAATCACCTCCAAACAAAGGGAGTGCCGGATGCAATAGTACCACAAGCAGTAATCCTGTATGCAGAGGAACCACCTCCATGCAAAGCCAGTGCCGGATGCAATAGTAAAGCAAGCAGTAATCCTTTATGCAGTGGAACCACCTCCATGAAAAGGCAGTGCCGGATGCAATAGTACCGCAACCATTAATCCTTTATGCAGAGGGACCACCTCCATGCAAAGGCAGTGTTATTGCATGCAATAGTACCGCAAGCAGTAATCCTGCGTGAGATAATATGACATCTCTCTTTGGAGTCCTATGGGACTCTAAAATGGGGTCTAATTCAAGGATCCACATGACTTAGAATCATGCAGAGCCTTCCTGTTCCCTCATGCTTACTGCAGCGGTAAAGGTTATTTGAATTTAGTGTTACTTCCACCGGAAACGTTGACGAACTCTTCATTAGGCCCCTGGTGTTTTTGAATAGGTAAATTCCATAATGCATCTTCTCATGAATGATATCAAGTAACAATAATAATAATAAAGAAGGGACGCTGTTGTGCTCGAAAGGAATGGCTGCCTGAGTGAGAAACTCTGTGCTGGGAAAATCCTGCATGTTAATTCAGCCTACGTGGTGCTGCTTTTCTACTCGGCGAACTACCGACTGATGCCCATATATGCAGTGGAGGTGCTGCCCAACTACTACGCTTCGGAGAGGAGTCGTTGTGGAATAAACCTACCTCTTCGATCTGCCGTTTTACCCTTTCACTGCAGCCCGCGCCACGCTTCCACGCTACGCAGTCCCCGGCTCACGCGTGTGACAGGCTTACGGGCCTTGCTGGGGGAGGGGCGGTCGCTACAGGTTCCCTCGCGGCACGGCTTGAAGTTGTTTCATACCTCTGCGGCTTCGCTCGGGGACACCCCAGCCCCCAGGCTACACATGCAACGCAGGGGCTTGCTGGAGAACTTTACTCGACCCCAAAAACTGTCTTGATCCGGCTGCTGCCTGCTGCTCCTTAACGCACCTCCTGGAGCCCGTCAACAGCTCCCCTGTCACCCGACCTTGTACTGGAAGACACCAGGAGATCCTGAACCTGGGCGGCCCCCCCCCTTCGCTGGCAATACGGATGACCCCTACCCACAGCTGCGGATCTGGATACAGCAAGACAGGATAATACGGAGTCAGGCTGCCTCATCCCCGCACTGGGACACAAGATATGGTGCTCCCCAGCCCTTCCCACCGCGATCCATGCTACGTTCCAAACATCCTCCCAACGTTGTGACCCCAATGCCACACGGACGAACATTCCAACTTGTATACGGCTTGGGTTATACAGTTTGGCCTCCCGACCAGCGCCCAGGTGCCCCCGCACTGATTCTCGCTGGCAAGTAGCCTGCTGGTGCAGTGCACCCCCTGAAGGTCACAGGACGCCCCTGGGTCAGGCCTTTGATGGTCGGTGGGTCTCTGTGGTGCCCACTGCCAGCTATGCAGAGCCGATACAGCCAACACCTACGCCTTCTCTTACTCCACACCAGGGCGGAGACCACGATACACACGACTATGGCCTGGGGCGATTTTCACTGATATCTCTGGTTGCGCTATTAGCACAGGCAACCTTATACTCCCCCAGGGCCTAGCCCTTGCTTGCACTTGGGCTCACCACCAGTGGCTAACACAGCAAACCTAGCATCTCTGCTATGAGTTTGTGGAAGGGAATTGAACATACCCTGAGTAATGAATAGACATGGGAGGCTACAATACATTTTATAATACAGTGCACACAGTATATGAGACAACTGGTCTCCTCCTGGCTCCGATACCACCTCCTACACCGGCAATTTGATCCTCTGTGCACCTCTCCTTACTTGACGCAGCCTCACTTAGCAGGGACCCTGATCTAACTACCGATACTTACCCCTCCATACGTCTAAAAACCTTATCGGAGCACTGATTGGCGACAACGTACCTGGGCAGCATGCCTGGAAAAAACAACAGTACAATCAATATGTTTACCAAGGCCATGCAGAAGTCAACGAAGTCAAGTCCCAAATCCAAGATGCACACAGCATCGGCCCCAGGCAACCAAGTCTCAACTAAAATGTTTGAATTGTTAAGTGACTTCAATTCAGCAATCCCACTAAGTCAATGCCTCGTCTGGGACGCCCAAGGGAATCCCTTATTTATATATTTTTATGACAAGTTATAATCTGGATGATAAACCCTTATATAACACCCCTCTCTTTGAATCCCCCTGACCTCACTGAGCCAAGAAGTAGGTTTGTTTTGTAATTTAAAAGGTTTATTGAGAAAGTAAACAATATATATATATATCACACTTTTATGAATAAATTAATATTTGATAGCACAAATAGGCATATGACAGTGATCAACAATGGATGATGTTACACTAGCACACTGATTTAATTACTTAGGAGTTAGTATAGGGAGGATAAGGTAGCTGAGAATACTTTTATGATTTCAAGGAAATGCAATGATGAATAAAAAGGCAGTACAGAAATAAACTGATAGGGTTTCACAAGAGATAATATGTTCACTTTTCCCCTTGTGGCAATTCACTCCCCCCCCCTTTATGCAATATAAAAAGATGGAAAGGAGAGCACACAGTTCTCAGGAATACAATCAGATGTAGTTCTGTGCACCCCTAGCAAGCATAGATCACAGGGATGATTTTAAAACACAGGCAAAATACTTGAAATGTGATTTGCAAAGAATGGAAAAATATGCAAAAATGATTTTAATTCCTGATAGGAGATTCAGGGTAGGTGACAGCTACTTTGAATTAGTTCAGGTCAACCTAACAATGATTAATGAGGGATTATAAGGTTGAAAACGAATTTCAGCAATGCAAGCAAAAGCAGCTATTTTGACAGAAAACGAAATTGAGCGAAATGACAATTTGCGGCAATTTAGACGCATGCGTCGAGCGCGATTACGGAAAAACTATAAGGAATAGAAAGTTAGTTTTAGGCTTGTTGGAAAGCTCAGATTCTTAGCTTTAAAAGTTAAATCTCGTTCCTAGCACGTACGGATCAAAAGATAAGGACGTTTTTGTGGAGGTAGATTTTCAGAAGTAAAATTAAAGTTTCATAATGACATATGGCGTTTTTACAGATTTGAAGTCACAGGATGGACACAAAATTCTAAATGCAGTTCTAGACAAGTTGAATTGATGGGATAAGATTACTTTAAACTAAGAGATGACTATGCACAGTTCTGGCTGGTTACTCACTCCTAATTTTGGACAGGAATGCAACTTCGTCACGGATCGAGTCAGGATTGGGCTGCGGTTCTCTCTCCGGACAGTCTCTGGCACCAGTTCCGTTCACAGCGTGGCCTCGGGTCTGTTCTGCGGTTCAGGATCTCTGATTCTGGTCTGGTCTCTTTGGATACAGCACTGCTTTCTGGGTCTGCTATCGGTTCTGGCAGATGTTCTTGGCAAAGAATCCAACAGCTCGCCTGGCTGTTGAATAGTTTGGTTAGGTTGCTCGATTCTGAAGGCCTGCTGAGAAGAGTTCAGCTGTTTGGGTTAGGCCTCTCTGTTTTAAGTTCTGGATTGGTTCTGGATCTATCTGGAGTTGAGTTCTGGATCTCTGGAGATTGTCTGGATTTTGAAGTCGTCTGGCAAAATGCTTTGCAAGAAAGTGGAAAGTGAATTCCCTTCCTGGGTTTCAATGACTCCTTTTATGTCTTTTGAAAATGGGTGTGTGCGTGGGCATAACTAATCCTGCCCCTCACAACTTATCATTGGCCAAGCTCTCCTCTCTCCCTTAATTGGGGGAAGGAATGGAGTGTCATCAGGCATCAATTTTATGGCATACAGATAGAACACTCCCCTTGTCAATTTGCACACAAATCTATTTTTGATCCAAATACATATTTATCTATGTACCAGTTTTCTAATATTATATGTCCAGTTAACATATTTTCTGTAGCACCAAATCATCCGATCCCTGTCTTTGTAAGATGTCGTGTCCACTTATGACAGAATTCTGCCCTTTTCATCAAGAACACAACCTCTAAACTTTTCCAGAATTTACACAAACATGCACAAGGAATATGGGCATCAGATGATAAAGTGTCAGATTTTTAACATACAGACATTCGGAGTAATACCATATTTTCTGCTACTACCCCCCAGAACATACCTCAGAGTCCTAACACCTCTTAAAATGTGCACAGAAAAATCACAAGAATAATGATATTAATTATATAATTTTGACAAGTCTGTACTATGAATTATCCATCTTTTTAAAATTATGCTCTGGCCCAGAGGGGTGTGGTTTCCCAAAGCACATGGTGGAATTTCTGGTTTGTCCACTTCCTCCAACTCAGGTTGCTCACAGAGGCACTGCTCCTCCCAGTTTCTTCCAAGAGGAAGCCATTTATGACCCCCCCTAATTTAACATTTGCCTGAGCCAAGGAAGGCTCATTGTTCTGTTTCCCTGCTCCCAGGTGCTCCTCCCCTGATTCAATCAGAGAGGTGTAATCTCCTTTTGGTGGGAACAGCAGAAGGGAGCCAGGCCTGCAAATGCAGTTGCTGGGCAAGTTTCAACTCCTGTCGGGGGTAGTTGCCGGGCAGAATTCAATCTCTTCAAGCCAGGCTTCAGCTAAATGTCACCTTTGTTCCAGTTTTCTTCATTCAAATCAAACTTACAATTTTTACACATGCAGCTAGAACGCTGATTCTAAGTTCAAAACTATGACCTTTAAACAGTTGCAACCTATGTGACACTCAAAAGTAGGTCACTCATTTATTTTAAACATTTCGATTTTAGTGGTTTTCAATCCAATTTTAGTTAAACTGCTGACATCCACAGCTCAGCCAGTTTTATTATAAACATTGTTTTGGGCTCTGCATCTTTCCAGATTTTGTATGCACACAAGACTACATTATGCCAAATGTCTTCTGGTGTTCAGTGAGATTTTTGAATATCTTTCAATGTTTAAAATAGGCATTTTTAGCTTGCATTTCAGAGAAACAAAGGTGATTTCAAAGCGCTTTTTTGAGCTAACAGGCACTGGTGTTTTTCCTTTGGCACCACGTTTCACTCATGGCGCTTCTGGCCCATCACGCTCGCACTGGTGGGTGGCAGGTCAGGCAACCATTTTGGTGTGCGCAAAACTGCGTGGTTTTCCTGGATTCTGGCGCAAATGTGGGCTTTTCGGCTACCTTGGATTTTCTAAGCCCACAGCACCAAATGTTGTAGCCTAATAATTTAAACGTGGGTCAAGACATCCGACAAGCCCCCCCGCCTGACTGCACTTTGATTTCGAGTCGAGGGGGAGTCGGGTTCAAAGGATGTTTTGATCCACGCGCTGGTATGTCCGCATCATCTTCTTCCGATTCCGCAGATGGCACAGTTCAGCATCTTTTCCCATTCCGCAGATGGCGCAGTTCAGCATTTTTCCTTCATCAGGGTCGATCGATCAGTTCTCCTTGCCGGTCCTGTTGGGAGTATTGGGCGATACCCCAGGCCCCTCGGATCTTTTCTCTCGGCCCCCGGGTTGTCCTCCTTGGTCAGTCTCCATGGTTTCATCTCTTCTAGGATGACAAAGCAAAGCGGCAATACCTATTCGTAGACATTTCTCCCACACTATTGATATAGTGGGGCGGCATATACATTTTGTAAATCAAGAGACATTTACATTCTTATTTTAAAAAGTAAGATATAATCAGGAGACATTTGCATTCTGTTACTATATTTTTGATATGTGGAATATTTTAGGGTTGGAGTTTTTATTGATCTGGGGCGGCCCCCTCTGGGATTCCAGAGCATTTCTCCAGTCGTTGCAGAGTGCGCCTGGGATGGCAACACTTTAGCTGATTAATGTGGACCCACCTGCCAAACTACCTTTGGGGATGCAGATCTTGTAAGCGACTGGGGAGATCTTGTCTACAATTTCAAAAGGTCCCCTCCATGTAGGAAAACATTTTCGCTGTTTGGCCTGGTTGCTTTGGAAATTGTATAGATAGACCCGGTCTCCCACATTGTATTCTTTCCTGGTAGTTTTCAAATCGTTATGGGTCTTCATTCTATCAGCTGTTCTTTCTAGATTCCACTGAGCATAGGCAAAAGCATGTTGAAGGTGTTTCCTTAAATTCTCCACATACTCATGAGTTGTGGAGGCATTTATCAATGTCTGCTCTTGGGTCCTGTAGAGCAAATGCTGGGGAATCACCATCTTGCGTCCAGTCATCAGCTCAAATGGTGACATTTTAGTTGCAGATGAAGGGGTAGATCTGATGGCCATTAGGACCAGAGGTAATCGGATATCCCAACTTGGCCCAGAATCTGCCACAAAATGTTTTAAAATGCTCACAATGGTTCTGTTGTATCTCTCCACTGCACCAGAAGAGGCTGGCCGGTAAGCAATATGTAGCTTCCTTTTAACCCCCAGTATCTCCCACATCTTAGTCATTACTTCGCTGGTGAAGTGGCTACCTCTGTCTGACTCAATCCTTTGGGGTAGACCAAAACGTGAAAAGATGTGGTTGAACATCAGGGCAGCTGCTGTTTCTGCCTTGCAGTTTGGGGCCGGGAGACATTCCACCCATTTGGTAAATAAGCATGTCACCGTCAACATGTACTTATTCCCCCTAGAGGAGCGAATCACAGGGCCTATGAAGTCGACTTGCAAATCTGACCATGGCAGTGTCATCTCCCTCTTTTGGAGAGGCACACAGTGTGTGAGGGATGTTGGCTGAAATTGTGCACACACAAGACACCCCTTCAAGTATTGGTCGAGGTCCTGTCCAATGTGTGGCCAGTATGCAACCTCTCTTAAGATCTCAAGTGTTGTATGAAACCCCCTATGACCGGCGGTGGCCGCATCATGGGCGTGACTTAACATCAGGCTTCGGAATGAGGTAGGGACCACCCACTGATCATGGCCAGCTTGGGATTTCCTTACCAACAAACCGTCTTGGATTCGGAACATTTTTGGACATTTCATCTAAGGTCCTCTTTCCCAATGTAATCAGTATCTGTCAGGGGAAAGTTCTCAGGGTCCTCAATATGTTGGTAAAACTTACCAATTATTGGATCTCCCTTCTGAGCTGTGATCAAATCAGCATCTGGGGTCTCCTTACTCCATTGTGCAGTTGAAAGATCATTGTGAGCATGTGTCTGGGACCTAGTGATAGCAGTGACCTGGATTTCCCCCAACAGAGACACAATCTCTATTAGATTCCCTTGGATGGCCCCGGTTTTGGCCAGCTGATCAGCTAAGTCATTTCCAGTTTTGTCTGGTCCCTCTACTTTGGAATGACCCTTGATCTTTTTCCAGTAGATGGTCATCCCATTCACGGTGACCAGATCATCAACGTTTTGAATTAACTTCCCATGTTTTAAGGGTTTGTTATTAGCTTATAACATGCCTCTGGTTTTCCAATTAACCAGGTGCTCCACGAACCCGTTCCGTACATAATCTGAATCTGTGATTATGACCAGTTCGTGGAGTTGATGTTGGACAGCAGTGAGGATGGCTTGATACACAGCCATCAATTCTGCCACCTGGCTAATTCGGGGACCAATTTTGTATCCTGCGGACGGTTCTGGGGACTCATTCACCCATGCATTCCCTACGCTGGCCACAAGTTCTTTTTCCCCGTTGTTGTCAACATGGTAAGAGCATCCATCCACATAGACAGTGGGCACTCCCTCACACTTGTCTTCTTCAAAGACTTTGTGTGGGGAATTAAGGTATGCCTCCATGTTGTCCTTGATTTTTAGACTTTCGTCCTCGAGACAGTTTTCTCTGGCACAATCATGCAAGTAAGCCAGACCTTGCGCGAGGGGACTCTTCCTGTTTTGGCCATATCTGGCCTCTACAGGAAAGCTTTGCATTGATAGAATCCAGGAAGTAATTTGGGAATTACTCACATTTCCGGCCCGGATTCTGTCACTTTGGAGATATTGCAGAGGCTGGTGTGGAGTCTCCACTATGATGTGTTCCCCCTGAATAAATGGGCGGTAATTATTCAATGCCCACACCATTGCCAGGAGTGCCTTCTCACAATCGTTGAATTTTTTCTCCACAGAGGATAAAGTTTTACTCGCATAGGACATTACTTTATTGACCTTGTCATGCTTTTGATATAATACTGCAGTCAAGCATGTATTAGAGAACCCTGTCTCCAAGAAAAACTCCTTGTTTCTGACAGGGTAAGCTAGGCAGGGCGCTTGCGAGAGGCTTCTTTTGGGCTGTCTTACTGCCTCGGATTGTTCTGGACCCCATTCCCACTTGACCCCCCCCTTCAAGAGGTGAATCAGGGGTCTGGTGATCTCTGCGTAGCCCTCAATGAACTTTCTGCTGTAATTAGTCAGTCCAAGGAGGCTCCTTAGTTCCCGCAGAGTTGTGGGGTCTTTCAGTTTCTGAAGTGCTTCCACTTGCTTTTCCTGGGGACAGAGACCCTGAGGAGTAATCTCATGCCCCAAGAAATTAACACGGGTTCTACACCACTGTGCTTTCTGAAAGGAAAGTTTTGCTCCGGCGGCCTTGAACTGTGGCAGAACATAATGGATCTCCGCTATGTGTTCCTCCACAGATGAACTTTTGATGAGGACATCATCTACATAAGCCAGGATACCCCTTGCACACAGGTGGGGCATGGCCTTATGTAGGAAAATGTTGAATTCATTGCCGGAGTTGAGGTATCTGAAGGGAGTTCGGGTCCATGTGTACTGCTGGCCCCCAAAGGTAAAAGCCAGCTTGTATTGGTCCTCCCTTCTGACAGGCACAGTCCAGTATCCATTGGTCAGGTCTATTGCAGTGAATACCTGTGACCACTGGATCTGGGCCAGCCCTTGGTCAATGTAGGGAAGAGGCCATCGGGAAGTATGAACCTGTTTGTTGAGCTCCCTAAGGTCGGCGCAGAGTCTCCACTGGCCGTTTGGCTTCAATATTCCCAGCACCGGATTATTGAAGGTGCTGTGAACTGGACGGATTATTCCCCGGGACTCAAGGTTCTTAATTATTTCAGTAAGGGACTCCATGGATGCGAGAGGCAAGAGATATTGCTTCACAAACACTGGAGTCATGCCAGGGTCCGTGGGAATTGTTGTTGTGTGGATGCCGGTGCGACCACAGTCATATGAGTCTACTGCAAAGAGATCTTGGAAATCCAAGAAAACTTGTTTCAACTTTTGCTTCTGTTCCAGCGTCACACAGGCATCAGCTAGGTTGACTCTCTCTTCCACCATCTGCCTGAAGCCTGGAAAGACTTCTGGTTTTGCTGTCTCAGCGGCCTCCTCCAGCTGGGTGGAGAAGACCCTGGTCAGGGTGTTGATTTGGACTGGAGGCTTCAGGTGGGAAAGGCAGCCCTCATGGACCTGGAAAATCACCTCATCCCTTCTGAAGTCACAAGTCACATCTTCCTTACCATAAGGGCAGGACGTGTACACCAGGAAGTTCCCCCCATGCCGGGTAAAGATCCTGTCTGGTGTTGTATTGTCATCACTGTCACTGTCAAAACAGTCCTTGGGGATTGGTCCTAACAGTTCATTTCCTAAATCAATGGAGAAATGTTGGTCATCAACTGCCATTCCAATAATGGTGCCTGCGGCTAGAGTAATACTCTTTAAGTCGCTGTTATCCCCCTCTATTGGAATGGTGTCATGTTCTATGTTGAGTAATGGTGTTGGGTTTACCCCCAGCCCTTGCTGTTGGAGAGAGGCATTTAGATGAATATAAGCATCAGGGCTTTTCAATGTTTGTCCTCTTTTAACTTTCACTTCCAGGGAGAATTGTCGAGTCGTTTCTGGGATGGTGACTTCCTCTTTAATCTGAATTTCAACTGCATAAGGTAGCAATTGAGCTAACCTAAATGCTTTTTCTGGATCATCAAAGCCCATGGGATTATCCGCTAATCGGGACCAAGCTTTGAAGTTTATTAGGTCAGAACTAATGGCAAAGCGATTGAGAATGTCACTGCCTAAGTAAAAGGATGGCAGTGACATCTCGCATGACCCAAAAATGATGGACTATGCTCTTGTTGCCAATGGAGATTTTGAGCATACACCTGCTTGGCAGGAGATGTTTGGAATTGGGTGTTTCCAGATCCATTTCCCATTCTATCAGTTTGAATGTGGGAATGGCTGGGTCTTTTGGGAGTTGGCGGAACATGGCTTCGCTGATGAAGTTCTTACTGTTGTTCACACCCACTTGGGTGAGAACAGAGCCCTTCCCATCATTTAACTGAACAGGGATGAACAACTGCTCTCCAATTTGCTGAATATCAGCCAGGCTCTGAGCTGATTTCACATCTTTCTGGGCTATTGGAGTGGGAATGTCTGATTGTGGATTAGTAAAGAATTTCAGAGTGTTTCCTTCCAGTTTAAGGTGGAATACCACCTTATACTGGAAGCAAGGTTGATTTTCAGAAATAGAGAGGACCCCCCATCACCAGTCTGTTGTCCTACTGCTATTACTGTCACATCTGGAATTTGGTTGTTCTGGAAGTGAAATTCTACTTGGTCAGATTTTTGTTCAACCATGTGGCAGGTGCCGTTTAAACTAACATAGTTGACGCTCTGTTTTAATTTTATTGGTCGGCTAGTCTGGGTCCAGAGGACCTTGTTTACGCAATCTATTAGGGGTGACAACCTTCTCAGGAGGTCATTCCCTAGTAAACAAGGGGTGCCCTCTGGAGTCACTACTATGACCGGGTGTTTTACCTTGTGTCGGCCAATTTTAATGTCCAAATCTGCAGTCTCCTCGACGGGAATTTCCTTCCCGCCAAAGTTCTGAAGTTGTCCAGGAAGAGAGGTGAGAGGAATTCGGTAATTCTCCCCCCTTCCTGCATTTAGTTCATCAAAGGCCCTTTTGGACAGAAGGGTAGTTTATGATCCAGTGTCCACCAGTGCCAAAATTGTACCCTGCCCCTGTACTTGTACCGGGGCATAGTATCTTCCCTCCTTCTCCTCAAGGGGGCACAGATAATGCACATTTTTGGACAACTGGTGGGCTAATTTTCTGGTTTTGGACATTGAGAGAGAAGAGATTTGGGCAGAGTTCGGCTGGGAGTTTTGGGAATCTGAAAGAAAAAGTTGGCAGTTGGATAGTGATGCGATTTTGGATTCCCCTGGTTCCGGTTCTGGGCCATCCCCGCCTTTTTGGAGGCAGTCACCAGGATGTGTTTGAACCAGGGGTTTTCGGTATTGTTGGTTTTGGGATAGAATGATGGGCGGCGTCAGCTCAATCCCCACATCTACCCAGTCTATGGATGCGGTTTTGGGGTCCCCTGTTTCCGGTTCTGGGCCGCCCCCCCCCCTTTTTGGAGGCAGTCACCAGGATGGGTTTGAACCAGGGGTTTTCGGTATTGTTGGTTCTGGGACAGAAAGATGGGCGGCGACAGCTCAATCCCCACATCTACCCAGTCTGGGTTGGAATCCCTTGGGACCCATTTTTCCTTGGGAGGAGTTCCCCCATCTCTGAAGGAGAAGATCCTTTTCACAGGATCCTCTGAGGATCCCTCTCCTTCAAACTGGAAGATCTGTATTTCTTCCTCAAAATGGGTCTGTTTGGGTACTTTGTTTCTCCTACCCCCCCTCTGCTCCTTGGGTGGCAGACTTTCAGGGACAGGAGATTTTGTTTCCGGTTCCTGGGTTTCCAGGGGCTGTTTACAAGTGGGGAAGGAAGCTTCCTCCAAGGCTTTACACCCCCCTTCCCCTTGTGCCTCCTCCCTGGGAACCGGTGGGTTATCGGGGTACTGCCCCGTCATTGTTCTGGAGCACCAGGCCCATAGTTTGGGGCATTCTGTGGCGGCATGCTCGTCTGAGGGTTCTGTTGAGCCCTTAGCATGTGACCCAGATCCCGTGCCATATTTTGGACCTGGCGCTCTAACTGGGAAACCCGCTCAGGCTGATACAGGGTTCTGTTTTCTCCCCTGGGCTGATCCCGGGAAGGGTAGCTATCCCTTCTCTGGTAGTACCCCAGGTTGGGAAGATTTGGGTGCCCCTCCACCCTTGGCCTCACCTCTCCCGGATTAGGTGGTCTGGGCACAGGGAATTGGGGAAAGAAGGATGGATGATTTTGGGGCTGGAAGTTGGGTGGGTACCTGGGGAAAAAGTTCTGCCCAGGGTTTGGTGAATTTCTGCCCTGCTGTGGGAAGTTAGGAGGGAAGTTCCCTGGGTTGGGTGCTGGTTGGATCCCCCCCCTTGGGCTGGAGGGGTCCACACATACCCCAGGATGGGCCGGTTTCCCTTGTAGCGGGGACTTACATAGTCAGGGGAGCGAGGGACCCCATTTGTGGGACTACCTCCTTGACTCCCTGTCTGTGACTGGCCCGAGGGCCTTCTGGGCTGAGAATTATTCGGTGCAGGCAGGTTTTTAGGCCCCCCATCTCCAAATCTAAAATGGGGCAACCTTTACCTCTGCCAACTTGTCAGCAGCAGGGGTGCTGGTCGATTTGGGGCTTTTCTGAGCGTTATTTTTATTTTCTATGGGCTTCTGCACCTCATAGATCCGGGTAGCCTGTTCAATGACCCAGTCTAGTGACCTTTTCTCGCGAAAATCTCTCACTAGCTGGGTCATTATGTATTTGGGTAAGGCATGGAAAAAAGTGTATACAAACTCTTTACTGTTTGTGCGCACCCTTCTGGTAGTCTGCGCAAAGGCACGCTTCAATTCCTGCACAAATTCTTGTGGGGCTTGATCCTCCCCACATTGCAAATTGTAGGCTGCCTTGCGAGCCTCTTGGGGATTTCTGTGCACAGAAAAATGTTTCAAGATGGCCGCCCTATAGGTGGACCATCTTGAATGGTTTTGGTCCTCGAGCCCCATAAAGAAACTGGAGTATTCTGGGGAGAATGCCCACTTTACATATTGAATGCAGCTACTGCTGTCTTTCAAATGGAAAGTCTCCATCATTTGCTCGTAAAGCTCCAAGTTTTCCCAAACAGAATACTTGGCGTTCTTGTGATAAGGGGTTGATGACACTCCTTATTTCCGTAATCTGTTTTAAGGGGTCCTTAAGCAAGGCCCTTTTTGCCTTATTGGTCTTTTTGGTTTGGGTAACCCTGGTCCATTCATCCTCTGACTCTGAAGCACTGCTCCCAGAGGTGTTTGTCTGATCTTCCAGGTTTTCCTGGATTTTGCGAGCCTGGGAATGGCTGGCAGAATGTGGGGACCTGGTCTCCTGTGTCCTGTGACGTTCAGAGGAGTCTTCAGATTCCTCCTTGCTACCAGGATTTGATGAGTACCCCTGGCCTAACTGGGCAGAGGTTTTCAGAATGCCCTTAGAGGGCCTACTCTCCCAGGGTTCCCCACTAAATTGCACTGTACTTAGGCGCCCATACCCAGATGCCCGCCCATCCATTCCTGGGTGGTACTGGCCTACGAGCCCCATACTTTTGGCTGGCTGGTAATCTGCCATCCCCGTGGCCCTGGGCTCATGTGCGCCATGGGACATGGGGGTGGCAGAGTCCAAGGACTGGGAGAGATGAAGGCCTCTGGTACTAGGGCTCCTGAGGTTACTCTCAGGTGTTTCCCTTTCCCAGCGAACCTCATCTCTATCGGCCGCTGCTCCCTGTTGCCATGCAAGAGCCTATGCTTTCAGTTCCTCAGTTAAGGCCTTACTAGACTATATCAGTCTCTCCTGCATGGCTACCTGTTGCTGGAGCCTATCATTGTGCTGACAGAGAGCCTCATTTTCTCTCTGTGCCTCCTGGTTGGTCCTGGAATACTGGGCCACTCTTTGCTGCAGGAGGGTTACCTCCTGGGTCCCATCCCTACATTATTTTTTTTTTATTGTATATGGTAAAAAAAAAACTTTACAAATTTGATACAGAATTTATCACATAATATAAAACAATTTAAAAATCATACATTGAACAATTATTTTCCTATAAATTGATATTAAACATATAAAAGAATAGCTTAGAACAATGAACGTTACATAATGCTAATTCACATTCTTTTTTTTTTTTTTTCTTAAATATCAGATTTCACAAAATTTCAATTCATTCAGTTTAGAGTCGATATTTGTTAGGATCTGTGTTAATCTTATAAAGAATTTAGTACTATTGCCATTCATACATTTTTGCCATAGTGCCTCACGAGACAAAATTACGTCAGAATCCAAAACATTGCCGAACCTAGATTGACGCAAGTCTTCAAAAAATGTACAATATATGACTAGATGGAGGGTCTCCAAGACCTTGGCATGGTTACAGAATCGACATGATCCAAACATAAACTTTGCATCACATTTCCCCCATTGGAGCAACTTTTCATTAGTATGATACAAGTTGAGTTTGAAGCGAAGATATAACCTTCGAGCAACAGAGGATGGAAATTGCATAATGTATTTCAACCTCTCCCCCCACTTTCTTCTATACTGGGCATACTCATAATAAGAACTATATAGCCCTATTCTGTCCGCTTGACAGCACCAGTAATATAAGTGCAATTTGCGTTTACAGCTTGGTAGTCCCAAGTCTTCTTTCAGAATTCCCAATACTGTCATTAAATCATTCATTTTATCCGCATAATCAGTTAATGATCTCACACTCCCTGTTTTCAGCAGGTTTTTTAAGTCTTCATAAAGAGAATTGCACGGAGGGTCAAGTATTTTAGCATAATTGTTCAGCAATCGCCAGTTCCGTTTAGCGGATAATGGTAGGAGACCCAGTTCATGTCGAACAATGTCATTCGGCACAGCGAGGGCTAAACCAAGTACCTTTTTCCATATTATCCCTTGAGCTGTGTCCAGTATGTCATCAACCTCATATAAACACACATCAGTTAGGTAAATAATCGTTGACTCAATTTTTAAGAGATAAAACTGTATAATCGGCAGAAGTGAAAATTCACAATATTTGGCAATGATTATACGCATTTGTGATATTAAAGGTTTGATTCTGGTTTGTATTTTTTCCCACCACCAGGATTTAGAAAAGGCATCAGTTAGGGGATATCCCAGATATTTCATCTCAGATGCTATTTCAATATGTCTACCATCAATCGACCAATTATAGGAACACTGTTTTTTTTCCCATCATATAATATATTAATCGATGACTTAGAATGATTTACTCTTAAGTTATGAGAGGCAGCAAAGATGTTAAATGCATTAATCTTATGCTGTAGACCAAAGGGGGTTTTGTCAAAAATTAGGATATCATCGGCAAAACCAATGTAGTTAATTTTAAGGCATCCTAACTTAATCGGGTAGACAATTTCATATGCTCAACAATCCTCTACATCACATATATATAAGTTATACAAGACAGCTGCCAGTGTGCAGCCCTGTTTTAACCCAATTTTAGATGGAATAGGTTCAGTAAGGGCACCCTCCTTATTTAGTCGTACTCTATAACTGGTATGTGAGTGTAATAAGGCAATGAGCGCAACTAAATGACGCGGTAAGCCCATCGCTAGCATCTTAGCCCATAATAAATCTCGTAATACTGTGTCGAATGCAGAGCTTAAATCTAACGCTGCAATATAGACAGCTCCTAAATGATGGTGTTTTGAGTTCTATTGAATATGGGATATTAAGGTGTCATTTAGGGAACAGCCCATACGACGTCTGAACCCAGTCTGTTAATTTAACAATATAGAGTTCTTTGTCATAAATTCCTGAAGTTCTTCGAGAATTAATAGACAAAAAACCTTAGAAGAGGAATCTGTTAAAGCAATAGGTCTAAAGTTAAGAGGGTCATCTATTGGACCTTTTTTATGAATGGGAATGACAATAGCAGAGCACCATGATTTTGGTATCTCTTGTAGAAAGAAGATGACATCAAATCTATATTTTAAGATTATTGCCCACAGATCAGTGTCAGATCTATAAAGGCATGCAGGAATGCCATCAGGGCCAGTAGCCCTCAAAGGATTTAGCTTCATGATAGCCCTGGATATATCTTCATGTCCCCAAGATGACATTATAGGTATGTCCTTACCAATGTCAAATCTGGGATAGTTTAGGAATTGATTCGGCATATCATATTTAGATCTGATGAAATTAATCCATACATTAGCTGATATACCATTTTCCATTGGACCATCATTGCATGCATTCAATGTCCTCAATATTGACCATATTTTCTGTGTATCACTCTTGAGCAAATTATGCATCATATAACAATTATCTTTTAAGTAGAGTTTTATTCTTAGATTATTCACCGCAGTTTTATAACTATGGAGAATGTTCTTTTTTAAATAATAGTTGTCATGCGGTTCAAGTGCCAATTTCGGGAGTTGTCGAATCTTATAGTTCTTATTCTGCTTTAAACGGAAAATTTCAATATTAAAGACATGTAAATGATGTTTTTTGCACGTGATCGAATTTTTTTTCCTTAACATCGAAAGAAGATGATAATCAATCC
This sequence comes from Ambystoma mexicanum, assembly GCF_040938575.1. Taxonomy (NCBI): domain Eukaryota; kingdom Metazoa; phylum Chordata; class Amphibia; order Caudata; family Ambystomatidae; genus Ambystoma; species Ambystoma mexicanum. Next base: position 113,555,689 of record NC_090923.1, read on the forward strand.
TTTCAACTAATAGTGTATCAACACTACTTGGATCTAGACATAAGTCAGTCACAACCCTGTTCATCGCCGGATCAGCTTTCATTCTCATTGTCAGCTGATGGCAAATAGATGGATTCCATCTTACAGAAAGGCCAACACGATCATTTTCAACTAACGTCAATACCTTGTTAGATTCGAAGAACCAACTGTTTATTCTCACTTTTAATGAGATTGCATGGTGATCACCAAAACCCAACTTATTTATAATAATTAGGTCATGGGAATTCTGCAAAGATGAAGATTGAAAGAAATGATCAATGTGTGAGTACAACTCTCCTCTTGACCATGTGTGAACAGGACCTTTTTCATCAGTGGGGACTACCTGAATGTCCCAGTTTTGGAAGAAGTCAACCCATTTTTTACCGTTCTTTATGGTGTTATTAGCATTTAGTAAATTCCGCCCCATACACATGTCATCATACAGAAAGGAAGAGTTAAAATCACCGCCAACCACAACACTCAAATGTGTTTGTCGGGCAAATGCATCTTCAAGAATTGCATCAAGTATACTACAAGCTTCAATAAACGTTATCTTACTCCTATTCCAGTATATACACATGATTAGAAAGGAGTTTTTACATGGTGTACCTGTAGTTAATTCAATAGCTATTACAAAAGCATCCTTATATACACATTTCGTGATGAATCTACAGGCATTGTGAACAAGGATTGCTAGCCCCCCTGACGGTCGGCCCTTCTCCCCTCTTAACGCAGGCTGAGTATAACAATCATACCCTTGCAGATTAAAGTGGGTCAAGTGCATAGTTTCCTGGAGTAGGATAACAGCGAGATAGGCCTTAACATCCACTGTACTCCACCATCTATTAAAATTAGCTAATCCACAGCTGTTCCAGGAAAAGCATTCAAAGGGTTGATCTTGCTGCGTAGGACTAGGGTGGTGCAGCCAAGACGGGTGCAGTTACTACTGTACTCTGATTATTATACACCAACAGGGTTGCAGCCATAGCCAATATCTGTTTTACAAACTCTTCGTTAATGTGAGGTGGTTGTATCTGCTCCATGTTTTGATTTACTATAGCAGTAATAGCAACCGGTTTTCCCAAAGACTTTTTGCCTCTGATTATAGTATAAAAGGCAGGGAGTTAGACCTACATATACAACATTTTCTCTTTGCTCCCAAACCAGTTTCATAATCAGCCTAGAATAAAATCCACAAGTCATCCTATCATTCTGGATAGTAGCCAATCTAACCCAGTCAATATCCTCCGAACCAATTGTTCTCAGACAAGGGATGGTATGGAAGGCTTTCAAAAGTGAAGAACGATTCAAATTGTGTTTAATATTGATTTTTGGATCACTTTCCCAACCCAATATAAAGGGTGGGTCTTTAATAAAATCAAAGTCATGGACGATATCATTTTGTTTAGCATTTAGGCCAGTTGTTATACCATCTATAGGCGGGACCATCATGTTCATAGGTAACCCAGAAGCCTGTACATTGTGTTTCACAATATTACTAGATGACAGTTCATTATTAATAGGCAACGCATTCATATTGTGTGTTAACCGTTTTGATTTTGCTGGATCATTGCCCAGCACACCCATCATCCATGGCTCATCACCTGTAAATTTAACAACTGTACCTTCATCCACTGTCTTCAACTCAGTTTCACTTGTTCCTGTTTTAATCATTTTGCTTTTATTACAGGAAGTTTGCTTATGAGAAATAGGGTAAAACTGAGAGAGAGACAGCTGTGACCCCCCAGTCAGGATACCAAGTTGGATCGGACTATTTGGTGTTACAATTTTGCATTCCTTTATCCCCCCTTTTCCAGTAGTGGTCTTGCTATCGTTCTTTTCAGACCCTACTTTATTGGTTGCCTTATTCTGTTCTTGGTTAGTATTAGGACGATTTAAGTCCAATAAAGCTTTCGATTCATCATCTAACTGAGAGAGGTCAATGACCGCCTCATTCTCTGACATAGTAGTCGGATTTTTGGTGGGGCAGTTGACGCTGCCCTTGCTTGTTTTTTTGTCAGTGCCAATGCTTTAGCCCTCCTTTTCATTGCCCTCCCAGCAAGTCTCTTTTCTTTACTTGTTAGAGCGGTCTAATGCTTAGGTAGGACATCATATTCTTTTTGATCAAGTTGAATAGATGAATTGCTGACCAGACACTCTTCAGAAAGATCAATCAGATCAGTCAGTGGGGAGGGACTATTTAGTTCTATAAAGTTGTCACTCGCCTCCTCTGTAAGAATAGGGATCTGACTCAAAGAAGGTACAGAACCAGAGGCAACCTTCAATTTTCTCCAGATGACATTCAATCCTTTGAACAGAAGTTAACACTTCAGATATTTCTTCAACATTCTCTTCGGTCTGTGTATAAGTCGAGTGTTGAGTAATTGGTATCAACACACTGGCAAAGGATCGTGTTTGTTTTTGTGGGATGCCAAAAATCCCATCGAATTGGTTCGCACTATCAACCATGATCTTCCTGGTAGTATGTCTTTCAGATAGGGTGGCCACAGCATCACATGCAAACAGAAGACCTTCAATTCTGTTAGTTTTATTTGTGAGTTCACCAATTGCTGTTCTCATGATACCAATCTCATAATGCGAGCGCTCATGCCCTTTGTCAAGTAGGTCCAAGATTCTCGCCAATACCGGGAAATCAGGACTTAGTGATGGTACATAAAGAGTAATATTCTCTGAGGGGACCTCGTTATCAGAGATTTCCTTATATCTATCATTCAGGCTTGATTGAAATTCCTGAATGTCTATGGTCATTCGTTCATTGAGTGCAATTTGAGCACTCTTTGCATTTGGGGAACTTACCATAGGTTTGACAAGTGATGCATCTGAGATGTAATCAGTTTCCCATACCAATTTGGACTTTTCACCACCCAGAACATCAGAGTTATAATTAGGTAGAGTGTTATTATTATTATTTTTTTTCTTTTTTTTGGCAGGAGTGGTCAACATAAATACGTCCTCTCGTCCAACCAGTCGTTGATTAACTGGCGTGGAAGGGCCAAGAGAAAGACGTATACGTTTACCAAGTTCTGCCTCAATTGTCGGGCCCATCAATGAACAATCAACCGTATCATCATTGTTAATTACATTGGTAGGACTGTACATACCATTGTCACACGTTTGTGACAGAGTAGATTGAGAAGGGCCCATTTGGTTACTGTTGTTTAGGTCCTTTAACTTAAATTTCGTGTTTGTTAGAGTACTATCAGAATCATGATTGGGGCAATGTATCAGGATGGGCACATTAAATTTAGAAGTAATACCCATTTCTTCCAGAGTCCTAAGTCTTACATCTAAAGGTGGAATGATTGAGGTTACACCTATTTGTTCTTCAGCATCTAGTCTTATGACCTCTGATGACATAGCAGGAGGCTCGGGTAATGGTGCAGCAGATAGTACAGGCCTGGTCTCATGATCAGTATTACTGGACATTGCACTGCTTTGTAAATCATTCAGTTTCATACCACTTCTTAACCCATTCACCATTCCGAAGCAAGCACAAAAGATAGTAATATATTGCTTATTTACAGAAGGGAAAAATGGAGGAAAACAATGAAGTGGAACACAATGCTCTTAACAGCCCGCAGGTCAGTCAAATGCTTTGGAATATTGTTGTTAACAATCCCGTTGCTCAATGCACACAGGTTTTTACTTGATAGATAGAATGGGGGCTCCTTACTTCCGCCGCTCCGCCGAACAGCCCAACAGCCACACTTCCGGAGCACTTCGGATGCGCGAGCGAGATGCGCGTGCACCGGTGCTTTTGAGGAAGAAGTTGTGGGAGGAGAGCGGGCGGGAGGTGGGAGACAAGAGGCGGAGCAATCTGGGCAGGGCTGAGAGAAAGGAAAGAGAATAGGGAGTGGGTTACACCCTCACGGCTCAGTAGGACACAGCAAAACCCACGGCAAAACCCACGGTTTTGCAAGTTAACAATAATCACCTAAGTGAATTCCCAATGGAGTGTGAACAGTCACTCAGCAGCGCGAGCTCTTCCAGCAGCGCGTTACACGGCAATGCAAGCTTCCTCTTGCTGACGCCGTGCAGTAACAGGGTAGTCGCAGACCAGTCACAGGAATCACCAGTCCAAAAGCTCCCAGCCCAACAGCCACACTTCTGGAGCACTTCAGATGCGCGCCATCCCTATTGGCCTGTTCCTTTCTTGCCAGAGCATCTTCCACCCTCCTGGTGTGCTCTAACAAGTTCTGATGCTCTTTTTGGAGGTCACCCAGTCGCAGGAGGGCCAGGTGATTTTCTTCAATTTTTTATTTTAATTGGCAGACTTCCTGGCCTAAGGTGTCCCTTTCCTGACTAAGAGCCTGCATCTGTGCCGCCAGGTCGTCCCTCTGCCTTTTAAGGGCCCCAGCTTTCTGGCACTTTTCTTCAAATTCTGTCGGGGTATCCAGGTCTTTCAGGATCAGTTTGTTGCTCTCTGTCTTCTCCCTATCTAGGTGGCTTTGCAGGGTGACTACCTGCTCTGAGCATGCCCTATTGAAGTCCAGTTGTTGCTCCAGCTTTTTCTGGCTCTGCATTAGGGCGTCCAAACCTTCTTGGTACTCCTTCTGCAAGGCCAGAAATCTGTTATCCTGGTCAGACTTTTCCTATTGCAGGATACCCATATCCTCTTTTATTTTAATGATATACTGCCTACTATCATTTTCTGACTCCTGGCTCCTCTGCAGCCTCTGCTCGGAGGATACCAGGTCAGATTGGGCCTTCTCTAATGCCATCAGTTGCCTATTTGCCAGATCTTGGCCTTCAGCACATTTGTCTTGTATGGCTCCCATATATAAATATAAATATGCCGCTACCCTGGCAATCTTATTGTGCTCATCCTTGGCCTTAGGGGCCATATACAGTTCACTCATGGCCACATGTAAGGGACCCTGATCTCTCCATATATCTGACCCTGTTTCAGTGATCTGGGGTGCGATTGCCTGCAACCACACCACCTGGTCAAGGTAAGCCCACTCACCTCTCACAAATAACTTATGTAAGAGGTGTTCTCTCGCTATTTTGATGTCTACCAGTATCGTCATCCTGGAAATTGATTTCCTTCCTGACTTACAGAAGTTAGTATTTTATTTTGCAAAACAGACCGTTTCCTTAGAGCGTTCCTTTGAGGAGTGTTTTACAGTGTAATACAGCGTGGTGATCCAACAGTATTTATGTATCCTATCAGTTAGCACACTGTATCAAGCTGCACAAGTGATAGATCTAATCCAGATGCCCCAGCTCGAGCCCCAAATCTGTTCAGTGACTTCAATTCAGCAATCCCACTAAGTCAGTGCCTCGTCTGGGACGGCCAAGGGAAGCCCTTATTTATATATTTTTATGACAAGTTATAATCTGGATGATAAACCCTTATATAACGCCCCTCTCTTTGAATCCCCCTGATCTCACTGAGTCAAGAAGTAGGTTTGTTTTGCAATTTAAAAGGTTTATTGAGAAAGTAAACATTATATATATATATATATCACACTTTTATGAATAAATTAATATTTGATAGCACACTTAGGCATTTGATAGTGATCAACAATGGATGATGTTACACTTGCACACTGATTTAATTACTTAGGAGTTAGTATAGGGAGGATAAGGTAGCTGAGAATACTTTTATGATTTCAAGGAAATGCAATGATGAATAAAAATGCAGTTCAGAAATAAACTGATAGGGTTTCACAAGAGATAATATGTTCACTTTTCCCCTTGTGGCAATTTACTCCCCCCCCCCTTTATGCAATATAAAAAGATGGAAAGAAGAGCACACAGTTCTCAGGAATACAATCAAATGTAGTTGAGTTCCCCCCAACAAGCTTAGATCACAGGGATGATTTTAAAACACAGGCAAAATACTTTAAAAGTGATTTTTCAAAGAATGGAAAAATATGCAAAAATGATTTTAATTCCCGATAGGCGATTCAGGGTAGGTGACAGCTACTTTGAATTAGTTCAGGTCAACCTAACAATGATTAATGAGGGATTATCAGGTTGAAAACGAATTTCAGCAATGCAAGCAAAAGCAGCTATTTTGACAGAAAACGAAATTGAGCGAAATGACAATTCGCAGCAATTTAGACGCATGCGTCGAGCGCGATTACGGAAAAACTATAAGGAATAGAAAGTTGGTTTTAGGCTTGTTGGAAAGCTCAGATTATTAGCTTTAAAAGTTAAATCTCGTTCCTAGCACGTACGGATCAAAAGATAGGGACGTTTTTGTGGAGGTAGATTTTCAGAAGTAAAATTAAAGTTTCAGAATGACACGTTTTTACAGATTTGAGGTCACAGGATGGACACAAAATTCTAAATGCAGTTCTAGACAAGTTGAATAGATGGGATAAGATTACTTTAAACTAAGAGATGACTATGCACAGTTCTGGCTGGATACTCACTCCTAATTTTGGACAGGAATGCAACTTCGTCACGGATCGGGTCACGGATTGGACTGCGGTTCTCTCTCCGGACAGTCTCTGGCAGCGGTTCCGTTCACAGCGTGGCCTCGGGTCTGTTCTGCGGTTCAGGATCTCTGATTCTGGTCTGGTCTCTCTGGATACAGCACTGCTTTCTGAGTCTGCTACCGGTTCTGGCAAAAGTTCTTGGCAAAGAATCCAACAGCTCGCCCGGCTGTTGTATAGTTTGGTTAGGTTGCTGGATTCTGAAGGCATGCTGAGAAGAGTTCAGCTGTTTGAGTTAGGCCTCTCTGCTTTAGGTTCTGGCCTGGTTCGGGATCTATCTGGAGTTGAGTTCTGGATCTCTGGAGATTGTCTGGATTTTGAAGTCGTCCAGCAAAATGCTTCGCAAGAAAGTGGAAAGTGAATTCCCTTCCTGGGTTTCAATGACTCCTTTTATGTCTTTTGAAAATGGGTGTGTGTGTGGGCATAACTAAGCCTGCCTCTCACAACTTATCATTGGACAAGCTCTCCTCTCTCCCTTGATTGGGGGAAGGAATGGAGTGCCATCAGGCATCAATTTTATGGCATACAGAAAGAACACTCCCCTTGTCAATTTGCACACAGATCTATTTTTGATCCAAATACATATTTATCTATGTACCATTTTTCTAATATTATATGTCCAGTTAACATATTTTCTGTAGCACCAAACCATCCGATCCCTGTCTTTGTAAGATGTCGTGTCCACTTATGACAGAATTCTGCCCTTTTCATCAAGAACACAACCTCTAATCTTTTCCAGAATGTACACAAACATGCACACGAAATGTGGGCATCAGATGATAAAGTGTCAGATTTTTAACATACAGACATTCGGAGTAATACCTCATTTTCCGCTACTACCCCCAGAACATACCACAGAGTCCTAACACCTCTTAAAATGTGCACAGAAAAATCACAAGAATAATGATATTAATTATATAATTTTGACAAGTCCGTACTATGAATTATCCATCTTTTTAAAATTATGCTCTGGCCCAGAGGGGTGTGGTTTCCCAAAGCACATGGTGGAATTTCTGGTTTGTCCACTTCCTCCAACTCAGGTTGCTCACAGAGGCACTGCTCCTCCCAGTTTCTTCCAAGAGGAAGCCATTTACGACCCCCCTAATTTAACATTTGCCTGAGCCAAGGAAGGCTCATTGTTCTGTTTCCCTGCTCCCAGGTGCTCCTCCCCTGATTCGATCAGAGAAGTGTAATCTCCTTTTGGTGGGAACAGCAGAAGGCAGCCAGGCCTGCAAATGCAGTTGCTGGGCAAGTTTCAACTCCTGTCGGGGGTAGTTGTCGGGCAGAATTCAATCTCTTTAAGCCAGGCTTCAGCTAAATGTCACTTTTTTTTCCAGTTTTCTTCATTCAAATCAAATTTACAATTTTTACACATGCAGCTAGAACGCTGATTCTAAGTTCAAAACTATGACCTTTAAACAGTTGCAGCCTATGTGACACTCAAAAGTAGGTCACTCATTTGTTTTAAACATTTCGATTTTAGTGGTTTTCAATCCAATTTCAGTTAAGCTGCTGACATCCACAGCTCAGCCAGTTGTGTTATAAACATTGTTTTGGGCTCTTCATCTTTCCAGATTTTGTATGCACACAAGACTACATTCTGCCAGATGTCTGCTGGTGTTCAGTGAGATTTTTGAATATCTTGCAATGTTTAAAATAGGCATTTTTAGCTTGCATTTCAGAGAAACAAAGGTGATTTCAAAGCGTTTTTTGAGCTAACACGCACTGCTGTTTTTCCTTTCGCACCACGTTTCACTCATGGCGTTTCTGGCCCATCACGCTCGCACTGGTGGGTGGCAGGTCAGGCGACCATTTTGGTGTGCGCAAAACTGTGCGGTTTTCCTGGATTCTGGCACAAATGTGGGCTTTTCGGCCATCTTGGATTTTCTAAGCCCACAGCACCAAATGTTGTAGCCTAATAATTCAAACGTGGGTCAAGACACCCGACAGAATACATGCGGGAGGGGTTGACTCCTCTCCACTCTAAGCTAGACGACATGAGTGGAACGATCTACTCGATCAAGGCACACATGGAAAAGACAGATGCCCAGGTCACAGAGGTCAAAAATAGAGTGAACACCACTGAGGACGACATTGCTTCCCTTCGGGCCGAGGTGAACACCCAAATCAGCAGAAAGAATGATGACCTTGAACCGCGCTCTAGGCGCAATAATATTTGTATTATTGGTGTACCTGAGAACAACATTGATGGTTCTATGGAGGAATACGTAGAACAAACTCTTCTGACCCTGTTGTATTCCCCCGAACTGTCTTCACAATTTGCCATTGAAAGAGCCCATTGTGCTCTCACTGCTAAACCTAAACCAGGAGCCCCTCCCCGTCCAATTATCGGGAGGGTTCTGAATTACTGTGACAGAGACGCACTGTTGCAAGCCATGAGATCCAAGGGCGAGATAATCTTGCGGTCCTCTAGAATTCACCTCTATCCAGATTTTTCATCTGCTGTCCAGCAAGAATGCAGACCCTTTCTATCAGTGAAGAAGAGACTACCCGACATGAGTGTGAAGTACCCCATGTTATACCTAGCCAAGCTTAGGGTCGAACGCGCAAACCAGATCCTCTTTTTCAACATCACCTTCATACATTCATTCTAGGTGCGGGGCCCTGAAGCAGTTGTGCATTACCTTGTGACTGTCCTATTGGCTACCCAATGTATCAGTGGCTCCCTCTCCATGGACCTAACTTGGGGGGACCCACGTCATCTATCCTTTATTGAACTGGTACCACTGGGCAGCGTCCGAATTCCTTTGATTTATGCCTAGTTTTTGAAACAGTGTATTGTCTCAGTGTTCATAAGCCACAGTGACCTAGTCTTTGTCCCAGCATGAGTGTGCTCATGTCTGACTGGTGCTAAAACCCCCAGGCGAAGTTGCCATAGGTTATGTATAGGTTTGATATAGGGATGGGGCTCATTCTTCCAATTGGGGGAGGGATGTGGGCGGGGGTGGATGAGGTTGACATTATTCCTCTGTTTGGGAGAGGGACCTCGTTGGGGATGGTGAGTTGGGGTGTTATGCGAGAAAATGCTTGACTACTGCAATGGATGTGGGGTATGGGACTATACCATCATAGACATTTCTATTGCATTGACTCATATTACATCACTTAGACTGTGCACGTAATACACAAGCCACCCTTTGGGAGTCATTTAAGGCCTACATCAGAGGCATAGCTATCTCCAAGGAATCGGGGATTCTCAAGACTATCCGTAGAGTAATTTCAATAAGCGAATCTACGCTCTCCTCCCTTGAGGTCCAATATGCCTACACTACTCCCCAACAACCCTTGCCAGCATCGGAGTCGAATTGGACAACTTCCGCGTCCATGCTGAAAGGGAGAGGAAATTCATAGACACCCCCGGACTGGCGAGACATTACGGGGAGGGTGAACGACCCGGCCGCGTGCTTTTCAGCCTCCTACGTCGTGAGAATTGATTGCCACACATCCCTGCTATAGAGAGGCCGGATGGCTCTCTGGCCCTCCTATCACAAGACATTAATGAACAGTTCTGATCGTTCTATTCGTCCTTATACACTAATACCGACACTATACCGGAATCAGACATAGATATATATTTGGAAGCCCTCCCTCTCTCTGTCCTCTCAGAAGACACTAGCATTGCCTTAGACTCCCTTTTGGCTCCCGAGGAAATATCTGAGGCCATCGACTCATTACCCTCAGGCAAAACCCCGGGCTCTGACTGCTTTCCCATTAAATTCTATAAGCAATATAAATCACGTTTGGATCCTGGCGCTATGGGAAGAATCCTGCACATTGGGTACGCTCCTGCTTACTCTTCGTGAAGCTATCATAACCGTTTTACTTAAGCCTGGTAAACCTCCAACCCAATGTGAGTCATAACGGCCCCTTTTGCTCATAAACTGCGATGTTAAGATCTATGCAAAGGTACTGGCCATGTGACTAACTCCCTACATGCCTCACATTATACATCCAGATCAGTCAGGATTTATCCCTGGCCGCTCCATCTCTCTCAACCTACGCCGCCTCTTTAACATCATCAGCAGGATCGACCCAGGCAGGGGCGTTGCTAGGGGGGGCTAAGCGGACTACAGCCCCTGATCTTTTGGTTGTAGCCCCGGATACAATCTCAGGAGCTACAGCCAAAAGACTAGCAAGCCCCCAGTGCCAACAGTTCCGACATCAGCTTAACCCCGGGTCTTTTCCAGACCTAGCAACTCCCCTGGACCCAGGCATTCATGCTGTGGCAGCGGCCCTCGATATGCAGAAAGCATTTGATTCTGTGTCATGGAACTACCTTTGGCGAGTGCTCATGAAATGCAATTTTGGGCCCCAATTTCTTTCATGGGTTAAACTACTGTACTCGGACCCTGCAGCCAGGGTTCGCAAGGAAGACAAGTATTCTCCTCCCTTTTGTATATCCCGAGGCACTAGACAAGGATGCCCCTTCTCTCCTCTAATTTTAGCCATCGCCATAGAACCCCTAGCAGATAGAATTCGGCAGGCACCCTCACACCGGGGTCTATGACTACTAGATGCAACTGATATTTTTTCTTTATATGCAAATTACTCCCTTCTTTTCATCCGTTCTTCTGAACGTAACCTTGCCCCGATCCTCGAAGACGTTGTACACTTTGGTGAACTTTCCGACCTTAAAGTTAATTGTGCCAAATCGACACCATTCTCACTAACCAACGCCACTCCCCCACCCCCGACCTCATAGGCTTCACTTGGACACAATCAGAAATTACATACCTCAGTGCAGTTGTGGCTCGCACGCACGACAGAGTCTATGAGTCTAACTACCTGAATTATTTAACCACACTTACAAAGAAATGCGAGGGCTGGCCCAGGCTCCCATTATCTCTCGCGGGTAAACTTGGCGTCTTGAAAATGGTGGTGCCCCCCAACTTCTTTATCGCTTTCTCAATCTTCCTTTGTGGCCAGGTAGAGATTTGTTTCGAACACTGATCCGCACACTTAATGAATTCCTATGGCACTCCGGAGCAGTCCGCCTCAAAAATGACACCCTGGCTGCCCCCGTGGAGTACAGGTGGCTTTGGCGGTCCCAACTTTGAGAAATATTGGCTGGTCGCACACGCACAATTTGCATTTTATTGGTTTGCCACCGAAAACCCCACGTTGCACCTACGGCTGGAGCGTCGAGCGGTTGGGGATTGCGACATCTACCCCTTAGCACTCTCTCCCACCAACCGCAATAGTAATCCTCTTGATCCAGTAGATCTCACATTTAAAGCATTTGTCAGAATCTGGACACTCTCTGACAGTCGTCACCCATTCCATGGCTGCCTACCTCTCTGGAACTTCCTCTCCGGGTTCCCCTTATTCCCCCTATCAGAGTCGCGCAGGTGGTCGGAGGTGGGCTTCGAAACCATCCGAGATGTCTTTATTGAGTGGACAGATCTACCGATAACCCTCTGGTGGGGCCCGCCTGCCTGGCTACAGTACTCAGCCCTTCATCGAATTCTTAAGAAGAGATATCCCAGTTTTCCCATCATACCCCCAGATTACCCAATTCTGGCTGAAATAATGAACACCATTAATACCAGAGGGAAAATCCCCAGACTATACTCTTTACTGCAATCTAAAGCCTTCCCCATGTTTGAGGCCCTGAGACAATCTTGGACCAGGGATCTGGAACTAGAGGTGACTGACCAGTGCTGGAAACGGATGTGTGCCCACACTCACGAAGTCTCGTTCAACTCCCGTTTTAAATTAATCCAATTTAAAATCCTACATAGGTACCACTACACCCCAATCCGGTTACAACGAATGTTCCCGGACCTCCCTCCCTTCTGACCCAGATGTAGATCCAGCGATGCAGCCTATATTCACATGATCTGGGCCTGTCCTTGCCTTACCCAATTCTGATCGGATGTCTGCTCCACAATCTCTACTATTCTAGACCATGAGGTTTCTCCTTCCCCGTTAATGTGCCTTTTCCATGATTTCCCCAGTCACCACCCTGATTCTCGAAGGTTTGCTGGTCTATGTATGCTACTTGCAGTACGATGCATTCTGTTATGCTGGCTCCGGCCCTGGGTACCTACACATGCACAGTGGCTGTCTGCTGTTACCTGGGCCTGCGACACAGAGGAGGCGTGGGCATTTCAAATGCTGCTAACAACTAGACCCAGGAATGTGTGGACACGATTCCGCTCTTATCTCACAGCTATATCCACTGAGTCAGATGACTCTACCTCTATACAGTCCTCCCTTCACAACAGACCTTCTTGAAAGTTATTTTTATATGTCATGCCATGTATGCTTAGGGACTAGCCATTACAGTGACGCCCTCTTGTTTAATATGTCATCGCTATGCACACTCTGTATATGCTCTAGCTGTAATTGATGATTGTTCCTGCGGCCTACCGTTCGGTTGTAATGTCAAGCACAAGAAAAAAAGTTTTTTTTTAAAAAAGTAACAATAATAATAACGTGTTTTTTATATAGTGCTTTACTCTAAAGCACTTTACATACGGCATATTTACACACATTACTATTATTACCCAATCGAAACTAGCACTCATTTATCAAGCTGAGAAGGATGAAATGCTGAGTTGGCCTTGCCAGGATTCGAACCCGTGACCTGCAGATCAAACACAGATCACAGCAACGGCCATTTAACCCACTGAGCTACCTTACTGGCTCATTTACTATTCGTGTATTGCATTTAAGAACGATTTTGGGATATAAATTTCTTTTTCGGATAGATGCAAGTTCTTTTTTCCCCTTTTTAGGGGTTAATGTAATTTAAATAGGTGCTGTGCCAACACTACTCTCCCACCACCTGATCTATTCCTGCTCAGAAAACCATTGTAAACTGTGAAGTTCTCCAAATCTGCTTCGGAATATCAACCCATTTATCACAAGACTTTAGGACATATCATCCTCCACCATTTTGGAGAACTCTGTTCTACTTAACAGCTATCACAAAACATTTCCCCCCATTTGCATTCCTTGCTCTCTTTGTTTTAGCTTCTATTTCCCTATTCATCTATTAGGCGTAACCTCCTTCTCTGTCCAAGCTCCCACAATCTGGAACGCAATTATCCTTAGCATCCGCCGCTAAGAGGATCACCTTGCCTTCCAGAAGGCCCTCAAGCCCTGCCCACCATGGAAGATAACCGCAGACACGGCCACCCACCCGCCTGCATATGCTATCATACACTACTGGAAGACACATCGCACCACACCTCTGCCATTAGAATGCAGCTAGTACCCAGGACGAAAAGTGGTCTAACTGAACACACAATCAGTCTCCTGCACTCGCATGCTCTTCCAACAAACTCACACTACCCATCCACAAGCCAGCTCGACATGGGTCACTAGCAGGGACTTGGCCACCCCTACTACCTACGTTACTACTGGCTAAAATGCACACACGCATTCCTAACTCTTCTGATGAATCTCCCATACTTTGGACTTCGGTCCCCCAAGGCGTTCATCCATAGCGCTTTGACGCCGTCCCAATGTGAAAAGGCGCTATAGTAATGACAATGTACATTGCATTACATTACTTACTCATTCTCTTATCATCCCCACACACATGTTCTTTCCTCTAGCAGACGGGCGTCTGGATGCTTTTGGTGAAGGCACAGTATGTCATTCCACAGGCAAGCTTAGGCGGCCTAACACTACTGTGGTGTTGACTTGGTGCAGTATAAAAACTGATTAACACTCCCTCCTACTCCATGGTGCTCTCTATCTCGCCTATCTTCTCTAACTGCTTCTCCATCGACTATCCTTCTCTCCTCACTAAATCTGGTAGGAAAAAGTTTAAAAAGGACATCCTGGTCTCCAACCCAGGCCTCCCTATCGCTGACACCTATACCAGTGCCTGCTCCAAGGAAACTCTTACTGACATCCTCTTTTTTGTGCCTTCGCCTGACCTATGGACCCTTCATATGGTCTCTGTGCTCTCTCCTTTCTCCTCTTCTCCCATTAATGGTGGCACCCGTTGGGATGTCCTCCTGGCCCCCTTCTGCTCCTCTAAGGCCATCATTAATGTCTATGCTAATGGGACCGTCTTGGTCCAAGGTCCTCAGGCCAACCTTCACCTCTTTGATAGACGCTTCCCTCGCCTCATCAACTTCCTTTCCTCTCCCGCTGTCCCCCCTCCTCTGTCCTCGGCTACCTTGCCTCTACCCTCCCTCCCTGCCCCCTCTCGTGCTCCTTCTTCACCTCCTTCTTCTACACCTCTGCAGGGCGTACCTCTGATCTGTACCCCCCCGGAAGTCCTTCAAGGCTGGCAACCTTCTCCACATTGCCACTCTTAACTCTCGCTCTGCCATCAAGCATTCCTCTGATATCTGTCACCTTCTTGAGGAACTGGACCTTGACGTCCTCGGTCTCACTGAGACATGGTTCACAGCCAGCTCTGTCACCAGCTTTGACACACTCCTTCCTGACGGTTACAAGATCTTCTCCGTGCCCAGGCCCAACCGTGCAGGTGGGGGTGTTGCCCTTATCTTCCCTGAGTGGATTCCTGCCACTGTCACTCCTACGCAGACCTACTCCTCTTTTGAATGTCTTGTCTGCAGACTCTCTCTCTCTCCTAGCCATTCCCTTACTGTGGCTACTATCTATCGGCCACCTGGTCAAATTTCCTCCTTCCTCTCTGAGTGGGCTGACCTCTCCTCCTCACTCTTGTCCTCAACCACTCAACTCCTCTTTCTTGGTGACTTCAACATCCACCTTGATGCCTCCTGTACCCCCACTGGACTCTTTCGTGACCTCTGCGACTCTCTCTCACTCTCTATTCTCCCGTCTGGGCCTACTCATTCTGCAGGGCACACTCTTGATGCTCTGATTTCTTCTGACCTTCCCCTCTCTGTCCCTCTCTCCACTCCTCTCTCCTGGAGTGATCACTTTCTCCTATCCTCCCACCTCACCCTCCCTACCCCACAGGCAAAGCCACCCTCATCATTGCCACCCACCTTCTCGGTCATCCGACCCATGAAGCGCGTGTCAGTTGAGGCTTTCGCTGCCACCTTCTCGCCCCCCCTCCCCCTTCCGCTGACTCCCACCCTGACACAGCCCTCTCCATGCTCCACTCTGCTATATCTGATACTCTCGATATCCTTGCCCCTGTCATGAGAATCCGCCTGAAGCCCAAAGCCAAATGTAACTCCTGGTATGACTCGGATCTCGTCACCCTAAAACGCAAGTGCAGGGTGGCTGAGAGGAAATGGCGTGCTTCATGTTCATCCTCTGATAAACTGGCCTGCCGCCTGCTCCAAAGGCAATACGGTCTCTCCGTTCTCACCAAAAAGAGAGCCCTTATCCAAGCCCGCATCTCTGCGGCATCCAAAAACTCGGCTGAACTCTTTAAAATCTGCAAGGAGCTTGCCAACCCTGCTGCAGTCTCTACCTCTCCTGTCCCCTCCCAGGCCCTCTGCACTGCACTGGCCTCTCACTTCATCTCAAAAACTCAGGACATCCTGTCCTCACTCTCCTCCTATCACCTCCCTCCCTCTCTTCCCGACTCTTCCTCTGGCCCTTCTGCAGCCACCCCTCCTCCCTCCTTCTCTGCCTTTCCACTTTTTTCTGCTGACGAGGTTTCCAGACAAGTCCGATCTATGAAAGTCTCGTCTAAACAGGTTCACCCCTGTTCCTCCAAAACTATCAAGGACCACATCGACTCCCTGGCTCTTTCCCTGGCTGACTTTTGCAACCACTCCTTCGCCTCTGGAATCTTCCCTTCCCCCCTCAAGCACTCCCTTGTGCACCCTCTTCTTAAGAAACCCTCCTCCGACCCCTCCTGCCCGGCTAACTATCGCCCAATCTCCATCACTCCCTTCCTGGGCAAGCTCCTGGAGAAACTGGCCATCTCCCAGCTTAACCTCCATGCTGGAAATGTTGGTAGTCTCCATGACCATCAATCTGGCTTCAGAGCGGCCAGAAGCACGGAAACTGCTCTCCTGAACATCCGTGAGGACCTGCTCTTGAACCTTGACTCCAACACTCCGTGTGTTCTCATTCTGCTCGATCTCTCTTCTGCCATGCCATCCTGCTCAACCGTCTCCGTGATGACCTGGGTATCACTGGTCAGGCTCTGGCGTGGCTGACCTCTTTCCTTTCAAATCGACCCTCCCAGGTCCAACTTGGGTCCTTCCTCTCTGACATCTTTTTCTCCACCTGTGGTGTTCCCCAGGGATCTAATCTCTCTCCCTGGCTGTTCAACCAGTATCTGGCACTCCTTGCCCACCGCATCGCCGCACTCTGCCCCTACTTTCAGTGCTAAGCGGACGACACCCAGCTCATTTTCAGGCTACCCTCGGCCTCCTCCTTTCCTTCCCTCATCTCTGACTGTCTGTCTGCCATCCAGGAATGGTGTGCCGCCAATGACCTCTGCCTTAATGCTAGTAAGACTGAGATTCTACTCATCGGCACACCCACTCCCTCCTTCCCTGTAGCTCTCTGGCCATCCTCGCTTGGCCCTCCTCCTGCTCCTACCTGCAAGGCAAAAAACCTGGGGGTCATCTTCGACTCCACACTCTCCTTCTCCCCTCATATATCTGACGTCTCTAAGAAGTCACACTACCAGCTGCACCTCCTCAGAGGTATTCTTCCCTTCCTCTCCTTCCCCCAGAAGCTCACTGTCTCCCGAGCCCTGGTTCTCTCAAAGCTGGACTACTGTAACAGCCTCTATCTTAATCTGCCTGCCTCCACTCTCCGCCCCCGCAACTCATCCAGAACAGAACTGCGAGACTTGTCCTTGGCCTCAAGCCCAGGGACCGTATCTCTCCAGGACTGAAATCTCTACACTGGCTCCCAGTGGTTGCGAGGATTAAGTACAAAAACCTCTGCATTGTCCACAAGGCCTTCTGGGGCCTGCGGCCTAAATACCTTCAACTCGCTCTTCCTAAATATCTTCCTTCCCGAGCCCTTCGCTCATCCATCTCCAACTCCCTCAGGGTCAGCCGCTTCTCGAAGCAACGAGTCGGGGGTCGATCTCTCGCCGTGGCAGGGTCCTCCCTCTGGAACAGCCTTCCTGCCTCCCTGAAACTTGAGGAGAACCATCTCCGGTTCCGGAAGCACCTCAAAACCTTCCTCTTTGCTTCTGCTTTCTCTCTCCCTCTCCCCTGCTCAAGTCTCGACATGAATCTGCACCGAATCTGCAACTGGGCCACTCTCACCGACCTCGGTCCTGGTCCCAGCCACTCTCCTCTTGCACTGCCTCCCTGGCAACCCCTGCACTGAGGGACTGTCTCTGTATCCCTACAGCCCCCCTTTCCCAGCACTTGTCTGCACTTACCTTGCACTTGCCACCAGCTGGCCCTATTTATTTACTTATTCTACTTACTTGTACTGCACTTCCCCCTTCCCCTTGCACTTTTCCCCTTCCCCCTACCCCTGCACTTGCGCGGTCTGAATGTCACCTGGCCTAGTAGGATCGTTGTCTGTCTTCCCCTTGTTACCCCCCCCCCCTGCCTCGTCGCGCCTTGAAACACTTGTGTATAGGCGCGTTACAAATGCCATATCATATCATAAAGTCACCCTATCTAGGGAATGCCTATGTTGTCTGTAAAATAACCTCTCTACTACTAAACACATGGAAATGAATTAAGGATAAAATGATCTAAGCGAGACAAATTTGGGATCCAATACCATGATTCCGGCTATTGCCAGGATTCCTGGAGATGTGTTTGCCTGATCATATCTGTGGGGTGTTGTGAGAGCGTGATACGGGAGACAGTCACCTGGTGTTTTGCTAATTTAATGCAATGGGGTTAACACAGAGCCCCCCCTTTTGTATCTCCCGCCGGCCAGTACAAAATCCTCTGTAGTGCCAATTCTCCAGAAATCTCCTGCTCTGATGGTTGCTTCCTGAATCATATATAATTTTTTTTAAAACATCTTGGCAGGAGACTCATCAGTTCATATTTGACTTGCATGTCCCAGTGCTCCCCCTGTGAAGACAAGCATAGCCACAGCCAATCAAATGCTCGGGCTCATTATCTGTGGGACATTGATATTTTGCCATTGGCCAAACCTTGGTTCTTGCAGTAAAAGGGCAACACGTCTCCTAGGACCAGGTTGTCCTGTTGCCCCTACCACTGTACAGTCAGGGATGAAAAATGACTTGCTGTAAAGTCGATTTTGTATAATAGAGCTTTTCAAGATGCAATATATGTGCCAACCTTCCAATAAAGATATTGAATCCAGGCCTTCAGAAAAGGCAATAATTACCTTCTTTTTTTTCTGAGCATTCCTGCTGGATAAAGAGTCGGCCTACGGACGCAGGTGAGCGGCTGCACGTCATTCGCTGAGCGGGCTGAGCTGCTCACCGTGGCTAATTGCGTGCCCTTTGATGCTCCATTTCCCCCTGCAGCTCATTTCGCTACTTGATACAAAACGGAGGGTTTAACGCACGACTGGGTCGCGAGGCCTTGTGGTCTGGCCATGCCTCCAGACAGCCGCAGCGCAGCCAATTAGCATGTGACGCCATTGGGTTCCCATGCAAAAGCAGGCACGCACTGCCAAAGACAAACGTTCGGACTTGTGTATAGGCATTTGCCAGGCACTGCCATCGTATACCCTGGCACTCAGGACCTTGCCAGATGGTGTCAGCAGGGACGTCATTTAGTGGTCACCAGGGGCAACCGGGGGTCGCACCTGCGTCCCGTGTGGTCTCCCTTGCTACCCCTATGGTCTTCCTTGCTACCCATAAAAAAAGAAAAATAATTCTTTTTTGTTGTTGTTTTTTTTGTTTTTTACATTGAAGCTCCTGGGCTGTGGCCAGTGCCTTGTGGGTCTTTGTTTCTGGGGTAGATGGCATTTTATTAGGCATCTTAAAATAAAAACTGGGGGTTCAACAAGTGTAACACTTTGAGCAGTGACCCTAAATAAGAAAGAATAGGTATATCAAATAATTTGTCTTTCTGGAATTCTATACAATAATTGCTAGAGTCATAAAAGGGGTGAAAGGTCAGGCTCTATTGCTTCCCATGATGTCACTTCAGGATGGGGTCAAATTACATCACTTCCTGTGATGTTATCAGAGGTCAAGGGTCATTTAATGTCACTTCCGTGACCCCTGGCATTTTGGTAAAATGACGTCCCTGTGTGTCTTTATGATATGACCTAGTAGTAATATGCTCATGTGCCATACATTAGTAATTTATGTCCAGGTATTGCGATTTTGTGGCAGGTATTCCTACCACATCCCAGGGATCATCGCCATGAGATGCTCAGGTGCGGACAGGCAGTGCCATTATAAATCAGGTCCTCAAATCAATGTATTCAGAGTGGCTCAGTGACTCTTGATGTGCATCACAATGTGGGCCCAGTGCTGTTGAATGGAGGTATCACCATCTTATACATGGCCATATTACGAGTTACAGAGTGTGATACAAATTTGGTGCTAATTTATTAAGTGCCAATATTTGGCCGGTAACAGAATGACTACCATTTTTATTGCTTCTCCGAAATTCCAAGTTAGGAGGTGTATTGGAAGCAGTGGTCAAGGTGGGTGGAAGCGGCAGGGAGCGGTGCTCCTCTACTTTTTTTAATTAAGTTTTTACTGTTCCTATACTTTTATTATAAAAAAGAAACCATGCCGGAATATCGCTGGAATTTGCAACCATAGGTGACCATCTAATGGTCTGTCGACACCTAAATTCATGGGTTTTCTTCGGTAAAAAAGTCCCTCAATAGATTAATGAGACATGTACAGGGGCCCACACTGCCCTGAGAAGATGCGTTTTAGACTGGGAAGGGTCTTTCATAACCATAGAAGTGTTACCCTATAGGACAGCGCCAAGTGACCACTTTAGTGAGCACTCTACAAACATAAACCAGCACTCTCAAAACACCTTTTAAATGTAATTTTAAATACTACAAACAACCCTTTGTTCTCATGTGGGAAGGCACTTTTTCTCGGACCACAACAAATGCAAAGATGGTTAAAATATATACCTTTGCTTTCAGGTCCCCGTCTTCAGATAAAATCCTTTTTATACAAACTGTACAGAAACTGTATGTTGTGGGACTATGGCACCAACATCTGATCACTTGTCTCTGTCTGCACAATACAAACTGTGAACACCAGCTAGAGGTGGGTCAGCCAGAGCCGGCTCAAGCCTGGTTAGAGCCAAATGCCTGGCTCTGGCCCAGCTCAAGTGCCCTTGTGAAAGAAGAGATCAACTAGAGCCAAGATAAACCTCACTTCATTGTGGAGTTAATTAAACAGACACTTCCTACTGCACCTCCTCAGAGGTGCTCTTCCTTTCCTCTCCTTCTCCCAGAAGCTCACTGTCTCCCAAGCTCTGGTTATCTCTAGGTTGGACTACTGTAACAGCCTCCTTCTAAATCTACCTGCCTCTACTCTCCGCCCTCTGCAACTAATCCAGAACTGGACTGCGAGACTTGTCCTTGGCCTCAAGCCCTGGGATCGTATCTCTCCAGCTCTGAAATCTCTCCACTGGCTCCCAGTGGATGCAAGGATTAAATTCAAAACCCTCTGCATTGTCCACAAGACTTTCTGGGGCCTGGGTCCAAAATACCTTCACCTATCCCTCCCCAAATACCTCTCCTCTCGAGCTCTTCGCTCCTCTATCTCTAATTCCCTCTGGGTCAGTGGCTTTTCAAAGAAACGAGCTGGGGGCAGATCTCTGTCTTCGGCTGGGGTCTCCCTCTGGAACTCCCTGCCACTCTAAATCTTGAGGAGAACCATCTCCGGTTCCGGAAGCACCTAAAGACCTTCCTCTTTGCTTCTGCCTTCGCTCCCCCTCTCCCCTGCTGATATGTTCTCTCTTGGCACTGTGCACCTGGCCACCCTCTGTCCTCCGGGCCCAAGTACCTGCTCACCTTGCCACCCTACCGCACAGCCTCCGGGCCACCCCTTGCACTGGGGTCTGTATCTGTACCCATACAACCCTCCCCCCCCTTTTCTTCCTGCACTTATCAGACCTACCCTGCCTGCTGCCTTAAACCCAGCACTTGCCAATTGCTGGCTGCACTACCACTGTTTGTTGCCTTTATTATTTATTTATTTATTTATTTATTTATTATTCTTTATCTGTTTCTCCTTTGCTCCGCACTTTCCACTTCTCCCTCCTTCCATGCACTTTACCCCTCCCCCTCTCCATGCACTTGGCATTCTCAATGTCACTGGGCCTAGTAAGATCGCTGTTTTTTTCTCCCCTGTTACCCTCCCTTGCCTTGTTGCGCTCTGAAACACTTGTGTACGAGCACAATAGAAATAAAATATCAATATCACTGCCACCCAATGATCTCGAAGTAACCCGGACCCTTGTCCTTTTCTCTCTACATCGTGGCGTAGTACGTGTCTGCCGCATGTTACCCACCCAACCCCATAACTTCGAACAAATCAGTCCTGCCTGACCAGGTCATCAACATGCCTCATTTGCTCCTTAGAGAAGGCCCCAAAGTCCTCCTCAGTCCACCACCACGCACCTTTGCCTGTTCACCAACCATGCCTCTGCTAACATTGATCAACCTGTAGTACCAATCAACCTTGAAGCCTCATCGCCTACTGTTGTTTCGGCCTCCAGCTATTGACTATCAAAAACTTTCTCGTCCCCCCATCTGAGGTCCCCCTCTTAAGGCCTATGACTGCTCAAGCATGCCTGGTGCACATGCTGTGTTATCACTGCCTTTTATTGTTGTTCTCACAGGCGTCTCTGCTTGCAAGGCTCACAGACTTGCACATCTGCCTCCAGCAGAACTATCCGGCTTGCCTACGGTCGACCTTGCTGATAACTCTGCTCATCCTACCCCTATCTGTGTCTCGCATCCTTAGTGTCTGGCAGATTCCTGGCACATACTTTTGTATTTGCAGCATAGTCCCCTACACCATGAGGTGAGGCTTTGCCAGACTGTGCACCCATAGAAATATTGCTTTTTACCTACCTGTACCTGCACACCTGATGTAGCCCCCCACACCATGAGGTGAGGCTTTGCCAGACTGCGCACCCACGGCAACATTGCTTTCTACCTACCTGTACCTGCACACCTTATGTAGCCCCCCACACCCTGAGGTGAGTCTTTTCCAGACTATGCACCCACACCAATGTTGCTTTTTACCTACCTGTACCTGCACACCTGATGTAGCCCCCCGCACAATGAGGTGAGGTTTTGCCAGACTGTGCACTCATTCTAATGTTACTTTTTACCTACCTGCACAACTGATGTAGCCCCCCGCACCATGAGGTGAGGCTTTGCCAGACTGTGCACCCACACCAATGTTGCTTTTTACTTACTTGTATCTGCACACCTGATGTAGCCCCGTGCACCGTGAGGTGGGGCTTTGCCAGACTGTGCACCCATACTAAAGTTGCTTTTTACCTACATTTACTTGCACACCTGATGTAGCCTCACCACCATGAGGTGAGGCCAAAATTTGCACCCATACCAATGTTGCTTTTTACCTACCTGTACTTGCACATCTGATTTAACAAACCCGCACCATGAGATAAGGCTTTGCCAGACTGTGAACCCTTACCAATGTTGCTTTTTTCCTACCTTTACATGCACATCTGATGTAGCCCCCTCGCACCATGAGGTGAGGTTTTGCAAGACTATGCATTCATGTTCTACTCTCATGTTGTAACTATCATGTTCGGTCGAATACACTGTGGACTGTATTACTGCACTTGTAATGCAGCTAGTGCCTAGATGCCTCAGGGCTCCGTGCACTTCTATACATTTTTAAATAAATAAATAAATAAATAAATACTGTGTGCAATCATCTACTTGCACAGAGTACTTTATTTATCTCTGTGCAGGAATTGCATATTGGTGCTAAACTAAAGGGGCAATGAAACCCATGTGGTTTGAAACCTCCTCAACCTATGCAAAACAATTGGCTTCCACACTTTACCAATCTATGCTATCCTGGGGATACCACTATCATTTAAATGGATGGATCAAATTTCTTTTGGCTGCCACGACTGGGATCACCTAGAAGCGATTTTTCAAAAATATGCACTAATCAAAAGGCCACCCATATATTGTGCTACAGCATTTGCTCCAAAGATAATAAAGAAAATGAGCATTTATAATAGGCACACCACAGGCTGAAGTATTCGGTAACTCATCACTTAACTGAGCTCATTGCTCTGTCACTTATGTGCCATTTTTCTCCTCTAAGGGAAAAGTGAAATAGATGATGTTCTACACTGGTTAGTGGGCAAAAGGGTTAGCCTGGGGCATTTCCCTTTACTGTATAAGAGGCCTTCCAGGACAGTTTCCCTTACACTCTTCCTCGGGCTATGGGCAGTGGCCATGGGGTATCCCTGTGCTACTCAGCATGTTAATGAGGCAGTGGGAGGTGAATGGCTCAGGCAAAGAGAATGCTTGCCTAGACACTAGGCTTTTCACCTGCCATACAGCCCTTTAAATCTTGTCCTCAATTTCCCGCCATTCAGGGCGGACCTTTTCACAGTTTTGCTGTTGTGTGGATAAGCCTTGAAATTACAGTTACAAAAAATAGAGGATTGCTTAAGGCCTCATTACTTTGCATTCCTCTTCATGTAGACATACATTCAGGAAAATAAAGCTATGATCACTCTTTTGGCACAACATAAGTTTTATATATTTGTCAGCTCAGTTTATATTGTGATTTGTGTACTTGTAAGTCATCTTTATGAACCAGAGACTTGGTTTAGCTCCTAACTGTACATTAACACATTTATTTCATTCAGAAATGAGACAATGGGCCTCATTACGACTTTGGAGGCAGCCATGCCCTTAAAAAGGGAATGGCTGCCTCCAAAACCTGATTCCCCATTCAGGGTTCCCTGAATAGGTAATTACTGGGCCATTCCGAGTTTGGAGTGCCCGGTAATTCCTCCTTCATGGAACCTGGGCCCGGACCTTCCCCATTCCCATTTGAGCCCCCATAGGGCTCAATGGGAATGGGTGCGGGAGCCAACAACGGCCCGATTACGACCGGCCCGTTGTTAGCTCGCTGGTCCCCTCGCGGGACCCGCTCTGGACGTCTGGTAAAACCAAACATCCACATCGGGTCCCGCGAGGGAACCTCGTAATATTGCAGAATGCATTTAACTGCGCCGGCACCATTACCGGCGCGGTTAAACGCATTCCACAATTGTTGTAATGAGGCCCAATATGTGGTCAAGTGTCAAAAGTGAGAACTGTCTCAGCTCACACATTAAAGAAAATGGGTGATCCTGAACAAATCACTTAATTTCACTGTGCTATATCTTCCAATATTGGGATGCTAGGTATAGATGTCCTGTTGTGGCGCATGGTATGGCTTGTGTTGTTGGGGGGGAGGAAGGAGGATGCCAAGTATTGGGGTTTTCTTAGGGGTTGAGGAGAAATAATGAGAGGTACAGGTTTTATATTTTTTAGGCAGACTGCAAGGTATGCATCTGTGCCGGCTCGGGTCCCATTGGCACTAATAACCAAGCCAGGGCCTGTGGCTCGACCCTGGCTGGGCCCTACCCATGATGTCTTTGTCTCCCCCACCTCTGTAACCAGGGCACTTGGACAACATCCTTGTTACAATCTGGCTCTGTGACATGTAGGTTGCACAATTATCCAAGCAGGTGGTGCATTGATCCATCTGAAGAAAATGACCTAAAGCTGAAGACAATCGTGAACACCTGGATGAGCTATACCATGACCCGACCCTTATTATGTGTGAAGTATGTCAACTATGCCTGTCAAACGCTATCGGGCTTCAGCAAGTGCCCATTAGTTTAGCTGTCAATGTAGCCTGGTTTCCTCCCATGATTTTCCACCAGCCCTGCCTCCTCCAGCTACTCTTTTACCCCTCCCCCGCCCCCTCCCACCCCCCCATTGCTTCCTTGCTGTTTGCGCTCCGGTCTGCAAAGGTTTCTCAAAGGGGTTCGTTATAAAACACCAGTTACACATAAATATATAAAGAAAGAAACTGATTTATCTAGTTTGCTTTCCCATAGCGCCAACATGCCTACTTTAACTCTTCAGAGAGCTTCAAGACAATACAGTATCAAATAGGGACACAGAGAGATAAAGTGTAGATGCTTTCTTTCCAAGTTTGGCAGTGCAGTAAAATATAGTGGTAATTGTGTTAAAGCCAGTTTATGGCAGTGACAGAATTACTGCCTTGTTTACCGCCCGCCTAAATTCAAAATTTCGGCCTGTAGCTAGAGGTAAATCCTAAATTATACTACACCAAATTGGCAGATTTACTGTAGCAGAATTACTGCTTGTGGTATTTCCACCAAAATCCCAATGAAGTCCTATGAACTCCAAAATATGGTGTTTACTAAGTAGTTGACGCTTTCAAGAGATGTTTCGGAATGCGTTGTGCGTAATGACATTTTTGCCACCTGACACGACATTCCTGAGGATGCCCTAGATGCTACAGTACGGAAAATGCTTAGAGATGACTCTAAATGTGGGAGTTTCAGCACCAGAGTAGCATGAGGGACCATGTTTGCATTTAAGATAGCTCAGTAAATTGAGCCCCTGTTTCTCAAATGGGTATGTATCCTGTGCGTCAGAGCTTTGGGGTTCTTCTGGGAAGAGAAAGTAGGGTCCGTAGTGACGGGCACTCCCGTCCTCTGCACACCTTAATACTGAATGAGTCAGTCAAAAATGTTTAAAATCTATGTAGAGTTCATGTAAATACAGATTACTTGTTGAGGTTTCTTGGTAATGTCGCAGAAAATGATGATTTCAAGATTTTTATATTAAAAATATATTTAAAAAAAAAAAATAAAAAAACTAAATGTCGCAAAACGCGCTGCAGGATTCTCTCCCTTCTTCAGGTAGAGAAAAATTCGCTATAATACAATAAAATGTAAAGTATAAAGGAATATAGTACAATTGTTGAGAGTATAATTTTAATTGTTGATAATCGTATATCATCCATTAAATAATTGATATTCAAACCAATTTGTTACATATCACTGAATCAATAATATAGAATGTACACTCTCTACCCGAAATACTTAGTAGAATGAAAGATCTTAGTGTTGGCATAACAGTGTCATCGAAAGTCGGAAGCCAAAGTGCAAACTACACGTGCACTCAAGTTTAGTGAGTAGCATTATGTCAAGTTTCTCTATTCCGTATACTAAAGTCAAGCAGCTTTAGTGTAAACCTGACTCATGGAACGTTTTCCCATGGGATTGTGCCATTATAAAACACTTCCATGAATCAGGCCCCCGGTGTGTTATGCTACAAAAGCTTTGAGTGATGGTAAGTGAGACAGAAAATAGGAACGTACCTATAGGAGTCAGGGAAAAAGCTCCCTGCGTAGCTGAGTCACTGAGGACAATTCGGACATGGAGCCCATTCAAATAGCAGTTCCTAATTATTGGGTAAAGCGAAATCATGGTCTGGTATGAGTAACTGGATATATAAATGCGAGAGATGGCATAGACATATGGGAAAATAAGAAAATGTACCTGGAGGGAAGTCGCAGGAAACAATTAGAAGCTCGGTATGATCTGGACTCCACCAACGATCGGTGTAACGTGCGGTGCGAATCACGCACTTTTCAATGAGTTTTGATGCATCTGGAGAATATATATATTGTATCGAATACATAAACTGTTGTTAAAAATGTATTATTGATTGAAGAACATGGTTGGGAACTAACCTTTGTTGTTCGCCGCAGTCTGTTCTAGAAGCAGAATCTACCTCGCGGACGAGGCTGCTGTTAGGTGAGTACCCTGGGTCGGATTGGGCCCCCGGCCTTTCGGCCAGTGGCTGGGCCGAAATCGTCCCTGAGGAGTGGGGGCCGGTTTCTGGCATGCCTTTGCCTGTTTGGAACAAAATCATTAAAAAAATATATATATAATTTTTCCAATGTCTTATTTTTTTTTTTCAAAAAAATCTTAGGTCCATAAATGAGTACCAACACAGGTTGGGTGATATTGTATGCATATTTATTCTATAAGAAAGAGCTTAAGCTTAAGTGTAAGTGCTATACAATAACATATTATCATTTGGCCTTGGAGGTCTGCTTGGATTCACAGTACTTTAGTGTACCTAGGTACAATGTTATTTGATGCCACTTCCTGTTTTGTCAAGGAGTGAAAGGTTGTGTTTCATCGCTTCCCAAGATGTCACTTTGAGGTGGGGGTCAATTGACATCACTTCCGGTGATGTCATCAGAGGACAAGGGTTGTAGGCGAGGGGTGGGCCACTTTTCTGAGGGGAGGGGTGGGCCACTTTTCTTTGGGTGACCGGGCCTGTCTCTTGTCCCAGTCTGACCCTGAGAACCCATAGAAACAGTCGCTGTTCAGTATGTCGGGGTTCGCGCTCTCTTCAAAAGCATCGATACAGAAAATGTGTATATGATATTGGATGAATATCTATTGTAAGAGTGTGTTAAAAATAAGGGAACTAAGTTGGGTACTTGCTGCGGTATGGCTCGGCGGCGAAATCTACCTCACGGATGTAACTGCTGTTAGGAAAGTAACCATGGAAACTAGTGGACATAGAGAAAGGACTATAAAGAAAAGTCTCATCAGTGTTGGAACTAGAGAGCGGGCTTGAGGTTAAAGTGAATCGAATAAGGAATGTAAACGTGCATAGATATAGAGTAACTGAAAGTGTCAAATACGTAGAAAAGTAAAGAAAAGAGTGTGTGAAGAGAGGGGTGACAAGGGACAATCCTCAGAAATTCATTTGATTGAGGAAATGTATTCCAAAGGATAGTTGAGGTCATACTCTCACGATTTGATGCTGTCAAGGAATACATATGAGCATTCTAATGTCAAATCAGAAATGTAAAATGTCTCTATCAGAGCTCATACAACTGGTTTCAAGGAGACTAAATAATGTTCATGTGGGGAAAAGGCATAGATATCACAGTATTATACACATAATGTAACATTTCAAAATTGTGTTTAGAAAACTATACAATCATCATTCTACGCAATTGAAAACAAGAGAAATGCATTGGGGGACGTATTTACAAAACATATACATGTTCAAATGGATATGGTAGACCATATAATATCTCCGATATATAAGTAGACCCTATGGATGTTACGTGGTTGTTCATGATATATTTGAAGTGGCACAGAATAGCTGAAGGTAAAGATCACCCTATAGAGTCGGCAGCTCTAATGGCAGTGATGCACATTACACTATTCACATCATATGAAACAGTGTAAATTGAAATCCTTGTTCATACCTTCAGGATATACTGTGTCCAAAAGGTGGATCCAGTGCATTTCTCTCTGCATGAGTTTCTGTATTTTGTTTCCTCCTCTTGGTGATGTTATAACAATTTCCAGAATCATGAACCTAATCTGGGTCAAAATATGTCTGTTTTCCTTAAAGGGCCTGGCCACTGGTGACTTGAGGGTTTGTGGTCTAATGTTTGATTTGTGTTCCAGCTATTTTTCCCTGGCTGTCCTGCTAGTCTGGCCAACATAGTCCACATGGGCATTTTATAGCATAGATAATTCCTATGCTGTAACATGTTGCTAAATATTTCAGAGCTATATTCTGACCTGTCTGTGGATGTACAATTCTATTACCTTTCATGACATTATTGCAATTGCTGCAATGTAGGCATGGCATGTGTCTTTTTTTGCATTTCATAAGAACCCTTTGTGTGTCTGGACTGTTGTTTTTGGCTCTCACTATTCTGTCCCTCAGTTTGTGACCTCTCTTGTAGGTCATCATAGGTGGTTTTGGGAATAGTTTCTGCAATGTGGATCATGGTGTAAATGTTTCCAGTTACTACATATGATCCTACATAAGTACATGCTTTGTCTAGAGACGTCTGCTATGTGTAAGAGGGTTTATTGTGAAAATGTCGACTGCAAAAATGTCGTAAAAAAAAAAATTTGAATGTGTTTTTTTTCATTTCTTTTTTAACGGGGGGGTTCCTCCCCAACCCCCCGTTAATGTTTTACTAGCTAGACCCCAAAAAAACATACAAATAAAAAAAACACATTTGAATTTTTTTCAACATTTTTTTTCCAACATTTTTGCATTCAACTTTTTGCAGTCGACATTATAACTGGACACTGTGTAAGAGTGGGATGCCTTTGTCCTTGGGGATAGGCTGGAGTAGTGTTTTCCTATCTAGCGTTGTAGTTTTCTGCATGGCTTTGTCCACAACCTCTAGTGGATATCCACGTGAGAGGAATGTATTCCACTGGTCTATATATTCTTTCCAAGTAAGGTGGTATTTGTTGTTATTCTCTTAATTCGTAGGAATTGACTATATGGTAAAAAAAACTCAAGGAGTGGTGTTCTAGTTCCACTCCATATCCCAAAAATATCATCAATGTATCTCTTCCAAGTTACAAGATATTTGGACCATTGTTCATTTTCAAAAATATGTTTCCTCTCAAAGTAATACTTAAAGGTGTTAGTATAAGCCTGAGCCATGGCCAAGCCCATTGATGTTCCTGTAATGTGTACATAGTACTTGTTGTCATATATAAAGTAACTATTGTGCAAAATAATATACAATAGCTCAATAATAATTTGTCTGTTACCTCTCACTACATCTTATCTCAGTATCCAGTCCATCCTGGTGCGGTATCGAGGTATAAAGACTTCCTAGGTCTAAAGTGAATAGTATGTTTGTATTTGTAATAGTATCAAGACTTTCAATGTGGTTCAAAAAGTGTGTATTCTCGTGTAGGTAGGTGTCTGTAGATTGTACCAGTAATTGAAGTATTTTGTCCACATAAATTGCTACAGTGCCATTGTATCAATTGCGTGCCGTAGTTCTTCTGGGAAGAATCAGTCCTTTACCTATCCAAGGCCAAATGGTTGAGTGCCATTACATTTTATTATAATAACACCTACCATTACAGCACATAGGAAGAGGCGCAAGGCTCAGAACACCCAGCAACTTTTTCACTGTTTTTGTAAAGTAATCATATTAGCACCAATTATACCTTGATGGATGCACACTGTACCCTGATTATATAATTATTTGAGTATGTTTGTGCAAACCCAGCAAGGCTCTCTGGATGTGGTGAAAACAAGACGGCCATGGAGAAACTCATTTCACAAAAATGTTGTCATCATCTCCCAATTCTGACACTGTCAGAATCAGTATTCACTGTTTATGTTTAAAACACTTTAATGTTAGGATAAGTATTGTGAAAAATTAGATGATCCCCAGATTCAGCTTGAATTGTGTACTAAATGATTCAAGCATACAGCCTTCTTATCACAGATATATTTTTAAAATATAAGCATATGTTGTCATTCCTGCATTCCCACAATTCTCTTTGATTTTATGCTTTGCAGTCATGGACTGTCATTGGTGCTATTTGTGTTTCTCATAGGGGTATTTTGAAAGTGTATAATTGGAGTGTTCTAGAATGTCCATCTTGATAACCTTCTATCATATAATAATTGCAATGGTTATTACATTATATATGGTTATGGGTTCGATGATATGTTTTTCTCAGTACGAAACACGTTGCAATCTTATCATGACTTCAAAGTGGAAGTGATCATAAAAAAAGGTAGTTGTCAAATTTTAAAAAGCGCTAAGTTTACAATGTTATTTTTGCCGAGAATACACACACTTTTGGAAACAGATATGTTCAGATTAAAAACAACGATCTTACTTCTTTGGTGAGCACCTAGACAATGCTTAATTTTGTGTGCTTGCCACTGAACCAGTGCATTTATTACAGCATGTACAAATATTAATAATTAACAAAATATTGAAAACAACAAACATAATTGCAGATCCTGCACCCTGGTCCTCTGGTCCCTTACAAGGTTTGGCAGAAGCCCAGCACTGCCAACAGAGCCTAATTACGTACACCTGACCTCCACCCACATGGACAATGCACCCTCAATGTGATAGCAACTTCCCCACACACGCAATGACAACACATGTCTCCAAATACCAGGCCAGTACCCACCTCCAAGGGTGCCTCTGTTGTTGCTCACATATTTGACTTTTAATGATAAATGTAGCACCCCCCTCAAGATATCTGTGTGTATTCTCTGGTTGTACTACTGTCAGCAACAGCTGGGTTGGCTCTAGAAAAGTGTGCATCTGACAACATGAATCTCGCCCAAAGAGAGGCAGTCAGGGACATAGAGAGAGAGTAGCATACTATTTTTTTAATTTTATTTTTTAAATTTTTTTTATTGTAAAACTACAGTTTTATACATATTTTATGTCAAAACTTTTGTTACAGTTTCCAATTTTGTCCATCACTCTTCATGTCCTTGTTCCTGTTTTTGACTATGGTTGCGCTTTGCCAACTCTCTAGTTCATTTTCGAGATTCCTAATTTAGCAGCATATCCATATAATCTATTACTGCGCAGACTAGTTGTATATTTTCACCTGATAACAGGTTTTTCCACCATCTTTCGATGTCATTGGGGGTCATTCCGAGTAGGGCGGTGAGGGTTAACGGTCACCGGTAACGAGACCGGTGCCGTTAAACCCTTACCGCCCTATTCCGAGTTCCCTTTGCGGGTTGGTACTTAACACCTGCTTTTTGCAGGCGTTAAAAAACCATTCACCATGGCGAAGTCGGAAAAATAACGGCGTCAACCAAGACGCTAATAGCGCCTTGGTTAACGCCAGGGTCGGAATGAGGCCCATTGTTCAATGGAGTGAACTTTGCCAAATGTATTTTACGCTGAGAGAATGTTCCTGTACACTCTGTAATTAGATGTTTACTGGTTTCGATCCCGTTGTTACAAAATCTACAGAAACTATCCTTTATTGTTTTGTCTTTTTGTCTCCATAATGTTTCTTTTGTTCTTAGTGCGTTTAATTTCAATCTCAAAAACTGCATACGGTGGTGCTTTGAAGGGCATCGTGTCAAAAATCGCGCTGGCGTATTTAGTTTGTTTTCACATGACCCTAGACTTGCCAATGATTTAAATGTGTCTCGTGTTCCTTTGTTAACAATCGTGTTCCTTTGTTAACAATCCAGGACCATCGTTCGAACTTTTTTTCGCAATTTGAGGTGTATTTTGCAGTTCTGATTCTTTGATGTCAGCTGTTGACAGGATTTCCATTAGTTTGGAGTTCCATTCAGTTAGTAAATTCATTTGAGTTCCAGTTTTCTTCTTCAAGATCTCATATGCTGGAATTGTCGGATTTAGGTTCATTTTCCTCCATGTTATGAGCGATTTCCATATGACTTTAGAGTGTAGCGAATTCAGTGATAGTTCATGCCTCACTGCAGCAGCTGGGACATGTCTGGGTAGGTTCAACACTCTACGCCAGAAGATACCTTCCAGAAAATGCCATGTTGTTTCTTGGATATTCCACCCCGCTTTTGCGCGAACGTTATTGTTGGTACAACTTTTTGAACATAAAACAGTAGGACAGGAGCCAGCGAGAATTTGCCATGTTCTTTCTCTATCCAACAGTGCGTTCCCTGTAATAATGTGCATCGGTTGGGTGCCCCCAGCAACCTTGTGCATGTACCCATGTGCCCTGCGGTCAAGACATAACAACATGTACCACCATGTGACCTTGTTAATAAAAGAGAATGCACGACTCCCTGTGCGCCAATTCCAAGCAGCAGACCAAGACTGCTGCGTGTTATTTCAGGAGTGCATGCAGGAGGGAGTCAGGAGATAGTGACATTATAACAAGTCCCACTGCCTCTCACAGGGCTTAGTGGTGCGCTCTGATGACTAAAGCTTTGTTTGCTGATTTTGTGCACCACCCGTGTTGTATTATAATGCGCAGTAGACTTGAGGGTTTCTAGTAGAACTGCTTTATTATGGCTCCAACATTAGCTTCCTTAATGGAGATATAACATTAATTACAGAGATATAACTCTGTCTGTAAACTGTGGGCAACAGGCCCTGCTACTAAGATTGCTGCTCAACCAAGATTAATCTCCATGACATGAGTAGTCAATCTTTAGAGGAGCACCGGGAGCTGAGCCTGCTCCGTGCCCTCTGCTCCGGATTATGGCGCTTCGCCATCGCGGGAGCTTTCACTTCCTGTTTTCCGCGAGATATCGCAAGACTTGGGGTCTCGCAATATCTCAACACACCTCCCCTTGATAATGCAAAACAGGTTATTGCATAACATAGTCATTGTATCTCACCGGTCTTCTGTGTTCTCTTCTCGGTCGGTCATCCCTCTCGCTGCTGGTGTCCAGCTTTCGATTGGTTTCCTGAACGACTTCTGGTGCGCCTTCTTCAACCTCTTCTTCCTCGAACTCTTTCCTGCCTGCTTCCGGTTCTTGTTCTCTCACAGTCTCTCTGTCGGATCCCTCATAGGTTTTGGGTCCCCTTGTGGCTTTTCTCCCTCGCAATCCTTTTCGAACATGGTTACTCTCTCCATGTTCCATGTGCGGCCATCCTCGGTGCGGACATGGTTGGTTCTTCTATGAATCACTCTTATGGGTTTGCTGAACTTTGAGCCAGTCATTTAGTCCTTGGTTGGTAGACATACTTTAATCCAATCTCCTTCTTTTACTTCACACCCTTGAGTTGTCCTTCTTCTTCTGTCACTCCACCTTTTCATGCGTGATTTGCTGTTTTCTATTCTCCATACTACTTCCGACATGTGTACTTCGTCGTTCTCTCTTACTCTGGCCAACCATGGTGGCACTAGTGTGGACGCTGCTCTCCTCCCTCTCAACATGCAATATAGGGAGATTTGGGTGATGCCGTTGGGCGTTAGTCTGTGAGGTGCAATGGCCTATTTGGCCGTCTTGAGGGGATCCATCCCTGAGGCGGTCGCTAATTGGATGGCTCCTTTGATGAACCTGTTAGCTCTCTCCACAAGTCCATTGGCTTGGGGATGATACAGCGCTGCTTTCCTCTGACAAATGTTGTGTTTCTGCAGGAACGATTCCATGTCCCTCGAAACTAACTGTACCCCATTGTCTGTTACTAACTCACTGGGGAGCCCTTCCCTCTGAAAGATAGCTGTGAGGATTTCTATGACGGTGGCGGTCGTGATATTGGGGACAAACTCAGCTTCACCAGGTAGTCCACCATCACTATACCGTACCGATGTTCGGGCGTCATTGCCTCCAGTGGTCTGATAAAGTCTAGTCCTACTTTTGATCACACTGTTTCGGGGATCTCGGTGGGAATCATGGGAGCGTGTCTGATCTTCAAGCGTTTATCACTGTTGAGACACTCATGGCATCTCACAATCATTGTGCGAATCTCCAGATCCATTGAATGCAACCAGTATGCTTCTCTCACTCTTCGTCGCGTCATGGTGTTCCCTAGATGCTCTGCATGGGCTCTGCACAGAATAACTTTCCTCATCCCCGTGGGTGGTATCACTTGATCGTTTTTCATGATTATACCATCAGTCTCTGAAATTTCCTCTGCCACTTTCCAGTACGTCTCATTCCTTCTGGCACTGCCCTTTCAACTGGCCATCCAATTACTTATCCATTCCCTGATTCTCACCATAGTGGGGTCTTTCCCATCTTCTTCAATTCAATGGCCCTCATTACGACCCTGGCGGAAATCGAAAAACGATGGCAGAAATGCAATACCGCCATCGAATAGCGCTCGGTGCGATTATGACCCGTCACCGTAAAGTACGATGCCATTAGCGACACCGTAGTGAACGCCAACGCTAACTGCACCAAGTACGCGCGCGCGCCATGCCAAACCGTAATTAGCACCATGGCGCAAGGGTACGCGAATTCCGACCCTAGCGGACATGTACTTAACGCCATCAAGCACGGCGGAAAGTACCATTCCGCCATGGTGAGAAGTACGGCATTGCGAATCAACCGTAAACGGCCCCACTGAGTGCCTGTACACCGCTCCCTGGCCACATAGTACAACTCCCCGTAGGTGCAACGAAGTCACAATGCAACCAGTGAAATGTACAAGTCACCCATGCATGCCAACGAACAAAAGAATCACAAGAGGGGCCAATGGGAGCTGCAGGGCACAGATGGCACGAATACAGAAGCTATACCAATGGACATGACCTCAGTCTCCCACCAAGAAACGCACGCAAACACAGGCACCTGTGACCAGCAATATTCCGATAATCACATCATTCCACCAATCCACCTGGCTGACCGGCATCTGTTACACAAAACCTAATCCCCCGCCCCTGAGCATGACATCATTCAAACAGTCATATTGGCAGCCCTCACCCCTGACCTCACTGGGCTTCGTAGGCAAACGCGCCCAGCACAGTACCACGCAACTATACTCCGAAGCTGGAACCCAATGCAGATCTCCTCACAATACATCGCTCCCCAAATAGGAATATGCCACATCACTTGCAAAGAAGAACGCTACACGGCCCATATCAGAATAGAAATTTAATGCACAACAAATTCACCAAGCCCATACAGCCATTAGGCCATGAACTCCAAAACACATTTCACCATTGTGGGCTGCATCCTCAATAAATGACCAGCTACTTCTTGTGTGACGCCCTGTTCCTTCATGGTACACAGGGGCTACATTCTCGTACGAAAAGGCAACATGGAAGCGCCTAGAACCGCAGGGCCGTCCCAATAGGGAGGCACTAGTCCAGCTGAAAGGCCGAAATGTTGCTCCGAGCCACTAGTACTGCGTAAGGGCATGTGGCCCATTGGCGATCGTCCCATAAGATCGTAATGCTGCTCCACTGATTAACACGAAGCAGCAGGTGTCGGGAGTAAAACCCATCTGCAGGAGTGGCATACAGATGGCAGTGGCAAAAGGGGAGGAGATACCTGTCAACCAAAAGAAAAGAAAAAGAATAGAATGGCCATCAGAACTACATTCGAACAACTCACTTCAATGATCACACTAGATCCACAGCCATATGCATGCTAGCCCACTCCAAAGGATCATCACCACCCCAAAACCACTTGCGACTCATAACTATCCATATCGAGGTGAAAACACCATCACAAACGAGTGTACCTGTGCATGCGTCTGTGAAAACAGAATCCATCAGATGGGATTGGTAACGTGCATGGACACAAGTGTCTGAAGGCGCGTCGAGACAGGGAGGGCTCAACACGGCCAGATAGACGATGGTCCCACTATGGCAGCCCTGCATCACATAGCGCAGGGGAGGCGGACAGATTCCAAGAAGCCCTGTACATGGCAAACACCGTATCAAATCATCTGTCCATGCATCCATTCATCATTCCCTCATCCCGTAATGATAACGCCTGTTTCCATACTCACATAACATGTGAGAATTCCATTGAGTCTGTGCGTTATGCAGCCTGCAAAATCCACTGTGCCCCAGCCCGTAATTCCAGTGTTGTGAAGTAACATGTATTTGAAAACGTCCGGCCTCATCATCCACTTCGCTATTGCGCATCCCAAACTATTCATATCAATCATTGCATCCTCGCCATGGCCCCTGTCCCAAGGACACTGAACAATAGAACGTTATATTTGCAGTCAGACCTGTGGGCATCTCCTTCCCGCTAGCTGAAGACCGAAAGCGCCGCCCTTCGAATTCCTCATTTGCAACATCACGTCGAAAAGGCATCTGTGGCCGCTTGAAATCACAAATTAATCCATCTAGTGCGGCTGTGTGTGAAAATGGCAACTGCCTTCACTCACAAATGGGAGGCCCCGCCCGTCAGTGAACCTCGGTACAGTGATGCATGAGGGTCCACCGTTACTCGAGTACTACGTTCCACTGACCCTTCACAAGTCTGTTCGCGACTGCAAAGAATGCATGTGAAACAATGGGACCATAGCCGAATGAACATATCAACCAACGTTACACGGCCATCGGGTACTAATACATGATTGTAATAGCAAGATGCCATTCCTCGAATTGCAGCGTTGTGTGCGGGACGTGCTCGCCCAAAGGGGAGAGCAGCTTGCACAGGTGGAATGAATCACCACAGGTGGAGGCCATACAGCCTGAAAACACATAAATTGCTCACCCAGTCTCCTCCCACAACCACACCCACTCCGAAATGCTACCGGCAGGACTCGCGATGTTGGCCCTGGGGGACCTGATAGCACTGCAAGTACTCCAACTCCAAGAAGAAGACGAACACCAACTACAACCGGCCGCACGGAGGAGACGCAGGAGGAGGAGGAGGGCAAGGCAGGGCCAGCAAGGGCTGCCAGCACAGCCACTACCACCACGCAGGCAGCCCGCAATCCCACGCCTCCGAGCACATCCGTTCAACCTCACTGATGAGCAGATCCACACCCTCTACCGTTTGGACCGGGACACCATAGCCGCCATTGTGGACATGACACAGGCTGACCTTGTCAGCATGATAGATAGCCCAACCGCCATCCCACCCCTACTGAAGGTGGTGTCTGTACTCCACTTCCTGGCCACAGGCACCTACCAGCACACAGTCGGACAGTTGCATGGCATTTCTCAGCCACTGTTCTCACGGACACTATTGCAAGTGCTCGATGCCCTCCTGCAGCACGCAGACGACTACATCTCTCTACCACGCTCGGAGCAGGAAATAACCAACACAAAAGTGGGATTCCATGCACTTGGCGGCATACCGGGTTGCATTGGTGCCATCGACTGCACCCATGTGGAATTGGTCGTCCCACATGCCATGGAGGCCCAGTACCGCAACCGAAAACAATTTCATTCACTGAATGTACAAATGGTGTGTGACTCCACAGGATCATTACACATTGTTGTGCCCGATTCCCTGGATCAACCCATGATTCTATGGTCTTGAGGAACTCTACAATACCACGCTACATGGAGCGACACGCAGGGAACAGATCCTGGCTACTCGGTGAGTCTCATTTCATGCATGATGATGTGGGGTATGTGATGCGGCAATGACCTGGCAGGAAGGGGGTGGGGGTGCGTACGTAGCAATGACATTCCACATAATTCGTTTATCGTCCACATACAGGTGATGCCGGATATCCACTGAAGAGATGGCTCCTCACACCAGTCCGGAACCCACGGGACCAGCATGAGGAGGACTACAACCATGCCCACTCACGTACCCGTGTAGTCATTGAACAGGCATTCGGCCTACTGAAGACCCGTTTCCGGTGCCTCAGCAGGTCTGGCGGGGCACTCCTGTACCGCCATGAGAAGGTTGCAAAGATGGTGATGGCATGTGTCATGCTCCACAACATGTGCGTACGTAGAAATGTGCCCATGCCCCCTGACGCAGAACTGCAAGCACCTGAAGATGGTCATGATGAGGGTGGGGATGTGGCAGCACCTCAAGGAGTCTGCGAGGCACAGGAGGGCCGTGAAATTCGTCAGCATCTCATAGATGCATGCTTCTAGCACTCACGCCTGGTGGCTGATACATGGACACGGGACTCGTGGCACTGTGTGTGTCTGGTACATGCACAATATGGACTGTACGCCTATGATGGCCTAGTACACAAAGATCATTGTCCACACATCTCATTGTTTGATCGTGCATTGTTTATGGCATATGTGATATCATGTTGAACACCCTATCGACCCGCCACCCAAGTGAGCCCAACACACCCCCTCCACCCTCCTACCTCCCCCCCGAACACCAGTGTCCAAAGATGCTCATTGTCAGTGGGCAGTCGCTATTGCAAGCCCCCTCTGCGGGTATCAGGGGCACCCCTGCCTGTGGAGCGCAGGTTCCTCCCAGATCTACGTTGGGGGCTGCCCTGGACGGAACTTGCAACGGATGATGTCTCTGCCTGCTCACGTCCATGCATGTCCCTAAGGGTTTGTGAGAGCTCAGTGAGCACACGGCGCACTGCGGCAAGTTCGGCACATACGTCTTTGGACGTCGCATGCAGTTCCCCCCTCAGGCTCTCGGTGCTTCTCTCCATTTGGACTCTCAGGCTCTCGGTGCTACTCTCCATTTGGACTCTCAGGCTCTCGGTGCTACTCTCCATTTGTGCCCTAAGTGTCTCAGTTGATGTTTCTATGTCTGCCTTGGTGCCCCACATCCATCGGCATGGTCCTTGAGGAGCGTGGCCAGTTGCTGCTGTTGCACGATTAACTGGTCGAGGGACTGTTGCCTCTGCTGGGCCATGGCCATTTGCGGTGGTGTCACAGAGGGGCTGTTCGCCTCATGTTGCCCTGCCACAGGGCTTGTGGGGGATGGCCAGTCGTCGTCTTGTGGGTGCCCCTGCGTGGTATCCTCATGGTGTACGGGATGGAACAGACAGGGGGATTGGGACAGGTCATGGATGGATCTGACTTCGACATCCCCGTCTTCTGTGTCGGAGCATGCTGCCATTAATGGGGTGTCACCTATGGTGCTGCTGCCACCAGAGGCAGTACCTTCTGTGGCATCCATTGGGGGGACCTGTGGTGGTGCTGTTGTGGGCATGCTGGCTGCTGGGGTGCCTGTTGATGTTCCCTCCTGTGTGCTGCCACTTGACATGTGCTGCTGCCGTGTCTTGATGCGTGCAGCTGAGGTGGAGGGTCTTTGGCCGTCGGTCTTGGCCCTCTTTGCAGGTGTGCTGGTAGGGGTGTCCTGGAGCTCGTCGTTTGGATCGGACCCTGTGGTGGAGTAAAGGAGGGCGAGCGTTATTAATGGGTCTGTGGGAATTGGAATGGCAATGTATCACATGCATTGGGGTGGTACCTGAGGGTGATTTGGGTCGGGGCCTTGGAGGTGCTTTCATTTGTGTGTGGAGTGAGGGTGCAGTTGTTTGGCAGCCTGCAGTTAGGGTGTGCCTGCTGCACGTGTAGTGGGTGTTTTTGGGGTTTTTACATATTTATGTATTTATTGTGAGTTTTAAAGTGCGCTATCAGGCCAATGTGTGTGGACGTTCTCCTGGCCATGTGTTGCTGTTGCGCTATGTGGACACATGTGAGTCACATGATTGGACATTGTGGATTTGGCATGGTTTTATTTGGGCCACCTACCTGATTCTCCGGATGTCTGCACTCCTTTCTCCATCCCTCCGACTCCCTCTATGCTCTCCATTCCAATGGTGGAGGCACAGATTTCTTCCCAGGGGGTCAACTTGATGGGTGATTCCGATCCTCCCCCGGTGGCTGTGGCAATGTTGCGGTTGGCAGAAAGTATGCTACGGACGCGTATCTGCAGGTCGTCCCACCGCTTCCTGCATTGCTGTGGGTTGCGGGGTGCGGTCCCCACCGCACTTACCCGCTGTGCCACCAGGGCCCATATGGCCTTCTTGTTCGCAAGTGCCGTCCTGGTCATTTGCGTGGAGAAGACGGCGGCGGCATTCTCCTGGAGGGTCTCTGTAAGCACGGTGAGTTCCTCACGGGAGAAGTGGACCTGCCGCTTGCGGTCGCACGCTTTCTTCGCTACTTTTCCCATTTTTCTTGGTTTCACTAGGGTGGATGACGGGTTGGGATGTGTCTCAGGGTGGTGTTTTTAGTGGTTGTGTGTATTTTGTGGTTTTATAGGTGTACGGGGTGTTGTTTCCCGTTCCGGGCCCATGTTTTTACTTCCGTTTCCGTATATTTACGGTCACCGTACTTTCCGGTTGGCGCTCACTGCGGTGTCCGCTATGATGGGTGGCGGTATTGTACCTAGGGCGCCGTACGGCGGCGGTGTGGGCCGTTTTGGGGTCATTTCCGCCATGGCGGACTTTGCACTTCCGCCATGGCGTGGTGCTCGTGCCCGATGGGTCGGAATGGGCCGCACTTTGCTCCATCGTGCAATGGCGGAAACGCTATTTACGCTGTGGCGGTCCGGTCAGTCACTTTCCGCCAGGGTCGTAATGAGGGCCAATGTCTTTCGCTCAGCCCAAGGTAGTCTGGGGCCTTGAGGTCTAAGATAGATGGTAATATGCATTCTTCTTGCAGGAAGGTAGTGGCTTTGTCTTTTCCTTCAGGCAATCTTGACATGTAGTCTGCCTGCAAATTCTTCCACCCCGATATGTGCTGTATCTCAAAGGTGTATTCCTGCAGCTTGGTTGCTATGCATGCCAACCTGGGTATCAACAGTTTTGTGCCTCCTGGACTGAGCATGTGAATGATGGGCTTGTGGTCGGTGACCAATTTAAATTTTGTGCCCCATACGTACGTCCTGACGTGTTCCACGGCCCATGCACAGGCCAACATTTCTTTCTCGACTGTGGAGTAATTTTGTTCAGCCGTGGATAGTGCTTTGGAGGTGAATGCCACTATGTGTTCTGTGTCCCTTTTCTTTTGGATGAGAATGGCTCCTAATCCATACGCGCTGGCATCCGTGGTGATGTCTGTACACCACTCTGGGTTGAACGGTTGTAGGCATGGTGCTTCCACTATATGTCGTTTGATGCTTTCTACCGCTTTCTTCTGGGCTACTTGTCATGTGAATTCAGACCCTTTTTGAGTAGATCTCGAAGCGGCGTTGAAGTTTCCGAAAACTTGGGGATGAATTTAGCATAATATTCAGCTAATCCTAGGAATTACCTCACTTCATCCTTATTTGTAGGTTCGGGAGCTTTGATTATTGCTCGCAGCAAGTTCTGTTTGGGGCTTATGCCTTGTGACGATATTTTTTACCCCAAATATTTGACTTCATGTGCTTTCAATACACATTTCTCATATCTTAACTTCACTCCAGCTTCTTGCAGCTTGGTAAGAACCTTCTTCAAGGTGGCATCATGTGTTTGTTTGTCAGCAGCATACACCAGGATATCATCCTGGAAATAGGACACATTCTTTACGTCCCGCAGTAGTACGTCCATCATGCGTTGAAACACTGAGGCTGCCGATGATAGGCCGAAAGGCATCTTCGTGAATTGGTAGGTGCCAAATGTCATGATGAATGCAGTCAGTGGCTTGGAGTCTTTGTATAACTGTATTTGATGATACGCATCCCTCATGTCTAACTTGGAGAACACTCTGGCTTCTTTCATCATGAGAATTTGCAGGAGGTAGCTGTCTGCAATTACTTCCAGGTTCAGACTGCGGAGATCAATGCATACCCTTAGATCTTGTGAATTTTGTTTTTTTATGAGCACCACTGGGCTTAACCACTCTGATGCTTCTATTTCTTCGATGGTGCCTTCCTTCACCATTCTGTCAAGTTGGTTTCTGAGCGTGTCTCTAGCAGTCGCAGGTACTGGTATTACTCTGTGTTTGATGGGGACTGCGTTGAACTTGAGTAGTATTTTATGAACAAAGCCTTTGATGTGTCCAGGCCCTTCCGAGAACAGTTTTTGATAATCTTCTCTGACAACCGGTGCTCCTCTTGAACTGACTTATAACACCTGGTCCTCTGTGCTGGGGGTCAAGCTTGATGTTAAGTTTTGCCTGATCGTCCCAACCTAACACTGCTGGGCCTTCTTGACTGAAGTATATTCTTGTGGTGGTCTCTCGGTCTCTCTCCCTTTAAACTCCACTTTCCCTTTGATCTAGCCCAGTAGGTTGATGGATGCACCTCCGAACACTGTGGGCTTGTGCCAGGTGCTGAATACTTTGACTGTTTCTGTGCCCATCATCTCTTTGTATGTGCACAGGGGGAAGATAGTTAAGTCTGAGCCTGAGTCCGCCATGACTCTCATTTCCAAAGCATTCATTTTGATGGCGCAGTGAGGCTTTTCTCTCCTGGCATGTGGGCTGTTTACCATTATTACGGTAGGCCTCCCTTCTTCGTCGGTGGAGGATTCCCTCTCTGTGTTGTACTCAGCATTGACGTTGGTGACTTTTTTGTTCCGCCATCTGCACACAATTGAAAAATGGCCTATCTTCTTGCACACTGAGCATTCTTTGTCCCTCGCTGGGCATTCTTTGTCAAAGGCTAAGTGTTTGGTGCTGGTGCATCTATGACATTTCAACGGTTCTTTCCTTCCCCACTTCCCGTCTCTCGTGTTGACGACTGGTTTCTCCTTCTTGGGTCGGAATGCTATCGCTTGAACTTCTGCAGGGCTGTGTCTGCCTGCATATTATTCTTCCTTCCTGCGGTCTCTTCCACTGCCCTCGCGATCTCGACGGCATTTTCCAGCTGTAATTCTTTTTCCAGAATGAATTTGTCTTGCACTTTCCTACTGTTGGTATGTACAATTAGGATCTTGCAGATTAGTCCTTCCACGTTGTTACCAAAGTTGCACAGTGAAGCTAATTCGCATAGTTTGGTCACGTAGTCGTCCACTGGTTCGGACGCTTCCTGTTTGCGGCTGTAAAACCTTATCCTGTGTAGGACGGTATTCTCCTTACTGGCAAACCGTTTGACTATTCTTCTAACCGCATCCTTAAATACATCGTCATTGTCGCCGGCCACTAGTTCAGTCTTGAGGCTTTCAAACACCCTTTGGCCTTCAACGCCTAGAGCATTCAGTAACATGGCTCTGCGTCTCGCTGCCGTGTAGGCTGCGCCACTCAAAGCCTCTAGGTATGTGATGAATAAGGGTTGCCATTGTGGCCATGGGATGGCAGGCCTACCTGGCGTTTGAAGAAATGGCGGTGGTGGGGTTTCTCATTGCATGGCGCCGCGTGAGTTCAAGTCTGGGTCCTCTTCGCCAATTACGTTGTATAATAATGCACAGTAGACTTGAGGGTTTCTAGTAGAACTGCTTTATTATGTCTCCAACATTAGCTTCCTTAATGGAGATATAACTGTGTATGTAAACTGTGGGCAACATGCCCTGCTACCAAGATTGCTGCTCAACCAAGATTAATGTCCATGACATGAGTAGTCATCAGTCTTTAGAGGAGCACCACCGGGAGCTGATCCTGCTGCATGCCCTCTGCTCCGCATTATGGCGCTTCGCCATCACGGGAGATTCCACTTCCTGTTTTCCGTGAGATCTCTACAACCCGACAACTGCAACATATAGAACTGGTGATGGTCGTGTGGTAGATATTGCAACGACTCCTAGTTGTTTGGTCACAGTGTGAGTGGCATCCAGTTACAGGCCCCACTCCACTTCACACAGCTTTTTTGGGAGTTCCAATGACTATGGCTTTGTAC
Organism: Ambystoma mexicanum; assembly: GCF_040938575.1. Taxonomy (NCBI): domain Eukaryota; kingdom Metazoa; phylum Chordata; class Amphibia; order Caudata; family Ambystomatidae; genus Ambystoma; species Ambystoma mexicanum. Next base: position 113,599,926 of record NC_090923.1, read on the forward strand.
GCAGCCTGAGCCCAGCAACTGAAAATAACAGACTACAGGTGAGGGCTGTGTTCTAGATGTTGCAGCACTCCCGGGCTTCCTGTTCACGTGGGCAGCAGTATCCAATTGCAGCCCCCTCTGCCTCTTGCAAGGCTTGTTGGTGTGACTCTTCTTATGTTGATGCTATGCAGAACCTGCTCGCCGAAAAGCAGAGACTGCGGCGAGGGAAGTGCTAAGATGATAGAGTACTGTGGCTGACTTGTCAAGTCCATTTCAAAATGTAATGTTAATGTCAAAAAGCGCGGGATTTCCATGTAGGGGTTCATCAATAAAGCGCAGCTCACACCTTATCTGTTACTCTTCACGTGGTGTGCTTTATCTGACGCGGATCTGAGGATATATCCGAGGTAATGTTCTGTTTTCTTAACCTCAAACCACAGGCTGGCAGCTTGGGTCACGCAGCACGTGGTTTTAATCTGGTGAAAATAAATCTTGCGTTGCTTATGAACAGGGCTCGTGAAAAATTAACATACACAATCTAAGGCCTTTAAGTAATGTGCCCTTAGCTCCAAAACAATTCAAAATAGTTACACTTCTTCAAAGATGTCAGGTGTGAGTGCACAGTCTTTGTGAATGCCTGACAATTACATGTGCAATTTCTAACATGCATACCTGTGGCATATTTTGCAAATGGTTTTCTTTAATAGCATGTCCTGACAAAATATAAAAACGCATAAAGGCATTTATGGCTAAAGTACACGTGATGTCCTTATTTTTGTAAATTCGCCCTCTCCCTTTTAATTTACCTGTGCAGGTCTATACAAATACAGGGTACATCTTTGCCAGCTATTTCAGGCATTGTGGGTAAGTTTTCTGATGTTATGCATGTCTGTTGAAGCACTTGAAATTGTATCCATGTATATTTGGAATTGAGGAAGACCTTTCTTGAGTAGACACAAATATCTTTCCTTTTTCCATCTAATTGCATCATGTGATTCCCCAATAACATTTTCCCCTATGGATCCCGTATTCCTATCACTTAAAGGGAGCAGACCTTGAACCATTTCATATATTGTGAAAAAGAATACGTTCACAACCCATTGATGATACGATGTACTTAAAAAGTAGGAAATGTTATGGCCGTTTAGGGGAAATAGGGCTCTGAACATGAAAAACATCCTGCATAGACATAATGGAATGAAGAACTAAAATGTCTTCCTACCTTGGCAAAAAATTGCTCTTTTGTGACAAATACTCCATCCGGCTACATATCTCTGAAATATTTTATACCCAACATATTCATAGAGGTTTTAATCCTAGTGTCGCAAGTCAGACTCGTTTCTGCTATGTCCCATCATGAGAAATATGGGGAATAGTGGCGCTTCATAACCAAGTGTCTGTGGAGCCTTTTTTCGAAGAGTCAACAGTACAGCTAGTTGGATCAAACGTGTAGTTATCAACTGGAGAGACAGATATTAGAAGGGATTGCATTGAATAGGTATAAACATGTACATGAGGTTGATTTCTTAGGATCATTTTCCTGCTACCAGCCTTCCCGAGGGGTAGGGGTGGAGAGAAACCCTTGCTGTGCAAAGAACAGGCACAGATAACGACTAGCCGGGAGTGTGTTGTTTTAATCACATATCTTACAGGCTGACAAAAGGAGATCTCATCTTTGTAATACATACACCATGGGTTTTATACAATGTCAACAATTGCACACTCATTTATGCTTATATGAAACTTTTATTTCAATGGGTTATTGATTGGCCTTTTTAGCTAACGGTCAAACATCGCTTGATTTCTGTTGGACTGTAAGGAACTCATGGTTGCAACAGTAAAGACAGACACAAGTGATTGCAGTTCAAAGGGGTTTATTAAACTGTAAATGCACAGTGGAAAAATGCCTAATCTAAACCTAAATCTAAGATGGGAGCAAGCTTCGACCATCAAATGAAAAATAAGGCAGTCCTTGTGGCCTCTTGTCAAAGTAAAAGTTCTATACTAAATAAAACCTATTGCCAAATCCTTGTAACTAATTACAGAAAGAGTGTGGGATAGGGTTTTCAATAAACAAGGAAGTGTTCACAAATAATAAGTCAGGATGTGATTGCCAGGGGTCTCCCTTCCCCAGGTTTTGTGCACGGAACAAAGTGGATCTCCTGAGCACAGCACACACTCAAGCTTTCCCAGCACGAGCCAACAGTTCTGTACCAATTATCAGGTTCTTTGATTGTCAAGTCTTTGTTCAACAAAAAGTCTTTTGCCTTTGAGGGCCTGATGTGTTCAACAAAACAAACAAAAACATCCTTTCCAAATGGCCTTTGGGTGATGTCTTTTCACCCATGGATCCGCCTCGGTCGGGTTCAGATCCAAATGCCAAGGGGGACAATCACTTTCCCTGGTCTTACACTCCTTCTTGTTCTCACAAATCTAAATGTCTTTTTAAACATCTCCTCAGGCTTAGCCCGTTTTTTTCGGCCTCCCTCTGCCGGGTTCACTCTTGCCAACTTTTGCTAAACAGTTCACTATGGACATCTCCCGGTCGGGTTCACTCCTGCCAACACACTGTTCATAGGGACTTCAGGCCTTGCCCCATTTGTTAGCATCCCTCTGCCAGATTCACTCTTGCCAACTTTTACTAAACAGTTCACTGTGGACATCCCTCCATCGGGTTCACTCCTGTCAACAGAGGGTTAATGGGACTTCAGGCTTCATCCCTTCGTGTTAGCATCCCTCTGCTGGGTTCACTCTTGCCAACTTGTCATTCGTATCTTTCTTATTCATTTCATGTCATGCATGACTCACTTCCCTTCGTTTCACACAGATCTGTCGTCCAAAGATTTTCGACTGTACAGGGGATTTTACAAGACCCCCGCATGACCACTTTGACCCCTTGTCGCCTTTTTCTTAAGACCTTCTGGTTACGGTAGTCTCTACCATCGGGTAATCACCCAGAGTTTCCTGCGTGAGCACCCACGTGGTGCCGGACTCCTCTGTTGCTTGTTTTCCCCCTTTTCTACTAATAGCTCTTTAAGCCTTTCACAGTTCCAATTAGCCATTTGCTACTTTCGTTCAACACAGTTCGGTTTCTTATTGACTCTCCCCTCGGCTCACCGGCTGTGATGAACCACTTGGCTTTCTTTCTCTTTGGAGTCAAAGTTGGTATCACAGAGACAAGCGTCTCTCAGCAGCTTGGTAATCAGCAGAGGAGAGTCTTGTGTACCGTTGACATCTGCTGCAAAACACGCTGGCTATTGTTCGTGGTCTCATGATTCTTTCTGCTGAGGTTTCACATGCCTTGGTCAAAATGTTCAAGGTCACTCCTCTCCTTATCACCCACTCAGTATGCACCATCTTTCTCCTCCTCTTGAACTGCCATGCTAAATTAGCTCTCACGTTGTTTGGTCTGCCTTGCTCATTCTGTGTGCTCATGCTCCACCTTTAATCCCTGCAGGGAAGGGAAAGGGCTGTCAGGTGTATGTGACTCTGGTCAATTGCCTGACTTTGCCCGGCCCTTGTATTGGGACATGTCAAGTAAACGGCTCTGGTGTTAGTCCATTGTCTTTCGTGTTTGTGAACGTGTTTGTGTCAGAAAGGGGGGGCAGTGTTTCTGGTTGTCCTATGTATTAAGATGGCGAAAAGGCGTCATATGTAATGACAACCCTCGTATTCTCGTTGGGGTGAGATTGACAGGGTTTGTGAGACAGACAATAATAATAAAATATAATAATAATTATAATAATTTAGCATTTATATATTGCTACAAACCCTAGCATTATATATTGCAATTTACCTATGCATCCTTATCTCAGTCTCCCCCTCAACTACATGCTCTGTATCAACATGATAGGTATCGTGGAAGAAACCTTTAAAGAACCAATAGTGTCTCCAGTCATATTGTATTCTCCTAATCTATTACATATGTATAGGTGTTGCATACTTTGTCCTCTTTTATTATTTGTGTATATATATGTATCCCCAGACAATAACATTGTTTACTTCCATCTTGTTACCACCCCTGTTACCCAATTAAAGGTTAATATACATGCACAGCGAGTGAATTCTGCCACTAAGAGAATCGGGAGATATCATCAAACGACATTTATATCTTTTCTTCTGAGGGGACCAACCAGCTCATTTATTTTTTTATTTTTCTTTCTCTTTTTTTCCTATTTTTTCCTGTAATTAGTACGTTATTACTCTTCTCCACCCCATAACATTTTATCTGTTCATGTCCCATTTGCCATCTGCTTGGAGTCCATTTCCTTATCATCATCTCGCGTAATTTCAGTGAAATCGTCTTCCGTTGGGTTCTCTTTTATTCTTCATTTTGAATTCAGGTATCTTTCATCAGTTCATCATTGAGTTTATTTCTCTGCTGTGCAGCAAGTTCAGCGGTCCCTTAATTCATACAAGGGCCATGCTTTAGGACACATTGGGCCTTATTACGAGTTTGGAGGCAGCCATGGTGCTATTAGCACCATGACTGCCTCCAAACCGGGCTCCATTACCGGGTTTCTGCAATGAGGACTTACCGGGTCATTCTGACATAGGAGGACCCGGTAATTCCTCCTTGCAGGAACCATTCCCCATTCCCATTTAAGCCCCCATAGGGCTCAATGGGAATGGGGATGGAGGTAATAATGGGCACATAACAACTGGCCCGTTATTACCTCCCTCTTCCCCTCGCGGGACCCGGAAAAGACGTCTGGTTTTACCAGACGTCTGATCCGGGTCGCACAAAGGGAAGCTCATAATTGGTGCTCCCGTAATGAAGGGGCCGGTCCCGTACCGGCCCCCTTCATAACGGGAGTGCCAGGGTCATAATGAGGCCCATTGTCTTCTTGAGTAAAATAGTCAGTCGGGGGACATAAGCATGGGGAGTCCATAAAGAGGATTGTTTCTTCTTCTTGTCTTCTTCAATTCAGCAGAAATGAGCATCTGGCTTGGACCCCAATCCCTATTTCATGATAATTAGGGCTTTTATCCCTGCTTGTTGGCTCGTGTGCCGACATCACTCGAAGTGCAGGGATTCCATATCCATCTGAAATATAAAAAATGAATGAGTTTCTTGAAAAATAAGTGCATTTTATTATCAGCACTTCCTCCTACAACCTAAACATTACTACTTCAATGCTCCTATTTCTCTAAAACATTCCTACCTCCTAAAATACTTGCTACTAAATTTCCTTTTCTTTAATTTAATTGAATGGCTGCTTCTAGTCCCTCTTGTGTATACCTTACTGTCACCTATGTTTATCTCAGCTTTTAAGGGGAATTCGATCATCCGCACTCACCAGGGCTTTTTTGAAATTGGTTAAGAAATTGAATGATGGGAGATCAATCTCAGAAAATGTGTGGGGCTAATCGGCACACATTTTTCCTATGCTCACCGCACAACAAACACATAGTCACGTGTACTCTGGGTGGACACAGCCTACAGTCGCAGTCCTCCTGTAATGTTCAGTTGGAATGTGACCGCCAGGAGTACATGAAAGCAGCAGTAGGAGGAGGGCAACAGCTTCCTCATGCCATCGCCAGCATAATTAAATATCAAAGGCTCCATGGATCTGCCCTATCCTTTATCTGCCTGCTGGTGGCAGCACATAATGATGAGAGTTAATTGAAGCAGGCCTACATGAGGCCAGGTCGCAGGACTGACAAAGGACAGGATACCCAACACCCTTTTGATATGCATCTGTTGTCAACTTGAAGTCAGCTCCCGCCCCTTAGTATGAAGGGCAGTGAATGCCATGTCTGGGACAACTGCTTACAGTGGTCATCCCCACTACGGGACCCCATTCAGGTATGTGATTTGATGGAGAAAGAAAGTCTGTTCTCGTCATAATTTCAAGGGAGACCTGCGCTTTGATCAGGAGCCACAGAGAGCTCAATTAACCAGGGAAACACCTTGATCCACAACAGACAGGAAGATGGGTGGGACTTAGTAGTACATGTTGTCACCCTTTACCTTTCCTGTTGCAAAGCACTCTGGTTATGACCTCACATATAATAGAAGACTGTTGGTGGGGACCTAGGATTTGTTCATTAAGGTAAGCTTAGCTTACACCAATCACTGGGGCCCATTTGGCTTTAAAGAGGGCAGAGACCCCCCTCTTAGCAGATCATCCAACGACTTCAAAAGAAGTAAGAAGAATGACTCATTTGGACTCTGGCTGAAGGTACAGTCTGCCTTACAGCTTCCACCAGTGAAGGAAGGCCAGGATTTTCAAGAGGGAAGCAAGAACTCTCCCCTAAACATCTCCCATGGAACAGAGGGAGATACCGACCTCAGAGGACCAGCCAAGCAGCTCCAAAACTGGTACCCAGCCAGCGCACAGCATGCCCTGCTAGGTTCTTCCAGCAAGCGTCCTAGGTGAGAAGTGCCAGAGAATCTCTGAACAAAGGACAAGGCTGTTTATTTATTTTTTTTTATTTTTTTTATTTGTTACACGCCCAGACCCTCAGGTGTCACGGCGTGGTTAAAAGACAGCTTAGCAATTAGTAAAATTCAAAACATTACATTCGTTCCATTACATGATATAAATTACAGAATATTCACAACATTATACAATAGCCTAAGTATTCACAGCAGTATAAGATGGACGGGGTCCTATCTTTGGGTGCTAATATTGGTTGAATAACCAGGTTTTTAACTGTTTCTTAAAGATCGTGAAGGAAGATGCTTTTTTGATGTGGATGGGTAGGGTGTTCCAGTGTTTAGGGGCTAAAGTGGTGAAGCTGCTGCCCCCTGCTCTTGTGTTTTTGAATCGGGGGGGGTCCAGGAGGAGTTTGTCATTGGATCTAAGTAGTCTCATGTCGGATTTGGGATGCAGAGTGTTATTGAGGTAGATAGGTCCTTTTTTGGTAAGGCATTTGTGGGTGATGCATAATGTTTTGAAGATAATTCGGGCTTTGATGGGGAGCCAGTGGGCATTTTTCCTAATCTTGGATATGTGGTCTGATTTTTTTATGCCTAGAGCGGCCCTCAGGACTTTATTTTGCAAAAGTTGCATTTTGGCTAGGTTGGTGTTAGAGGTGCCCAATAGTAATACATTACAGTAATCCAATTTCGATAGGACCAGTGCTCTGGCTAGGGTGAGGCAATTTGCTGGGGTCAGAAATTGCCTGCTGAGCGCAATTAATTTAGAGGTGTAGGCCGTGGATGAGGAAAGTACATTGATCTGTTTAGTCATGGTCAGGCTGGCATCGATGTACACGCCCAGTGTTTTTACTTGCTTTAACACTGGAATATTGGTACCGTCGATATTGATGATTGAATATTCTGGCTGAAGGGTTGCTATTTTGGCTGGAGATCCTACGATGAGGACTTCTGTCTTCTCATCGTTAAGACATAGGCTGTTTAATGCCATCCAGTTTTGTATGATGACGTAGATTTTATTGATTGTTAGTGTGTCCTGGTCATAGTTGCCTGTCAGTGGTATAAGGATCTGGGTGTCATCCGCAAAGTTTGTGTATATGACACCCATTTCGTCAAGTGCAGAGAACAGGAGCTTGGTATATGCATTGTACAGCGTGGGAGAAAGGCAAGAGCCTTGGGGTACTCCTATGGGGACTGGGATGGGGTTGGCTGCTTCTTTGCCTATGGACACTCTGGAGGTGCAGTCGGTTAAGAAGGATTTCACCCAAGCAGTGGCTGCCCTGGAGAAGTTAAACTCGCGGGTAAGTGAGTTGCAGAGTTTGTCGTGGTCCACCAGGTCGAACGCGGCTGAGAGGTCCAACAGCAGAAGAATGCAAAGTTTCCCTGAATCTCTGATGGCATCCATCTGGATTTTGAGGTCCAAGAGAGCTGTTTCAGTGCTGTGGTTAGGCCTGAAACCTGATTGTCTGGTGCCGAGGAGCTGATTGGATTCTAAATGGGTTTGAATTTGGTTGTAGGCTAGTTTGTCGATGATTTTGAGTAAAAATGGGACCGTGGTTATGGGGCGATAATTAGTTGGAATGGTGGGGTCTAGATTTGTTTTTTTTAGAAGCGGGGTAACCCAGGCTTCTTTAATGCAGGTCGGAACTGTATTGGAGTTGAATGAGGCATTGACAAATTTGGTGATGAGGGGGGTCAGGGTGGGTGCACAGGCTTTGACTAATTTGGCCGGGACAGTGTCTCCTTTGCAGTTGGATGCTTTTAGTTTGGAGATTGTGTCGAGTACGAGGTCGTGGGTGACTGGTGTGAATTGGAAGGGGGGGTTGGAGTTGTCACTGGAAAGGGTGCAGGGATTAGGGGAGGGGGATTTTTTGGTTGCTAGGAGTAGTTTTTTGGAATTGATTTTATTTTGCAGCATAGTGATTTTGGAGGCAAGAGCGTCTTGTATGGTGGAGCATTGTAGGCATTTGCTTTGTGGGTGATGATAGCTGATTTGTAGAGGGTATTTGCGTCTTTGAATGCTATGGCTGCGTCCGGGGAGGGATGTTTATTATGGACGTGCTCGAGAGAGCGTTTTTTCCTTCTAAGGACGATTAGTTCCTCGTTGAACCAGAAGTTGGATTTTTTATTGAGGCGTCTTAGTTTGGAGGTGACAGGTGCTATGGTGTCAATCGCTGTGGAGAGGCATTTGTGGTAGTACTCAGCGATGGTAGTTGGGTCATTGCTGAGGATTGAGTGTGTATCTAGCAATTTGTTCAAGGTGGGGTCGAAGTTCTCAGCTGTGAGCTTTTTCGGGTTTCTACTTTCAATGGTGTCCATAGTTATATTCTTGGGTGTGCAGGGGTCGTCACTAGTGATAGTAAATTCTATGCAGTAGTGGTCTGTCCAACTAAGTGGGGTAATCGGGCCTAGAGTGATGTTGGTGTTGAGGGAGAGGATCCAATCGAGGGTTCTGCCCTTGGTGTGAGTGGGGACATAGATGTGTTGACAGAAATTCATGTCATTTAGTGCCAGGAGAAGGGCGGTGGCTTTGGTATCTTGGTTGTCATTAAAACCGAGATTCAAGTCACCAATGATGATACATTTCGTTTTGGGTTTAAGGAAGGGCGCCAGTATTGGTGGGATGTCTGTTTCTGGGTGGCTGTTTGTGCTAGGGGATCTATAGATGACCACTATGTTAATTGTGGTGTTTTCATTCAAGGTGAGTTTGGCGAGCAGTAGTTCGTACCCTGCGATTATTTCAATGGAACTTGATCTAAGTTTGATGCTATTTTTAGTAATGATTGCAACACCGCCTCCTGGAGTGGTGGTCCTATCAGATCTGAGAATGGTGTAATCTGGAGGGATGGCCAGTGCTAAAAGAGGACCTGAGGCTTGGTGTAGCCAGGTTTCTGTGATTACTAACAGGTCTAGGTCGAGTTCGATGATGAGGTCATGAATTTCAATGGCGTGGGCTCCAAGGGAGCGGGCGTTGATGAGTGCATTTTTTAGACTAATGGGGGGGTTGGGATCCTTAGTGAGAGCATTTTTAGTAGGTGGGCAACACGGTGGAGTAGTTTTAGTTACTGTAGGCTGAGTGTGTTTATTATTTGTTGTGTGGGCCGAAGGATTAGGTGATCTGGGTGGCTGGGACCTGGTAATGGTGTTGTGGTGTGGTAACCTTGTGCGTGCTCTTAATCGGGATGTTCTCTTATATCCTAGGATAGGGTATGTTTTACCATTGATTGAAGGGTTGGGGAGTACATGTGGATCATTGATGATGGCTGGGGTGGGATGGTGTTCCTTACTGGTTATGTAGGGGTCCTTGGGACTGGGAGTGAGAATGGAGGAGGATGGGAAAGGAGGTATGGTGGGGAGGAAGGGGGTAGGACAGGGGATGGGATGGTGTCTTGGGCAAGCTAGTTTGGTGAGCCCATTACTGAGGGCGAGGAAGTGGTTGCCAGTGCATGGGGTGTCCGCTGGGACAAGGCAGAAGGGGAACATGATGCACAATATCCAGTTTATCATAGCTAAGGATGTGGGGTGGTGTAAAGATGAGGCTAGGCTCACTTTGTCTATACCAATAAGGCTAGATACCGTAGTCAATAGTAAAGTGCTAGTAGGCTGGTAGCAATAATCCTAGGAGGGGTGCAGTTTAGGCTAGATGACATTATCATACATGCAGAAGCATTAGGCTAACAACAATAATCCTAAGTGGGACACGAGCTAGGCTAAATACCATTGATGCACGTGGGACAGCGTTAGGCTGAGAGCTGGGCTGTAAGCTACAGTATTAGAATACAGTGTAAACACAGGATCAGAGTGCCAATTGGGCAAGAGCGGCACAGGAGAGCACTGGCTGTAAGTACAATGCTGCAGTGATCTGAAGTTGCCTGTAAACACTCTTCTCAGCTTTGGGCCATCCACCTTAAAGGAAGACACGAGCCCAGCAAAGAAGCTAGGAGGAGTGCTACAACATGAATCACCCAGCGTCCATCTCTTAAGGAAATTTCGAGGCAGTCGAGCCCTCGAACCACGACCGGCTGCACCACTGACTGTTGTCATGCTGCAGTTACTAAAGCCATCTGAGACACCTCGGCCAGCGTTCCAGATCTGCCAACCAGCAGAGGGACAATGATTCTTGACCCTGAGATGCTGTGTAGGCCAGATGGCAGCCATCCGTCCAGCCTCGGTTGCTGAACTGCCTGTCGCCTGATACCCGCAGCTGTCTCCTGTCTTGAACTCCATCGCAGGTGCTGCAGAGAGTCCTGGAACTGACTCGACCCTGCTGAACATCATGATCATCTCAAACACCAGGTACATTGTGGTTTCTGTCCGTTGTGGTTCTGTCCATTCCCTAGACTATGTGTTGGCTACTTTGTGCTAATTAAAAACTTCACTAGGAAGTGGCACGAGCCAAGATTTGACGCCCTTTTCATTGTTGAAAATGTTACTCCCTCAGCAGTAAAAGTCCAAGGCAGACAAGCGTGGATACACCTGAACAACGTCAAGCTATACGCCGGCAAGACCGCAGCACCAACAGCCATCGATTTAGATGCAAGAGAAGAAGAAGAAATTCAGTGTGTGCAGACTTGATCGATGACAAAGAAGAAGGACGATAAGGTTAATTGATTAATAAATTCAGATTTGCATTTGAACTGTAACTCCCAGTGGACACTCTTTATAGATATTATAGCAGGCATGAAATACTTTGCTGGAGTCACAGGAATCTTTGAAAATTAACTTCACAGGAAAGCCTAAACGACAACACTTGGTTAAGAATTAGAAAGGTGAGCAGTACCCTGATTGGTTTCTTACTGAATACTTGTTGGGCTGAATCTATGGTCTTGTCAGAAGGAGATGCTCACAGCCTCGAACTTGCTGTTTTTGTATTTATCCTTCGAGCTTATCTTGCTCTTGTCAGTAGAGACGTGGTCATCCACACTTTTATACAGGATCCTAAGAATGGCCCTGTAATCAGAAGGCTGCTTGTAGCAATAGTAGAGGAATTGCTAGTTATCAAATTCAATACAGTTTTTAAAACTAAAGTGTTTTTCCTTCCTTAAATTGCAGTAAAAATGAGGAATGCTGAAACTGGTATGATTTTCAGAGAATGAACCAGCCTGTGACACTCCAGATTGGCACAAGTGATGGGGATTAATATGTTGGTTTGTGATATACATATGCATGATTATGCTTTGTGTCTTGCTGTTTCTTCTAATTCGCCTTTTCTGTCTCATTGATCCAAACAAGGCAGAAGTCCCTTTGATTCTCCCCACTCCCGGAACTCTTGTAGATTTGCCCATTCCCGATGAGTCAAGGTCCCTGTGTTGTTTTCACATCATAAAGCTGCGTTAGAGTTGTTTCCATGAACTGTACACATTTTGCGAGGGAGACACAGGAGAAGTGCAGAGGAAGACAATGATAGGATAAACACTCATCTAGATAGTACAGCACACTTGGGAAATAACATGTGGTGCCAGCACATGAAAAAAGTGGGAGAGAGACCATCTAAGGAGGGTTGCTACGTTTGCACTCTCATACCTTATGCCATGAATGCTGCTCGAACTTTCATTTCCAGAGAAATGCCAAAACACTATGCCAGATGTCTTGTCATCTTGCTGCATGCATGACTCGAGGACAGTTCCAAGGACATTGAGCCACTCTTCGATGGAGATTGAAATGGTAATTTCCATTTCAGGATGATTATATCAAGACTACAAAGATGGAAAAGAAGCCTGCATGGAAGAGCAAGAAGCAGGACAGGATGAAGTGGTCATGACAGAAATTACGAGAATGGACTGTCCTGATAAAGCAGAGGTAGCTTGGATTCCTGGATGTTGTGAAAGGACTCAGTTACTAGTCTATGGACGAGTAAAGTCAAAGAAAGGATGGCAAGAAGGATTGATGTCTTGTGCAGCTCATCTATTGAAGCAGGAATATGTGTGAGAAGTACAAAAGGTAAATGATGGATGTCTGAAGTCATGGGCCGGACATGCCAAGCTGCTAACATCGGTAGACGATTAATCAGGCCTAATGTTTGTGATTCCACTGGTAAATGCAACATTGTGCTTTCGAAGAAAAGGAAAAAGGCATGTGGGAGGTAACCTAGGTTGCTATAGTTGATGTCTCCAGTATGGGAACTGGGACAGTCATCCTGATGGATCGATATTGGGCTTGTGGGACCAAAGCCTACATGAAGCAGCCCAAGGATTGGGAAGGAACGTGTTCTTTAGTGCTTGTCCATGTTCCAGCATTTGTGATTCCTCAGAGTGACTTCAACATTGGTGAATTTCCAAAGACAGGTGCTCATTTTAGGAGGAGAAGATCACTTGAATTTCTCAACCGAACAAAGAGCAAGAATTACTTTCAGCTAAATCAATATAAGCCTTTGGTGCTATTCCATATGAGCACAGGTTGTTTAGCCAGACTTCAGGAATATTCACAACTATCTTTACGTCAGGAATCCAGATGATGGCCAATGCGAAGAGGTTGCAAATTACTCGCTGGAAGCTGCTACAGACAATCAACACTACCGTAAAGGGATTCAATGCTATCAGGCAAGAGTTGAGGGCCATATGACTAATGACCCTCCGCAACAGATATGTCCTTGACATGATCACAGCGATGGAAGGAGGAATTTGCATCAAAATTGGGCCATCATATTGCACGTTCAGACCTTCTCATGATGACGAGAATGGGACCTTGGCAGGGGCCATAACGTTACTGACCAAATTGCATGATCAGATGGAAGACAAGACAGAAGACATTGCAGTTGACAGTTGGTTTGCATCTATCTTCTCATGAGTTCCACAAGGGATGGTGAATATCTTCAAGTTCCTGGGAGCAGTATTAGTGATGGTGATGTTTGGATTCTGTGTGATCAGGATAATAAATAAACAATGCAAGAAGACAGCGAAGACAGCAAAGAAGGCAGTAGGAACGAAGATCATGATCAATGTCAAATCAGGGTTTGGACCCAAGGAGTTGACAGATGAAGAGATCAGAAAATATATAGAGGCCAGCATCTTAGTACCTGAGGGAACAAAGTTCCTGCATCCAGGCAACCACAAGAAGTATGTGGGACGAAAGGTCTATTGTAGTCCGAATGGACAGTGAAGCTACATGACCTGGAGTGTTGATGAACATGTAAAATCAGCAGGGTCCCTGAAGGGACTGGTGAAGATCTGGACTCCAAAGAAGCACTTCTTCAAGGGAGGATACCAAGATGTGAAGACTGATGAAGGAGTGGTTGATGGTGAGGGGGGAGTGTAGAGGGGCAGCTGAATGCCTCTGCAGGAAGGCCCGCCCCCATCCTTCCTGTATGCTGAAAGCCAGAAATCGTGACATGCACAACACCAGTGATGGTGCCTATTCCACTGAGAGCCTTGGAGAAAAGACATCCATTGGGAAAACCCTATGTGATGTATCCCCGTAGAGATGACAATCTCTTGGAGGAGATCCCCAAAGGAATTTGAAGATGAGAAAAAGAGATGTGGTGACATCACAAGACGTGACCGTGACGCACTGAGAAGAGAAGGATGAAGGAAAGGATGTATAGACTTTATGGAATCTGATGACGAAATAAAGAATCACGTAGACTTTCATATGCGGAATGAAGATTGCACATGTGAAGAGCACTGCAGAAAATGCAAGCCGTTTTATAACTGTACAGGTGCAGCAATGCAAGTACAATAAGTGATCTTAAAGGCTAGATATACGTAGTGAATAGACTCCAGGCGATGCTACCATTATATAGAATTCTGGGCATCAGTGTCACATATTTAGTAAGCTCAGACCCACGGAGAAAGAAGGATCAGAAAGCTGTGTTGCGGCAACATGAAGCAAAGAGCATGGAAAGGCCTGGAAGAGCTGTCTGGCCTGGTGTCAAAGGATGAAGTAGCCAAGAACTGGTTATCTATCTATAAAGAACAGGAACCATGAGACGTTGAATCATCTCGTGTTAAGATGCAAACAAAGAACACCATGAGTGCCAAGTTTATTAATTCAAGACAATTAAATGCTGCAAAACAGGCCGAAATACGGTCTCCTGTCACGTGAGCCAAGGATGGAAATAAGAGTTGGGCATGCTGACCAGAACTGTGATACGATTGTGGCTATACTCCCTTATATTCCCAGGACCAAGGATACTTTGCAAGGCCAAGTTCAAAGACAATCTGAGTGGCAGAAGGCATGAGCAATGAGATATGTTGGGCTAATTGGGTGGGGAGACACGGTCAAGTCCATCCACTGACACCTTGGGTCCCAGCTTACGTGCTGCTAGTGAGCCGAATGTTACAGAAGGACACGAGCTTGCCAACCAATTGTAGAGGGTCATATAATGAAGGGCCTTATAGTTTGAGAGCCAATAATATACTGTGTACTTAATAACTGTTGAAGATGACTTGCACTGGGGCTGGGCATAAGTTGTCCACCTGTCTGAAGAGACAGCAATCTCAACCCATCCCCATATAGAAAGTATACTTAGATGGCCCCCTTGAATGTATCACAATCCCCGATAGGTTTTTCTTGTTTGCCATGAATTATGACGTCACCTATGACACATTTGTAGCATATAAATGTGTTTTTTATGCAAAATGATTGAGTGCTCGAGCGAACGTCCGTTGATGTCTGTTGTAACTCGACAATTGATAATAAAACAGTTGCACAAGACTTTTTGCCCACTTCCTGAGTCGGTCTTATTATTTGGTGTAAGTGTTATTCTGCATCCCATCCATGCATGACGTGTTACTGATTTAAGGACCCACGGGTTCATTTCAGTTTTATTCACACTGCTCCAACACTCTTTAGCAGCCCCACATCATGAGAATTGCTGGTCCATGAATGATCCAGCACCTTTTCAAACAAACCTGGAGTCGAGCATACTATACATTCCTCTGTGAAAGCAATCGATATTCAAATCTGGTTCAAGAGGTCTCTACCCAGGAGATTCACCGGGGTATCTGTACAATACAACAAACGAACAGATACATTTTGTGTACTTACCTTGATAGGCAGATCTTCAGTATAAGGAACCAACAGAATAGCACCAGAGAATCCCTATGTGTCCATTGTTTTGCCTGATAAGGGGAACTCAGCCCTGCAAGATTGTGTGGCCCCTATTTTGACCATGAATGAAAACATTCAGTCACCTACCTGCACATCTATCTAGGGTTCCTCTTCCGGACTGGTGGTAATGTACAGGACAGGACACAGAGCTCCCTGTGGGCTGTCGTACTCTTGGTACATATTAGCACCTGGAGCAAAAAAGGACTCCCTCCAAAAACACTTGCTCCAGTGTAATGAGTAACCATTCCTTGGGGTAAGGGATTTGTCTGCTATGTCTCCACTGCTATGTCTGTACTGGTGGCTGTCCTGACATAGTCAGTGGGATCCCATATGTCTGTGCAGCCCCAGCCGCTGGGTTCTGTTCCAACCCATATCTGATGTGATTGCACAGAGCCTGAGCCACATGGCACGATCAGGAATTGCATTTGCTGAGCTCCCATATTAAAATACTCTGACCTGTCTCAACAAACACGTGACATGTGTCCCATCCTTCCGCACGACCAACACTGACTCCCATACAACCCTCCATAGTTATTTCCCATTGGGCCATTAAACCGGGGACCCATTCTTCCGAACCCACCAAATGACCCACCTCCTTGTGGAAATCCTCCCCTATCCCTTGGAAACCCTCTCATTATCCTTGATCCGGGAGCATACCCATCTATCCCCCCTTGTATGATACCTGATTCACCAGATCCTTGTTATCCCAATTGTCCCTGCTGTCCCTCAATGGAGCTAGTAATCACTGCCCCTTACAAACAAATCTTCACCAATTTCTTCTGAACAAGCTTGGCCTGTGCCTTCTGTGCCTGTTCTATACCCTCCTTTTACTTTTCTTGCCTCCTTTTTCAAAATGCACAATGTGTGCCTGAATTGCCAGCCAACTATCAGCTTCTATCCTTACTACTTTACTTAGATTGTGCTGGACCTCCTTGGGCAGTCCCTTCTTTAGCATGTGGTAAAAAAAACACATTGTTATCCCATGCTCCTCCTGTCTCTGCCCTCCACATCTCCTGAATTAACTAGATGTGTGCGGCAGGATCATCATCCAACGTCATAGTTTTAGCTAAAATAGAATTTATATCCGGTGTATCGGGAAACATGATCCACAGGGCCCCTCATACCTGCGCCCTGCAATTATTAAAAACTGCTCCAGCGAGAGCATTTGAATCCGGTTAAACTCCCAGATACCCCGTGCCCCTCCAACACTCTTCTGACCGCTCCCCATCAGAGCCGTGAATAAGCTTTTCATGTCCCCTATGGCCAATATGACACTGGCGTTATGTTTCTTTAATGCATAAATCCACTTCCGCGCCAAGGCAGTGAGCGAAGGAAGTGTCTTCATCAAATTATTCCGGTCCATGTGTGACCACGGGACATAATATGCCCTTTCGCAGGTTTTTCTGGAGCAACGGAAACTGAGTTGCACCTGCTTTCACTGGGGCTTCCCCCTTCTCCCCTGCTACTTACTATGGCCATGCGAGTACCCCAGCGTGTCCTGAGACTCCATGGTTTATTTGCTGTTGCTGCTCATGGAGCGGGTGGTAGGGCGGCTACACCCTGCTCTCCCTGCTCAACATCCGATTCCGTTCCCCATTTGTTTCCTACTCCTGTTGTTTCTTCCCCTGACAATTCTACAGCCACAGAAGCATACTCAGCACTACCATAGGATGCTGACTCCCTTTCTCCCTGCTGGAATACTGTACCCATAGCTATATTCCTGTTCTTCAGGTCCACATTAACCTCTTTGATAATTGATTTATCCAAACTAGCAAGAACTTGCCCATGCCTCCACTTTCCTTCTTCTATGTTCTTTGCATGTCTATTCACTTCTTCCAGCGCTTAATTACTCTGCTGCCGTAACAGCACTACCTCTTCCTCAGCTAGCCTCAGCGCTTCTTCCATTTCTCCTGTGTTTCTAATAACCTTCTCAACCTATGCTAAATCCTAGTGGAAAAGGGTCTAATCTCCTCCTTCTCCCTCATTCTCAACCCTTCATCTGTTCTTCTAGCTTCCAGCCTCTCTCGTTCACATTCCTCCACCCTTGATCTCTCTGCTAACCTAGAAGTCAGGGGAGTTATTCCCTTCCAGCTCTCTGTTCTCAACCTTTCTACCCTAACCATTGATGGCATTACCGTTCCACTTTCATCGCTATCCCATTTTCTAGAAATTGTAGCTGATGCAGGTTTCACTTGTCTCCATCTCACAACCACTAGATTGGCCACTGGGAAAAATTGAAGTTCAAACTCGGGGTCTGTCTACCCTTCTGCACGTGATAAAAGATAGAACCAATTTGGAGGGCGGTGCAGAAGGAATTCCTACACCCTCCTCTGAGATTTTAACGCTATGGGCCTTCCCTTTTATACATTCTCCATAGTTCTAAGATGTGTAACCACTTCTCTAACTTTGAGCCCTTGTGCCTTGTAGTTAAAAAGTATGCTCAGTAGGCCAAGAAGTGAGCATTTTACCTTTAGTTTCCCGCAACCATTCCCGACGATATTTTAGAATCTTCACCTTATACCCAGGAAGTACCTGACACAGATGATTCAACTGCGTTTACATACTCCAACCCAAGTTACCCAGCAATAATTTCACAGATAAACACTGAATCTGAACCTGCAGCACAAAATAATCTCTCAAACAACCCCCCTTTCTCCCCTTCATGGTTTCTTAATCTTCTGCCACAAATGCTCACCTTACTCACTTTCACCACAATCACCTCACTTAGCTATTCACTTTAATTGTAATTCTCACTCTTACACATATGACAGCATCTTATCCAAAAAACACACGTCGGCAAATATCTCTGCGATATCTCCTCCACTTGAGCATAGAAGGAGCACAATGTTTTTCACTACACCACCACTGCTTTCACTTTCTTCATCACTAGTACGGTCTTCTCTACTACAATACTGTCTTTCCATGACTATAGGATGTTTACCCTTCACTACTTCGGCTAACCAAGAAAAGCGAGGCGAGGGCTACGCCAGAACAGTCAATACAGAATGAAGAATGCCAAGGGTATACTCCAGGGAGGTATCTTCTAGTGGACTTACCATAAGATGCCATCTCAGCTCTAGGTGAGGGCTCCAGCCAACCAGACAAGGAAACTGAAGGGTATGAGGATAAACCTCACAATGGATGTGCTAGGTAGGTTACCACTGCACACTTCTAAAATAACAAAATAATTAAAAATATATACAAAGTACTTAAAACATAAAATAGTTCACTGACTCCTTCAAAGCATTGATCCTTTCAATCCCTGTAACCTCGGTTAACTCCACACACACACTCCAATTCTACCCTTACCAAACCCCTTGAATCAAAGAAAACCCTTCCTTTCCCTATATTCCCCTCTTCCTTTACCCCCAAAGGTGCACTCACATGAACCCAAAGTGTTCCGATCTAGCACTAAATCAATTTGTCCTGCACAGCTGAACCACAGTACCACGTTTCTGGGGAAAATGCACGCCTTTAAACAAGAGGGCACCCGCAGACACAGGCCCTCATTACGACCCTGGCGGAAAGTGACTGACCGGACCGCCACAGCGTAAATAGCGTTTCCGCCATTGCACGATGGAGCAAAGTGCGGCCCATTCCGACCCATCGGGCACGAGCACCACGCCATGGCGGAAGTGCAAAGTCCGCGATGGCGGAAATGACCCCAAAACGGCCCACACCGCCGCCGTACGGCGCCCTAGGTGCAATACCGCCACCCATCATAGCGGACACCGCAGTGAGCGCCAACCGTAAAGTACGGCGACCGTAAATATACGGAAACGGAAGTAAAAACATGGGCCCGGAACGGGAAACAACACCCCGTACACCTATTAAACCACTAAATACACACAACCACTAAAAACACCACCCTGAGACACATCCCAACCCGTCATCCACCCTAGTGAAACCAAGAAAAATGGGAAAAGTAGCGAAGAAAGCGTGCGACCGCAAGCGGCAGGTCCACTTCTCCCGTGAGGAACTCACCGTGCTAACAGAGACCCTCCAGGAGAATGCCGCCGCCGTCTTCTCCACGCAAATGACCAGGACGACACTTGCCAACAAGAAGGCCATATGGGCGCTGGTGGCACAGCGGGTAAGTGCGGTGGGGACCGCAC
Source organism: Ambystoma mexicanum (assembly GCF_040938575.1). Lineage (NCBI taxonomy): Eukaryota > Metazoa > Chordata > Amphibia > Caudata > Ambystomatidae > Ambystoma > Ambystoma mexicanum. The sequence continues at coordinate 113,619,453 of NC_090923.1, forward strand.
CCCGCAACCCACAGCAATGCAGGAAGCGGTGGGACGACCTGCGGATACGCGTCCGTAGCATACTTTCTGCCAACCGCAACATTGCCACAGCCACCGGGGGAGGGTCGGAATCACCCATCAAGCTGACCCCCTGGGAAGAAATCTGTGCCTCCACCATCGGAATGGAGAGCATAGAGGGAGTCGGAGGGATGGAGAAAGGAGTGCAGACATCCGGAGAATCAGGTAGGTGGCCCAAATAAAACAATGCCAAAACCACAATGTACAATCATGTGAAGTACCACGTGCCCACATAGTGCAACAGAAACACATGGCCAGGAGAACGTCCACACACATTGGCCTGATAGCACACTTTAAAACCACAATAAATACATAAATAATTAAAAACCCCAATAACACCCACTACACGTGCAGCAGGCACACCCTAACTGCAGGCTGCCAAACAACTGCACCCTCACTCCACACACAAATGAAAGCACCTCCAAGGCCCCGACCCAAATCACCCTCAGGTACCACCCCAATGCATGTGATACATTGCCATTCCAATTCCCACAGACCCATTAATAACGCTTGCCCTCCTTTACTCCACCACAGGGTCCGATCCAAACGACGAGCTCCAGGACACCCCTACCAGCACACCTGCAAAGAGGGCCAAGACCGACGGCCAAAGACCCTCCACCTCAGCTGCACGCATCAAGACACGGCAGCAGCACATATCAAGTGGCAGCACACAGGAGGGAACATCAACAGGCACCCCAGCAGCCAGCATGCCCACAACACCACCACCACAGGTCCCCCCAATGGATGCCACAGAAGGTACTGCCTCTGGTGGCAGCAGCACCATAGGTGACACCCCATTAATGGCAGCATGCTCCGACACAGAAGACGGGGATGTCGAAGTCAGATCCATCCATGACCTGTCCCAATCCCCCTGTCTGTTCCATCCCGTACACCATGAGGATACCACGCAGGGGCACCCACAAGACGACGACTGGCCATCCCCCACAAGCCCTGTGGCAGGGCAACATGAGGCGAACAGCCCCTCTGTGACATCACCGCAAATGGCCATGGCCCAGCAGATGCAACAGTCCCTCGACCAGTTAATCGTGCAACAGCAGCAACTGGCCACGCTCCTCAAGGACCATGCCGATGGATGTGGGGGCACTAAGGCAGACATAGAAACATCAACTGAGACACTTAGGGCACAAATCGAGAGTAGCACCGAGAGCCTGAGAGTCCAAATCGAGAGTAGCACCGAGAGCCTGAGAGTCCAAATGGAGAGAAGCACCGAGAGCCTGAGGGGGGAACTGCATGCGACGTCCAAAGACGTATGTGCCGAACTTGCCGCAGTGCGCCGTGTGCTCACTGAGCTCTCACAAACCCTTAGGGACATGCATGGACGTGAGCAGGCAGAGACATCATCCGTTGCAAGTTCCGTCCAGGGCAGCCCCCAACGTAGATCTGGGAGGAACCTGCGCTCCACAGGCAGGGGTGCCCCTGATACCCGCAGAGGGGGCTTGCAATAGCGACTGCCCACTGACAATGAGAATCTTTGGACACTGGTGTTCGGGGGGGAGGTGGGAGGGTGGAGGGGGTGTGTTGGGCTCACTTGGGTGGCGGGTCGATAGGGTGTTCAACATGATATCACATATGCCATAAACAATGCACGATCAAACAATGAGATGTGTGGACAATGATCTTTGTGTACTAGGCCATCATAGGCGTACAGTCCATATTGTGCATGTACCAAACACACACAGTGCCACGAGTCCCGTGTCCATGTATCAGCCACCAGGCGTGAGTGCTAGAAGCATGCATCTATGAGATGCTGACGAATTTCACGGCCCTCCTGTGCCTCGCAGACTCCTTGAGGTGCTGCCACATCCCCACCCTCATCATGACCATCTTCAGGTGCTTGCAGTTCTGCGTCAGGGGGCATGGGCACATTTCTACGTACGCACATGTTGTGGAGCATGACACATGCCATCACCATCTTTGCAACCTTCTCATGGCGGTACAGGAGTGCCCCGCCAGACCTGCTGAGGCACCGGAAACGGGTCTTCAGTAGGCCGAATGCCTGTTCAATGACTACACGGGTACGTGAGTGGGCATGGTTGTAGTCCTCCTCATGCTGGTCCCGTGGGTTCCGGACTGGTGTGAGGAGCCATCTCTTCAGTGGATATCCGGCATCACCTGTATGTGGACGATAAACGAATTATGTGGAATGCCATTGCTACGTACGCACCCCCCCCCCCTTCCTGCCAGGTCATTGCCGCATCACATACCCCACATCATCATGCATGAAATGAGACTCACCGAGTAGCCAGGATCTGTTCCCTGCGTGTCGCTCCATGTAGCGTGGTATTGTAGACTTCCTCAAGACCATAGAATCATGGGTTGATCCAGGGAATCGGGCACAACAATGTGTAATGATCCTGTTGGAGTCACACACCATTTGTACATTCAGTGAATGAAATTGTTTTCGGTTGCGGTACTGGGCCTCCATGGCATGTGGGACGACCAATTCCACATGGGTGCAGTCGATGGCACCAATGCAACCCGGTATGCCGCCAAGTGCATGGAATCCCACTTTTGTGTTGGTAATTTCCTGCTCCGAGCGTGGTAGAGAGATGTAGTCGTCTGCGTGCTGCAGGAGGGCATCGAGCACTTGCAATAGTGTCCGTGAGAACAGTGGCTGAGAAATGCCATGCAACTGTCCGACTGTGTGCTGGTAGGTGCCTGTGGCCAGGAAGTGGAGTACAGACACCACCTTCAGTAGGGGTGGGATGGCGGTTGGGCTATCTATCATGCTGACAAGGTCAGCCTGTGTCATGTCCACAATGGCGGCTATGGTGTCCCGGTCCAAACGGTAGAGGGTGTGGATCTGCTCATCAGTGAGGTTGAACGGATGTGCTCGGAGGCGTGGGATTGCGGGCTGCCTGCGTGGTGGTAGTGGCTGTGCTGGCGGCCCTTGCTGGCCATGCCTTGCCCTCCTCCTCCTCCTGCGTCTCCTCCGTGCGGCGGTTGTAGTTGGTGTTCGTCTTCTTCTTGGAGTTGGAGTACTTGCAGTGCTATCAGGTCCCCCAGGGCCAACATCGCGAGTCCGGCCGGTAGCATTTCGGAGTGGTTGTGGGAGGAGACTGGGCGTGCAATTTATGTGTTTTCAGGCTGTATGGCCTCCACCTGTGGTGATTCATTCCACCTGTGCAAGCTGCTCTCCCCTTTGGGCGAGCACGTCCCGCACACAACGCTGCAATTCGAGGAATGGCATCTTGCTATTACAATCATGTATTAGTACCCGATGGCCGTGTAACATTGGTTGATATGTTCATTCGGCTATGGTCCCATTGTTTCACGTGCATTCTTTGCAGTCGCGAACAGACTTGTGAAGGGTCAGTGGAACGTAGTACTCGAGTAACGGTGGGCCCTCATGCATCACTGTTCCGAGTTGCACCAACGGGCGGGGCGTTCCATTTGTGAGTGAAGGCAGTTGCCATTTTCACACACAGCCGCACTAGATGGATTAATTTGTGGTTTCAAGCGGCCACAGATGCCTTTTCGACGTGATGTTGCAAATGAGGAATTCGGAGGGCGGCGCTTTCGGTTTTCAGCTAGCGGCGAGGAGATGCCCACAGGTCTGACTGCAAATATAACGTTCTATTGTGTCCTTGGGACAGGGGCCATGGCGAGGATGCAATGATTGATATGAATAGTTTGGGATGCGCAATAGCGAAGTGGATGATGAGGCCGGACGTTCCCAAATACATGTTACTTCACAACACTGGAATTACGGGCTGGGGCACAGTGGATTTTGCAGGCTGCATAACGCACAGACTCAATGGAATTCTCACATGTTATGTGAGTATGGAAACAGGCGTTATCATTACGGGATGAGGGAATGATGAATGGATGCATGGGCAGATGATTTGATACGGTGTTTGCCATGTACAGGGCTTCTTGGAATCTGTCCGCCTCCCCTGCGCTATGTGATGCAGGGCTGCCATAGTGGGACCATCGTCTATCTGGCCTTGTTGAGCCCTCCCTGTCTCGACGCGCCTTCGGACACTTGTGTCCATGCACGTTACCAATCCCATCTGATGGATTCTGTTTTCACAGACGCATGCACAGGTACACTCGTTTGTGATGGTGTTTTCACCTCGATATGGATAGTTATGAGTCGCAAGTGGTTTTGGGGTGGTGATGATCCTTTGGAGTGGGCTAGCATGCATATGGCTGTGGATCTAGTGTGATCATTGAAGTGAGTTGTTCGAATGTAGTTCTGATGGCCATTCTATTCTTTTTCTTTTCTTTTGGTTGACAGGTATCTCCTCCCCTTTTGCCACTGCCATCTGTATGCCACTCCTGCATATGGGTTTTACTCCCGACACCTGCTGCTTCGTGTTAATCAGTGGAGCAGCATTACGATCTTATGGGACGATCGCCAATGGGCCACATGCCCTTACGCAGTACTAGTGGCTCGGAGCAACATTTCGGCCTTTCAGCTGGACTAGTGCCTCCCTATTGGGACGGCCCTGCGGTTCTAGGCGCTTCCATGTTGCCTTTTCGTACGGAATGTAGCCCCTGTGTACCATGAGGGAACAGGGCGTCACACAGGAAGTAGCTGGTCATTTCTTGCGGATGCAGCCCACAATGGTGAAATGTGTTTTGGAGTTCATGGCCTAATGGCTGTATGGGCTTGGTGAATCTGTTGTGCATTAAATTTCTATTCTGATATGGGCCGTGTAGCGTTCTTCTTTGCAAGTGATGTGGCATATTCCTATTTGGGGAGCGATGTATTGTGAGGAGATCTGCATTGGGTTCCAGCTTCGGAGTATAGTTGCGTGGTACTGTGCTGGGCGCGTTTGCCTACGAAGCCCAGTGAGGTCAGGGGTGAGGGCTGCCAATATGACTGTTTGGATGATGTCATGCTCAGGGGCGGGGGGTAGGTTTTGTGTAACAGATGCCGGTCAGCCAGGTGGATTGGTGGAATGATGTGATTATCGGAATTATGCTGCCTGTGTTTGCGTGCGTTTCTTGTTGGGAGACTGAGGTCATGTCCATTGGTATAGCTTCTGTATTCGTGCCATCTGTGCCCTGCAGCTCCCATTGGCCCCTCTTGTGATTCTTTTGTTCGTTGGCATGCATGGGTGACTTGTACATTTCACTGGTTGCATTGTGACTTCGTTGCACCTACGGGGAGTTGTACTATGTGGCCAGGAAGCGGTGTACAGGCACTCAGTGGGGCCGTTTACAGTTGATTCGCGATGCCGTACTTCTCGCCATGGCGGAATGGTACTTTCCGCCGTGCTTGATGGCGTTAGGTACATGTCCGCTAGGGTCGGAATTCGCGTACCCTTGCGCCATGGTGCTAATAACGGTTTGGCATGGCGCGCGCGCGCGTACTTGGTGCAGTTAGCGTTGGCGTTCACTACGGTGTCGCTAATGGCATCGTACTTTACGGTGACGGGTCATAGTCGCACCGAGCGCTATTCGATGGCGGTATTGCATTTCCGCCATCGTTTTTCGCTTTCCGCCAGGGTCGTAATGAGGGCCACTCTCTTTTACTCTGTGCACCAGAGACTGGTCATGCAGTGAGGTGCGACAGCTGAGTTATGTGGACAGGAGACCCCCAATGTCTCGGAAACCCAGGGGTCCCTTTGTCGCTCACCAAATGTATTAATGGGCCCCTAATCAGCTTAACCAAGCAGGCCCACCACTTAAGAAGTAATGCACGTTTGTAAGTAAAGCAAGTTTATTGTACAATCGTCCAGGTAGGAGCTAGATGACCCTGTCGAGTCAACCAAACCCAAGTCTCAATGGACCACATAAATTGACACATTATATACAGTTTTGCAACCGTTTTCACTCCCATATGTTTTATTACAATCCATCTCTCACATATGATTGGACAAAACCTATACAAAGAAATCACATCTTTCTCCAATTCTTCCATTCCCACTGGCTGTTGTTATCTTAAAGGCATGGTCTAGTAAAAAATGTTATTTAACAAATAGATAGGCAACATTAAAAAATAAAATACTAGCATTCTCTTTTTTAAAACTTCCTATGTAAAATTTTGAGCTATTCAAGCTCAAAATTTGCAAAAGCAAGCACATGGGCGCATCCATTTTGTGAAATGGATGCCCTCCTGTGCTGGCTTTTGCTTTTGCGGCACTAATGAAGGAAAAGCCAGCCAGCTGTAGTAAACAAAAGCTACCGCTGGGTGGCTTTCTCTTCATTAGTGCTGTACGCGGAGGACAGGGACCGGAGACCAGAGCAGGAAAGCTGCAGCTGAATCTCGGTAAGTGCTATTTATTTTTTAAAAAAAATAAGCACTAGCTGCATTTTTTTTTCTAAGTTTTCCGGGCTGGAGGAGCCCGGAAAACTTAGAAATAAAACCACAGCTTTAAAAACGTTGTATTTATGTTTGTGGTCGCTTTTGAAGCGAACGCAAACATAAATACAACGTTATTGACTCGGAAAGAAAAACCACAGCATTTTCCAACACAACCGCGTTGTGTTTCTGCCTGCTGTGGCTATCCCTTTGGGTCTCCGGTGCTACCAGCACCGGAGACCCAAAGTGATAGCCACAGCAGGCAGAAACACAACGCGGTTGTGTTTACATGCCGCGTAGTGTTTCTGCCTACAGCTGATTTCCCATTTGGGGCTCTCGGAGAGCCCCAAATGGGAAATGCTAAATGCAGCGTTGTTTCTGCCTGAATCTGCTTTCCCATTTGGGGCTCTCGGGCTCCCCATGGGGAGCCCGAGAGCCCCAAATGGGAAAGCAGATTCAGGCAGAAACAACGCAGTTGTTTTCCGCAATGCTGCGTTGTTTCTGCCTGAATCTGCTTTCCCATTTGGGGCTCTCGGGCTCCCCACGGGAGCTTGTGACATATTTCGTAGAAAGATACTTACTTTTCACAAATAAACTGACATTCAAATGGAAAGGCCCACTTTTTGGATTTTTCTATGTAACAGTGGCCTATGTGTGAATAATACCTAAAGTGAACCTATATCTGTCCAGCCCGTATGTCAAGAAAGATTGTATTTTAAATCACATGTCCATATACAATGCTAAAATGTTACATGTAAGCACATCTTGTCGATTTAAAGCTATATTTGGCTGAGGACCTCCAGGAGAAGAAGGTCTGGTATTCAGTTATAAATACTAAGAATATACAGAGAATTAGATCAGAATTGTGGGATTTGCAGATAACACAGCCAGCATAAATGACCTCTAAAGTCAAGTCTACCCTTTAGCTGTGCATTAGTGGCCAACAGAGATGACCTTTTCAGGGCTAACTCAACCTCAAGAAATGGCTTCAGAGCCACTAATGGATGAGCAAACATTGTGTATGAAACAGATTGCTGATAAGCAGATTTTCGGGTCAGGTGGCAATCGAGAAATGCAACCTAAGAATTGGTTGGGGGCTGATGTGATACTTAGGGACACATGGGATGCCTTGCCATTGACTAACATTGAATACATTTTCTTAAATAAAATGTGCATCGTATGTCCCAGTGGGCTCATCCCGGTCTCATATTCAAGGGGATATAAAGCCTGTCGGTACCATGTAAAAACAAAGATTGTGTGATGGATACAAACGTCAGTTATGAAGAAAATTAGGATTGTGGCCTTCCCATAATTCTGAGGGAATAGAACATTGGTAGGATGATAGGTTATGGAAGTAAGGTTTGAATCAGGAAGGGCAGATTTGTGACTATTTTGGCTCAGAAGTAAATTGATAAAAACTGTAGCTACTCCCAGCAAGGGCGTGCCGAGCTACGATTAGTATTTTCCAACTCGACATAAAATATAGAACTCAATAATATATATATATATATATATATATATATATATATATATATATATATATATATGTGCTGACAGTTATCTGAAGAATTAGGGTAGCTGCCATGTTGTTAGATTTTAAGGACACTGAAGAAGTTAAACCTGCTTGTCATTTTGGGATGATGAATTTTCCTCCTCCCTCAGCCTCCATCATTCACACCCCCTAACTCATGTCCTATTAGCAGGCAGTGGTCATATTGGGGGAGGGAGAGGGAGGAAGAGAGATGGCCAATCCGTAGCATGGGAATTTTGATACTAATGGGGTGTCACCAGCTCTATAAGAGATCAGTTTTCTATCTGAGAGGGACTACCCGGCTGATCTTTCTTTAACTTTTTGATTTTAGTACCTTTTTTTGGACTTTTGATTTTTCCCTTGAGTTTCTATTGCTGGGCCTTAAACATTGCGTGGGAGATGGAGACGGGAAATATAGAAGCTAGCTGGGCCTGCCATTTGAGGAGCTAGAGGAAGTCTAGGTTCTGGGGATTACTCTTGACAGAGCCTTTGACCAGATCTGTGCTGTCCTCAGAGGAGCCCTGCTGTTTCGCTGGATGCCCCAGAATCAAGGCCTACCATGTAAGTAGATTCATCTGAATTCCAACAAATGTGTGGGTGAGGGAATCTGCCAGCCTTAATCTCCATCTCGCATAGTGGGTTGGGGGGGCGGAACTGGGGAGACCCTTGGCATATTTTACTGAATCCAACTCAAATTAATTCCACTATAGAAAATCACCCTATGCATATGTGTATTGAAATTAAATCAATTAATTCCCATATAGAAAATCACGGGATGAGTTTTATTAGAGTTCGAAACTAACAAAGTTCATGCCCAGTGTGTTAGAGCCAGTATAGACAATAAAGTACTTGGGTGACTATACCTTTCTGAAACCCCTGTCTTCTGTACAAAATCCCAAAATCAGTAATCCTAAAACACTGCCATTGAGTGAATGTAGTGTGCAAAATGAAATTTCCTATTTATTTACTTGCATCCCAAAACATTTTCCCAAAACCCTGCATTTTATGCAAATAAAAAGCCCCAAACGATGTTCCCATTGAATTCTTTGAGGTCGAAACCCAAAACTATATATTTTTTCATTTTGTCTATTTGTCAAACCCTGCCTTTTAATAAAAAGGCAAAACAATGTTGCTACTGTATTCCCACTCCCTGTACCTTGCCTTCGACTTAAGGGGTCATATATAACTGATGCCTGGTGGTGGGGGTTGCTGGGAGAAAAGACCTTCATAACAACCTGAGCAATCACTGGGTGAATGATATTGTTTGTGGGTGAAATTGCAAGAAATCTGATGTAAAGTGATAAATGTCTGAATGGGAGCATATAAGAAGAATCCATTCAGATGGCCTTTGTGGATCGGATTGCTCTTTTTTTTTTGCTCAACTGATGAGATGTGCTTTTGAGTCCAAAAAAAGAGTTGAGAAACTGTCCCCTTGAGTATTTTTTCTTTTTTGCAAAAACTGCCGTTTTTGTTGATATTTTTGCAAAACCTGCTGTTTTTGTGGGTTTTTTTGCAAAAACTGCTGTTTTTCGCAAATCGCTATAAACTGGAAAGGGGGTGAAAAAGGGCATCTGAATGTGCTCCTCTTTGATGCCCACATTCCAAGGCCCTTTGAGAATAGGGTGAAAGGATTTATTTGGTGCATGTGATGAGCAGGGACGTCATTTCACCAAAATGCCAGGGGTAGTGGAAGTGACATCACACGACCCTTGACCCCTGGTGCCATCATAGGAAGTGATATCGCAGGAAGCGATGGAACACAACCTTTCACCCGTTGACAAAACAGGAAGTGGCATCACATAGCATTGTACACTACGAAAAATATAGTTGCAATATCACTATAAGGTGATGTACATTTTTATACAAGAATGGATCGCCAAATGTATCGTTAAGATCAATGTGTATAGGCCCATATTACCAAATTACTGTGAATGCAAGCAGACGTCCATGACCAAATGATAACGATGTGTTATTATATAGCACTTACGCTTAAGCGCTTTACATAGAAAGAATATACACCCAATATCAACCAACCTGTGTTGGTACTCATTTATCGACCTCAGAAGGCTGAGCTGAGGTGTTTAAGAACAGACTAAATCAGTGACTCACCCCATGAAGTTTGCCTGAAATAAACCTTTATTGAGTCTAGCAATTATTGTATAGAATTCCAGAAAGACACATTATTTGGTATTCCTATTCTTTCTTATTTAGGGTCAGTGCTGAAAGTGCTAGACTTGTGGCACACCTGTTCTTATTTTTCTTCTTTAAGGGGCCTGAACAAGAAAGCCAGCCACTCCACAAGTAAAAAGCCACATGGTGCTGGCCACAGCGCAGGAGCTTGCATTGCATTCTTTTTTAGAGGTCGCAAGGGAGACCACAGAGGTTGCAAGGGAGACCTCAGAGGTCCCAGTTGCGACCTCTGGCGACCCCTAAATGACGTCCCTGGTGATGAGATGTGCAAGAGTATCCAAGCACTTGCATGAATACAGGTTTTGAGAATCTGTCCTCTCCTTTCTTAAAAGCCACATGGATTTTAACCCGTTTTTAACCCAATTCGAGCCATCGTGGCCTATGATTTGAATTCATGAGCCATCTCTGTGGAGGCTCCATTTGAACAAAAGGTTTGATCCAGCGTTCAGGTCGAGCAATGTAAGGCTTGCCCATCCCTAATAATGAACCAGTCCTAGCATTTAGATTAATTTCCTATTACATTCTGGACAGTGCATATTCACCTCAGATGTTACCAGAAGAGGAAATGTGCATATGCTCGAATTCTGGCAGGACCATCTTTCTTGTATCTATACACAGTCTATGAAATGAATAGTCCTTAGTTGGGTAATATTGGCATTTCGTTTTCAAGCAGTGAATTAAAAACCTTTGGCAGTGACAATTCTTCTGGCATGTGTGAATGTTTGAGTCATTCACAGTGCAATAGGTGTGCTTGGTCTCAAACACACACGCACGCTCACATGCACTGATCTTAGCAATCTAATATTAAAAACAAATTGAATCACGAAGTAAGGACCTTTTTCTTTTTTTTTGTAGCACATCACACACACCATCAAGCTGCATGCCCATGTCAAACAATGACTACGAGCAGGCACCCTCATCACACACACTTTCTTTCGTAGTGTCATGAGAAAGTATCATTGAAAAACGTACAGGAGATATCTTTTGGGCTCAAATTACTGTATTTCCCATTAGTACATAACCAGGCATTTTGGTGAGTTGTGTCTTTTAGCTAGTTGAATGTGGTCAGTGGTTTTGAATAGTTCAAAGTTTAGCTTGGTCCACCGAAGAATGCCAAAAAAACAACCAATTAAATAAATATGCATGTTCTTGTTGCAAGGGCCTGTGCTCGGGGCCTGCATGTACAACGTGCCAGGACACCATTCAAAGAAATCTTGGTTACACCAGTGACTGTGTGCTCAACATACTATCACAGGATACTTGTTGCCAATCCTGCTCTAACCTGAACACGGACCCCATGCCAAACGGATGTCCGTGAATTATTCGAAAACATTTGACCTAATGGAGAAGTCACCGAATTCATTTCCCCGAAAAACGAAATTAACTTTCTTACTTTTTCTACTTTTCTTTTTTTTTTATTGCACGGGGAGACCCCCTGCAGCCCACCTCACTCCTCCCTACCCTAATGTATATCCTTACCCAACACTCCACCTATTATGCACTATACATATACCACTTTACCTACCATTTTCGGGGAAATAAATTCGGTCACTTCTCCTTAGGTAACATTGTATTCGGTGATTCCTGCAGTATCAATGCCAAATACTGTTCTGTGCTCCAGCCACAGTAGCTGTTCCTGGTATGCTGCTTCAAGCTAGGAGTGTATTACATGATTTAGCTGTGTGACTGAACCGGAAGTGATAATGTGAGGTAGCTAGAAGTCGAACCCAGCCTCTTGTGCACATGCTCATCTCCACATGAATCTTGAAAGCAGGACTTTGCACTTGCTTCGTCCAACTCGAGTGTGGTCCAGTACCCCCGCCCCGTCCCTTACCGTCCTCCCCCTCCACCCAGGGCCAAATGACTGCTTTCGCAATCTTGGCTTCAATCAGCAAGATGGTAAGCGAAAGGGAAGGCGTTTAATTCGGCAGTCTTCAAGCTGTCTGGCTCCTGTTGATTGAAGGCACATTTCAACAATCAGCGGGGCACATGAGATTGAAGCCAGATTTTCATCATGAAAACGTCACCATGAAATCTCCCCCCCACCCTTGGACCACAAGATGCTGCGGTGCAGTTTATGGTACAGTCTTAACCTTTAATTGAAACGGATGCAGGAAAAGACACAGTGATGTAGAAGCTCACCAAACAGAGGGCCGGAGGGGTGGAAATAGCCGTCTACAATACTAGAGAGAAAGTGAACAACAAAAATAAGAGTGCCTACCCAAGATAAAACAGCTAACTGACCTCGAATAATAATAATTGGATCAGTGAACCTAATGGCACTCATTTCATCAGCGTCGAGAACTTGAAAGGCTGACTCAGTCCTTCTAGGATTTGAATATGCTGCAGATGTATAGATAGGCCATACATTAAAGTCTTGGCCCATTAGATGGTGATGTTGTGTCTGTTAGTGAGGCAAAACTGAAGGTACTAGTTGCAAATGGCATATCATACATCTGTATGATACACCTATCTATCTATCTATCTATCTATCTATCTATCTATCTATCTATCTATCTATCTATCTATCTATCTATCTATCTATCTATCTATCTATCCATCCATCTATCCATCTATCTATCTATCTATCCATCTATCTATCCATCTCCTTTCTCTCCTCTTTCTCATTCCCCAACCTTCCCTCTCTCTGTGGGTTGCATTCAGGTACTCAGGCCCGCGTTTGTTATTGCCAAACCAGCCATTGATGACAGAAGCGTATCCAGAGAATGAAACACAGATATTGTGAAGGGCAGGGACGTCATTTCTCCAAAATGTCAAGGGTAGCGGAAATGACATCACATGACCCTTGACCCTGATGGTATCACAGGAAGTGATGTCATTTGACCCCACCACAAAGTTACATCACGGGAAATGCTGGAACACTACCTTTCACTCCTTGACAAAACAGGAAGTGGCATCACATAGCATTGTTTATAAGTACACTACAAGAAATATGGTTATATCACCGTAATGTGATATACATTTCATACAAGAATGGATCACCATATGTTTCGTTAATATCAGTGTGTATAGGCCCATATTACCAAATTACTGTGTATGCAAGCAGACATCCAAGGCCACATGATAATGATGTGTTATTATATAGCACTTATGCTTAAGCGCTTTATATAAAACAGATAAACATACAATATCACCCAATCTGTGCTGGTACTCATTTATCAACCTCAGAAGGATGAAAGGCTGAGTCGCCCTTGCCCGGATTCGAACTTACAACCTGAAGATAACACACATTACAGCAGTGAGCACTGAACCCACTGAGCTATCAAAGCAGTTATCGCCGGACCAATAGTACAGCGAGTAGAGCGCTCGTTTTGACATCTGTGCAGAGTTTGCTGACGCAGGGTCAAATCCTGGCAGGGCCAAACTCAGCCTTTCATTTTTCCGAGGTTGATAAATGAGCACCACAAAATCCGTGGGTAATAATAAGCAGCGCTCAGATGCCTGAGGGTTCGTAGCGCTATATAAATGCTAAATTTTTATTACTATTATCTGCTATAGTAAAATGACATGTCTGAACGTACTCTAAGTCAGAAAGCAAATTACACTTTGTAGTGGATAAAATTGAACTGGTAAGTGAGATTTAACAGCCGGCCAGTTCATCTGCAGGTCTGGTGCAAAGTTGGCCGCATGTCAAGCCTGCATAGATAAACTTTTCAGGCTTCAGATGTTGGCAAAAAACATTCCATTGTGAGGGTTCATAACTGTGTATTAAAGAATTTAGAGTAGCCCAGGGAAATAAGCCCACTCTCACACAGCATCCTGTACTCTGGGCACTCGTTACCTCATACATGCAAACATCCTGAACAGCATGCCATGGAAATAGGAGAGATAGACACATTACAACAAAGCATTAATTGTAGCACAATGAAAACAAGGGCCAATTTATGTGCTATGGTCAAACATTTCTACACTGTACACAAGCTATTAGGCACAAGGATTGTGTTAAGTGACTGAGAACACCGAGATTGAATGTCTTGTGATGTTCGTAACAGAGAAAACGGCAGAAAAAAACAAGCTATAACTGCAACTTGCGAAAAGCAAAATACATAGTCAGAAATGGATGCTTATTCTACTCTAAATGCCTTTTGGAAGTCTTTGTCTGCATTGTGAATTTGAGGTGTTTAAGAACAGACTAAATCAGTGACTCACCCCCTGAAATAAACTTTTACTGAGTCTAGCAATTATTGTATAGCATTCCAGAAAGACAAATTATTTTTTATTCCTATTCTTTCTTATTTAGGGTCACTGCTTAAAGATTTACCCTTGTGGAACTGCCTGTTTTTTTTAAAGAGGCCTGAACAAAAAAGCCAGCCACTCTGGAAACAAAGAGCCACAGCCCAGGAGCTTCAATTAAAAAAAAACACACATTTTGTTTTCATAATTATTTTTAGGGGTAGCAAGGGAGACCCCAGGGTCGCAGATGCGACCCCTGGTGACCTCCAAATGATGTCCCTGGTGAAGGGGTGAGGGATGGTGGGTTCTTTTCTGGCTATAAGTAGAATGAGAACAGCAGCAACAAAGGCTTCTCCAAAGGTATTTGGTGCTTGGGGACATATATTGTCATTGCATGTGTCCTCCATGTTTCCTGCAGGCATGTTGACATCGCACTGAGGTGGCATTGTCCGTACAGGGAGACTAGAGGACGATACGGATATGCTCTGCGGGAGGTGCTTTACAATGTCTGACAGATCTTGTAAGTGACAAGAACTAGGCTGCAGGGTCGACAATTGTGTTAAGCAGTTTCAATTTTTTGTTAAGTATTAGGGTTTGTGCATACTGTAACAACTGTGTGGATTTAGAGGCTAGAACACAGGATTACATGTTGCTGTGGTGCTCACAGAACAAAAAGTTCATTGGTTTTAAACTGAGCATGAGCCTTTTAACGAAGGGAGTACATATTAAGAGACTTAATGGTATGCATTCTCAGCAAAAGAAGCTATTTAAAAGGGACATTCTTTTTTGTGCTAACATTAAGAACTGGCTCTTCTTAAATTGTACAATGTTCTTATTTCTGAAAATCACTTATAGCATTTATTGTAATCATAATAAGAATATTTCACTTGTCTTACTGTACAAAGCACATGATCAAAACCTAGTACAACCATATAAATAATTTTATGATAGAAAGTTATTATTCCAAGATTGACAGTTTGGTTCACTCCTGTTGTACTCTTATGACATAACCCTATGCAAAAGTGGAAAGGAACACACAGCACCAATGAGGGTTCCTGCCTACTTTGCATAATATCAGAGACAGTGTGGGTGATTTGCTTGAATCACTAAGGATTTAATGCACACTGGGCTTGGTGCGCGTTACATGTTTCACAACACTAAGACCCTGATTCATGGAATTATTTGCATGTAAAACAGGGATTTGCGTGCCATTCTGCCTGCACATCCCCATTAGTCAAACAGGGACTTGCGTGCAGAATGGCATGAAAATCCCCGTTTTACACGCAAATAATTCCATGTAACTATGAAACATATGTACTGATTCAGACTTAAGATTCAGATGTGAACACAAAATGTCTGTGACATATATCACCCAATAGCCATCCTGCTATCATTTCCAGAGATAATGTTCCGCCTAACATAGCAGCCCAAAATGTTTGTGTGTAACGCATGCCTCGTCCCCAATGCACAAACATCCTCAATTTTATAATATAAATTATAATATAAATCCAAAGACTGATGCATGCGCATATTGCTTGTGCACTCCTTCGACTCATACATATATAGTAGGATAGTCGTACGATAGTCCATTTGAGCCAAGTCACACATTCCACAACGCCTCCTAGTAGCCAACAAAAATGGAAAGGACCAAACACAATTGTTGACCCTGCAGCCAGGGGTGTTGCTAAGTCTGGACAAGACCCGGGGCTACGCTAATGTCGGGACTGTCGGGACTCGGGGCTAGCTAGCCTTTTGGTTGTAGCTCCTGGGATTCTATCCGGGGCTACAACCAAAAGACCAGGGGCTATAGCCCCATTAGCCACCCCCTAGCAACGCCTCTGCCTGCAGCCTAGTCCTCTGGTCCTCTCAAGATCTGTCAGGCATTGTAAAGCATCCCCTATGCAGAGCCTAACCACATCATCCTCTAGTCCCCCAGTGCAGACAATGCAACCTCAGTGTGATGTCAACCTTCCTGCAGGACACATGTGACTACCCTACTTTCAAATTTCAGGTGAAAGGTATTTTTTTTTACAAACCTTTCTAACCCCACCATAACTTTCTTGGTGTATTTTTATATAGCACTGCCTTCTAAGACAAAGACAATCTCCTGGAAAAAAGGTTTTGCATTTGGGAAAATGTGCATACCCACCATGCCTTTCTGCTGTTGTCGCTCTGAACTGGATGTGAACTTCCAGCGATGGCTACTAGGTGGCGTTGTGGAATGTGTGACTTTGACTCAAATGGACTTTCCTACTTTCATGTTTCAGTTAAAAGGGTTTTTTCAAACCTTTTTTAAACCCACCCTATTTTCCTTGGTGTTTTGAAAACATGGTGGCCAAATGCTCTATCTACAAGGCTGTCAGGACTATACTGCACTAATGGTCTCTAATAAGGGTGAAACCATTTATGTAGTTGTCCTGACAGCCTTGCAAAATGTCTGTCTTGGGTTGATTAAGCCATGTATAAAGTAGCACTGCCCTCTAAGACAAAGACAATGTCCTGGAAAAAAGGTTTGCGTTTCAGCTAATATGCGTACCCACAATGCCTTTCTGTTGTGGCTCAGACTGGAGGTGAACCTCCAGTGATGGCTACTAGGAGGTGTTGTGGAACGTGTGACTTGGCTCAAATGGGCTATCCATTATATACATATAGATTAAGTCGGAGGCATCCCCAGACCACATCTCTAACCTTCTGTCTGCAGAGCTGCACAGGGCTCCCGTCCTATGTGCCTTGCTCCCCGGTGAGCTGGCCTGTATGCCAGATCTACCACTGGGATAGATGCTTTACGTTCCTACACTCCTACTGCCCAGCCTGCCTCCACATAACGTAGGGCAATGGCATAAGGGAGTTGGGAGGGGCACACGAACACCAGGTATTCCAAGCCGCACTTCCACAGTCACTGCAAGGGTTATAATGCCCAGCCTTCCTCCATACACTTAATGACTGTGGGTAGGCGGGCAGTGCAGAGGAAGTGCCGCAAATCCACGCAGCAGCATAGCTGGACTCCCCTACCCATGCCCACCTCTATGCGGTGATTGGCAGTGGAAGGGAAGAGACAGTTGCATCTTGGCTAGCGCATTGATGCTGCCCTCCTCGCCCATGACTGGTGACAATGTAATAATGGCGCACAAAAGAGGAATGGAGCTTTTGACCATGAAGATGGGTGCCTGGCCATCTTGTTCTAATATCAGACCCCGGAAAAGGGCTGAAGACCGTGCAGGTTTGCTCCAGTCCCCTCCCTTGCACCAGTAGTGTAGAGGTGGTGGTGCCGGGCTGGCAGGGTGGGAGTAGTGTGTCAGGTAAGTAGGCATGTGATGGCAATCCGTGGACATTGAGTAGATATCTGGACATGGCATTGCAATCCCTGGCATTGAGGCAAATAACTAAGAGATAATGGCAATGCTTGGTAATGGGAGCAGTGTCTGTGGGTTTAATGGCATTCCTGCCAATGGAGTGGGTCACCAGCTGGTGATGGTAAAGACTGCAAATGGGACAGGCACCTCAGCATGTGATGGTGATCCCTGGTGCAGGGAAGAAGGCAGGGGCATCTAATGGTGAGTACTTAAGCATGCCATGTTGCTACCAATGCGGTCAATATCCGGCCATTGGATGGCAACCATTGATGGGGATGAGGTATGTTTGCATTTCACAGTCATCTCTCAACATGGCGTATGTTGGCATTTCATGGCAATCCCTGGCAGTAGCATTGCAGTGCCTGGCATTCAATGGCAATAGCAAGCATATGAGGTGGCGTTTGGCCATTTGACGGAGACACCAGGCATGATCTGAGTTCATGGACAGAAGGTGGAAAACAATTTCACTGTACAAAATCCTCATACAAAATCGAAATCTGCTGGCTTTGCCAATGCTTGCTTTACTTTGAAGCCAAGAATTTCGGTCTACGAGTTCGTAAATGCCTTTTGGTGTGGTTATATCTCAAAATGCCCATGAACGTGATCATTACAAGGTTTTCACAACTTTGCATTGGCTCAGTGGTTGCTGCAGTACCCCACCAAAGTGCTGACTGCTGTGTCATTTTACTTAACACATACGGGTTGCATCACCTTCAGCACACTTTCTTTGATGCTTGCTGGCATGTCAGTGAGTGACGTCACACCACCTTGGACTCCCAATGGCACGCTATAGTACTTTTGGGAAGCAGTCTTTATTGAAAGCATGCAGGGCATTAATAAGCAGGAATCGTACTCAGTGCTCAATTGGTTAAACCAGGTGAACTCAAGACCAGCTTAGTTATGAAATATTGTTGGTGAGACTGGTTAAACTACTGGGGCTGCTAAGCAGCAGCGTTGCGTTAGCAACCTCTACTAGCTACCACCAAATGGTGCCGCTTGTTTACATGAAGCAAGTCTTGCTGTTCCTTCCAACTTTTCTTAGGCATGATTGTAAGAGAAAGTTAGTACACAAATCACATTGCTACCGATATTGGTTTAACCTATCGTGTTGGACAAAAGCTACAGTAACAGTACTGTGATGAAGTGAGAGCTACAACATGTAAATGGGCCCTGACAAAGCCCTTGCAAGCACGAAACACTGTCAACTCAGTCCTTCTGGGCCCACAGCACTGAGGCTGTGGAACCAAACATGGACTCCGCTGAGACGGATATTTTTTAATTCATGATTGCATTTAAGTGTTATGAGGGTGCTTTTACACGTCTCCTCAAATAACATGGAGGGCACAGCGTACACATGCACTAACATGCACACAATTCCCTCCATGCAATTTTGATTCCTTTTGATAATAGGTGAAATTTTAACATGGAAATCCCGGAGGACCCGAGTTTCTGTGTTTGTTTACGCCGATTTAAAAACATAAACAAAAATGTATTTTTATATATCTCACTTCATGTCAGAGCCTCTAAGAGTCGGACCAGTTCGTTGTGTTTGTTATTTTATGAGGATTTATAGAGCGTACTACCGCCACACAGCATCTTGGCGCTAGGAAACCACAATACGGACCACACAACACTCGGATCTAGAAGAGAAAGGTTTTCAGGCACCGTCTAAATTCAAGATGATCCGCAATCTGTTTTGGTACGGTTGGGTAGTGAACCCATGCTACTCTGCATTGTCCTGTTTCCAGAACAAATGCTTTGCCCCTGAGCTATCCTACCTGGCCATTACCAAGAGGAATTATAAACACCACCGGCAATATGCTTGTCTGGCCATTCAGTTTATTTTCACTTGATACCTAACTTAATTTAGCTCTGTTATTCGTTCTTTGGTTTTGGCATACTTATGGGAGAGCCAGTTACAGATAGAGATGAGTAGAGAAAGAAATTGGTGTAACTGGGTCAGCAGAAGACAACGAAACCTGAATTTCGGGGGGGGCGAACTAACTGGTTATGGGCAGGCCACTTTAGAAACAGGGCGGGGTAAACTTAGAAGCTATGCCCTCTCTGTTCTACCCCAAGGGTTTTCTGGCAGGGAGCCCTTATATCCTATTCCGCTTTCCCCACCCATCCCTCTCGTACCAACCACCACACATCCCCACCTCCCACCCTCTACCCACCAGAATTAGCTCCTCGGATATTACACATAAGCGAACACATATTACACAGCCACACTAGTGGCTGTGTAGTTATGGTTAAGTTGCTGTTTCCATAGGAAGAGAACTTTGTGGGCGGCTTATAACTTCGCTCCCCCTGGACGAATCCTCACCAAACTTTGCAAAAAAAAGTATATTTGCAAATGTGCTGCAGTATCAGGGGCTTGGGTGTGAAAGCGTGCTTTCGCAAATTTTGTGACAATCCATGCAGTAGTTCCCTTAAAACGATCAAAAAGTATGTCTCTAAAAATTAGTGATATCGATGTCCGCTCCGCAGTCACACTTCCCTGTTCGCTCCGTGGAGAAGATTGCAATTGGCTATTCCGTGGCATGCTGCCCGCGACCATGTAGCGCTTTCACCGATTGATTGTGGCACAGCGTGAAGTGCTTCGTAATCCTTCGATACGTCCACCATGTTTACTTTGTTTTCGCCGCTAACATACCTGAACGAAGAAGACGCCAATGCACTTGTTACACTTATGGAACACTGTTATGAAAGGTGAGCGTTAATGAGACGTGGTAGTAGAAAGTCAAATATTGAAGTATTCTTGATAGCACTGTCATACAGTACAGTGGGACTTGCTACTCATTGTACGAAATGAATTTACTGCGTCCATTTCACAATACATAAACAACATTACTGCAGTCAGGCTGGCATCCTACTGTTTGAAATCTGAGCGAGCCAACTGCACTATTTTATACACACAGCCCTTCTGCACGTGTACGGCAGTGGCGGTTCTCATGAATAGCCGCTGATATGTTGTTGCAAAATGAGAATGTATTTGCATTCGGAGTGAAGGCCACTGTATTTTCTCTTTTCAACACGAGCTCAGTGCGGCCGCATATTTGTTGACACCCATAATGGTCCCTTGTTTTTTAACCTTGAGGTACAGGGAACGAGTAGAAAGAATGTAGGGAGTAACAGTTTGAAAAACATATCGTTTGAAATGGTTATGCTTCAAAAACGTTTGCACCGAACATGAGAAATTAGTTCCCAAACAGGCAGTCTTCCACATACACTAGTGTCTGACAGCAGCGAACGCAATGGAGGCGGTCCACATCATGTACGTGTATTTTTGCCGCCTATATACTGAATTGACATTATTTTTCCACTTTGTAAAAAAAAACGTTTTCCTAATGAATTGCAAGTTTTATGTGCCGTTGCAATTTTTTCTCCTTTTACGGACATTGCACATTGTCACCGTTTGTAGGGTGCCACTACATTTCCCCAAATTAAAATAATATTTAATTAAAAAAGTATGTGTTACAATTTTGTTTTGTGCACAGGTTGCGCAGTGATACACGTTTCATTTCCCCTTCCACCACTCAGCTACTTCCAAACATAATTTTTTTTATTAATAAAAACGTTCCAGCTTTCTGTGCTGTTCGATTTTTTTCTCCCATTATGGACATTGCACATTGTCTCCGTCCATAGGGTCCCACTACATTTCCTCCTATTGAATTCAATTTTTACTGAAAATGTTATGTATTACAACTATGGTTGATCCAAAGGTTGCGTATTCATACATGTTTTATTTCCCATATCCCCCTCAGATACTTCCTTCCCTATCGTGATTGTCATGGATTACAGCAACCGAGTGACGTCTTTTTTAAGAAGTAACATTCCATCCTTTCTGATGGTGTAGATCACAGCGGTTTACGTCGTCTTGCACATCAATGTGGGAGGAAAACAACTACTGTGGCGGCAATGCTTACTTTCTGTGTGTGAAAAAAAACAACATGGCCTTTAACATTTTTATTGTCGACCAAAGAGACAAACTTAATACTTCTATGGAAAAGTGGATAGGGTGATAATTTCACACAGTTCATTATGAAACAAAATTACATTATTAATTGCATAGGGCGATGATTTTGCTCAGTTTATTGTGAAATAAAACTACTGGACAAATTCTTAAATGTTAGTGTTTTCTTTACATATTTACTCTCTGTTTTCACAATGTGGCATGTTACGTTGCAGGTCGTAATGTGTTCTTTTGTAGGTGCTACATCACGGCACGTACGTCCATATGGGTGCATTTGTTTAAGCTGCCAAGGAACGTTATGGAGAAAGGTACTGCATACCACTTGCATTGGCTATGGGAGGGTCAGGGCCATCTCATATGCTGTAGTGCCGTCAGGCCAATTTCTGTCACTGTCAGGCCAATTTCTGTCACCCAGATGCCCTATGCACAGAAATGTTTGTAAAATAACACATGATTACACCCTCCCAATACACATATCTTCACACCTTTCGACCTGTGCCACTTACAAAATTATGTGTCGAAAGGCGAGTAGTAATGGTGTTGCTTCCAGTATTTCTGATGTCATTGCACTTCTCATCACAGAGTTTGTTTAGGATTTTATGTCAACGTAAGTGCACTACTCCTTTGCGTTTTTTACACACATTTTTACAGAAAAAAATTACTACATGTACAACACATGTATGTAAAGGTCATTGACAATGACTGAAAAGCATTGTGTTGTGAATGTGATAGTCTTTTCATATTTAACAAGTGTCATCATGTACCTAACAAATCAACGGTACACCTTCCGTCTCTGAGGGGTAGCCTTTATGTATGGTTAGTGGCCACAATGTTGGGGATGTGGCTACTGGTCTTTTAATGCAAGGGACAAAACATTGCATTGAGGTCGCCATGTCCACCAGGGACTGCCTTTCTGGTAAAGGTCTTGCTCATAACCACACATTTCTCAAGGAACAGAAATGTGGTGCTGTCATTACGGTCACACAGTTTCGTTTTTGCTTTCGGCAGCCTGCAATGGAAAGCGAATAAGGCTTTCTATCCAATGCCCATCTTCCCTTTGTATGCTGGCCATCATGAAAAAGGATTTGTTTTCTTCAGCCGGGAACGCCAGAGGCGTTCCGGTTGAAGAAAAGGAATCCTCTTTCTTGGTACCACGGATTACTGCTGTAAAATCTCGATTGCCAATGGCATTCATCCCCCACTCTTTGGGGAGGAATGGGGGTGAATGATCCAGAAATGTTGGTATGCACTTTGCAGTTAGAAGTTCCTACAAGAATACTCAATGTACTTTCACACTATCAACTAGTTACACATGTCATTGTGAAGTGTGGATGACTTTTTGAACATGCCCCCATGCTGTACGTCAGCATATGATAATGTGGAATTCTTCGAAAGGTAGGCAGTTACTTCAAATGTTCCTTTACAGTAGTATGCTTATGTGTAACTATTAGAACCCTGATAAATGTAGTAGAACATTTTTGTTAAAGTACTATTATGAGGCATTTACACTACTAAAGACCTATGGCATTCAGTTAAAAAAAAACGTTGTTACAGGGACGTTATGGTTACGTTGCCCTCCCAAAAACCTGTAAAATTCACTACAAAAAAAACTTTGTTGAGGGGACGTTATGGTTAAGTTGCCCTACGAAAAACCTGTGCACTTCACTAAAAAAAATGTTTGCCCTCCCCATTGTGGTTCAAATTAAAAATTAAAAACCCCTGAAATTCGCCAGTTGTGGCAAACTGAGCCCCCTTACTTGCCACCACCACTGTGCACTGCTAACACTAACACCCAGAACATGAAAGATGTCATCTCAAATGTCACTGATGACATCACTGACGACATCAGATGTTTAGCTCCTTTGTTTTCCTTCCCTGCCATATATATATACAGTAAAAAAAGTTTGTTCAAGGGATGTTATACTTCACAGTGAAACCAAAAAACACTGCACATTCCCCCATTATGGTAAGCTAAGCAACCATAACTGCCCGCACCACTGTGCACTGCTAACACTAATACCCAGGACAAGAAAAATGACATCACAAATGTCATTGATACATTATTACTACATTTTGTCCGGCCTTATATACCTCATGATTGCCTCAGGCCCCATGCCCAGCTCGGCTGCTGATGTAGCCACCCTGATTCTAAAAGAGTGTTTTCCGAACACCCCTCATGTCACTCCCATACCTTCAAAGCCATGTCCATCACCTTCCTGAATTGGAACCTTCTCAGGGCCGACCCATCCCTGTGCAAAAATAGAGGTGACCCCGCACCCGTCTGTTGCCTCTCCTGTAGGTAAGCTGACAGCCCCACTACTGGACACATTATGCTTCCTTGTATGCTATAAAGGGTGTTCTCCCTTTTCCCTTTTGATCCTTCTTAGACCTCCTTAAATAAATGCACACCTGCTCCTTTGATATTTCCACATCTTTCAGCCTTAAAAACCCAGAGCCCCGTCCCTCTCTATTTTCAGGTACCAGCTCGCTCACTCTGAAGGCTCCTAAGAAGGCCAAGGTGAATACTGCCGTGAACAAAACCCTCTCCCCCTCACTATGGCTGATCTTACGCAGAGTTTTTTTATTAAACTGTGCAATTTAACAATATCAATGGGCCGATTTGTGTCGAGTTTTCCTCTGCTTGCTTTGCCCAACCTTTCCTTGCCATTATGATGCAATTGTCATGATGCCTACCCCCAGGCATCCGGACCAAGCCCATCAGCCTGGGAGCAGGCATCTAGACATTTAGTAAAACCTCAGCAGCCCCGGCTAGGGGCTATCTGGGTTCAGTCCTGGCGCCTTAGGCGCCAGGCTCATAGTAGAAATCAGTCCTGGCGCCTAAGGCGCCAGGCTCCTAGTCATTACTTACCTCAGGCAGACCATGTTGCAAATGACTCCAATCCAACATGAAGCCTGAAAGGGACTATTTTTCTACAGGGACTATTTTTTTACTCGGGTGTGGATCTAGGGACTTCTTACCTGGGACTACTTTTGAGGCTATTTAAACCACGCCCGGCCAGCAACATTCGCTTCGCGTTATTCTGCATCCAGCAGCGTAACGCTCACCGTGCCTGCAGCCTGCATCCAGTCTTCTGCCACGCCCGCCTCGAATCTGGAGCTCCTGAAACAAAGAGGAAAGAAAAGGACAAGGTTAGAAACGAACTATTTTCTAATTCCTCACCTGATTCCCGATCCATCTCGCCTCCGGACCTGGAAAGAAGATAATTTCTGTATGCGTCGCATCTACAGCTGCATCACCGCGCCATACTCACCAGTCCTCGCAGCATCTTTCGATCCGGCGCTGCCTCCATCATTTCTTCTCCGGCGCCGGCATCTGAAACAACCAGGTGAGCCGAGAGAGCCAACAAATACAAACTCTCTTACCACCATAGACTTACCTGATTTACCACCGGAGGCATTATTCTTTAACTCTTCACATCTTCAAACACCTCATCTGAAAACGGAGAGAAAACAACATGTTAAATACATGCATCATTTACCGGACAGCATCGGGTAATACAGACTCTTACCTGAACGCCATCTACCGCCACAAGACCATCTTTTCTCGAACTCCACCGCAAGATAAGAAAGAAATTGGACACGAGTGAACCTCGGACATATTGAGCTCTATGAACTCTATACTTACTGGTCTTCACCAGGAACCGCAGAGTCAACTCTCGTCCGGAACTCCCCAACGTCTTTTAACCAGTGAAGCAACTGGTGTCTACGCGCCCCTGCAATTCACGCAGGATGGAGAGCTCATCTTTCAAGAATATAAGGTGAGAGTACTGGAAGGGGATTTCAGAGGTGATTAGTGGGGAGAGCAGGGAGGTGCCATCACTAGAATCCACGGGTGGCTAAATTCCTCTCTCCACTTGCAGGAGAATCCTTCTACAGATCAAGCAGAGGAGATTAGGAGGGCCAGTCCAGTCTATCATCTCTGCACTACGCATCATGTTGGTGGAGGCAGCAGCAGTCCGGGTCCGACCGACGCCCCTGTGGGAACCAGGTGAGCGTAACAGTAATGCTCCTTGGTGGGATTGGGCTTTCCCCCTAGTTTGTAGTAGTGGTCTATCACTGGCAAATGGTAAGATATCCAGGATCTGGTTTTCCCAAACCGCCATGACCATCCACATCCAACAAAGGCACGAACAGGCGGTCCCCTTTGGTGTTCTCTCAAAAATTTCTCCTGAAATGCCTGGAATCGATTCCAGCACCTCTGTACTGCCTTGCTGTGCCTGGAGCCAGGCCAGTGTGGATCAGTGAGCTCAGATTTCCCCAAGCTCCAGCAAAGTGATGTCTCTGGTAATTCCCTCCTGATACCATGCTACTGGAAAGGCCTGCCTGCGCCACTCGTTCCCAGAATAGCCCCAATTCCGTGGGAGCCTGAAGAGTCAGTAAAGCCTGAGTTTCTCGCTTGTAGCCCACTGCTGCCATCAAAGTAGCACCCCATTGAAATCATCCAGGAAACCATCCCACATCTTGAGATTCTCTTTAACCTCTGCCCCTATCTGCATGTGCTGGGCAGAGTTTTGCAGCCCTACAGTATTGAGTTCAATGCTCCTGGCGAACACTCTTCCTGCCGGGATTACCTTACCCGCAAAGTTCAAATTCCATGCCAATGATTGCAGCTCCATCAAAGTGTCCTTACTCCTGCCCCTCAATTCCTTGATCATTTCTTTAAGCTTCACCATGTTGTCCTTTGGCAGTCTGGACTTCCCTTCCACCGAGTCTATCTCTATTCCCAAGAATGTCAGCCTCATGAGTGGGCCCATTGTCTTCCCCTTAGCCAAAGAGATCCCCATCTCACCCATAAATTACTGGAACCTGTTCATGAGAGCACACCTTCATCTGTCCCTTCTTTCCCAATGAACAAGAAGTCGTTGAGGCGGTGCATAACTGCCTCTCCCTGTGCCCTCTGTTTCAATGCATACTCCAAACAAGTACTGCATTTTTCAAAATAAGCGCAAGAAATTGTGCATTCCATAGGTAAGCACCTGTTGTAATAGTAAGAGTCCTTTACCTTGCAACCCAGCAAATGGTAACTTTCCTTGCTAATTGGCAGTAGCCTGAAGGCTGACTCAATCTCAGCCTTCCCCATCAATGCGCCCCTCCCTGAGGGCCTCACTAGTTCTATTGACACGGGAGGACCCTGGGTACCTCCGACACACAACGCAGTCCTCCTTCCTGCCCCCGGGAACTGCTGAGCCCTCAACATGCGAACCAGGACTTGTGTCAGACTTTGGACTTTGCACTCCAGTTGCGACATCCTTTTGGGTTGGTATGGGGGTCGGAGTCATAATTTTGCTGCTCT
This sequence comes from Ambystoma mexicanum, assembly GCF_040938575.1. NCBI lineage: Eukaryota > Metazoa > Chordata > Amphibia > Caudata > Ambystomatidae > Ambystoma > Ambystoma mexicanum. Next base: position 113,646,342 of record NC_090923.1, read on the forward strand.
CTGGAAGGGTAGCTGTCCCTTCTCCCAGAGTAGCTTGGGTATTGAGGTTTTCCCTGATAACTCTTCATCCTTGCTCTCCCTTCTCCCTGATTTGGGGCTTTCTTGTCCTGAAAGCGGGGAGAGAGAGGAGGATTGTTCTGGAAGTTGGGGTTTGGAGGGTATATGGGAAAGAAGCTTAAATTGGAGGGTGAAGTATTTCTTACCTCCTGAGGGAAGGTCTGAGGGAAGTTCTGAGGGAAGTTTTGAGGGAAGTTTCCTGGGGCAGTACTTTAGTGATTGGACCCCCCCTCTTGGGCCAGGGGAGTCCATACATACCCCAAGATAGGTCTGTTACCCTTGTATATCATGCTAATATAGGTGGCAGGGTCAGGTGAAGAGTTCGTTGGATACCCTGCATGGCTACCACCCAATTGGGATTGATCTGAGGGTCTCCTCTGCCTCTCATTCTGCTTATTAGAGGGAGAAGTATTTTTAGGCCCCACCTTTCCAAGTGCCAAATGGGAGTATTTTTCTCCTCCGCCACCTTGGCAGCGTGGGTGTTTGAGGGTTTGGAATTTTTTGGGTTATTTTTGTTTTCCACTGGCTTTTGGACTTCATAAATCTGGGTAGCCTGTTCGATTACCCAATCCAGGGTCCTACGCTCATGGAAGTCCCTTACCAATTGGGTCATTATGTACTTAGGGAGGGCATAAAAATAAGTAGTAATGAACTCCCTACTATTGGTGTGCACCTGTCTAGCGGTCTGGGCAAATGCCCGCTTCACTTCTTGCGCAAACTCTCTAGGTGCCTGGTCTTCTCTGCACTGCAGGTTGTAGGCCGCCTTGCAGGCCTCCTGAGGGTGCACAGAGAAGTGCTTTAAGATGGCCACCTTGTAGGTTGACCATCTTTGGTGGTCTTGATCCTCCAGCCCAGCAAAGAAGCTGGAGTTATCCGGTGAGAATATCCATTTGACAAACTCCATGCAATTGTGATAATTTCTGATGCCAAATGACATCATGTCATCATCTGGTCATACAGCTCCAGAGGCTCTGATACTGAGGATTTTGCATTTTTGTGATAGGGTGTCATAAAGCTTCTGATGGCTTTTATTTGCCAAATTGGGTCTTTTACATGAGCTGTCTTCTGTTTGGCAGCCTTCTTTTTCTGCTGCACCTGAGTTCACTCGCCCTCTGACTCAGAGCTGCTACAATTTGTGGTCCACTCCCTCTCCTCTAGGCGCTCCCTGCCTCCCTGAGACTGGAAATCCCTCCCAGAATGACGGGGTCCGGTCTCTTCTCCACTGTGTTACCCTGGGCTCTCTGGGTCACTTCTCTTGGGCTCCCCCTTTTGCACAGGAAGTACTCATCTTCCTCCTCCCTTCTTCGGGGTGTGGTTGAGAACTCCCCCCACCTCCCTGAAGGTGTTAAGGTTTTCAAAATACTCTGTCTGCAAAGTGGACCAATGGTTCCTTTGTAACTTATGTTTCTGCCAGTCTAACTCTCTGATCCTTTCATCATAGGAGCCCTCCTGGTCATAAGTATCTGCTAGGGTGTTTTTAAATCTGGATAAAGATAAATGTCCGTCAATATCTGTTAGGGACTGGCCTTCCGGCTCAGTTATACTATGCCTGATTGAGCCCAGCTGCCTCATGTTTCCCTGTTCTTGCAAACTGGTTGGCAAGAAGTTAGTAGTGCCATGCGCATATAATGTGGTGAGTTGGTTTGAGGTCCCTGGTAAATAGGGCAACATCCCATGGTCGGAGGGTGCCTTCCCACACTCTAGCTCTTCGGGGTGCCTCAAAACCTGTTCATATCTAGCCATTTCCTTCTCCAATCTCTCAGATTTGTCATTCTCAGCCCCTATCTCTTGTTGATATATAGAGACCTGAGCTTTGTGCTCTGCTATCAGGGCTTAAGTAGCTTATATTATCTTGTTTTGTGCCACTACTTGGCCACTGAGTCACTTGTTCCCCTCACAAAGGGACTCATTTTCCTTCTGTGAGGCCTGTATTATCTGGGCATACTCAGACCTCTTCTTTTTCAGGAGACTAATCTCCTCACTTTGTGCATTTTGGGTCTCTGTTGCTTGCTGCAGGTCAAATTCTACTTGCCTCACATGTTCCATGAATGTTTTATTTTCTATCACTCTTTCAGTCAGTTCCTGAGAACACAACTCACTTTTCTCCTTGTCCTTCCTTAACTGGTACACTTCCTGACAGAGGGCACTTTTCTCCTCACACAATATGCTATCCTCCTCACTGAGGTGATCTCTCAGTCATTTCAAAGCATTCAGGTTCTGGCGCTCCTGATCAAATTCCGCCTGGGAATCAATCTCCTTCATGATCAACCGGCAATTATCATCTTTCAGTTGTTTAATTTTAATTTGAAATGCACAAATGTCCACTAAACAGGCTCTATTATGCACCACTTGCTCACTCAATTTTTATTGACTCTCTCCCAGGTTTTCCACACTTTCTTCATATTCCTTTCTCAGTGCAGAAAATTGGGACTCTCGCTCTAAATTTGTTTGCTACTTTGCCACTAACTCATCTTTCAACTGCTTAATCATGTTTTCTAATTTAAACTACAAATTTTGACTCTGTTGCACTTTTTCTTCTACTTGCCTCAACTCTCTGTGCTTGATCCAACAGCTCAGATTGGGTTTGGATAGAGGCTACACTCTCCTGGTATATTTCTCTTATGATCACCATATGGAAGTACATATATACTGTGAGCTGGGCCATTTTATTGTGCTCATCTCTGGTGATCTGTGTGATATAAAAGTTTGTCAGGGCCCGATGTAACAGGCCATTATCTTGCCACATATCCACATTTACAGAAGTAACCTCCTGCATCGTTCTACATTGCCACATGTCATTCTCTGTTCCATCCATTCACCTTTAATAAACAATTTGGACAGAAGGTGCTTTCTGGCCATGTTAATTTTTATGGTGCTCATTATCAAATGTACTCTGCACCTAATAGGTTCTCTATGCCAGGGCAATATCTCAACTCTGCTTAGTTTGTATTCACAACAATGGACTCACTGATTATTTGTATCTTTACCACAGCCCTGAAACCCAGGGTACAGGTTTGGATGGTGCCTTCACAATGCAACACAGCTTTCTCGCCACTAAATGTAACTATACCTTCAATGAATAGTCTGTTCAGCTGCATGGTTATGAGTGAAAACATTTCATCAATCCCAGACAAGCCCCCAGTTTTCTCATGGTTTATTATACAGTCACATGCAGATCAGGGATCTCCTTCCCCTACAATAAATGTGGTGCACAATAAAAACACTTATTTCTATCCTTCAGGTCCTTTTTGATAAGGCCTCCAACTCGTCTCGCACACAACCTCAACAAATACCTCATGCCACAATGGACTACGCACCAGGCCGGTGTGTATTAATAAGATATTTATTTAGTAATTTATTTAATTAATTTAGGAAACTAATAGATTACATCAGACACCAATGTTGTGGCCACACAAAAAACAATGACTTCTGTAAAACGACAAGGTTTAAGATATGCTGTCACCATTCATTCCTTTTAAATCACAAGACAGAAGAAGAACAATAGCAACACACAACAATAGCAAAATGGTTAAGCACTCTCCCAGCAGCCCTCACCCCCCAAACATCAATTAGGATTGATTCCTTTGAATGGAAGCAGTGGCAGGGAGTGGGTTCACAATGGGAAAATCGTACTTGGGGTCTGGTTCACAGAAACAATATGGGAGACAGAAAGGCAATGGGACAAATTAGTTTTGCAGAGCACAAAGGTAAAATCGGTTTGAATGGTTTAGCACTACTGCTATTGGAAAAAATAGAAAGGAAGGGAATTCGTTTTTCCTACACCTAAAAGGACAGACAGGGCTTCGTGAAATATTAGTCAGCACACAATGGGAAAATCTGATTTTGGAAGACTTAATCACCAGAGCAATAGAGGGGACAAAAATGCAATGGGAAAGATTTGTTTTGGTACACCTGACAATAACTCAAAGGGCTTCAGGGTTATTACTAGAACAGAATGGCAAAGTCGATTTTAGTGATGTTTAGCTCAATTGCAATGTGAGAAAGAAAATGCAGTTGGGGGTTCGTTTTTACCTTACAATGGGAATTTCGTGACAATTTCATTTTGCACCTTACAATGGGACACACATGTAAACAGGGCTTTTTGAAGTTAATTCTTTTGGTAAATCTTTAGGACTATACCAGGTCACAACACACTGGGAAAAGATTGTTGGTTTCGAATGCCAACAATACAGATCCTGTGAATTAAATGGGGGAATGAATTGATTTACTTTGAAAAATAGGCTAAGATCTACACAGGCAAACAGGGATTTTTCAATGGGGAAATAACTAAGACAATGCTGAAAGAATACATGGCTTATACAGTATATGGCTTGGGGTAGTTCTACTTACAGGAGAGGTCTGGATTGGATACCAGAGAGCATCAGGGCAGCCAAGGGGGTCAGTCAAGGGTCTCCAATCTTTCCTTCCAAGGGGCCCCAAGTAGTTTCTATGCCTCATGGCTCCACTCCAAGATTAGGCTTTACTCTGCTGGGATGCTCACGCCAGATGTTGACAGCAGGCCACCTCATGGGATTAGTGGGAAAAAGTCCTGCTCTGAGGCAAGTGGGCATAGATACAGGGCAGATGACATCACTAATGTGGCATGAGTCTCCGGAAAGGGATTGGCTATCAGCCACTACCCAACTCCCACCTGTGTGTTGATAGGACAAGGGAATATGGGAGTGCTTTGGAACCCTAGGGGAGGAGAGGACTTCATCATCTTACTTTGACAGGGGGCTCGGTCTGTATTAAGATCTAAAATTCTCAGCACATGGCAAGTACCCTTAATTTTGACATCTTGACAGATATGAATACATTTTTTAAAACCACTTTTTACGGGGAATCACATAAAACTAGTCTGAAGTCTGTAGGTCATTCCTGTGCAAAGATACACTTTTTCTTCATTTACTCCGGAACTATATCAGAGAAAGAATTGCACTTTATGGGCATTATATAAATCATACTTGGAATGCTTCATCAATTTTTTGCATATATGGTAAACACAAGGAGGGCCTCATCACCTTTTAATGAATAACTTTAGTTGTGTTGATCCCACCAAATCGTTTTGGCATGGTCGCAAGGAGTTTACTGTCATCTTTCCAAAAAACCTACAATGACTGGTGCAATGAATATTGTCAATGTTACACAATAAAATACATTTCTCCCATTTCAATCTCACTCCTCATCTGGCTAGGCCCCCACCCTCCTGCAGCACATGGCATCAGCAGAGAGGCCTGTGTTTAGATTAGCCTACCCATTCCATGGGCTAATGACTAAGCTAATGCACCTTTTATTGAGGCTTGTGACCTGGGGGTCACAAAGGCTGGAGACAGACCCAATCTTATCTAGCCCAACCCGTGTCTCCCATCTGAGAGCCTCTTATTTCTTGTATTTTTAAGGAATAGTATTGACAATTAAAGCAGCCAGGCCTCTGTTTCCCAGGAAACAGGGAGAGGAGCTGGGTTTGACCTTTTGAAGAAATCAACATCCCGGCCCATTGCAACACGCAGTCTGTAACTCTTGCCTAAAGGCATTTAAAATGACATTTTATCAAATACACAGTTTCTAAAAACTTGCACACTATTCCAGGATGGTACCGGTACATGAGAACACCATGCCCAAGCTTGCAAGTCTGGTGGGCATTTTGCTGAACATATTATTAGTCTAAAGAACAAAAACGAAATTACATCATTTTATTTAATGTTCATGAAAGAAAGTGCTCTGTTTCACTGCAGCAGCTTGAACACACAATGCTGACATCCCATTGAGGGTTCTGTGGACTACTGTTTCATGGAAATATCAGTACAGCTCTTCATGGATTTGACAAAGTGTGATTTCCACGTGTCTTATGCTTTCTTTGTGAAAGGCAGTTTGCAATTCTCCATATTTTGCAATTTTAGCAGATTTCCTTTCCTTTTGATTGAAATGTACAAGGCCTTATATCAAACCTCCTTTCTGTGAAGGCCTGGTATTTATTTCTCGCATCCAGAGGCCATTTCACCCCACATTTCATAACAGGTCACACATGTGTTATGAGGAGCTGACATCCCAGTATGATAAACAATGCTTTAGTATGCCTTACTGAGGAACATGAAATGCTTTGTCATTTTAATTTTAAAACACTCATTCACATGACATGTATCAATGTTCAGCACAAGTTGGATGTTTCCATGTAAACAAAAAGTTCAAAGTTTTTGTATGTTTCATCATTGAAGTGTTTTGTACATACCAATGTGTCATGGGAAATATTGTATTGTCCTTTTCATAATGTTTGGTAGCCGTCAACATTTTATGCACTTGTCCATTTATCAAACCTAAGACGTTACCTTCACTTGTAAAACCATTACCCGTCATGGTGACCTTTGTATGTTTCTTCTGTAAATTACCATTCTGTATATAATGTACATATCCATTCCCCTAGCATATCTTCTTTGAACTTTGCTATTGTGAACTTTCCAACTTTTTTCAATTGATCACGGAGGGGTATTAACATGGAGTTGACATTAATTCACAGCAATAGTGTATCTGAGCATTATTTTCTAATACATGCTATTTTATTAAGTACAGCTTGCACTGATTTTTTTACCTTTACATAACAATGTGTGCCCTTCAAGATATCGGTTTCAGATATTATTCAATTCATCTGAAAGTTTTAAAGCACACACCTTTGCATGATTCGTGTTTAGCTAAAAAATGCAAGTGTCATTCTTAGAGACACACTACTCTTATACTGCTACCTGTGCTTACACTGCTTTACTTTTTTGGTTGGAGGTGACAATTTCCATTGTCATATGAAGGGATTGAAGATGCACTTACAGTATATTCCTTCCCTATTTTGCATAGAATTGTGCTGCACATAAACGGAATTGTTCCTATCAACTATATTTTACCTCAATTTTTGTACTCCTAATCTTGCCGTATTTACACAGATTGTGCCACATGCTGTATATTATTGTGTGCTAAAATATAAACAAAAACCATCAACAAAAATTCCAATTTCTAACTTGTTCTGTCATCTTCCATTAAAATATATAAAGTGCTTTTTTCTTATGTTTTATTTGTTCATATATCATAGAAGTTAATAAATTATTTTTGCATATTTAATTTACTATATGAATAGAAGACATATGGTTTACTCATCTATGCATTGTGTAGTTAATGGCATTTCAAATAACACACCAACCAAATTGAATTTGCATTTTCAACATAATATCCAACAGTACAACTTTTGAATTAGGACAAGTTGGTCTCACATACGAATAAAGGTTTATCTTGCCATTGTAAGAGAAGGGGATAGTCTGCCTTGAAATTGTTTAGCATTTTACATCACATTTCTAAATTAATTAGTTAATCTTTTATAACTTACTTCAAACCAGAGACCAGTCTCTAAGCGTGAGACCGGGATTCAAGCCTGTGTTGTTCTGCGTTGTCTTGCTTCCAAGACAAACACGTTGCCCTTGAGCTATCCTTGAACCATTTAATTCACCAAGTTACTGATATAAAATACATTTAATTAAAGGCATTTCTGTTTCTAAAGTTTTACTCATCTATGTTCATATCTGTTGGATACGCTAAAGCTACACACAGAAAGAGAATGTATTGTGACCTACATTTTTATTAATGTAAGATTATGGAGTACTCAACCAATAGAAAGTTCTTTCATAGTTTCACTTGTATTCCTTGCGTCTTCTGATGTGTTACTTAACTTGAACATCCTAGAACACCATCAGAGAGAAACAGAAAGTAATGTGACATATCCAATGAGATTTCCTAATTTTATAAACGTGGGAGATGTTGTTGATTTCATTGGTTTAACAGAAAAGAGTTTCACTCGCTCAAGCTCAACTGATTGTGGGATGTATGATCATATTTATGTCCAACAATGTATTTTTAAGTTGCAACCATTTGTAAATGTATTTATTTGTACTTAATACTTTCATTTATTTTAGTTTTGTAATCCCAACATGCTACAAGATGGACTGAGAGGAGATGGTGTTAAACAAGTGTAAATAAAATAAACATTGTGGCAAGTGTTCCTGTCTCACTCTTTTGACCCCAAGGGGGGAGGAAAAGGGGGATGGGTACCTTCCCATACTAGAGGATAAAGGGCCCCTGGACACTTTTTCCCGGACACATGAAGATTCTGGCAGTGTATGATGGTTGGGGAATTGATAGACTCCTCCCCCAAACCACCATAAATGAATATTACCCCTGCTATTGCGCAGGGAATTTTGATTCTATTAAAGACACAGAGGCGAGCATTATGCTCTATTCTTTAACTCTTTAATGCTACTCCTAAGCAGCTTCTTTAAATCCTCAATTTAAATCCAGATAAACAAACCTTCCTACACATGGGCTACAAATCCCCAGAAGACCCCAGTGTCATGTAGTCTTGAAACCAACTCCATTTAACCAATCACGAACCAGCACACTCCATAAGTCATATCCTGCTAGAGCCTCTTTCTCTTACTTTGTTAACTCCAAAGCAATAGTCCAACTGGAAAACTCCACTTCTGACGTTGCTAACTTGGGCTTCGAACCAAACACCGGGACCCACTCCCGGTCCCTGACTGCAAACATCAGGTCACTCCAGCCGCTGTTCCAAATCTCAGCTCAGGTGCTCTTAGAATCGTCACCTAGGAATTAACCAAACATGTGATCAGGGAGGGCACACGCAGGTCAACCAAAAATCTCATTACATAAAATCTCGGAACATATGTTGTCAACAGTTCAACCTGCCCCCACCCGGCGTACATTGGCCAGGATAATGCTTGCCTCAGTGTCTTTAATCAAGACTCCCTGTGCAATAGCAGGGTTAATCTTCATTCTATCTCAAGACCAGAGGCAACCATTATGCTTGTTAAAAGCTTCTCTAACACCACGGCAGCCACAGTAGACACAGGCTTAAAATAAAAGGTGTTAAACATTGCCTTTGCACTGAATGGGCCCCAAACACTCCTAAATCTACACCTGCCAGCTGTATCACCTCTCTGACCCACCTAGCTATGGTGGCTGAAGCTACTGCATGAAAAGGCTCCCTGGGCACTATGAGCAACTGATATACCCCTCGAGGCCTGCCGCTCGTCATAGCATGCTTGTAATCCTTGATGCAACGAGCAACTTCGTCTCATCGTGAAAATACGGATAAGCGATGATCGATGAACCACTCTTCGTTCTCCTGGCAATATGAAACGCAACCCCTTCTGGGTAGAAACCCTTCCTGTTCACGTCGAGCGCCTTAACATCGGACACACTTCTGCAAGAAACTAAACACAACAGCATCGCTAGTTTACTGGATAACCATTGCATAGATAACTGCTCATTGGATGGCCATTCCTTAAAGAGCGGGAAGACCACTTCCACATACCAGAACACAGAGTATTTGGCCACTGGGGCTTGCGCAACCTCACTCCGCGGAAGAGCCTTACTAATGCCGGGTGTTCCCCGATCAGCAGGCCATCACACTTCTCGTAACCTGCAGAAATAGCCAACCTGTAAACTCCTAAGGTGCGGAAAGCTCGCCCATCCTGGGCCCAACACCAGCAAGAAGTTCAGAACTTGCACTACAGGTGCTGAAATGGGATGAACACGATGCTCTGCGCACCATTCCCCCACTTGACCCAAGCAGCATCATAGCTCCCAAGGGTTGAAGGTGCCCACGAGTCACTGATACAATCCGCAGCGACTCTCGAAAGCCCGGGAAAATCCCATCATTGCCTGAAATTCTGCATACCAAGAGCAGTAGCATTCCCGTTTGCATTAGCGGGTGCTCCCGCCCTTTTCAGCCTGCTCAGCAGGCCGGGCTGACATAGAATCACTTTCGGGAAATCCAAGGAAAGTTCCATCAGAATTGAGAACCACACCTGTGATTTCCATAGCGGCACTACTATCACTGCTTCCGCTTACTCTCTGCAGAACTTCACCAGCGTTCGCGCCAGCATGGCGAATGGGGGAAAGGCGTAATGGAGTGCCCCTGTCTAACTGTGCAAGAACGTATCCGTTTCCAGCACTCTGGGGTCCAGCCTCCAGCTGAAGTACCTGGGCATCTGCGCGTTCAACCTGGAGGTGTCGAGATCTATGCCGAATTGCCCCCTGTGAACTTGCAACTGTAAGAATACTGGTCTGCGCAACCTCCAGTCGCTGGTGTCCTCTAGGTGCCTAGAGTTTCAGTCCACAATCACGTTCTTATTGCCTGGAAGATACTCTGCTATTATTATTAACTTCTTCTCCAGGCAATAGTGGCAGAAGTACTTCGCCATCTCTACCAAAATCTTCTACCGGGTGCCACCTAATTTGTTTATGTAGCTCACTGCTGATATGTTGTCCATCTTCAACCGAATGCAACAGTTTGCTCTCTCTTTGGCAAAGACCCTGACCGTGAATGGACCTGCTAATAGTTCTAAGCAATGTATATGAAGTTTCAACTCTTCTGCAGACCACTTTCCTTCTGCCTGCAAGTCACCGCACCTGGCGCCCCTATCGGATCTGCTTGAGTCTGACTCTATCACTAACTCTGGCCAGTTCCCGAAGATGGCCCTGCCATTCCAGGCTTCCATGTTGTGCAACCACCAGCCCAACTCTGCTCTCCCGTCCTCGTCCAACGGGCCATACTGGTGATGCCTAACTCCCCCCTTGTAAATGCCTAATCTTCCAACCTCCGAAGGGCTCTATAGTGAAGGGGCCCTGGGAAAATGGCCTGAATCGAGGCTGCCAAAAGCCCCACAATCCTTGCTAGATTCCGAAGCAAAATATGTAATTTCTGAATCGCTGCTCTCAGTTCCTTCAGTATCCCTTTCATCTTCTGTTGGAGCAATTCTAAGATGGCTTTCCTGGTATCTATCACAAACCCCAGAAATTCCAGCCATTGACTCGGGATCAGTTCTGATTTCTCTTGGTTTTTCAGAAACCCCAGGGAGGTCAGCATAGTGCTCACCTAGTGGCCCTGACCGGTTAGCGTCTCCTTGTCCTGAGCCAGGATCAGGATGTCATCCTGATAGACTGTAATCATGATCCCCTGTCTCCGATGGCTTATACTACTGGTCTCATTACCTTGATAAATGCCAGGGCGCCAAGGCCAGACCAAAAGGGAGACAGCCAAACTGCCAAGTGAGCCCCCTCCACAAGAATATTGGGAAGAGCCTGTGAGCTTGCGCTACTGGAATAGTCAAATACGCATACTTCAAAATGAGCCTTGCCAGCCAGTCCGCTTTGCGCAGAATGTCTCTGAGGAGGTGAATACCCTCCATTTTGAAGTGTCGGTAGACTAGTCAGGCGTGGAGCTCCTTCAAATTGAGGACCAACCTTGACTTCCCTTTTCTGTGCACCAGGAACATATTGCTGTAGAACCCCATCCGACTGTCCGGGCAATGCTCTATGGCCCCCTTCTGCAGGAGGTTGTTTAGTTCTGCATCAAGGAGCCTCACCTCCTGTTTCACCATCCTTAACTGTGCCGTTACGTGCTGTTGTAGCGGCCAGCCCACAAAATCTAACATGAACCCTGCTACTGTTTGCCACACCCAAGCATCACCTGATAGCGCTCACCATTCGGCCATACATAGCAATGTCCGCCCCTCGACCATGGGGTAACGCTTGCTTCGTGCACTTACCGCTCCTTGCTGTCTGTAGTATCTGCATCCTCTGCAACCACGCTGGCCCCTGCCCTTGGAGGGGAATTGTGTTGACTACTTTCCCAGTACTGGGCCCTGGTGGAATTAAATTGACCAGCTGAACAGTCCCTTTGTCGGCCGATCCCTGCGAAAACCCACCCGGGGAAAATCTTGATGATGGACGACTGCACCTTTTCCTGGGCCGTGTATGTCCCCACAAATCGGGACATTTTGTTAGCGAAGGTTTCCCCCGAAGAGCCTCTCCTGCACTGACTAGCTCGCTTCATAGTTGCCCAGGTCTCCCAGCTTGCTGTCTATTTTGACCAAGAGGCTGTCTCGTCTCACCGAGGAGAGGGCACAATTGGCGTTACCCCAAAGCATACTGCCCTCTCTGCACAGCTAGCCAAGGTCTCTGCTTCCACGGGTTCGCAGGTGTCCTTGGCCCATTCCGCCAGGTCCATTATTTTTGCCAGTGGGCCCACTATGTCCAGGACTTTGTCCTGGCAAATCCTCCAGGCATGGTCAACCCCTTTCCTGAGGTCCTTCTCGGTTTTCGTGACGAAGGTGAAAATGTTTGCGTCCAGTTCTGGCGTTTACATAATCTTGCCTGGCAGGTCAGGTCTGGGGCATTCTGCCCTCATCCTGAACCAGATCTCCTTCTCCAAATGCTTCTGTATACACTGTGCCATGTATTGCCCCACTCTAGGGGATGGCAACCACTCTGTAGACTTACGATGCCTAAGGCTATCAGGGCCGAACATGTATGTCGTGTTGTCCCCCTCCTCCTGGGATTCTCCTACTGCCGTGGTCACCTTAGATGTATCAGTGATCTTGCTAGTGATTGTGCTGCTGTCTTCCACATCATCTCCATCTGACGGTAAATTGTCACCATCAACCTCATCTCCAGAGGTCTGTCGCCATCTATGTTGTCCCCTATCGTTTTCACCCCTGGGGCAGGGAGTACGAGATTCGGCACTGCCGACTTACCGAGGAAAGCATCTTTCAGCTTTGCAATGGGGCCGGTCACCTCTTGGGGCATCTGTTGAGCCCCAATCACTTTGCCTAGGGGGGGGGTGAAGAGTGGGGGCTCTTCCAGGCATTTACTTCCCCCTTGAATATAGCCTTTTTTTGGGCTGTTTACTAAAGATGCCCACACCAGGGCAGAGCTCCCTCTTTCTTTTCTTAGGGGCCACTACTCTCAGCTAGGAGAGACTCTAAAGCTTGGAGGTGCCCCTGGATTGGCTGCACCCATTGTGACACTGCCACTGCTAATGTGTCCCCTAGGGCCTTTTTGAAGCTCAGTGGCAGGTCTGTCAATCTGTGGCTCTTCTTCACTACCATCTGGTGATGTTCTCTCCTGCCTCATTATATTGCAAAATGTTGGCAATTTAACTCAGTATCCAATATCGTTAGTGCCTTCAGTGTCTGAATGCTGCAGACTGCTTGTGTTAGAAAGAGGAGGCCTCCTTTTGCTCGAATTGAGCTAAATCCCCATTGGACTGCAGCCTCACTTTTCGACAGGGCTAACTTTGCCAACCGGTCCCTCCGAATTTTATTTGATGATTCGCCGGCGCATGTGCTGCTTGCATGCGTAAGGAGCGCAAGGTCCTTTCCTCTAACCGGCTCTTCGGAGCAGGAAAGGGAGTTTGCGCTCACTGTAGTAGGATGCAGCAAAGCCTCGGGGAAGCGCTCCTGTTACCCAGTGTGAGCGATATAACTCGTGGCTCCGGAGTGCTTCTCGAGGCCGCTCTGCTTGCCACTTGCACAGCTGCTGTCCATCTGCTCGTTAAACGACGCTGAGTGGTGTCGTAATAGAAATCAGGAAAAAAAATATATATATCAGCGCGCGCAGCAAAGAAGAGCCGCAAAGAAAGAGGAAGTGGCTTTAATAGGATATGATTTATGGAGTGTGCTGGATCCTGATTGGTTAAAAATAGTTGGTTTCAAAACTACAGGACACTGGGGACTTCTGGGGATTTGTAGTCCCTTGTGAAGGAAGTTTTGTTTATCTGGTTGTTTTACTGTTAAAAAAAATGAATGTGTAAAATAAAGTGAAGATTTAAAGAAGTTACTGAGGAGTAGCATTAAAGAGTTAAAGCATAAAGCCTAATGCTCGCCTCGGCTCTGGACATAGATCTAAGAGTCTGTCTGGGTTACCCACATGGAGCACATGTACAAGTGCAAACACCCTGACCATCAAACGTCTATAGATATTCTAAAGTCTGTGGGTGTACCTGGGATTACCGGACAACTATCTTTTTTGGAGAGTGAAGTTGAGGCAGATGTACATTTCCACAAGTCTGGAAAAGCCTGTGGCCCAACCAGATCCTGGGAGAGTTGTTCAAAAGCAGACCCAGTATATGGATCCCATTTTGAACGCAAATGTTTAATAATATTAATGCAGGTCTGCGATTCCATCAAAGCTGGAAAAGTGCAATCATAATTGCGATTTTTAAAAAGAGTGACCTCGCTGATCCAGCAAGTTATCGACCAATTTTACTAAGAAATTCTTCAGCCAAAATATACGGGAACGTTTTATTGGGTTGCATGGAGGAGTGGGCAATCGACTGTAAAATCCTATTAGATTTCAGGTTTGCTTTAGAAAGGGCCTATCAACAGTCGACCAAGTTTTTAGATTGAATTTATTAAAACAAACATGGGTGATCCTACAAGCCAAGCCACTATATTTTGTTTTTAACTGTCTTAAAACAGGTTTCGATAGTATCCCTAGAATGTTATTGTGGAAAGAAATGCCAGAATTGGGTGTTCCTCCTCTGAGAGCAGATTTGCACAGGTTTTATGATGGAAATGCTAACATTAGATTTCCCAGTGGAGCAGGTGGTGAAACAGGGGTGCGTACTGTACTGGTCCCCTTTTTTTATTTCTATTATATATAAATTCCCTTGCAGAGGACATAAATCCCCTGGCCGCAGACGTACCATCAAATGGAGGAAAGAAAATAGGCAGTCTTTTATTTGCAGATGATGTCATTCTAATCTCTAAAACACCATCTGGGCTACAGACACAGCTAGACGTTTTTAAACATGAATGTGAGAAGAAGGGGCTATGTATTAATGTTAAAAAAAACAAATATATCTGGTGCTGTAGCAGGAAAAACAGGGCAATATCACCATTTCTCTCTGCTCTGCTAAACTAGAAATAGTATCTTTCTTTGACTAGACTATCTGGGTGTCCAGATATCTGAAGAGGGAAGCTGGATTATCAAGGTGGAAAAGAGTGCCATAATCCTGGCAAAATAGGCGGTGGGTGGCCAACTACGAGATTCTCCAAAATATATTGTGGTCGTGCAACTGTGGCTTCTCTGGAAGTATATCGCTGCCAAGCAATGTCAGTTGCTCTATATGGGGTAGAGATTTGGGTAAGACTGTACCTTGGCATTAGAGGCATAGAGTTTGAGGCAAGATTCAAGCCCCTCTTAAATTGGTCCAAACTATTGAGCTCGCCCAGTTTACCCTCCTACAGGGAGGACATGGAAGATGTATGAACTCCCTGGGGTTGGCGTACAGCCCATGGTTTGCACTTATCCGCAAGACCCCAGTAATATTAGCAAAATAACCGTCCCTGGGTTTGAAAAAGTCTCATGATTTTTATAACACTAATATCATGAAGAATTCATTGCAATGTGTAGCCCTACACTGCTATCTATTAACGAAAAACAACCTCAGCCTAGAGACATATTTGGAAGAGGTGGAAAACTTTATGGGTACAAATCTGTTTATGAAGATTAGATTGGGGATTCTGCCTCTGTCTGAACACACGCCAAGTGGGGACCAATTGGCAATAGACATCTCTGCTGTAGGTTTTGCCCTGATGTTAGCGTGGACTTAATGAACTTCCTATTAATCTACCCAAGGTATTATTTACCGAGGAAATAACTTCTCCCTCCATTATTCCATAGTATTGAGACGGCTAAAGAGGCCATTATGTTGCGCTGTAGTGATAATAACAGTGCGACAATGGCCAAAGTAATTTCCTACATTTTTAAATCTTGGCTCATAAGAACTAAGAAGGAGATGAGTCCTAGCCATATATAAATGAAGTTTTAAGATTTATGTGCACGGTACCAGAGATTTTAGAACTTTTTAATTCATTTTAGTTTGTAAATGGTTTTAGGGGTGTGTATAAACATTGTGATGAATTTGTAAATTGTTCTGATATTATTCATGGGTGCCATCTCAACAGTTGGTGGGATCAAACACATTTTGAACTGTACATACCCAAATATTTACTTATATCTATTCTATGATTTTTTTGATTGTTTTCATGAGTTTTGCTTTAATGGCTAAAGCTGATAATAAAGCTGTTCAACAAGAACACTCTTCCTTGGTCCTCGTGGTGTGCAAGGAGACACTGTTACTGTTGCCAAAGATCCCTCTCGAGAAAATAACCCTCTTCAAAGGCCCAGAGAGATTTTCCCTGGGAACGGATTGCCCACACCTGACACAATACTGACAGCTTGTGTGTTTATGGCAGATTTTCTACCCAAGAATAATACAAACTCACCAATCTATTGTCTATAGTCAGAGTCGTTCTTCAGAGGTGACAATAAAAGTTGCAATGTTACTGGGAGCAAGCAATTCTTTAACATGCAAAGGGATTAAAGTCTGACCATTATTTTCAAGTGCCTGGTTCACATGCTGAGCAAACCTGCTGGGAAAGCTGTGGAACTTTGTACTTACCAAACAGTACTCAACAGTAACAGGAAAGAGGAATTGTATTCCAAGATAGCAGTAGGCCAGATAAACGCTTGGTCTGGCCACTAAAACCAGAGTAAACCCTAGTGTGCCAATGAGGGGCAGCCATTTCCAACCCCTCACCAATTCTAGGATACAGGCGCAAACCCTCACACAGAGCCCAACCCAGGTCAAGGGAGCACAGGGATATAAAAGCGTATGCGGTCAGTGAGGTGGTGTGGGAGTTTGAAGAAAGAGATTGGATCAGGTTGTTGGAGTGTGTTAGAGAGGTTGTGTCCTCTGAGGGTAACATCCTCTTAACACTAACCCGCTTCAGTTGTCCTCACTCTCCCTCTGATGTTCCACCTCCTCCTTCACTTTCTTAACTCTCATCACCTCCTCCAGTCCTCTTTCCCTCTGGAGTTACTGTCTCCTCATTTTACCCTCTTAGCTTTCACCACCTCCTCCTTCTCACCACTATTGCTCCTCCTCACTTTCTTCCATTTCTGCAGCCTCTGCTCTTCCACCAATCTCCAATCTGAAGCCTTCTCCAGATGTGAGCCGCCTGCTTCTGCATCGCAGATTGAACAACTAGGACTTTTACACAGTGCTGTCTTTTTCCCTTAGCTGGGACTTTTAGTAAGAGTCTGCACCTCTTTCTTGTAAGGGAGTAAGTGCTGGGATTGGTTGTTGCGCTTGAATTGCCCTTGAATGCATCTAGTGCTGCTTTGGGCTTGAGGGACTGGAGTAAACCTATAACTGGCCTTTCTTCCTTTTTTAAAGTTAAGTAGTTCCCCCTCCCTCCAACTCACCCTGGTGCTGGCTGTGCTGATCTGATGTCTCCTGGACTCGCAGAATGTGAATTAGCTGTTTAACACACAGTTGGCCTCATTACGAGTTTGGCGGTAGCCATGGAGCTACAACTCCATGGCTGCCGCCATACCGGGTTCCTCTACCGGGTTCCCTGAATGGGGAATTACCAGGCCATTCCGAGTTCGGAGGGCCCAGTAATTTCTCCCTCAGGGGACCCGGGCCCGGACCTTCCCCATTCCTATTTGAGCCCCCATAGGGCTCAATGGTAATGGGAGAGGGAGCTAACAACGGGCTGATTACGACCGTCCTGTTGTTAGCTCCCTGGTCCCCTCGCGGGACCCGGTAACAACGCTTGGTTTTGCCAGGCGTCCTTACCGGGTCCAGCGAGGGGACCTCGTAATCGTGCAGAATGGTGTTAACAGGTCCGCATCCATTAGCGGAACCCGTTAACCCATTCCGCACGGGTCATAATGAGGCCCACTGGCTAAGTTCTTTTCTATTTTCAGATTGTGTGCTTGTTGAAATTGAGACATTGGGCCTCATTACAAGGTTTGCGGAATGGGTTTACCGGCACCGGTAATGGTTCCGGTGCCGGTAAACCCATTCCACCCTATTATGAGGTTCCCTTGCGGGACCCGCTTAGAACGTCTGGTTAGACCAGACGTCCTTTGCGGGTCCCGCAAGGGGACCAGGGAGCTAATAACGGGCCCGTTATTAGCTCCCTCCCCATTCCCATTGAGCCCTATGGGGGCTCAAATGGGGATGGTTTTTTTCAATGAAGAATTACCGGGTCCTCCAAGCTTGGAATGGCCTGGTATTCCTCATTGAAAGAACCCGGAGCTGGAACCCGGTATGGAGGCAGCCATGCCCTTTTTAAGGGCATGGCTGCCACCATACCGGGTTTTGAAAGTTTCATGTTGACGGGGATGAGGTTCCAGAGTCTTGCTCTTGTACTCTTGTTGCATCTCCTAGGCACCTCCTAGGAAAGTTGCACAGCATCTCCCAGAGATGAGACACACACAGAAGGTATCTATGAGGGTATCTGAACTATACCCTTCTAGCCACATATCCCTTCCCTTACCACTGGGCCAACACTCATGCAGGCCTATGGCCTGCCATTAGCCCTCATTTCTAGCCCTCAAGTTGCCTGCCACCGAGCTTCCTCAGCATTGCGATATATGCTTGATCCTCCTCCCAATTCTCCAAAACAATGACTTGTGTCTTCTCACTTTCTATCTGGCAATCTCCCTGTGTCTCCAAGGGATTTCCTGCTGTCTCCCTCTCTCGAGGTCTGTTTCTATTCCTTTCATCCAACTGCCTCTCCATCCTCCTTACATCATCTCTACCACCCTCTCTTCCGTTGGTTTTCGACTTCCCCTTAGTTACCTGCTCCAACCTCATTTGCTTCCTTCTAGCATCTTGGCTGTTAAACACCATCATCGTCTTTAGTTATCACCCCTTCTCCTTACCCTACAACTGCTCCTGCACCTTTGAATATTCGTGCAACACAACTCTTCTTGCACCTGTACTTCCACCACCTACTGTACACTCAACTCCCCTTGCATTTTCAATACCCGCTGCACCTCCAACAAATCTCAACCTCCACCCATTGTTATGGTACTTCAAACTCCCAAACTGGTCTGCCACCTGCTTCAAAGGCAATACAGACTCTCCATTCGCTCGAAGAAAAGGGCTCACATCCAGGCCACTAACAACTCTGGCAAACTGTTCAAAATCTGCAAGGAACTCGCCAATCCTTCTGCAGTCCCCACATCTCCCCTGACATCCCTGACCCTCTGTACTTCTCTGGACTCCCACTTTCTTTCCAAAACTCAGGACATTCTGTACTGACTCTTGTCTTCCCCCTTCCTCCTCCATTCCCAGCTATCATTCCTCCCTTGACTCCCCTCTCCCCTTCCCTACTTCTCTCCTCCTACTCTCCCATAGCAGTGGATGAGGTCCCTAGACTAGTCTTCTCTATGAAAGTCTCCTCCAAACAAGTGCTTTCCTGCTCCTCCAGAACTATCATGGACAACATTTCCTCCCTTGCCCCTTCCCTGCCTGATTTTTGTAACCACTCTTTTGCCGCCGGCTCCTTCTCTCTTCTCCTCAAGCACTCACTTGTGCATCCCCTCCTTAAAAATCCCTCTTCTGACCCCCTCCTGCCCTGATAACTATTGCCCTATCTCCATCACACCCTTCCTGGCAAAATCCTGGTAAAGCTGGCCATCTCCCAACTGACCCAACACACCAAATCTGTTGGCTGTCTCCACGACCACCAGTCTGGCTTCAGAGCTGCCAGAGGCATGGAAACTGCTCTACTGAACACCCAGGTTGACTGGCTCTCTAATCTTGACTCTAACTCTCCATCTATTCTTATCCTCCTGGACCTTTTCTCTGCCTTTGACATGGTTAATCATGCCATCTTGACAAATCGACTCTGTGACACCCTGGGCATCATGGCCCTGGCACTGGACTGGTTGACCTTTCTCTCCAACCGACCTTCATAGGTTCAATTTGGTCGTTTTCTCTCCCCTATCACTCTCTCCACCTGCAGCGTACCTCAAGGCTCTATCCTCTCACCGTGGCTTTTTAACATCTACCTTGCCCCTTTGGCCCACTTGATCTCTTCCTTTTCTCCAGTGTAATGCAGAGGACATGCAGATCTCCTTAAAGCTTCCCTCCTCTTCCTCCTCTCTCAACCCTGACTGTCAGACTACTATTCAGTCTTGGTGCACGGCAAAAGATCTCTGCCTTAATGCCAGTAAGACTGAGATCATTTTCATTGGGACCCCAGCTTTCACTTTCCCTCTGTCCCTGTGGCCGCCATCTATGGGTCACCTCCACTCACCATCTTGTCAGGCGAAAACCTTGGTGTCCTCTTTGATTCCTCTCTCTCCTCTCCTCACAGCACGGACCTTGCCAAGAAGGCCCACTATCAGCTGCACCTCCTCAGAGGTATTCCCCCTTTCCTCACCTTCCCCCATAAACTTTATGTCTCCAGAGCTCTGGTCCTCTCTAGGATTGACTACTGTAACAGTGTCTTACTCAATCTTCTTTCTTCCTCCCTTCGCCCCCTTCAACTAATCCAGAATAGGGCTGCAAGACATATTCTTGCCCTCAAGCCCAGGGACCGCATCTCTCCAGCCCTAATTTCTCTTCAGTGGCTCCCGATTGCAGCTGGGATCAAATTCACGACCCTCTGCATCATCCACAAGGCTTTCTGGGACCTGGGACCCTGCTACATCCAACACTCTCTCCCTACATATCTCCCTGCTAGAGACCTTTCATCTGCTAACTCCAATTATCTTCGAATCAGACGCTTCTCTAAGCAAACAGTGGGGTATAGATGTCTCCTCTCCATGGGAGCCTCCCTCTGGATTGGTCTCCCTGGCCCTCTCAGGCTTGTGCCCGATCTCCTTAAATTTCGGAATCTCCTGAAGACCCTCATTTTCTCTACCGCCATCACTCTTCCCCTCCCCTGCTAACACCTTCTTCTGTCTCGATGACTGGCTGCCTGGTTCCCTCTGAGTACTACAGAGATCCAGGACCCCACCGCCCATTCCCCCCTTCCCTGCACTTCCCTGCATTCCCTGGCACTTTCCCTCTGGCCTCCCCTTAACACTTGCACCCGCCTCTTCACCCTTTCCCTTCCCACCTTTGCACCTTAGAACTTGTTTTGCACAGACCGGCACTTCCTCCCACCACCTGCCTCGCACTTCTTGTTCTGCACTTGCGTGTTCTGAATGTCACAAGGCCTAGTAGGACCATTATTTTATCTTTCTCCCTTGTCCCCCCACCTTTTTGTCTTGTAACGCCGTCAAGCACCATTTGTTAGGCGCCTTAAAAAAATTGACTTTAATAGTCCATCCTTCCCTCCTCCTGGGCCAGGCTTAAGGTAAAGATTTGTAGCTTTGTGTGATAAGCTTCCCTACTCTCGGATTGGTTGGGTCACCTTCCCATGCAATACCTAGGTGCATCTACTCTGACTTTACCAGCTAATCTCTCAACGAAGACCAAGTCTCCTAAAGGCTGGTTTTCCATTTTGGATCTCACTAACTCATGTAACAGTTGTGGGGCTCAGCCCCCTGCATCGCTCGCACACTCACCGACATGGCTAAGTGGGAGGTTTCATCAAAGAGCATTTGTCCATTAAGCATCGCTCATGACTCCACCTAGTGCTGCAGACAGGGCACATAGGTTTAAAGTCCATTCTTTGGGATATTGGGATGTGAATGTACTACTAAATGGTACGCATGTTAGGATCCTCGGGAGAAACTCCTCTTGTCCCAAAGACATATTTATTATGTTATGGTTAGGATATACGTTACATTGAATGTGTATGTTCTAATAATTGTTTTAAATTAAATTAATCTTTATTTTTTTCTTTAAAGGAGATTCTGTGTTTGATATATCTGTGTTTTCCTGCACTCCTTTACGGTAACAGGACACCCTGGTGTTGGTCTTAACATTCTTTGTGATATTGCATAAAGTTCAGTATTTTTCTATGCGTGTATGTTAATGTACAACTCTACTGTTCACGTTAAAATTATAGATATATTATGCTTTCTCACAAGTTGATATTTTAAGTATGGCAAATGCAATTTTGATTATTTTTTTTAACCATGCAGAACTTTAAGGTATGTGCACGTGTGCCAAAAATCTTGAAATAAAAGTTGCAAGGGAAAGCATTTTTGCATTTTCATATGTACAGTTCAATGTAAACTTAGCCATACTTCTGCTTAGGCATCATTTATACCCATTTGATAAAAGTTAGGCTTACTATCTACAAAAGTTTCAAATCTGTTGGTTTTATTTAATGCTATGTTTAGTCTTTAATAATAGTCAAAACCATAATGACGGCATACCCATAGTTCACAGATTGTAACTTTTTATTAACTTTTTTTTTTTTTTAAATCCCCACTGATGACTTTGTTTAAGGAAGTCTTGTAGAAATGGTGTGCTGACAAATTTGCTTGGGTTCCCAAAGTTTTAATTAGGTATATATTTATTTCTTGAGATTTGCTGCATTTTTTATTTGGGTGACCAGGTAGAACCGTGCTCATTCTGTTTGTTGAAATGGTAGCTGTTGTTGAAGTGGGTGCACTTTGCAATTTGGACACCAGAGGGAAACCTAACACTGATAAATTGCATCAGCTGAGTATGGAAACATACCTAAGCATTTTATATGTATTTCTATTTGTATTTTATTTATTTATATAGCACACCTGGCCCAAAGGCATCTGGGCACATTCCTTGAAGTTACAGAGACATGGTATGCATACACAGATAACATTGTAAATACAAACAGTACTAATAAAATATTTAACAGATAATATACAAGATAATTACAGGTGTTGATCAAAAGCAGCACATAAGAGCTAACAGGACGGCCAGAGAGCAGTAGTGATAGATCGGGTCACTGAGGCCGATGGCGTTTCTTACAATTCCTGTGCAGTAAGCTATAATTTAGCTTTGCTCTTAAAGGAGTGGAAGGAGGGTTCAGATCTGAGTGGATTAGGAAGTGAGTTCCACAATTTAACGGCGAGGACTGGGAAGCTGGCCCCCCTGCTTTTTAATAGATACCTTGAAAGGGGTCGGGCTTTCAGTGATGTAATCATATAGTAATGGTTAATACTGCAACCAATGGTGATAGCTGTTTTTCTATTTTGATAAACACAGGGATGAATGGGTGGATTGTTAGAAGTGTACACACATGGGAATAACAGTACTGTATTGTGCCTGTCAGAGTTTATGCCTAATGCTCTGTAATTGCAAGTTTGTTTTTGATTGGCAGGTTGTTATTTTTTATAATTTTACTAAGGCACACACGATCATTTAGTATGTGGACTTAAGAGCACATGGTTGATGAATTGTTGTAATGTTTTTTATTTTATCTTTCAGTTTGTGATGACTTTTTGGAAGCAGGCTTTGAAATGGATTTGAAAATGTTAATAAAGTGTGCATGGATCCATTGGCAGTATTTAAGGTTTACGTTTGAATGGTTATAGGGGTTTATATATTCAACTCTGACACTAGTGCTTGAATAGCTTCTAGCACTTTATTTTGTGCCAATACTCGGTCTCTGAGTCCCTTGATCTCCTAACAAAGGGACTAATTTTCCTTCTGTAAGGCTTGTATTGTCTGCGCATGTTCAGCCTGCTTCTTTTTCAGGAGACTAATCTCCTCCCCTTGTGCAATTTTCGCCTGTGTTGCCTGCTCTATATCAAACTCTGCTTGCCTCACATGTTCCATTAATGTTTCATTTTCTAGCTTCATTTCAGTCAGTTCCTGAGAACATAACCCAATTTTCTCCATGTCCGTTCTTAACTGATGCACTTCCTGAAACAGGGTACTTTTCTCCTGACACAATTTGCTATTTACTTCCCTCAACTCCTCTCTCTGTTGTTTCAGAGTGTTGAGATGATTTTGGCGCATTTTATCGAATTCACCCTGAGAATTGACGTCCCTAAGGGCTAACTGGATGTTTTCAGCTTTCAGTTGCATAATCTGTGCGTGAAATGTGAACATATCCTCTAAGCAGGCTCTATTGTGAACAACCTGCTCACTTAATTTGTGTTGACCTCCACTCAGGTTTTCAACACATTCTTGGTACTCTCCTTTCAGTGTAGATATTGAGCCTCTCACTCTAAATTCACTTGTTGTTGTGTCTCTAACTTATCTTTTAGCTCTTGAATAATGTTTTCTAATTATAACTCTGAATTTTGGCTGTGTTATGCTTTTTCTTCTAATTGTTTCAACTCTCTCTGATCCAAAAGCTCAGACTGGTTTTGCACAGAGGCTAAACTATCCTGATATATTTCTTCCATGATCATCATATAGATGTACATATATGCTGTGAGCTGCGACATTTTAATTTGCTCATCTCTGCTGGTCTGTGTCATATAAAAGTTTGTCAGGGCCTGATGTAACGGCCATTATCCTGTCACATATCAACATTGGCATAGGTAACCTCCTGCATCATTCTAGCTTGCCATGTTTCATGCTCTTGTTCTACCCATTCACCTTTAATAAACAGCTTGGATAGGAGGTGTTTCCTGGCCATATTGATTTCCATGGTGCTCATCCTGAAATGTGTTCTGCGCCTGATATATTCTCTATTCAAGGGCAACAATCTCAACCCTGTTCCTGCTTAGTTTCTACTCAGAATGACAACTCAGATCAACACTGTTTTATCTATAAACCACCCTGGAACCCAGGGTACAGGTCTGAATGGCACCTTTACAATGCAACACACCTTTCCTGCACTGCAATGCAATTACACCCAAATGAATCGTCTCCTGCTACTCTACTGTCATGAGTGAAAACTCTTTACCAATCCTGGCATGAGCCCCCAGTTTTGTTGCTGTTTATTATGCATTCACACCCAACTCAGGAATTCCCTCCTCCCAGCAAGGTGGCGTACAACAAAGCACTGTTTAGTTTCAATCTGGTGAGGCCTCCAACCCGTGTTGCACCCAACCCCAACAAATACCCTGTGTCATCAATGGACTAGGAACCAGGCCGGTGTGTAGTAAGAATATACATTTGTTAAGGTATTTACTCAAAATTTAACAAACAGACTTACATCAGCCACCAATGCTGTGGCAACAGCCAAGATCACACAATAACTCGGTTATATAAAACAACACAGGAGAAATTTTGAAACATGCGATAAATACTTACACAGATTTAATTTAAATTTAACCGACAGAAAACATTCAGAATCTAAAACAAGGTCCACAGTAATGACTTACCTTGAAACAATCCTTTTCTCTCAGCAACCTCCACCCTCCAGGCCTTAATTTAATATGACCCCTTTCATTGAAAGGCAAGATGCAGGGAGTGAGGTCACAATGGAAAAATCTTTTGCTGCTGATTTAAAAGGTGCTGTTTAGGAAAGGAATTCAATGGGGAAAATCATTGTGGGCTTATTATTTAAAAGGCAAGGTTGGGAAAAAGAAGCTCAAAGGAAAATCGTTTTTCAACACACTTGAAAATAAAAGGCAGGACTTGATAGCTTGAGGTCAGAGAAAAATGGAAACAAAAGAAAAATGTTGTTTTGCAACATTCATACTGATGAGATACAATACTTCACAATTCTGGTTTAAAATGAATAGGGAATTTGGTTTTACAGCGTCCACGCTGACTTGAAAGGTGGTGTTTTATGGATTACTTCTTATTGGGATTATGGACACCCCCCTTTTTGTATAGAAGTCAAGGATTTCAGAGACAGTCAACCAGGTCTTTATGGGCTATACCAGTTCTAACACACTGGGCATGAGCTATAGTTAGCTTCGAATTCTAAGAACCCTCATCCTGTGATTTTCTATGTGGGAATTAATTGATTTACTTTAATCAAATGTGCTAAGGATCTACACAGTTCCTCCCCACAACCCCCAGAGTTTAATGGAAAGATTTAAGGATGGTTGCTTACAACACAATGCAACTTCAAGAGAGGGGTGGTGTTCTAATGGGGAAATACATTTGATTAAGATTTAATAAATTGTGTGAAGGGCCTACCCAGGTTCACTCCCTCTGCCCACTAATGGAAAGAGATAATGGCAGGTCGCTCCCCTCACAATTATTGGCTTTGGGATATCTACTTACATGGGAGGCTGTGGTCACAGAAAACAGCCGGGCTCCTCTAAGGACAGCACAAGTCTGGTCAAGGCATTTCAGTCAGGGATTTTCACCTGCACCCAGACTCCTTCTGCTCCTCTGGATTGGGTCCCCAGCTAGCTTCTCTTATGTCCCAACCACTGTCTCCAATGCAAGGACTGAGACTGCTCTGCTTGTTGTTTCTCGCAAGAGTCCAGCAGCAGCTCTCTTCCAGAATAATGCACAAAAATCCCAGTTTTAAAACACAATTGCCTTCTTATAGGGCAAATGACATCACTATTTCACCGGGAATTTCCACGGTACGGATTGGTTGGTTCTCTCCACCCACCTCCCACCTCTGTGCTAATAGGACAAGGGGTTGAGAGGTGTGGGTTGGGGAAGCTGAGGGAGGAGAAAGCTTTGTCATCCCAAAATTACATGTGGGTTTTGCATGTTTAAACTCTGAAAATCTATCAACATCTTTACATGTATGGATATATTTTTAAGAACTACATTTTAAGGCAAATCAGATGATGCTAATCCGAAGTCTGCATGCCCTTCCTATGCAAAGATACAGATTTTCTTCATTTATTCAGGACCCGCAGCAGTGAAAAATATGACACTTCATAGTTCCCATTTTACTTCCATGACTGATCGCTTCACCAAGTTTCAATCTTTGCAGAATTATAGGAAGGCCGTAATCATATTTTCCTTAATAACTCATGTTGTTATTATCACACAAAAATCGTTTTAGGATGGTTTAAAGGCAATCAGTGCACGATTTTAGGCCTCATGGCATGCATTCACAAGCCCACTGTGTCTTATTGCAGATGTATGCCCCCCTCCCCGTTTATCTGCTAACCGCAGGATCCATTTTCAATCTAACCTTCCCGTCTAGTGGTCAAGACCGACAATGCTGGAATGGGACAAACAAAACACTTATGAAAGAAAAAAAGTAATAATTGCATAATCGCAAATTGAACTTGTTGGTTTCAAAGCAAACTGTTTGAGTAGAGCCTAGGGGTGCATTTAAGGGAAACTGGGCCTGATCACGACCTCGGCGGTAACGCTAACGCTATTAGCGTGGGGCTATTAGCGCGACTGCCATAGCTCCCGGCGCTAATAGTGCGGGATCACGAGTTGGGCGGACTTGGACGTCCCCATTCCCCATTGAGCCCATTTCGGAATGCCCCATTCCCCATTGGGCTCAATGGGGAAAATTCACGCTCTTACCGCCGGCGGATTTCCTGCCGGCGGTAATAGCGCGAATTTTTGGCAGATTTCCCCCCAGCCAAGAGCTGGTGCGAAATCCGCCAAAGCCCTGATTCGGCGGACCCTTAAATCCTGCGGTAATAGCGCTACCGCCGGATTTAAGGGTTACAGCCAAGGTCATGATCAGGCCCACTATCTGGTAAATGGTGCATTTAAAGAACATTGGGCCAGTGGCATTGGTCAATATTGCCAGCTGCAGAGTGCCCTAGGTTATCGAGCTGGTTCACCACTGACCCCAAAAGCCAGACTTCCCTGTCCTGTGGCGATAGCTCTTTTAGTGAAGCCCTATTGCCCCATAAACCGGTCCGCGCTTAAGGCTGGACCCCAGCCAACACCTGTAATTTAGCCTTGGTCCGACTTATCAAAAAATAAATAATGCTTCAATCGAGTAACACCAAATACTGTCTAAAAAATTCAACAAATGTAACGTTTGTGTACTCAGCACGAACACACACAATTACCTCAATTAAATACAACTATTTTTCCCCTTCCCAGTCTGGGCCAACGCCCATTGCACTCTGTGCTTCCAAAGGTTGCAATATTATTGCTGCCTAATTTTACAGAGGGAGGGTGGTCCTCTTACCCTAGGGTGACCAGACGTCCCATTTTTCCTGGGACAGTCCCGGGAAATCGCCCTCTGTCCCGGGAGTTTTCAAATTTTACAAACCCCGTCCCGGGTTTGCAAGGGTGGGTGGCTACGGTGTCGGTTTTTTCCAGGACCTGATTTCGAAATCAGGTACCAGCATGACTCTTCCTGTGCAAATGAGAACATGAAATGCTTTTCACTCCCCCATTTCCTCCCCCTCCTCCTTCCCAGTGCTCTCCTCCAATGAGAGGAGTGTGCCTGTGAGCACACCCCCTCCCCGCCCCCTGCAACAAGCCAGCAACATAGATGTAGGATTACCATTTTATTTGTATTTACTTTAGTCCTACTTGTATGTCTATGGCCTGTACCTTTTTTTGTTTTGTGTTTTCAAATCTGGTTACCCGATTTTACCCTGATAATATTTCAAAA
Organism: Ambystoma mexicanum; assembly: GCF_040938575.1. NCBI lineage: Eukaryota > Metazoa > Chordata > Amphibia > Caudata > Ambystomatidae > Ambystoma > Ambystoma mexicanum. The sequence goes on from NC_090923.1 coordinate 113,674,400, forward strand.
GGATTCAGGCCTTGTGTGTGCCCACATCATGTTTTCAACCAGCGTCTGGCCCTTAGTCTGTGCCGCCCCTAATGTACTCCATGCCAACAGCATGCAGGGTAAAGGAATGAAGCCTCCCAAATCATCTGGGTGCTCGCACTCCTCCGGGAAATAGGCCATAACTAGGCATGGGCCGAAACTGGCACACAAGACCAAAACCGTAAAACAGACTGTCCCTCGCTACGCCCCTCCCTACCGGAATTCCATCACAGTGGTCATCTGGACCATGCCAATGCCCTGAACTTCATGAAGGCATACTTTAATTACTTTGAATTTAGGATATAAATATGAGTTGAGAATGAATGGCCGAACCAAAAACTCAAAAGGCTGGTGAGGGCCCGTTTTTTTGGTAAAAGTGGGCCACTTTTGTGGCCATTGTGGGCCAGTTTGCAAAGTCACTTCACTCTGCAGCTAGTAGTTTTGACCAGTGTTGCTGAATAAATATTCTTTAAAATACACAATTTGCACCACATTTTTTCAAAAAAATCCCCTTGGGTATTATTCAAACAGAGTCACAAAGAAATTGTGGGCTACATTTTCATTGGTGCCAGAGACAATTTGCGGGCCCAGTCCGACCCTGGCCCAGACTCCTACAGCCGTGCTGAGGCTACTCACTGGCGTATTGCAGAGTAAGAATAGTGAATGCTCGTCCTCTCCCCACAATGGAGAAATTGAACAGGAAGGTCGCTCTAATCAGCCTGGGTTAGGAGAGGACGGATCCCATCCCATGTAATCTCTTTAATGAAGCCACCTGTGTTTACAAACTTCAGGTTGCCCACGACACTCTTGCAGCGCTGTGTTTTTATGAAAAAGCAGCATTAAGAGCGATCTCCTGATCCAGGGGTGCCATGGTGAATAATCTGACTTATGTTTCCGATGGGAGCTAGATACCGGTGCCAGCCGGGAGCGGGGCCATTACTGTATTAACTCTCCCCGGCAGGTGGGCCTGGGCCTGCAGGCAGGTGAACATTGCTGACACAGGTCCTGCACCTGCCAGCCATTGCTTGCATATCCTGTATTACCTGAGGCAGAGGGGCTGGAGCATTACCATTGCTGCCAGCCCATGACATCATTGATGGCCAGGCCTGACTCTTTATCCTACATCTCTTATTATTCTGGACTTAGAGTTTTGCTTTTGACCTTATAAGCGAGTGGGAGGGGTTGCATAATGAATTGCTGCCTTTGGCGTCTTCAAGTTCAAGGGCGATTTAAAGGGAACGCTCTTTGCTTCCTGGCTCATAGAAGAAGGCAAGACAAGGATTGAATGGGGCAGACCCAGAGAGCGGCCAGTGCAGTACGGAAGTATGGCTTCAAAAGGAAACAAGGCTGCAGTCCCACCAACAAATGAATCAACACTACGACTCTGGCGGTATGGGTTTAACAGCGCCGGTAGAGCTGCCAACGCCGTTAACCCCATACCGCCTCGTTATGAGGTCCATTCGCGGGACCCGCTCAGGACACCTGGTTTTACCAGACGTCCTTAGCGGGTCCTGCGAGCGGTCCAGCATGCTAACAACGGGCCAGTCATTAACGGGCCCATTGTTAGCATGCTCCCCATTCCCATTGAGCCCTATGGGGGCTCGAATGGGAATGGGGATGTACCGGGTCCGGGTATCCTTGGATGGGGAAATACCGGGCCCTCCTAGGTCGGAATGGCTGGTATTTCCCCATTCCGGGAACCCGGGCCCGAGTTTGGGGGTAGCTAGCCATGCCCTTATTAAGGGCATGGCCGCCTCCAAACTCGTAATGAGGACCATGTCTGTATCCCCCTGTCTGCAACCCTCTGAACCTGCATCCCTTTTTCGGTCACAGTGTCCCTTTAATAGTCTATCTTGCCAAATGTGTCCATACTATTGTATCCTATTACTATATATTCGTATTGTAACGCGATCCGTTGGTTCACATGGTCAGAGTATATAAAAATCAATACATACAAAGATATGCACAAGACTGAGTCTACAAGAACAAGCATGCAGAGGGTTGTTGGTAGACGTCAAAACTGGGAGCATGGGCCCAGTTGACATCTATACATTTTCTATGGTGTTTGTGTGAACCATTGAACTGTTCTTTCGATATCAACCGATTTAGAAAAGCCCGCTCTGTGAATTCGCAGTGCAGTCTTTCTAAATCTGTCACACCCCTGCCGCACACGAGTGCGCGAAGGGGCGGACGGGCCTGGCCCAGAAGAACACTGGAAGACGGAAGCGATAAGAGAGGTGTGTGTGTGTATGTTAGTGTGGGGGGGTGTTGGGGAGAAGGTGTGTGGGTATTTGTGTATGCGTTAGGGTATATTTAAATGTGTTGGGGTAGCATAGGGACGGAGATGGGGGAGTGTGCAGGAATAATGGGAGTGGGGTTTGGGGGTGCATTGCACTGTAGGGTGTGCATGTGGTCTTTGGGGATCTCCAAAGACAGACCTATCTAGCAGAGAGCAGAGCAGCAGATTGCCTCTCTCTGCATCCTGTTGCCTTCTGTGTGTGTGAAGGAGGTGTTACAGAGCAATAAGTTTGGTAATGCGCATGCACGAACCTCACCATGGGCCACACATGCGCAGTAAATAAACGGGAGCCTGTGCGTGTCAGTTGCCGCCTGGAGCCCAGACCAGCAAGACGTGCCTGATCCTTTCTGTGTCAAGGTGCATGCTTGAGTCACTGGGGCGGCCTGGGGCTATCAGAAATAACTGGAGGGATGTCTTGTACCCTGTTTATAAGGGACAGAACTGCATGACTCTGCGTGGATGTTGAGGGGCTTGTGCCTGGGAGCTGGATTTGTTGACGTATCCAGTGGTTCCTGTCCTACCCAATTTTCCTATACCGACCCTCTGCAGAACCTGTCACTAAGTAGTGGATCAAGTACCTGAGAACCATGAAAGCTCTCTGAAGCAGCATATTTCATTTGGCAAGATGCTTAAAAGAACCTGCAATGGTCATTGCCATCAGCGTTGTCTGAGGAGATAGTCAGAGGGAACTGCCACCCCACTTACAGAGACAATCCTCTGGGTGCTGAATAAAAGGGGGCTGTCACTTTCAAAGGGGACAATCCTCAAAGTAGTGAGCAACAGGAACGTCCACACCTATCCAAAGGTACGCACCTGTAAGCTGTGAGGGTCTACCACAGTCTACCCTACTGTATAAAGGATCAGGCATCTATTGTGTGAGGGTAAAAAGGGAAGAGCCTACCCTACCTGCAAGGGAACAAGCAGCAACGGAGTCCCAGCAGCAGCCCCTTTTATGTGAGGACACATGTCTTACTTGTGAGGGTACCCTAGCCTCCAAGAAGTGAGGGCCAAGGGATACTGTTGCCCCAGCCACAATACTGCTTTTGTGCCATACGCATCAGTGCCTTGCTGCCACTGCCTAGGAGTGTTGTGCACCGCAGGAGGGGAGTGAGTTTCTCCTCAATGCAACACTTAAGCCTTAGGACAGTGGTACATGCTAATATAGAATCATATATATGTCCGTATTGGGGACGGGGACATGCATGCAACTGTCCATCACACTGAGACCAAGCTTTCCCTTTCAGCCCCTCCTCTTCTACAATTCGTCAAGGGGAAAGAAAACATGACCTCCTGAAATGAGAAAGAGGATAGTCCACAGACCCCAATCAAATAACAGGTTTACTGGCCGTTTAACTTCACATGCAAATCTTGGCGTGATCAGAATGAGAACATCACCCTTTAATGCTAGGGTAAGTATCATGAAAAATTAAATATTCACCAAGTTCCGTGTGCATTAGAACATTTGGAGTCAAGCTTGGAAGCTTTTGTCCTTGACATATTTGCCAAATATCATGATTATAATTCCCTTCTTTTAATAGATATTTTTGCTGATAATACACACCATTTAGTGTTTCAAAATCCCTGTTCCTTCTTTGTCCCTCACAAGGTCGCTCAGAACTCCAGCACCCCCTGAAGAGCCTAACTGTTTGCTCCTTTCCTACCACATATGGACATTGCGCCCTTACTGTGATGGGAACTTGCAGGATATATGCAATGACAATGTGTGTCTCCAAATACCAGGCTGGCCCCCCCCCCTTGGGCAGTGCCTCTGTCGCTGCTGCTCTCATTTTACTTTTATACTTAAACCTTAGCCCGGGAGTAAGGTCCCCCAGTGCTGTCTGTTCCTTTGTGAGCAAACAGCACTCAGGTACCTTACCCTTGGTCTCAGGTTTAAGGATGTTAGTGCAACCACTGTCTGAAACAGTGGCATTGTGAGGAATTCGACCATCCGCATGGTGGGTGTGTGCTCACCTGGGCCTTTTGACATTTTTTATTAAATAGAATGATGGTAGACCATCCTCAGGAACATGTGTGAGGCTAATCCACACACATTTTCCTTTGCTCACACCACGACAAACGCATTGACCCATGTACTCTGTGTGGACACAGCCTGCAGGCACAGTTCGCCCTGTCATATTTAGTTGGAATGTGACAGCCAGGAGTGCACTATTTCATCTCCAGGAATGGGGAGAACCAAACCTTCCCCCTGCCATGGCCAGCCTGATTAATTAACAAATACTCCATGGATCCGCCCCGCTATTTTCTTAGGCCCTGCAGCTGGTAGCAGCGATAAACATACCAACAGAGGATACTTCAAACAGACCCACTTGGGGCCTGGCTGCAGGGGTTAACAAAGGAGACAGGAAACCCAACAACCTTTCATATGTAACTTAGTCAACCTGAAGACAGCTCCCACCCTCAGTATTAAAGACAGTGAACTGTCATGTCTGGTACTGCTGTTTACAGTAAGCCACCCTGCTAGGGAGACCCCATTTATAAGGTATGAGAATGTGGTTTGCAGGAGCCAGTGAGTCTGGTCTCTCCACAGCTTCAAGGGAGATCTGCCACTTTATCAGGGACCACATAGAGAGGACCATTAACCAAAGAGATTCTTTGATCAACAGCAGACAGGAAGATGGATGGAACTTAGTATGACAAGGGAGTGTGGCCAGAGTTCTTTCTGCTGAGAAAAGGATTCCGCCATGTTAGTTCTGGGGCACACCTTGTTCCTCTTTTCACCCCTTACCTTTCCTGTTGGAAAACACTCTGGTTATGACCTCACATTTACAGGAGATTGTTGGGAGGGACCCTGTGATTGGTTCATTAAGGTATGCTTAGCCTCCACCAATCACTGTGTCCCACTTGGCTTTAAAAGAGGGTAGAGCCTCTCTGGTGGCAGATAAACTGAAGGCTTCACAGGAAGCAGCAATAAGAACTCATCCTCTGAACCTGGCTGAAGGTAAGCCTGCCTTACATCCTCCGCCAGTGAAGGAAGGCTAGGATATCCAAAGAGGGAAACAAGATCCCTCCCCAAAACTTCTCCCAAGGAACAGAGGGAGAAAGAAGGAACTCAGAGGACCCTCCATATGCTCCAGAACCGGTATTCAGCTAACACACAGTGTGCCCTGCTAGGCTCTGCAGCAAGCTTCATGGACAGGAGGTGCCAGAAGGTCTCCGAACCTACAACCAAGAACAAGGCCACTGCCTGAAACACACACCTCACCTTTGACCACCCGCCTTAAAGCACAACACAAGCCCATTGAAGAATCTGGGAGAAGTGTCTTGACAAGCATCTATCAACGTCTGCCTTAAAGGATATTTTTGAGCCAGTCAAATTCTGCGATCTGCAAATGACTGCAACGCAGACCATTGTCAAGCTGCTGTTGCTTAAAGACATCCGAGAAATCCCTATCAGTGCTTCAGAACCGAGACGATTCCTGACCCCAATCCACCATGCAGGCCAGCCTGCAGCCGTTTGTCCAGCATCGCTTGCCAAACCATTTTGCCGCCTGATACCCACAGCTGACTCCCATTTTGAACTCTGTCACAGAAGCCTGCAAAGCATCCAAAAGCTGACTCGACCCTGTCAATCGAAAAGAACACCTACAGCACGAGGTACATTGTTGTTCTGTCCCCTGGTCCTTCCCAGAAGGCCCCTAGAGACATATTATGACCCACTGAGTCCTTTGTCCTAAAACCAAGAAACGATAACAAACTGTTGTGGTTATTAACCATACCGACCACCCTCCTATCAGTATCCAGAGTGTATCCCTTTCCTTCTTTGAATCTGCCTGTCCGCTACATTCTTTTAAAGGGTGGGTTGTACTTCGTAGCTTTGCTAGAACTGTCTGTTGTGATATAAATAAAGTCAATATTTTTGGTAGTGCCTTTTTTGTGGGTAATAATTGTATTTTTGCTGTGTTGCAACTAACCAGTGTTAGTTTATAATTTGCTTGTTATTTCAATCTGTATGGATCTCTTCTAGTGAATAAGAGGTGTGGGGTTGATTGTTGGCCACTGGTACCCCAGAAGTTGATTTGTCACAGGCATGGTGTTGTGGTCCACATAAAATAAGTAACCGATTCAACATTTCTGAATCTACTTCATAACAAAGGTGGTTCCCGCTTCCCTGGGTGTACTCATTCTATTTTTAACCATAAAAAAGCCCAGCATCCCTTCTCCTTCAAGAAAGAGGCTATTTGGCACCAGGTGTGTTGCTATGCCAAAGGTATGAGAGATGTGCATTGAATGTATCATTCTTGTTTATCTTGTCAGCAGCATTCCCCTCTCTGTTCTGCCTTTACTGTAATGACTCTCTAGTTCTTCATCAATTCACTTTCAGTCCTTTGGGCCCCTGCAAGTGTGGTTTGCATCTTCATGCAAGTGGGATGCCCTCTTAGGATTGTTCATCCCCCTCTTTCCATCCTACCTCGTTTTCATGTAATTCTTGAGTAGGTGAGAGCAACGGAAGGTGCCTGCATATCCGTTTTCCTGTGCAGAGTTCTGTGGTCAAGTTCCTATATTCCTCTCTGCTGTAATTGTGTTTGTGAAGCGGTCTGTGTCGTTCCTGCCGGTGTTGTACCCTGTGAATGCATGTTGATGGAGGCAATGCCAGCTCTGCATTGTGCTGGATTGAATGCTGAGTCGACACTGTGTAGATGATTGTGAGAGTCAGTTGTTGACTAGGAGCCAGATGTTATGGTGTCTCTGGGGTTTGTGGCCCATTCTTAATTTATTTATTCTGTTCCTGTACTGAGCCTTCTAGCTTAGAAGAGGAACAAAGCTGCCTGGAATTAGCACCTGAGACTCCTGTGATTTGGGGATCTCGTTCACTTCTGGCAAAATAAAAGCGGTGATGACTGTAAGGTTTAGAATTAATCTTAACCTCTGGCATTGCTCTGGGTTACCCTCCTGACCATCGTTCTTCGCCTGCCAAGCCATTACAAAATGGGAAAGTCCAGATGCAAATCAGACTTAGTCCCACCACAAACGGGTTAGTCCAGCCTGAACTGCTTGGTCACATCCCTTCTGAACGAGACCACATGCATCCCCAAACATGTTTCAGCCTTGTTGGGCCTCATCAATAAGGAGTATCTTGCGTCTCCAGGCCCAGCAGGCAATTCTGGTCAATATGTTGAGATCTGTCATCATCAAATGCAAATAATATAGCCTTATAGGTGACGAGGGCCATAAGTTGAGGAATAATCATTATACCAAGCGATAATGACCCCTCTTGGGGTCTATTATGCTATTAGCATACAGTGGTAGTAGCACTACACGTTTTGGAGTTTTCGTGTTGAAGTAAAACATTGTGCTTTAAGAGTAAGTAAAGTAAATAGACAAAACGAGAAAGCAAATTAAATTAAGTTTTGCTTTGTAGTATTTAAAGAACATGATTGTCCTCAAGTTGAGCATTTAAATAGCAAATTGGTTGAACTTGTACAGTTTTCACATGAACATGCATGAGGTGTCATGTAAAAGTAAATGGTTTCCAAGGTCGGACTGGGCCATTAAATGGTCTTGGGCACCAATGAAAAAGTGTCCCACAGTTGCAAATGGCTCTTCATTCCTTTTGTGACACTGTTTGAATAGTACCTAAGGTCGAGTTTCTAAAGAAAATGTGATGCAAATTGTGCATTTGAAAGAATATTTACTCAGCAACACTGGCCAAAACTACCAATCGCATGGTGAAATAGCTCATCAAACTGGCCCACATTGGCCAAAAGTAGCCAGCTTTGACCCCAAAAACGGACCCACAGTCGCATTTTGCGTTTTTGGTTCGGCTACGGGCCTATTGTCCTATAGGGCAGTCCGAGACTGATGGTTTCTCTATATGAAAATGAAGGCATTTTCCAATGTTTTTCTATTTCTTTTTGGTGTGTTAATTAGCATGTTGCAGCAAAAAGAAGGTCCACCCAAAGAGGAAGTGTCTTGTTGAAACAAAATCTTCCTGGAAATGGCATTGTTGTTTCCTGGTCTGCTTCTGAAAACAGAATCTCTGAAAGCAGTCAATACCTTTAGTTATTGACTGCAGTCTTAACATTCTGATTGGCCAGAGAAGGTCAATAAAAATGTCCATATAAAGTGTAGAATTCTGGACTTTGGCACACACTAATGGGCAATGGATTCCAAGATCCTACATCCGGGGGATCAATAGAAGAAAGAAACTCTACTTTCCTGTAAACCTAGCACTCCAATGAGGTTACAGTCTCAGCATCCATGAGCAGACATCCCCTGAATTCCAAAAGCATGGATTGCAACTATGGCTGGCAGACTAGTGAAGGCACGCCCCTAAACGCTCGCACCAGAAAGAATATAACCCGCTAGGGAAAAAAAGCCTGAGGTACTCTTGCAAGGATAACACATTCTATTTCTACAAAATAGGTGCATCAGCAAATAACACTGCTGCCCAGGAAGGTTCTGAGAAAAAGACAGGTGCAGGCAGAACCTTAAAAGGGGACACCGCGTCATTTGTATACAGTAAAAACCTGCATGGCTGGTTGGCGCAACCCTATACATGGCTAGCCCGCTCCATAGGGGATGCCAGGCCATTGGTCCCTGCACAGTCCATCCGTCTTCCATCACGTGGGATCTGTTGGGCTCATCATCTCCAGGAACCAAGGCCAAAGGAACAATTAGCTACATTTGTAAATAATGCTATTCTATCATTATGTAGTGCTCCTGGTATGCTCAACGACTGGTACAGGGAGAGTCTCGAGGTCACTCTAACCCACACACGCACATATTTCACTCAACCCGATTGCATCATTTGGCTTCCAAGGTTTCCACCCTTGCATTGGTCTATAATGTATCCCTCCGTGTAGCTCGCATTGCATATCATGCCATTGTGAGACTGTAAATGGGACGACCATACTCTCAGATCTTTAAGGGTGGATTGGTTTATGGTCGGTGTTCTGGGGTGAATTGGTATCATGGAATCCTTGGTTCTTAGGACTAGGACAGTTGTTGGGGCTATAACTCATGGTTGGCTGGGTGGGGGTCAGAGGCCTCTTTGGCTTGTATGTGATAATGCATACACTAAGGCACCTGGTGCTGTCTCGCAGCTTTGCATGGCACATTCTTTCTTAGAACAACATATTGGCAACAATATTAGAACAAAAGGGGTTGGGATAGTATGGTATGGTAGGTATGGAGGTTGCTGTGGAGGTTTGCAGTGCGGGCCTCTCTCATTAGCGTTTGGGCCCATTCAGATGGCTCGCGGCCTGTGTCTAAAGTGCTGAATACTGCATGATTGTGCAGGCCTGATGCTTCGACGGCGGCTACTTAATGTCTGCAAAATGGCGTTGGCTTATACATGCGCACTATGTCTAAAACATCTGAATTACGTACATTATTGTGAGTGTGTGGGGACCTTCAGATCGCTCTCCTCCCCCCTTGACTATTATAGTTCTTCCAATCGGACTTGCCTCACTCTAAGGTGTCTAGGAGGGTGGGATGGGTTTTCTCCTTTTCCAACACTCTTAATGAAAAAACGGTCCTTATTTAAATCCCTACTTCTTGTTTCAAAATCTGTGCGGGTGAATTTAAAAGCCCTTACCCAGCAATCTCTTTCTTCCTAGTAGTCGCACCCTTTGCTCTTTTTCACTCCCAAATTTCTTCATCCCTCGTCCTTCCTCTCGTTTCAATACTTCTCCCTTCTTGCCTTACTCCCCTGGAACTACTTTCACCCTTTTAAAAAAAATCCTCTACTATGAACTCATTGAAATCCTCTTTAAAGCTCCACCTCCAACCCTTGGAAGAAGCACTCTCTACCTGCTGCCACAGTGTATCCCCTCGTTGAGAACAAGATCAGTGTATACGCTAACCTGTATATATCTAGTGCCCTTAGACCTCAGTACTAGATGTGGGTTGTGACCACAGACTCTGTATTGTACCGTGAACGCCCCATCAGCCACCTGCCTGCTCCTATCTCCCTCTTTCTAGGTGAAACACATATATCCTCCTCAATAACCAATGTAACAGGTGAATGTTACTGTCTCGGATGCTGTGTATGGCGCACACTTGACACTGGAGTGTCCTTCTAGCGCTTTATCCTTTTCAGAAGGTTTCTGATAGACCAGACTCTAGTGCTTGGATTCATGTATAGCCTCCATGGCGTGACCTGTAGCTGTAAGGTAGGGTGGTAGTTGTGCTCTGGATTGGCTGTGAGGCGAGGAATATATGTAGTGACCGGTACACACGGCGGGGATTTGGGTTCCTTGTACGAGTGCGATAACTGTTCAACAGACCTCGGCCTCACTGAAGCTACGAGGGTTGGCTGCGGGTTGTGCGTTGAATGAGTGATGCTGCTGTTGTGTATATGAACTCCAGAATTATGTTTTAAAGCTGCAATGGATCTTGTGGATCCTCAGAAATATACAGCACAGAAAATGTAAAGGGGAAAGGCCCCTTTTATTTTCCAGAGTCTTTAGGCGTTGTTCTTTTTATTAACTATTTGTTTGGGATCTGGGCTGTTTCACCGTGGCAGAATTGTTTGCAGCGGAATTGACTGTCGTCAATTTTGCAGCGGATACAATTTTACTGCGGCCAAACTCACCAAATCTATGTCCCCTCACCCCCCAATACTTCCCCCGACCCCCACTTAACTTTTCTTGTCTGCTGTCCGCTGCCTCTCCTAACCCTGCAACATCAGTTTCGGCCCTCCCGTGCGGGTCGGTTCCAACGCTGCAGGGTCTTTCGTCCCCCTCCTCCAATCTTCAGGAAGCGGAAGACACCTCTGCAACGCCCCCAAGGCCAAAAATACTGATCATGGGGAGCGGGGGCACCCCCTCAACCACTGCTCCCCATGTTCGACATTGTTTACCCAACTTGATCGAATCAAATCGATTGAATGGTATTGGCCGAATTCGGTCAAATGTACCATTCGATTGATTTGATTCAATCAAATTGGGCAATACCTTTGTTTGGTGTCCAATGGAAAAGAAAAGGAGACAGAGAGGAATTCTGAGCTCATGAATCTAAGGGAGGGGCGACTAATGCTGGAGAACTATTTTTACAGGTGATTATTTTTGGTTTGATGTTCAGTGGGGGCACTGGGCCGGCTACACACCTTCCCAGTTCCCTTTGGACATGCGCCAGCCCATTGTGGGACATAAAGCAAAAAGCCAGTGAAGGCATGCCCCAGCTTGGCTGGAGGATGCTCACGCTTGGGCAGTGTGAAGAGGGCTCAGTGCCTCTATATGGCTGTTTCTATTTGTTGTTGACTTGTAGGGTGCCTACCGCAATGCGAGACTGCTCCACTGCACCCTAAGGCAAGCCTGATGGAGCTTTTCCTGTAGGTTTGCAGCACCTGTAGTTACACTACGCTTCACCAGCTCAGCCTAAAGACATCTCCACACTCTGAAGCAGTGCAGCTTGGAGAGTCAGGGGTCTCATGGATAGGGACGTGCCAGGGCCTAGCAAGGGGGTCTGGGCTGGCTGTTAGGGCCAAAGGCAAGCCAGTTAATGAAATGGACATACAAAACAGGGGTGGGGAGTATGTGCCAGGGGCTAGTGGGTGATCAAAAAGAGGCTAGAAATGGCTTTGTGGAAAGCACCACAACAGAAAGGGTTTACACTCCCTGTCCCGTCCCTGCTAATCAATGAGTGGAGAAGGGGTGGCACAGGAAGTCAGGCAACAGTGCTCCCGTGCATGCTGGCACATTAGAAAAGCATGGGCTGTTTTAACCATGTTGTGTTTTTCACATGTGCCGCGTGCAGCAGGAGGCGCTCGTGGCTGACCTCTGCTTTGGGCAGGCACTTACTTGAAAGGAGGGTGTGAGGCAGACCCCCAGTTGTAACCCAGGCTGTCCCGAGTCTGACATCGCGGAACCAGCTCTAACGCAGGAGGCACCCTCTACTCAACCCGTGTGTGTACCCCACCCAGTGGCGTCGCTAGGGGGAGCTGGGGGGCCCCCCTCTCTGAAATCCTGGGCCCCCATTGTGCCCCTCCCACCTAAGGCGAGCAGTGACCATGTTCTCTGTTCGTGGTTGTAATGGGTCACCCCTCCTGGGAGCTTGGTATCTCCCAGGAGCCAGATGGCCTCCCACTTCAGGCAATACCAAGAGACGGCGCCCCTGCTGGGTAATGCCATCTCTTATGCAGAACTGTATTAGCAGAGCCCCTGCTGGGCAACTCCGGCCATGTCCCGTGCTGGCCTGGGGGCCCCCAGGCCATGAAGGAGTCCATGTGATCACAGACTGACAGGGTGCCCTCTGTCCTGGGTTTGTTTGCTGGGTGCCCCCAGTGTTATCATCGATCCAGTGATCCGGATCCCATCGGGTACCCCCAATTGCCCATTCTACTGTGTGACCGCAGCATGCTTTGTAAGCCGGGTGATCCCGGCAACAAAATGTCCTGCTCCTGTGCCCCGGGAGCAGGACATAACATTGGCGATGAGGGAGTGAGGGCCCCCGTGTCCCGCAGTGTGTAGTGGCATATTGGCCACCATCAGGAAGGAGAAGGAGCCGGCCCGACGCTGTGGCTGTCCGGCGTTGTTTTGCTGGGCCCTGCTGGGGTCTGACTCGGGCTCAATGAGGAGTGGCAGAGGTTGCTGCTGAAGAGCATGCGCCGCTCAGTGCATTCCTTCCTCTTGGGGTGGGAGGATCAAGGAGGCACGTTATAGACCCCAGAGCCGCGTTATGGACACCGGAGCGGTCAGCTGTGCTGCGGCACTACGGGGTGGGAGAGAAGAAGGTGAACGATCTGATGAGCCCCTGCCCCCGCAAGCAGCACCATCAGCGAGGGGCCTGCCATGCCGCCGGGCCAACCAGCGCCGTGGGCCCTGTGCTAGCTGCATGGCATGGCTGGCAATGGAAATGCTCCCTGTCGGACGGGCTGCCCGATGGTGGAAGAAATGACGCGCTGCGTGCCTGCGCAATCAGAATCAAAGGTATTGCCGCTCTTCAGACCCAGGCCAATGGCGGTGATATGTTAAAGGGGAAAAATTGACGGAGGGGGAAAGGAAAACAACACTTAAAGGAGACAATCTAGGTGGGCGAACAGCAGTATGGCCTGTTAAAGTTCCTGGGCTCATGGAGAAAGGAAGGGTTGGAGCTCTCACGAGTGCTTGTGCGCCCTCCTGGGCCTATCGCCCAGACATCCTGCCATCTGTGTACCCCTGCCAGCAGCCCGAATGTGAAAAAGGAAGGTGAGGAGTGGCCTGTCATCCGTCTACAGTACCCAGCCACTGGTTTGCCCCCAATGTACATGGACTAGGCTGATGTGGCCACTGGGCTCCCCCAGGTGCTGCTCCCCCTGAACTGATGTGACTGTCCTGAACTGACACTGGCAAAGGTATGAACTGGTTTCCCGCAACTCCACGAGTGCGTAAGATGGGCACCATAGACATCACCATGAAGACTGGGAGCCTGCAAACCTGGACTTGCTTAAAATGGCTCAGTCAATGGGCAATGTAAAGTTGTGAACATTCCTATGTGTGGAAGTGCTTTATGTGGTGCCAGGAGCTCTCTTTGATGCTGTTCAGTGGCCTGGGACCTCACTCACCCAGGTTAATAAAGGGTCCTTTGATAATGTGGTGAAACCTCCAACATGCCACCAACCCTGAATATGGGTTCATGCTAAATGTGATCTTATGTGTAACTATCCCAATGTAGATGTAGGTGTTTCGTGTTCGCACATACTATCCTGAGTGTTGAGGTTTGCGATGTGTTTACATGTCCAGTGAAGTCTGTCGTTTGTTTGTTCCCTATGGAAAAGGAGGAGTGTAATGAGTCACCTCTCCTGGGAGCTTGGTATCTCCCAGGGGCTCCTGGCAGTAACCACGTGACACTGTTAAATAAAAAGAATGAGCGGCCTCCCGCTCAGCAGTCTTGAAAAGTAACAGACTCCTGCCTGCTGAGTGATCCTTTTGCAGCGCGGTGCGCTGCATCGCAGGCAGATGGCCTCCCATGTCAGGCCACATCAAGAGACGGCGCCCATGCTGGGTAACGCCATCTCTTATGCAGAACTGGATTAGCAGAGCCCCTGCTGGGCAATTCTGCTGAATGGTGCCGGTGCCCCTGCTGGGCAAATCTGGTCGTGTCCTGTGCTGGCCTGGGTGCCCCCAGACCATGAAGGAGTCTGTGTGATCACGGACTGACATGGTGGCCCTGTCCTGCGTTTGTTTGCTGGTGCCCACAGCGTTATCATGGATCCGGTGATCCGGATCCCATTGGGTGCCCCCCATGGCCCGCTCTACTGCGTGACTGCAGCATGCTTTATAAGCAGGGTGGCCCGGGAGCAGGACATAACAGTGGTGGTATTTGTGACACTCACTGAGGCAAATGTCTGCAGATCACAGGGCAATACTTCTTTTGTCTTTTGTGATCCAGCAGCTTGCAGCCCCCCCATCAGAATGTATTGCGCCCCCTCCCATCAGAATGTAGCCATGAAACTGCTAATGATGGGCCATTAGTCACTGAATTGTTTCCTGCCTGCATTCTGATGGGAGGGGAGGTGCAGTGGGGTGTGGGTAGTTGGTGTGCACAAAAGCCTATCTGCAGCAGTGCCTGTGACGTCACACATTACCTTTCATAGGCGACCCCCTACTTGTGTCTTTAGCCCCCTCTGTGCCCCTCCTAAATTTGATTTGTGGCGACGCCACTGACCCCACCATGCTCTTGCAATGCTGCACACTCAAAATGTCTGAAAGCAGCTGAATAAGTCCATTTGTGTTCTTAGGTAGCCCTCATAGGATCCCTCCCGCTTCTAAGCACTGCAATTACACATGTTATTATTACCCAATTCAGAGGTATATTCCATCCACCCTAGAAGGCAGGTGGGCTGTGTAGGCCATGTAACTGGATTCGGACTTGGGATTGGGAAGGGAAGGCTGGCGCCATGTTGGACATAAAACACCAAAATAATGAGGGAAATGGTCCCTCGATGACACGTCTTAACCCACATCAGTTTCTGTGTCCCATTGCGTAATACTTTAATATGTGTCCACGTGTTTAGGTGTATACTTCTTTACAGGAAACACGTACCATGATCAAATATTTAAGTTGGATTGTTTCTCTTTCCCGCCTTCCCTACCCCTCTCAGAGTTGACCAAACTAAAACGAAGGCATTTCAATTGAGAGGAGATCAGAGTGGGACGAAAACGCAGAAATGTGTTTCCGTGAGTGACCACAGTAACCAAGGAACAGGTTTCGTTTTTAGTCGTGTCCCGACCGTGGGGGTTATCGGGTCTCTCAGAAAAATCAGTTACCGCCAAAACGTGATAACATTACATCTGCTAATCGCCCTGCCAGAGATAAAGGCCTTTGGCATTCGGTCCTTGGTGTTTTGTACTTCTGAGTGCGTTGTGGACACTGATAAGGGCTCATTTGCGTTGTCACTCGGCTAAGCGCCACGTCACGTAAACTGATGTTGTACAATCGGGGCAGATCTGAGCCGAGCTTCTGGGCAGATAGGTCAGCGGCTCGTGCTGCGGCTCAGCACGTGGCGGGGCACTGGGGGGCAGCCAGGGCTGGAATAAGGCAACGGCAAAGCGCCTTTAAGGGTTGGATGCCTATCTGTCAACATATACATAACACGAACTGCAGAATTGGCGTCTGTAGGCTGTCTGGGGTGTACACAGGAGGAATCGAAATACATATTTGACCACTGCCGTAACAGGGGGGCCACGACCACATGTCCTGGGAGGGGGCCCCACTTGGAGTAAAACAAAATGAAAAAAAAATATATGCAATTTTTTTTTTTCACATTTCTTTTTTAATTCAATCTGCATTTATAAAGAAATAATTTCTGTAACAGAAGTCCCAGGGCTACTCCCACCCCATGAGATAAGTCCCTCTGCCTTCATAAAGAAATTATTTCCGTTATGGTTCGGTCCTTAACAGAAATAATTTCTTTATGAAGTCAGAGTGACTTCAAAAAGAAACAATTTATTTTTGAAGTATTATGGCTCCCCTCAACCCCATGACGTGTGCGTTTGTGAGTGTATGGTGAAAGAGTGCACACAAATGTATGGCTGGCTGGGTATGCGTTTGTGCGTGTACGGTTAAAGGATGCACACCTAAATGTATGGGTGGCTGCCTTGGTGTGCCTGTATGGTGAAAGGGTGCAAACTTAAATGTATAGGTGACTGTCTGTGTGAGGGTATGGTGAAAGGGTGCACACTTAAATGTATAGGTGGCTGCCTGTGTGAGTGTATGGTGAAAGGGTGCACACAAATGTATGGATGGCTGGGTGTGCGTGTACGGTGAAAGGATGCACACTTAAATATATGGGTGGCTGCCTGGGTGTGCCTGTATGGTGAAAGGGTGCAAACTTAAATGTATAGGTGACTGTCTGTGTGAGGGTATGGTGAAAGGGTGCACACTTAAATGTATAGGTGGCTGCCTGTGTGAGTGTATGGTGAAAGGGTGCACACAAATGTATGGATGGCTGGGTGTGCGTGTACGGTGAAAGGATGCACACTTAAATATATGGGTGGCTGCCTGGGTGTGCCTGTATGGTGAAAGGGGGCAAACTTAAATGTATAGGTGACTGTCTGTGTGAGTGTATGGTGAAAGAGTGCACACTTAAATGTATAGGTGGCTGCCTGTGTGAGTGTATGGTGAAAGGGTGCACACAAATGTATGGATGGCTGGATGTGCCTGTATGGTGAAAGGGTGCAAACTTAAATCTATGGATGGCTGGGTGTGCGTGTGTGTATATGGTAATTGGTGTGTGTGCTTATGTTCAGGGGCACAACAAAACCTACATTTCAGGGGGCTTACCCTTCAAATGTTGGGAGAGGTGCTCACTTCACGGGCGGTGGAGTAGGGGAAACCTATTTGTGTGGGGGCATCTAACTTCTTTATGCATTTTAATGAGACTATTCTAGTGTAGCCTCAATTTTACAAGCAGTTAACTCTCTCCTTTAAGTCTAAAAGCACCCACTTATGGACTGCTGTGAGAATGACTAGTCTCCTGTTCCCTCTCTACCCTTCCAATCACTCACTGGCATGCAAGTACTATTGCCTAAAAAATTTAGCATTAGAATGCAGGTACTAACAGTGAAATGCTGTTGGTTAGTAATTGCTGGGCTGGCCCGTTGTTAACAGCGAAACCCAGGTGCCCTTTAACATCTGTGTCCTTTTCTGTCCGGCAACTGCTCTGTAGGTCAGCCAGGTCAAGTCAACATAGCCCACAATTTCAGGGTGGGGGAGTGCTGAAGCCCAGTCAGCTCAATGTTGTTGCACCACTACTTTTGTTTAATGCCTTGATTACGTATTGGTAATCTGCATTAGTCCTAGCCCTATTCCTCCTCATCCCAGTACGTGTGTATGAGGCAGTACTTGTGTATGAGTCACTATACCTCATACACAACTACTGGGATGAGGTAGAGGTACATGAAGGTAATGCCTGACTTAACTACCCACCTGTAATCTTCATTACTCCTAGTCCCACTCTTCTTCATCCCAGTGCTTACCTATGAGGCAAGGAGCCTCATACGTAAGCACTGGTACAAGGAAGAGGGATGTGGAGGTAATTCTGGACCAATGAGCCAATTTTGGAGGTTGGGGTAGGGGATGGGAGGGAGAGGGCATGTGTGGGGGCTGGATAGTGCAATAAATCATAATGGTCGACCATGTCCATGCTAAGCAGGCATGATATGTGGTATCAGTGGCTAGAGAGGCATTTTGGTGCAGCCAGTCTAGTCATTCCTCATTTTGGTATGACTTTTTTTTTAACCAGGCATTTCTGATAAAGCAGTCCTGCTAAGTGTAATTACCTGGCATTTGTGTTCTGCCAGTCTACCCATTTCTTACTGCGGCATTGTATATTTTTCTGGGCATCTGTGATAAAATTATGATGTGATATGATAAGTCACATGTAACACGCCTGTACACAAGTGTTTTTAGGCATGACAAGACAAGGGAAGGAAAACAGAGAGAGGACAAGACAAATTATCTTACTAGGCCTTGTGTCATTCAGATCATGCAAGTGCGAGAACAAGAAGTGCAAGGGGAAAGTGCGGCTCTGGGTAGTGCAAGGAGAACAAGGGACTGTGGGGTTCCAGTTACAGCCCCTAAGTGCGTGGTAGGTCCAGAGGCAGTGCAAGGGTGACTGATCAAGAAAGAGCCTGGACTCAGTGAGACTGAGGGTAGCCGAGTAATCAGTTGGTACAGCAGACAGTTATGTCAGGTAGGTCAGCTGGGGAGGGAGCGAGAGTAAGCGGAGGAGAAGAGAAACGTTTTGAGCTGCTTCTGGAACTTCAGGTGGTCAGGGAGGGGCAGGCAGGCCATTCCATTGAGACGCAACTGCAGACGAGAGAGATCTACCCCCCACTATCTGTCTGGAGAAGCATCTAACCCGCAGGGCTTGAGAAGGAATGTATTTTGGAAGAGAGCGTTGGATGTAGTGCAGATCCCAGCCCCAGAAAGCCTTGTAGACAATGCAAAGGGTCTTGAACTTGATCCTTGCAGCCTCCAGGAGCCAGTGGATACATTTCATGGCTGGAGAGATGCAGTCCTTGGGCTTGAGGCCAAGGATAAGTCTTGCAGTCCTGTTCTGGATTAGTTGCAGAGGGTGGACAGTAGAGGAAGTCAGATTGAGAAAGTTGCTGTTGCAGTAGTCCAGTCTAGAGAGAACCAGGGCTCTAGAGACAGTGAGCTTCTGGGGGAAAGTGAGAAAGGCAAGAGTCCCTTTGAGGAGGTGCAGGTGGTAGTGGGACTTCTTGGTGACATCCAAGATGTGAGGATAGAAAGAGAGAGTAGAGTTGAAGATCACACCAGGAATGAGCGAGAGAGGAGAGGAGGCTGAGGCGAGCCTGAAGGAAAGCTAAGTGTCATCCGCATAACACTGAAAGTTAGAGGAGAAGGTAGAGATCGGGTGGGCAAAAGGGGCCAAGTAGAGGTTGAAAAACCTAGGTGAAAGGATAGAGCCCTCGGGAGCGCCACATGTGAAGAGAGGTGGCAGAGAGAAAGGGACCAAATTGGACTTGGGAGGGGCGATCCAAGAGGAAGGAGGTCAGCCACTCCAGGGCCTGATCCATGATGCCCAGGTTCTCACAAAGTCGATTGATCAGGATGGCGTGGTTGACCGTGTCGAAAGCAGAGGAAAGTTCAAGGAGGATGAGGACAGAAGGAATGCTGGAATCAAGGTTCGAGATCAGATCTTCACAGGTGTTCAGGAGAGCAGTTTCCGTGCCTCTGGCAGCTCTTAAACCAGACTGATGGTCATGGAGACAACCAACAGATTCAGTGTGGAGAGTAAGCTCGGAGATGGACAGCTTTTCCAAGAGTTTGGGAGAGAGGAAAGTTCCAGTGAGAAAGGAATGATTACAGAAATCGGCAAAGGCTGGAGCGAGGGTGTCAATAGGGTCCTTAATGGTTCTGGAGGAGCAGGCAAGCACCTGTTTTGATGACACTTCCATAGATAGGACTTGTCCAGAAAGCTTGTCAGGTGTTAGACAGAAAGAGGAGAAAGGAGGAGGAGTGGGAGAGATGGCCAAAGGGGGGCCGAGAGAGGAAGAGGGAGAGGAAGAGGAGATAGTGGACAGGATGTCCTGAGTTTTAGCAGAGAAGTGAGAGGCTAAAGCCTTACAGAGGGCCTGTTTAGGGAACAGGAGAGGTAGAGACCATAACAGGACGGCCAGTTCTTTGCAGATTTTAAAGAGTTTGGCCATGTTGTTAGAGGCCGCCGAGACGCAGGCTTGAATGTATGCTCTCTTTTTGATGAGTGTTATTGCTTCGACTGGCATTTTGGTGCAACCAGTCTAGGAAAGTCTAAATGTGGCCTGGCATGTTTTACTGTAATCTTATTACGTGTCTACACTGGTCTACATTGGGCAGACAGTTGGACATGTTTTCATTGTGGCATGCATTTTTAATAGCAAAGCATTAATGTTCCTGTGCACTGTTGGTGACTTGCATGTATTGGATTGGTCTTACCCTACAAAACAATAGCAAACACTGTGGCTTTTTAGCCAATTTTTCTCAGAAAGGGTGCTGTATATTGCATTAAAACACATATTTATATCTTTCTCCTAGTGCAGTGTGCAGCATACCCCTTCTTCAGCACGTTTGTGCGTATTGCGCAAGCGTGGTAAACTAGGCCGGCCCAGAGTGTGGCGCGACCTGTGATTTGTTGGCAAGTTGGGGCGGTTCCCTCAGCATGGCTCACAGGAGGGCTCCCAGATCTGGTGTTACGCCACTGTATTTGACTGAGGGTCTTATAGAAAATTTGCACCAGTGCAAGTGATTGGGGCCAACAATTGCCCAAAAGCAAACAGCAGTCTTTCAATGGGTAACTGAAATTGGTTATTTATAAAGCACTTAATACCCAGAGGTTTCTAAGCGCGGACCTGGTATCGAACCGGCGCTGCTCGATGTTGTTTTGTTGTTAAGGCGAGCACGTTGCCCCTGAGCAGGGCTCAAGTCGAGGGTACACGCAGGGGGACGGAGCCCACCCACGTTTCTCAGAGGCTGGACTCAGACCCCCACTGCTAAAATGAGAAGCATTGAATGTCCTCTTTGCCCTCAGGGATCAAAATGCAGTTATCAGATTTGCAGGCCGGACTCTTCACCACTGCACTATATAACCTGATGAAAAATAACTTACAACTAAAGGTGAAATGCCCCATTTCGGTACTGTAAGTCCCAGTGAAAGCATTTGTGTTGGTTCTTGGAGTTTAAAACATGCACACCTTTTAATGTTTGCAAAAACAGTATTGGAAGAAAATATCCTCTCTTGGTTTTCTGTGTGTGTTGATTTTATGAAAGACAAAAGCCAATGTAATGAAATGTGCATATTTCACCTTGATATGCTAATATCTGGTGACATCACATCCCATTGCGTTTGTTGATGAGTCCCCCCCACTTACATTTTTAGGACTTGACCCCTACCCCTGAGCTATCCTCCCGAGGTGTTTGCACCGGGTGAATGCTTACCCTAGTCCCAGTGCTAGTGTGAAGAGAAAAAAACGCATTGAAAGACTATGGTCCTCATTACAACTCACCCGGTATGGAAACAACGGTGGCGGTAAACCCACTGTCACTGTTGTTTCCATACCGGGTGATCATGACTCCTGCAGGCGTAGGCGTCAATCCAGCCAGGTCTGGCCTGGTGGGTTTAACACCGCCCGCAGGCAGACGAGGAAACACTGGCAGCATTACGAGATGTTGCCGGTGTTTCCATGATCCCCATTCCCATCGAGTCCTATAGGACTCGATGGGAATGGGGATTAACACCATTCCGCCTCCGTGATTCCCGGAAAACCGGGGTTGTAATGCCCCGGTAATTCCAGGAATCATGGAGGCGGAATGGTAATACGAGTCCGGCGGTAACAAGGCAGTTTTACCGCCTCGGTTACTGACGGACTCGTAATGAGGCCCTATGTTTTTTGGATTAGGCAATGTTTGCCCACGTGTTGCACTTGCAGCGGTGCAAGTCGTCTGTAATATGGACCCATGTGTAGGCGCTAAAAAGCAGATCCTGAATATCAGTTATCACTCGGTACGTAAGGGCAGGGAAGCAGGTGCTATGAGTCACAAATCTAACTTGCATATGAGATGCAAAGCAGAACTTTGTGTCTGTTGCCCCTACATCTTTCTTCCTCGACTCATTTGCCTGCTTATTTATTTATTTATTGGGGTGACCCTGCAGAGAGGTACCCTAAGAATATATATTTATAAATACTTATTTTGTTTTGTTGCTTTAACTCCACCCCACCCTTTTACCTATTTGGTCTTACCTTCTATGTAAATCTTTACCTACAATTCACTCAATGGTATGCCAAAATCCAGAGACGAGCACTCGTTGTTGGGAGGGAGCAGGGGGTGCAAGGATTGTGACAAGGAAGAGTAGGGCTAAGAGTAATGACGATTGCTGGTAAGTCATTAAGGCATTAACTCTAAGTACCTATTTCTTGACCCATTACTTACTTTTGAAGAGTACACAAGATCAAGAAAATATCCTCAGGGATAAATCTTGATTCCGGTTGTGATGCTATTACACAAAAGTGATTTTTATTTGTTACCAGTGTTTCAAATGTTAATCCCAAAGAAAATGGCTGAAGCAGACATTTGCCAAAAATGTGTCTACTTGAAAGTGGTAACAGTGGACGAGGGTGGAAGGGGCGACTCAACCCACCCGCCTCCCAGAACACAGGGGGCTGCCGGGCCTCTGGTTGATCTAGCCTGCATGTCCAATAGACGCTGTAGACTAGATGTATTGATCCATCAACCACCAAGTGAGAGATCCTGTAGAAGCCCCTCTTCCCTAATTAAAAACACTGAAGTTGATGAAATCGAATCCACTGTATGCCAGGTCATTTTCTTATGAAAAAGTAGCGGTGAAGAAGGATAGTAACACCAAAACGTATCCCAAGTCGAATTTGGAAATTGCCTTTGGTTTGAAGAAGGTATGATGGCAACAGCGAACAGTATTTTAGAAGTCGAGAAATTTAAATCAGAAGGTCAAATTTACCAGAAGGATGTGCCTTGAAGAGACAATGTGACCAAGGGAAGAAACCCTTCAGGTAATACGTTTCCTGACCTCCGGACGGGCGATGAAAATACCAAGAATCTCCATGCCTACTAACAGATCGCCTTCTGATGCACCCACCAAAGGTCCTCAGAAGGCACTAAAGACTGCCCATTGGGCTTAAAGAAAGAAGTTGTCAGACTCAGAGAAAGCCATCATTTTGAAAGACTAGACTAGGCTAGACTTTGAGAGAGTAGCTCTTAACTCACAAGAGATGCAGGATATCTCTCTAAGAAAACACCAAAACAGAACAGACCTCCCGCGTAGACAGGCATCTGGATTGCCTTAAGAAGATCTCCTGGTCACTGGGTATGCTTAATTTCTGGAGCTCTGCACTTTCAACATCCATACCAGCAAGGGGCATTTCATCATTGAGGGAGATACTGAAGATCCGGGAATGGGAATGGATTATGTGGCAACACCCAATGGGGAGCTTTGAAAAGTGTGAAGCATGACTAGGGAGCATAGCGAAGTCGAGAGAGTAGGATAGAAGATGAAGACAAGTGAGTTTCCAGTTCGATGTTCATTCATTGACAGTGTTTTTTATGGGTGTTTTGCCAAATCTTTTTTTTCTGAAAAAGCCCATCACATTTTGTTTGGGGGGTTCCCCCAACCCACCCTCCCATCTTAATTGCACATCATTTCCTACCCCCTATGCCTTATATACCCTGTCCCACAACCGCCTATATTTTAAATATTTTTTTTCAGAAAAATTATTTCAGCAAAAAACCCATCGAAAAAAACATTGTTGATGGATGAACAGCGTACTATGTTGCCACTAGTGTGGGTGCAGAGATTTTGTAAGTTGACCAAAGAGTAGTCAGAAAGAATGGAGTCCAATTGTAATTGATGTGCATTGGACATGTTTGTTATGGTGTGGTCCTTTAGTGAACTTTTCTAAGACTAGCACTTAAGCCCATTATGCCCATTTTGCCAAAAAAACATTATCTAAATTTTCAGCAGCTTTTCATTAAGGGTAACATGGAATTTTATTTTCATTTAAAAACAAAATTCAGATACTTCACTTCAGGAGCCAAATGGGCACTTTAAACACGTCGATAAAACCAAAGAAAATATGACAATACACACAGAAATAGCAGAAGCAAATGTAGGAGCAGATGAAGAATAATAGCACAATTAAAAATGAGAGGCATTTGTGAGGCATTGCCATAATGGTACTACCAAGCTATAACATGATAAAAGCTGGACAATGGTGTGATTACCTGACACTGTGAAAGGGATGAGCAAGGATGTCCTGCATGTCCCATTTCAAGAATGGGGACTTCCCCACAGCACCAGGGTTAATAAACCTGCACTGCTGACCAGTCTCCAAGCTTGGGTAGAAGCGAGGGCGGCTAGGGAGGAGACCCCAGGGGACAGGATAGGCCCTGGATAGGCCTTGTGTACCCAAATGTAGAAGACCTTCCAGGAGGGGTAGTGGAAGATGACGAGGAAGATAGCATGAGTAGTGTCGCTTTCGCCAACCATACCTCCGGGAGCAAGTGTGGTTTCTCAACACTCCAGAGTGTGAGGGAGATCAGGGGCTGGTGCGACATCTGCCGGTCTCAGGCCTCGGCACACCTTTAAGTGAGAGCACGAAGGCAGCTGTTCTCAGGAGAGGAGCCTCTGCTGACATTTTCAAGCCAGTCGAGTTCCTCGATCCACAATGATTGAATAATAGCAGAATCAAAAATAAGCATTGACAAAGCCAACAGTTTTGGCATTTGTGTAGACATTGGAGAGGCATTTCTGAATCACTGCCATACTGGTACTACCAAGCTATAACAAGATAAAAGCTGAACAATGGTGTGATTACCTGACACTGTGAAAGGGATGAGCAACGAGGTCCTGCATGTCCTATGTGAAGAGAAGGAACTTCCCCACAGCACCAGGGTTAATAAACCTGAGTTGCTGACCAGTCTCCAAGCTTGGGTAGATGCAAGGGCAGCTGGGGTGGAGACCCCAGGGGACAGGATAGGACCTGTATAGGCCCTGTGTACCCAAATGTAGAAGACCTTCCAGGGTGGGATAGTGGAGGATGATGAGGAAGATAGCATGAGTAGTGTTTCTCGCCAACCATACCTCTGGGGGGAAAGTGTCACTTCTCAACACTCCAGAGTGTGAGGGAGATCAGGGGCTAGTGCAGCATCCGCCGGTCCCAGGCCTCGGCACACTTTAAAGTGAGAGCATGAAGGCAGCCTTTCTCAGGAGAGGAGCCTCTGTTGACATTTTCAAACTAGTCGAGTTCCTCGATCCACAAATGGCGGCAACGCTGACTGTTGTCAAGATGCCATCACTTAAAGTCGTCTGAGACATCTCGACCAATGCTTCAGAACCACCGATCCGCACTGAGACAATGATTCCTGACCCCCGATCCACCGTTCGTCCAGCTTCACTCGCCGAACTGCCATGCCACCTGATACCTGAAGCGATGCTCATCTCGTAATCTGTCACTGAAGCCTGCAAAGCTCCCTGAAGCTGACTCGATCTTGTTAAGCACCTAGAACATCTACAGCACAAGGTACATTGTGGTTCTGTCCCCCTGGTCCTTCCCAGAATGCCCCAAGACCCCGTGCTGCCTGTTTGCTAAAGCCAAGACACCACAACAAACAGTTGTGGTTATTAACCATACGACTCCCCTCCTGGCAGTACCTAGAGTGCATCACTTTTCCTTCTTTGGAACTGTCTGTCCTCTGGATTACTTTACAGTGTGGGTTATATTTTGTAGTGTTGTTAGACTGTCAGTTGTGATTAATAAAGTAGATATTTTAATACATCCTTGACTGGGCACTTCTTTTTTGATTGGGTGATAATTGTATTTTCTCTGTGTTTCTACTAACCAATGATCCACGACTTTATGGAGATAAGTCTGCAGTTCTATTCACTTTATAAAAATTGGACAAGGAGGTTTCAAATTTGGTTGTTTATCCAATCTGTTCAGATCCCACCTGTTGTATTAGAGGTGTGGGTCTGATGGATGGTTTAGAAACCGATATTCACCCCAGAAGTTGATTCCTCACATACATGGTAAACAGCTTTGCACAAACCAGAGCCTTTCCTATTTCTTGACAGGCTGCTGGGTGAGGACTGTCGCAAATTTATGGGAGAAGGGAGTAAATTTGACACACAGACCAAGGTAGCACTTTAAAAGATTTTTCATTTGTAACCAACAAAAGAAAAGGAGTTTCAGCATAAATAAATAACAGGATAGAATCTTCTCTGGTTGAAAACAGATGGCAAATAAATTTACTTTCTAGAATCAACATTCTCAAAAGCCATGTCTGCCTGCGCAGCAATCCATGTGGGCTCTTAGTCCTCATAATCTGAGGTTGTTTTAAGTGTTCTCAACATTTCTTTCCACTAGACCTGTTGTTATCATCTTTTCTCCCTGTCTCCCTGAATTAATAGGGTTTTGGATACTGCTTTTAAGTGCGAGGCAGATTGCTCAGTGTTGGGAGAATCAATGACCAATTGAGACTGTCTCAAGTTTAAGTGAAAGGGCACCATAAAATGCCTCTTATCAGTTATGATCTCTGCCTCTTGCTCGCTACCTCTACATCCCCACGACCTGTCAAGTCAGGTTAATCATTAATCATTAATCAAGGCCTCCCAAAGAGCTGTTTATATCATTCATTTGTTGACTACGAGCATCCAATTTAAATTACAGGGTCATGTACATTTCCCTTGGTGTAAACAGCAATTGTCATTTACCATTAACTCAGTATGCAAAAGTGGATATTATTCATAATTCTAGAACTACAAGACCTAGAAACATGAGCTGCAGTATGTTTTTAAAGACCAGAATCTCCCTGCTGATTTAACAGCAAGTTCACATTGTATAACTTTATCAGAAATAATTACAATGAGAACAATCTGCCAATATGCCAAATAGTTTTACTGCATATCCAACTGTGCGTCTGACAGCGCAGATCCCATCAATCATGGTTTAATTGAGTTTTCATGTTGCTACCCTGAAATATCTTAATACAACTATTTAGCATGTAAAGTCTTTAGGAGTAGCTTTGGCCCCAACATTTTCTGATCACAAGAATAGAAATAATAATTATCCAATGACGATTGTGGGGTGACTATAGGAGGAGTGTCAAACTATGAGGAAGGCCAATGGAAGAACTTAGCCAATCACATAGTGTAACATAATTATGATATAAGTGTGGGAACTTTGGACACTTTAAATATGGTTGGGCTAGAGAGGACAGCATTCTGATACTGGGAAGAGCTACTCGAATGAACACCACCTGTTCCTATTGGATGGATTAAAGATAGAGACCAACTTAAGGGCTGAAGATAGGAAGGGTGCTATTACAAGGAATGATTCTAAAAAGAGGAATTCTGTCCAAAATAATGAGCTGGCTTAAATTATCTCAGCTGTCTAGTTTGACTGTAGCTCTATTATATAACTGGAAGAAAGACATAAGGATGTGGATTAGGCCTAGGAGCTAGTTTAACATCTAGAGGGAACCCGGAGAGGCAAATAGAGAAAATGATTCTGGAGGCCCCCATGAATTAACCTGGAGAGGCTGTCTAACCAAATCCCCATTCTTCCCCTGAAATGATCCAGGAGCCTTGATGACTATTTTATTGGGTTTCTTGAATGAATGTTTTCCTCTAAAAAGATATTCAGGGGGTGGGTATCCAGGAGTAGATCCCTAGTGGTTTCTGATTAACTAATAGTTCAAGTAATTCCCACATGATAGAGCATAACATAGTCAAAGAATGCAGGTGCGAGGTCTGGGAAATTCAAAATCTCCAATCCTGTTGATAAAGATATACTCCTTTAAAGTAGTTGGGTGTCTCTAAATTATTTTTGCCAATCAAATTCCCTAAAAGGGTGGAGGTGCATTAAAAAAAGGAAAACCTTAAACGCTGACATCTATGGAATTGTATGCGGATTAAATTAGAGGGGTTCTAAATGATAAACTTAATCACTGGGTTTGTGTGGGGCAGAAAAGTTTCTTCCAGATTAAACAAATGGAAAAGACTGATTGAAAAGGCACACCGTCTACTGAGAGTATGAAAGAGACTCCAAATTGAAGAGATTTTTTACTGATGGGTGGTAAAGGAAAAGGGATCATTACATTTTAAGAAAAGTATTCTTGTTCAAAGTTGTTTGTGCTAGAACTTTGTTAGAAATAGAATGCGTGCAGGGATGTCAGAGCTGAATGGCACTGCGCATGAAAACTAGTTTGCCAATTGAAGAGTGCTACATGTTATTTAAAGTAAACCCCATATAAAATGTAAATTGTTCTGTCTTGTCCAGGGCGCTGCTTAATTCATTACATTAAGTGTATTGTGAGTGACCCCATCATTTGAAGTATTTATTTGACCTGTGCGTCTTTTTACATGACAGCAGGATTGAAAATACACATGTTGGGTTTTGCATACGTTTTTAAATTTCTATTATCAAAAATGAATAGTGTTCAACTTGTTTGTATTGAAGTTTGTGCCACAGAGTGAGGGGGCATGTTTAGTGATTATTCTTGTGCGATATTGATTTTGTCTACTAAATAATAAATATATATTCATTGTGCACACCATAATTCTTGACTTATCTATTTCACAGGGGTGAGGGCAGATAATGGTGTGAAATGAGTCAGAAGCAGGGATAGTGAAGAATCCAAAAACATTTAGATATTGGTGTGGTGCATTTGATTGGGGCATTAATTGATGCCCCACAAATATCTCCAACAAGGCATTGGTGAATGGACTTGACTTGAAGAAGGAGTTAGGTAGCATGGTGTAGAGCATGAGGATCAAGCCGCATAGTATGAATGGAGTTTTACCTTTCATGTTTATGAGAGGTAGAGAACCTAATTCTAAGTTCTTGCTTTCATGGGTGATGGAAATATAGGGGTGAGAGAAATTGATGAAGGATTTGGAGGGGTGGGGTAATAGCAGCCCAGGAGAAATACAAAGAACATCATGATAAGATATTTCCGCTGAATAGAGGCAATGACACACGCGTTTGTGATAAATTAGGAGACTATATCAGTGTGAAGTGGGGAAGAAGCGAGAGGAATGGGATGTCCAAAGCCTCGAAAGCCGTGAGAGTGATTAAGCTTTTAAAAATTGCTGTATGAGTTGAAGATGGTAAGGTATGGAATTTAAATATAGTTGTGCGAAACCAGAGGAAGCAGAAAACACAAATGTGGGAGGTTTTGGTGAAGGGCAGGAATGGGATCATTCATGTGACATACAGTTTGGGCGAATGGAGGGAGAGGGAAATTATGCGATTAGGAGTTTATTATTATATATTAATGTATTTATATACAGGAGGAACAATGCTCGTTTGATCCCAAAAGAACATACAATAGATAGGAAATCCGACAGTGTTGAGCTTCTTACAATGGGGTGTGCTTGAAGGACATTCTGACTAAACTGGTGGAGGGGAGTAAATGGAACAGTCACCGGGGACAATATATAGGTAGACATGCATAGATTAAGGACAATGCACATGAAAATTTTAAGTGCAGGTAGGTGGTACGGCCAGCTGTGCTCAGGATGTGACCATGATCAGTGAAGGTCTAGAGTGGAGGCAGAGGAAGTTAGGGGAAAATGTTAGCTAGTAGGCAGATGAGAGGTGGGTTAAGATGTGTAACTCCGAGGTGAGGAGGTAGGCTTTTAGTTTGGTTTTGAACAAATCCTTGTGGACTGATCAAATCCTGGTGGAATGTTTCGCGGATGTCCGGGGAAGAGAATTTCATGCGCGAGGAGCCACAAGGGTAGTCAAGGAGGCAGAACAGAGATTACGAGAAGGCTTGTAGAGTTGGATATAGGATAGATACAGTGGTGCCTTACCATTGATAGATTTGCGAACTAGGAGAATAAATTGAAATCTGGCCCTGTTTTGCATCGTCAGCCATCGAACCTGGTGACAGTACGAGGAACTAGGTGTACAGTGATGGAGTTCAAAGAAAGTCTGGGTAGCAAAGTCAATGATCCTGTCGAAAAGTCAGAAAGAATAGTTGGGGAGACCAAAGAGGATTCGGGCACAGTAGTCCAGTTTAGAGAAGACAAGAGTGGTTAAGAGATGCTTGATGGTGTTGAAAGGAAGTAGGGGCCTGATTGTCCTAATATTTAAGAGGTGGAGGCGAGCTGCTGTTCCAGTTTTGGATATAAAAATAGAGAAGGTGTGAGAGGGGTCATAGATGACTGAAGTGGGAGAATGGAAGACCAGGCTCCCGTCCTTCACCTCTCGCGCTTGGCCTAGAGGGTCACGACCCAGACACCCGCCACGAGAAGAGTTTGTCCATTTACCAGACGACCAGATACCCTGGTACAGGAACATACGGATGTGTCCATCTGCCTGCCCAGCAGCCCGCACTGGCCATGCCGACACCTGCGGCACGGATCAACTAGACTAAAATCTACACGTCGTTAGAGATGCCATGACGACCTAGACAACGGGAAGCACATCTGTACAAATGTACACACTGGACATTCCCACACCAACCTACACGAAGAATATACTCAGTGCTATGACGTAGGCGACAGGCATATTCACGGACGTGCATCTTTATTATTTTTACATAGGCTTTCAGAATGCAGAAACGCAAGACGCATCATGAACTCATCTACTAGCTTGCTCACGCTTCTCTTGAAACCAGTTACCACCATGAGAAGTATAATGAAGACACGATACTGGTCATGGAATTATATGCTCCTATAACTTAAAGCACCTATGCATCAAACGGACCACTTATGCACCAGGCCCAAGTAGGCCTCAAACAAGAGCTCCCGTGGACATTAACAAAGCAAGAGTCAGGTTGCTGATCCTGCAGAATGAGCTCGGCGAAGCAACCAGCCAAGGTCGCAATGTTGCAAACCCACATTCCAAGAACAAATCATCAAAGGCACGATGTTGCAACCTCGTACGCCGCGCACCAACGTTAAAGTCACACCGGCAAATTAAACCAGACGCGCAGTAGAAAAACAATATTAATTGTGCAGAATTATGCCTCTTTCACGGTCCCTCCCCACGTGACCAAGCCGAACCTGACGAGATGCCAAACCCAGGAGAACAGAGGCGTCTGGATCCCTCGCTACGAGACACGGGCAGATACACTTGAAAGACTCAATGGACATTTGCGACAGTGGGAGCGGTCCGCCGTCCAGCTATGAATAAGTCCTCACATTGTCTGCACGTACCCATAGTGAAACATTGTTGCAACTTACAGGTGCACCGAGAGCTGGGAACAGCGGTGGTCCCAAGCTGGGAAGCTCACGGGCGCACCAATCAGAACATGGGGCTCTTATCACTGACGCCAGCAGTATTAGCCAATCCTCAGGAGTCTTCATGTAACAATTCTCATGTATCTAATTGTAGGGACAACCCAGATATACCACCTGACGGCCCTTTGTCCACTAACATCGTTCTCTATATGTGTGCTATACTAACCCTACCACTCGAACACCCAATTAAGAGTGGCGATAGGTTTTTTGTTAACTTTCTGAAGTGACGCAAGTAGCGCGTCATAATACAGTAAAAAGGGCCTGCGAGCCCCACGATTGTGTGTGTGTCAGGACGGACGCGTACGCTCCTTGACCCATCCCTGCCGTTTTGTCTAATAAACAGCAGAGTCACCTTGCTCCTTGTGTGCGTCTCATACTCTATCTCATCTGGGATATACACGGGAGGAGTCTGGGCCTCCCTGCCTGGAGGTCTGCGGACGGCCCGGCCGACCCCGGCAGAATTTCCCCCCGACAAGTTGGAGGCACTGCTGAGATCTGTTTAAGATCGACTTTTTATTTTTTACTTTTTCCAGGCACTCCCGTTGCGAGGAGGCCCGGCGGCGCGGCCCCCTCTGCCGTTGCCCCCTTCTGAGGACTACAGGACCATCGCGGAGCTGCGAGAAGACCGGACAGCGCAATCCGGATATTGGCCCTCGGGAGCCGGTTGAGAAGTATCCCGCCCGCGGTTGGCGAGTGTCCAGACGTGGTCCAGACGAGGGGAGGTGGCGAGCCGCTTGGAGGGGTGCACGCAGTCGAGCGGCCCTGCATCGAGAGAACTTGGTGAGCATGACACGCACAACGAGCAATGCGAAATTGTGAGGGAGGGGGAGGAAGTAAATAAGGGAGGAGGGAGGTGTTGTACAGATGCGCGGCGAAGGTCTAACAACTTAGTGTTGCTAATGGAATGAATGGTAGCGAAACGAGTGCGAGAGCAGTCGGCTACGTCACGCGAAAGAGGGGGGCGGTGCACGAAAACATCACGTGTGGCCGCTCGTAGACACTGATTGGCCTAAGTCGCGACTACGTGTAAGGGTGGGTGTGTGTGGTTTCCTACGATTTGGCATCTATTGATCAATGAGTAGACGAGGTTCCCTATTGTTCGAGCAAGAAACTCGATAGGTAGATGACGTTTCCCTGTAGGCGGTAGCTAGTTGCCTAGTTGCCCAATACGGAAGATAATTGGCTGGTTAAGCCCTCCGGTTGAGGGGCGTATCACACGCGAGGCGACGCAGCGTGCGCAGTCCGATTATATTATTGATTTGATTACCTTGTTCCAGGAGAGACAGGAAGACAGCTGTAGGGTTAGCGGGGGTAGATTGCAAGTGTATTTTGAACTTAAAAAACATAATAAGAATGTACCAGTAGCTCGAAGAGATCGGTGACGTCACCAGTAGGGATTTAATAGGATATCGCGAGCACAAGGAACTTTGGGTTTGAGAGTGGTGGGGAAGAGAAACATGATAAGGGAGCGGATACGGAGATAAACGATAGACGAGTGGATCGGAAGAGGAGAAGGGGAGAGGGGCGTGGCAGCGCACGGAGAACGCCGGCCACGGCAAATGTAAAAGGGGGAGGAGAGTGGGGAAACAGGACGACTGTATAAGATCGTCGTAAGGGGTACGCAGCCGCAGGGGGCTGCGTGCGCTTCGGCCGCAGGGGGCCGTAAGGGAAGGAATATACAATATAAAATAATACATATATATATATTTGTTTTTATTTTTTTTTTATTATTTTTTTTTTTTAACTTTATTGCATAATCTGTAAAAGGATTGTCGTAAGTCCCCACACTTACGGGGCCAGGTAAACAATATAAGGTTGCATATTGTAAACTGCTAGTGAAGGGAAGGGTAACAAGTGGAGCACCACTATGTCATACGGGACAGGGTCGGGAGGGTGGGGGATCACCCTCACTACCCCACTACAACACATATGCACCACGCTGCCACCCCATAGGGAGAAATTAATTAAGTACAGCATAGAGTGGACCCAGGGGACGGATAACAAAATGTTAACACCATGGCCGCCTAATGGTAGTTTCGATCCATATGCCCAACATTCATTGCTAAACCATCTGCACAATACATACAAGGGGAAGAAGTTGGCAAGCCATGTGGAGGTGTTTAACTTATGGAGGATGTTCCAGGGGTCCCGACCAGGACCAAATGGAATGTTCACTATGGGGGAAACACCGGAAGAAAAGGAGATTAAGAAAGAAGGAACGGATGGGGAAAAGGGGTGTGAAAGCACAAAGAATACGGGGAACGGAGGAGAGGGAGGAGAAAAGATTGATAAATCAGACGACATAAAAAAGGAACCGAGCAACGAGATACCCATAACACCGGGAGTGAAAACAGAGGGAGGAGGGTTGTACCATTTAAGAGAATTAGGAGAAATAGAAGGACAGTTAAGGGCGGCTGAAGGATACTCGAACCCGGCATACAGCCCTCCACCATATGTGGCTCATAGGAAGATGCCAGTGGGGGAGGGGAGGATTGGAGAAGAGCAGATTGTAGAGATAGGACATGATGAGTGGGTAGCTGCACAGATATTATTAAAATTACGAGGTTCACTAACGGGAGAAGAGAGGAAGGTAGTAAAGAGAACAGACGAGGATAGTACAAGAGAGAGTGAGATGAGGGGGGAGGAGCTATTACGACAAAGGGAAGAGATTTTGGAGGAAAAATTGGCAAAGCTAAGGGATGAGCAGAATGAATTAATCAAACAGCTTGAGAAGGAGGAAAAAGAGAGAGTGAGGAGAAGGAAAGAAGGTAAGGACGAATTGGACAAATTAAGGGAACGAAATGAGGAACAAAGGAAAGAAGCTGAAAGGGTAAAAGCAGCAGCAGACAGGGTGTCAAGAGTAGTGCTGAGAGAAAAAAAAGAAGGAAGAAGAAGAAAAGGAAAAGGAAATGGAAATATGGAGGAGGAGGGTACTATCAGAAACAGCTAAGAAATATGAAGAGGGGAAAGCAATAGAAAGAGAAAGGGTGAAATGGGAAAGGAAGAAAGAGGATGAAAGAATACTGGAACAGATGAGCAACGAAGTGATGGAGGAATTAAAAAGGAAAAGGGAGGAAAATAGTAGGGAGATGGAGGAGAGGAGTGAAGGGGAAAGAGAAGGGAGGAATAGGGAGAGTGAAAAATGGGGGGATGTATATAGAAGTAGAGAAGTAGCAACAACATCAACACCAGGGGGAGCAGTTGGTAACAAAGGAAGAGGAGAAATGGAGCTAATAGACTTAGAAACAGTAACAGTAAAAGGAAAAAAGGCAGAGTGGGGGATACCATTTATGACTGATTTTTGCAGTGAGGAGGAAGAAGGAGTAGAAAGGGGAGGAAGAAAGAGTGAAAGGGAAAGCTTAGATAAGCTGTACCTCACTAGAACAAACATAGACTCGCCATGGATCAGTAGGAGAAGGGAGGAGCTGGAAAGAAGTGAGGAGCGGGTGCAACAACTAGTGGAAAAACAAACCCATGAAGCCACACCATCGCCATCTCCATCACGCCCTCCCCCATCGCACCCTACATGCTCAACCGCCACACGCTCGCTGCGCACAATAAAGCTTGCGCCCTTCATGGACGAATTGACTCCCTATGCATGTCGGCTTAGAGACCTCCCTAGCCGCAGGCAAGACAGACAAATAAACATGCCCACATTAAACACAGGAAATGACGAAAAAAGGGGAAAGGACGGAGAGGGAGGTAGGAGCAGGGGTAGTAAGGACGAATTTGAAGAGGTAAAGGAAACGGGGGAAGAGGAGGGGTGTGAGGACTCAATATTATGGAACGTAAAGGGTGACACAAGACACAACTTAATGCCACTGTTGGAGAGAGGAGGGGTTAGACCGCAGTATGTACCTTGGAAGCATACAGATAAAGAAAATATAAAATGTAGGCTCCCATCACTAAGTGGAGGTGCGGGTAAGTGGATATATGAAATGGAAAAACACACCGCAGGACAGAAACTAGCAGTAGGAGATGTGAAGGGCCTGTTAATATCAATATTAGGGGATAGAGCGGACGACATTTGGAAGAGAGCGGGATTCCATGGGGTAACAATAACGAACACATCGCATGATGGGACGCCATTTGCAAACTGCAGACATGCGCTATGGCAGGCACTGAGAGTACAGTACCCAGACACATCCGACATAGGAGCAATTACTTCCCGTAAGATGCGTGAGAATGAGGATCCTGTTGATTATATCCAGGATATTCAAGAAAAGTGGCGCATGGAAACTAGAGAACAATGGGACAAAACACCAGCCATATTTTATCATATACTAGTACAAGGGCTCCCAGAAGGAGTTCAGAAACAACTAAAGAAAGTAGCGGGAATGGAAGCAAAACCATGGCCAGAAATACAGCTGACTATAGTACATCACTGTAGGACATGGCAAGGAAAAATGAAACAAAAGGAAGAGGACAGGAAAACAGAAGAGGCCAAACTAGTACAGAAAAAACGTACTAAATACACAATGGAAGGGGCACTAATAGCTACGCCCACACCAATGGCCCAAAGCCCCACACAAGTAGTGGCTGCACAAGATCCAGCTCAAATAGCACCTCCACAAAGTGTAATACAACAAGTGCCGCCACTGCAATTACACGCACCAAACATGGAATGAGGGTACCCAATGCAAGGAGCTGGGTATTATAGTTATAACAGGGGGAGAGAAGGATTTATGAGAGGGAGAGGATACGGATATAATACCCAACAGCAGGTGGGGGGACTTAGAAATTCCTACCCCACAGGGCAACCAGTATACCAGGACAACACAGGGAGCTTCCCATGGCAAAGCAGGGAACCACCCGTGTGTTGGAGTTGTGGATTATTAGGACACATGTCACGTACGTGTAGGGTCAGGCCAGGAACACCAGCATGGAATGAACAGGCACAACCTAGGCCCTCACAAGAACAGCAGGGCATACAACAACAGCAGATGTTACAACAAGGAAGTGACCAACAACAACAAATAACACAACACCAGCCACAAACATATTCACTGCCACAACAACAAATAACCCAACAACAGCCACTGCCACAACAACAAGTAGCGCTAACACAACAACCCCAACCTCAACAAACGCAATTGGGTAGGGTGACGGTCTTGGGACACAACCCTTACACAGGGAATGGCCAATCATTGTACCCCCAATAGGACAGCCCACAGACGGCCTTGGTGTGTCCCATCCTGTCAGTAACACCTAATAGTGCGGAGGAGCCACGCATAGAGGTAACGATAGGTGACAAAAAATTATCATTCCTTGTTGACACCGGGGCAACCCGGTCTTGCATAAGGGAAGGTAAATTTAAGATGTCAGGCGAAGCCATGAACACCCAAGGATTTTCTGGGGCTAAAGGGTTGGTTCCCTTTACTGATAACGTTCCCTTATCTATTGGAGATTATGATCTGTCAGTTCCACTTTTGTATTATAGTGCCTCACCAGTAAATATACTGGGGAGGAACATAATGAATAGGTTGAATATGACGATCTCCTTTACAGAGGATGGCATAATTTGCTCTACTCCAGGGATTAACATGCTAGCAGCACGACAGATTATGCAAGCATACTGTGGGCAGACAGCGATTAGGGCGGAACCAGTAGATGGCGAGCTATTCCAGTATGGAACAGACATGGCATTTGCATGGATGCCAGGGATAGAAGGGGAAATATGGAGGAGGCCAGCAGCTTATCTGTTCCGAACAGAAACACCTGTTAATGAACCAGAAGGAAAGGTGTTTGTAATGGACATTGAGAGCATTATTGCAACAGCTGATTATATTGCTGTGCACGCCCAAGATAAAGAAGGAAGAGCATGGAGGGCAGTGATAGCACTAGCAGAAGGATGTAGGCTGACCCAGGTGTCAGATGAGGAGCTGTTCTCAGAAGAAAAGGAGGAGGGTGAAATGGTGTTCATGATGAGTGTAGAAATATGGCTAAGAGTGGCTCACAAACAAGTAGCACAGAAAATTGCAATGGCACTTGAGGCACCCGCATGCACCCCAGTCCCATTCTTTAAGGAGGATATGTCAAAGGTGCCCAAATCATTATGGACTATTAGCCCCTATGACGTGGGATGTATAAAAAGCATAGGGGGTGTAAGGATAAAATTGAAAAAAGGTGCCATACTACCAAGAGTGAAACAGTACCCATTGTCAAAAGAGGCAGATGAGGGCATATATGAAACCATAACGGCCCTTATAAACAATGGCATATTGGTCCCCTCAGAATCACCATGTAACACGGCTGTGTACCCAGTGCGCAAGGCTAAAGGGGGGTCTTGGCGCTTCATACAGGACCTCAGGCCCTTGAACAACATAGTAGAAGCAGAGTATCCAGTAACAGCAAACCCGGCCACAATATTGTGTGGCATTCCAGCAGAAGCATCACGATTTACAGTAATTGACCTTAAAAATGCATTTTTCTCAATACCATTACACCCAGACTCACATGATTTGACAAGCTTCACTTACCGAAATACAAAGTGGAAACATACCAGGTTACCACAGGGGTATTGTGAATCACCCTCAATTTTCAACAGAGTAATACAGATGGATTTGGGTAACGTTGAGTTGGAAAGCACAGTGTTACAGTATGTGGATGACATAATAATTTGCAGTACAAACGAAAGTAAATGTAGAGAGGACTCCTTAAAAATGTTGACGATATTGGCTGAAAAGGGGTACAAGGTAGACATGGAAAAGATACAATACTGTCAGGAACAGGTACTTTACATTGGCCAACTGATATCCCAACATGGAAGAAAGATTGCACCACAAAGAGCACAGGCCATTTCAAGCACTCCCATGCCACAGACTGTGAGAGAACTGCAGCAATTTCTGGGGCTGTGCAACTACTGTAGAGCATGGGTATTTGATTACAGTTCATACATAGGACCCCTGCTTGAGGGTTTGAGGGAAGCAAATAAAGGGGAGAAAAAGTTGGGGTGGACTATGGAAATGAGGGAGGCCTTTGACGAATTGAAAGACGCGATATCAAAAGCTCCAGTACTGGCATCCCCAGACTATGAGCGACGCTTTTTTATATTTTCACATTGCGACTCAGCAGTGATGAAAGCAGTATTGGCCCAAAAAACGAGCATGGGCTATAAACCAGTAGCATTTTACAGCGGTCACTTAGACCCTGTGATGTTAGGCCACTTCCCTTGCGAACAAGGTCTCGCTGCAGCTGCTTTTGCAGTGGAAAAAGCATCAGCAATAACCATGGGGTGTCCAACTACACTGTTTGTGGAACATGCACTATTTGCAATATTGAATAAACCCAAGTCCACACTAACGACACAGAGGGCATCAGGTTATGAGATCATTTTGTCTAGGGCTGAACTAGCGATTGTTAGATGTAGCACGGTTAACCCTGCAAGATTCCTAGCAGAAGTAATTGAGGAGGGAGATTACGCCCACGACTGCACCAAAATAACTGAAATATACTCATGCACTAGAAAAGTTGAAGAAAACGCACTAGAGGGAGGTGAGCTTTTGTTTATTGATGGGTCATCAACTATTGATCAAGGAGATGGGATACGGAGGACTGGGGCAGCAGTGGTAAAAATGATGGAGGCGCCGGTGTGTGTGGCTATGAAGTGTGTACAATTACCACAGCATTACTCTGCTCAAGCCGCGGAACTGGTTGCACTAATATTGGCATTGAAGGAAAGTTTTGACAAACGAGTAACAATATATTCCGACAGTGCATATGTTACATCCACTGTCCACTCAGGGCTATCAAAATGGAGAAGAAGAGGGTTTAGGAGAGCTGATGGCACTCCAGTGCAACATGCCCTCTTGTTGGATGAACTAATTGAAGTAATAAACGACCCCCAAGAACTAGCCCTAGTCAAATGCACCGCACACACCAATGGTGAAGACCACGTCTCAAAAGGGAATGCAGCAGCAGACG
Source organism: Ambystoma mexicanum (assembly GCF_040938575.1). Lineage (NCBI taxonomy): Eukaryota > Metazoa > Chordata > Amphibia > Caudata > Ambystomatidae > Ambystoma > Ambystoma mexicanum. The sequence continues at coordinate 113,713,369 of NC_090923.1, forward strand.
CACATGCGAAATATGCTGCATACTTTGGTGAGATATGGAACCCCACAGACTCACAGAGAGGGAGAGGGAGGGGAATGGCTAGGGAGATGTTAATAAGAGAAGGATACACCCATCTCCCAGCCACACAGATTATGGAGTTACAAGCGGCTGCACCAATGGCCGAAAAGGAAATATGGGTAAAAAGAGGATGTACAATGTCACCAACCGACGCACTATGGCGCCAGGGTGGTACTGGGAAAGTTGTAATACCATTGGCACTTTTAAATACCGCCCTGAGCCAATTACATCACCCAGCCCATACAGGCAAGGAAATAATTGCAGCACGAATTAGAGAAGATTGGTTCTGTCCCGAGTTAAATTCTCATGTGTCAAATTTTATTAGCAATTGTCTCACATGTCAACAGTTTACGGCCGGTCATACCCTAAAAGTGATGAGAGGTACCATACCCCGGCCAGAAGGACCTTTTCGGCACCTTCACATTGACTATGTTGATATGATCAACATATGTCAAGGTAATAGGTATATGATTGTAGTAGTATGCCCATTTTCTAGGTGGATTGAAGCAGGGCCCTGTTCACACCCAGATGCATTTAGAGCAGCCAAATTCCTAGTAAGGGAGGTCTTCCCCAGGTGGGGAGTGTGCGAGGTGTTAAGATCAGACAATGGCCCGCATTTCGCAAACGAAATGTTCCAGCATATCACATCCCTGCTGAACATAAAGCACAAATTTGCATGTGCATATCACCCACAGGCTAACGGTGTATGTGAACGCCTGAATGGCTTATTGAAGGAGGCAATTGCAAAGATACAACAAACAACAAAGAAAAGTTGGTTGTATTGCCTCCCGTTAGCCCTATTTGAATTAAGGAATAGGCCAGGGTCCGACCACCACCTCACCCCTCACGAGGTGGTTACTGGACGTCAAATGCGCCTTCCCCTAACGCCAACGTCAAGGGCATTCACTGACCACGAAAGTTCAGCGAGCGTGCTAGGTGATGAAATGTATCAATATGTGTCGTCTTTGATTACTAGTGTTGTGTTTGTGTCTCAACAGCTCGAGCGCACACGGGGCGGGTCTACCAGAAATCAAGAAGAAGGCGCTAGTACAGAATTGGAAAAAGAGAACTTGTGCAAACTTGCCAAAGGTGACCACGTGCTGCTTCGCAATTTCAATAGGAAATGGAACGATAAGAGGTTCACTGGCCCCCATCTGGTAGAGGACGTATCACCAAGAGCAGTAAAACTAAAAGACAAGCGTGCCTGGAACCACCTACATGATGTAAAGATCTACAAACTGCAGACCCGCCCCAGCGCCAACGACAGGTCCATTGGAAGAACAGAAACAACATCCCCGACAGCGGAAGGAAGTTCTACCACAGATAACCACCCAATTGTTCCCTTACCGTGTCACTACCCAGCTACCCCGGAGACAATAACTGACGAAGAAAGGGGTGATCCCCATACTGCCCACCCCATGGTCATACGTTCAAAGAGTAAAAATACTTCCGCCATCTGAGCCCAAACCCCCCCCGCCCATTGACTCCCAAATACAGTTATAACTTAAACTGAAAGACATTGCCTGCACAAATACACATGTAAACACGTGAATGTTCTCTTTTTTCTCTCGCACACACAGGAACTGCGCATTATTGTATTGTTAAGAAAAGAGCTAACTAACGAGTCCACTGTCCAGGCGTAGATGGTACTCCCAGACGATAACTACCCAGAAGAATTGTCACACCAATTTGTATACGAAATAAAAAGGCCAACATACCTAAAAAGGAGAAGGGTACGTGTCTACTACACAGCCTTCCTCCTGGCCATAGAATATTCCATGCCCCACCTCCGCCCATACTTGCCGGTCTTAAGAGACCGATCACTTAGAGTAGCGTGGGAGCAGCTCTTCGCCTGGGCACTGAATGACTATTTGATAGGGAGAGCTTAAAGGAAACAAAACTAACATTTAATAACAAGCATTTTGAGAATTTTTAGGCGGGCAACTTTAACGTCGCAAGAATACGCTGCCAGGACTGCAGCAAGGTAAGAGCAAAATGCCGGTGAGATTAGCATATGTAATAAAAATAATAGGGATTTTGATGATCACCGGGTTCTTGGCTGCCTCTGTCTGGCAGTACAGCTATGCTATTAATTTTACTGCTGCACCCAAACCTAATATACCCCCGTTCCCTGCTGCAACAGGTGTTACGTCAGGTGGTAATAGTAACATTGCACCCAAGCAAAATAGAGTTAAACGCAGCACATACTCAGACAATAAAGGTATTGATAATTATGTACAAGATTCAGCACACGTCACAAACAACATATGGTACCAACACATGACCCGCATTGGTAAGCAGACAACTGAGGATAGCTGCTACGTTTGCTCATTAATACCATACGCCATGAGTGCTTCACGAACATTTGTTGCCACAGAAATAAATGAGAAGACAGCGCAGTGCATAATATACTTGGCACTGTTCCAAACGAAAGGAAGATTTCAAGGAACAGTAGTGCACATGACATGGAAAACACGAGACTCATACCCATATGAAAACAACTTCCTCAAGACCTTTTTGAGTTATCACAAGACCAGTTTACATGCTGAAGCATTCAAATACATAACAAGTGGCCCTGCAAAAGGAGAAACAAAGAAAGTAACACTGCAGTATCTACCATGTGATTGGTACGCCACTGAAGTTCCGGGTAAACAAGGATGCTGGGAGAGGCCGCTACTGACGATAACAGGAAAGGTGCATCTGGACAACAGCTGGGAGATAGGAGTGATTGGCAGCAACATGGTAACAAAAGAAACTATCTCAACCATCGAGACACACAATCACCGATGTTGGACGACGTGGATCAAGTATGTACCAATGCTCACGTGGGTAGAAGAAGATGAAGACCCAATAACAATACTACCGTTGACTGCGCCTAAGGTATGCTACCAGCATAAAGGAGAGGTGGACGTAGGATATAACACCAATTGTGCAAGTGTGACGGAGTTACCTGAGGGGGGAGCGGGAACAGCAGTAATAATGGACCATTATTGGGCATGTGGAGAAAAGGCATACCATACACTGCCTCCCCTGTGGAATGGTGTGTGCACAATGGTACACGTCAATGTACCATCACTAGTGGTACCTAAAAAGCACGTCAATGTGGCGAAATTTCCTAAAATGGATGAAGGGGATAAGAGAAGAAAGAGATCTGCACCACTTCAGGAGGAGCAAGGGAACAGGACCAACAGCAATGATACTGTCCTAAATAGAAGAAAAAGACAAGGAGAGCCACTGACAGGAAATTACCTGTGGGGAAGGTCGGAAACGGCACTAACATCAATACCGCCAGAACACAGACTATTCAGCAGAGCAGCAATGTTCTTCTCCTCAATAATACACCCGGGACTACAAGCTTACGCAAACGCAAAATGGCTCCAAATAACTAGATGGGAACTAATGATGACCATCAATTCTACAGTAAATGGATTTAACGCAATAAAAGAGGAACTGCGAGCTGTAAGGATGGTAGCACTCCAGAATAGATATGTATTGGACCTTCTCACAGCAATGGAAGGAGGAGTTTGTGCAAAGATAGGACAATCATGCTGCACGTTCATACCTGCCAATGATGCTGACAATGGTACACTGACAGAAGCAGTTTCACAATTGGCCCAGATGCACTCCAAAATGATGGATGAAAGTAACGGTGTAAACAAGGATAAGAGCTGGTTTTCACTATTATGGTCATGGATGCCATCCTGGCTGTCAGATGGACTGAAAATAATAGTGGGCTGTACTATATTGGCTGGAGCTACCCTGATCATAATTAGATTTTGGAAGGCACGGAAGGCACGCACTACTGATGAGTTGCTGGAAATGGTGGGAATGCACCCCTTGATGCCAGCAGATGACGGCCAGCATACAGGTATAATAATACAGGAGAGGGAGAAGCTGCGCACCCAAATAATCACCAACCATCTAGACCCACCATCAGTGAAGATCGAGAACCCAAGAAACCCCAGGAGCTACATAGGAAGATGGGTATACTGTACTCCTGGAGGAACCTGTGAATATATGTATTGGTCCTTTGAAGATCATGTGAACCATTATGGACATCTCGGAGGAATAACTAAGATATGGCGAGTAAGAGGAGATAACGAGAAGGATATGTTTGTGGTCGACAAGTCGACCAGAGGGGGGACTGAAGTGGGAGAATGGAAGACCAGGCTCCCGTCCTTCACCTCTCGCGCTTGGCCTAGAGGGTCACGACCCAGACACCCGCCACGAGAAAAGTTTGTCCATTTACCAGACGACCAGATACCCTGGTACAGGAACATACGGATGTGTCCATCTGCCTGCCCAGCAGCCCGCACTGGCCATGCCGACACCTGCGGCACGGATCAACTAGACTAAAATCTACACGTCGTTAGAGATGCCATGACGACCTAGACAACGGGAAGCACATCTGTACAAATGTACACACTGGACATTCCCACACCAACCTACACGAAGAATATACTCAGTGCTATGACGTAGGCGACAGGCATATTCACGGATGTGCATCTTTATTATTTTTACATAGGCTTTCAGAATGCAGAAACGCAAGACGCATCATGAACTCATCTACTAGCTTGCTCACGCTTCTCTTGAAACCAGTTACCACCATGAGAAGTATAATGAAGACACGATACTGGTCATGGAATTATATGCTCCTATAACTTAAAGCACCTATGCATCAAACGGACCACTTATGCACCAGGCCCAAGTAGGCCTCAAACAAGAGCTCCCGTGGACATTAACAAAGCAAGAGTCAGGTTGCTGATCCTGCAGAATGAGCTCGGCGAAGCAACCAGCCAAGGTCGCAATGTTGCAAACCCACATTCCAAGAACAAATCATCAAAGGCACGATGTTGCAACCTCGTACGCCGCGCACCAACGTTAAAGTCACACCGGCAAATTAAACCAGACGCGCAGTAGAAAAACAATATTAATTGTGCAGAATTATGCCTCTTTCACGGTCCCTCCCCACGTGACCAAGCCGAACCTGACGAGATGCCAAACCCAGGAGAACAGAGGCGTCTGGATCCCTCGCTACGAGACACGGGCAGATACACTTGAAAGACTCAATGGACATTTGCGACAGTGGGAGCGGTCCGCCGTCCAGCTATGAATAAGTCCTCACATTGTCTGCACGTACCCATAGTGAAACATTGTTGCAATTTACAGGTGCACCGAGAGCTGGGAACAGCGGTGGTCCCAAGCTGGGAAGCTCACGGGCGCACCAATCAGAACATGGGGCTCTTATCACTGACGCCAGCAGTATTAGCCAATCCTCAGGAGTCTTCATGTAACAATTCTCATGTATCTAATTGTAGGGACAACCCAGATATACCACCTGACGGCCCTTTGTCCACTAACATCGTTCTCTATATGTGTGCTATACTAACCCTACCACTCGAACACCCAATTAAGAGTGGCGATAGGTTTTTTGTTAACTTTCTGAAGTAACGCAAGTAGCGCGTCATAATACAGTAAAAAGGGCCTGCGAGCCCCACGATTGTGTGTGTGTCAGGACGGACGCGTACGCTCCTTGACCCATCCCTGCCGTTTTGTCTAATAAACAGCAGAGTCACCTTGCTCCTTGTGTGCGTCACATACTCTATCACATCTGGGATATACACGGGAGGAGTTGGGGCCTCCCTGCCTGGAGGTCTGCGGACGGCCCGGCCGACCCCGGCAGAATTTCCCCCCGACATGACGCTCAGGTTTCTAGCTGAAGAAGGGTAGGGGAGAGGGTCAGGTGGGAACTGGATAGGCAGAGGAAGATGTAAGAGGATTCAATTCAACACTACAGCTAAGTCAATGCCTAGTCTGGGATACTGAATGGAAACCCTTATTGATATATCTTTACGTCCAGTTCATGAGTTCTGGATGACTACCCCTATATAACACCCCTCTCTTGGAATCCCCTGACCCCAGTGAGCCAAGAAGTAGTTCTGTTTTGCAAGTTTAAAAGGTTTATTTGATAATTTAAACAATATATATATATATCACACTTTATAATAAATTAATAATTGAATATCACACTTAATCTGAGCAGTAATCACTAATGGATAGTCCGGCACTAGCACACTTCTTTATAATCAATGAGGAGTGGTTATAGGATGGATACGATAGCAACAATACTTTTATGGTTTCAAATGGATGCAATGTGGAATGAAATGCAGTACAGAAAATAACTTGATAGGATTTCAGCAAAAGACAATGTAATCACTTTCTTGGACAATTCACCCCCCCTTTATGCAATGTAAGGAGATGAATAGAATGGGACTCAGTTCTTAGGAATGCAATCAAATAGAATTCAGTTCAATTCCCCCCCAGCAGCTTATACAACAGATAGGAGTTTTGAAACACAGACCCAAGTGCTTTGAATATGGTGACAATGCAGTGAGAAATATGCTGAAAATGCTTTTAATTCCCTTCAGGAGGCTCAGGGTGAGTGGTATCTAGTTAATATTAGTCCAGACTCACTCTAGCAATGATTCAGGGATGGTTCTTAAGAGGCAAACGAAATTTAGTAGTTCAGGCAACAGCAGCTATCTTTTTATAAGTAAAGAAATCGGGCCAAATCGCAAATCGCGGCAAAATTTGCAAATGCGAGAATCGTGATTACAGCAAAAGTATAAGGAGTAGGAAGTCGGTTCTAGTTGTTGGGAAGGAAAGATTCTAAGCTTTCAGAGGAAAGTTAAACCAAGTTCCTAGCCCAAACGGTTCCAGAGATACGGACGATTAAATAAAGGTAGTTTTTCGGATTTGAAATTTTAAAAGTTCAAAGCGACAGGTTATAGCTTGCAGCTAGAAAATGACAGGTGACAGCTTTGCAAATGACAGGTGACAGTTAGGAGGCAGTTCAACTTAGATTAAAATAGTTTGGATTAGATTATTTTAATTTAGTGATTGGTTCTGCACAGTTCTGCTAGGTACTCACAATATATTTAGAAATAGGCCTCGCCACGGATCTGGTCAGGTTTTGGACTGGACTCCGGTTCTGGTCTCGGCACTTCACAGTGATCTGGGTCAGCTCTGCTCTGCTGGTTTAGGTCAGCTCTGCTCTGCTGGTCTAGCCTCTCTGGATTCTGGATACTGCTCTGCTTTCCAGGTACTGCTACAGGTTCTGGAGATTGATGGATTTGAAGTCTGGATCTCTGGATGTGAAGTCGTCGGTCCGCATGCTCCGCAGCAAATGGAATTGAATGTCCTCTCTAGCTTCCAGTGGCTCTTTTTATGTCTTTTGAAAGTGGGTGTGTGTGCAGCATTACTAGCCAGCCCCTCTTTCAGCTTGTCATTGGCCCAATTCTCCCCTCTCCCATGATTGGGGAAGGAACTGTGAGTCAGAGTGATGCTGTAGGTTTTATGGGTCAGAGGATCCTCCCCTGGTCAGTTTGCCCACAAATCTATATTTGATCAAAATACACATTTCTCAAATACATAGTGGTGTGTCATTGCATGTACATATTACCTATCACATGAGTTAGTCTCTGTCCCAAATCTGCTCTTCCTGAGGGCTTGCATTCAGAAACGGCAACATTTTTGATTTTAGTGGGTTATGCAACCTTGGTTCTTCATTAAAAATTATACACATATACACGGCCTGTCCATACATACTCCAGTAAATTCCCATGTCTCTAGCTTAAAGAAAATTCACAAGAATTATGGTATCATTTAAATAATTTTGACAAGTCCGCACTGTGAGTTATACATCTTTCTTAGAATTATATTCTGGCCAACAGGGGTGTGTCTTTTCAGGTCACATGGTGTAGAAACCAGTTTATCCAGTTTCTGCCAAGCTCAGAGACCCTGCCCCTCCCAGCTTTTGCCAAGAGGAAGCTATTTTACGGTTCCCCTAATAAACCATCTGCCTGGGCCCTGGACAGGCCTTTGTTCAACTCCCTGTAGCTGCTCCACCCCTAATCTAATCAGAGAGGTGACAACTCCTTTTGGCAAGGGGAAGAGTGGCTGAGCATGTTTTAACTCCTGTGGGGGTAGATATCAGGCAGAATTCAGTTTCATTAAGCCAGGTTTCAGATAAAATGTCACTTTTTGTTCCCCAGTTTAAGTCAAGACAATTTTTACATATACAGCTAGAATGCTGATTCTAAGTTCAAAACTATGACATTTCAACAGTGACAAACTATGTGACACTCAAAGTAGGTCACTCAGTTAATTTAAGCATTTTCGATTTTTGGTAGTTTTAAATCCAGTTTCAGTTAGGCTGCTGCAGACCTGCAGAGCTCAGCCAGTCTTGTTATGAACATTGTTTTGGGGCTCTTCAACTTCCCAGATTTAGTATGCACACATACTTCATTCTGCCAGATGTCCGCTGGTGTTCAGTGAGATTTTTGGATGTGTTGCAATGTTTGAAAATAGGCATTTTGAGCTGGCATTCAGAGAAACAAAAGGTGATTTTAAAGTGCGGTTTTTCCTTTGGAACACATTTCACTCATGGCATCCCGGCCCATCCTACTTGCACTGGTGGGTGGCAATTTAGGCAACCATTTTAGTGCGCACAAACTGCATGGATCTCCTAGATTCTGGCGCACATGTGGGCTTTTTGGCCATCTTGGATTTTCTAATCCCACAGCACCAAATGTTGCAGCATGATAGCTCAAACGTGGGTCAGCACACCCAACAAAGAGATGAGAGGGAGCTTTTGGCAGGGAAGAAGAGTACCTCTCTTTTGGTACAGTTTAACATCAGAGAGTGCGAAAGTGCGAAAGAGTTGAAGAAGAAAGTGTAGGAGATGGAGTTGGAGAACTCCTGCAAGAAAGACTTTGTGAAGGCAATGAAGAGAGTGTGAGGAGGAAGAGCGTGAAAGAAAAAAAGAGTACCAGAAAAATTGAATGATTAGTAACTTTATAGGTAAACAAGTTTTAGCATTTAAATTCAACAATTAGTCTGAGGAAGTATAACGTTACAGGAATTGTTTCCTTTTCTTTAAATCATGCACATTAAATAAATTAAAATAATCTCTTAGCATCTAGAAATTGTTTGGATCATTATTAATGTTATGTTTTACTAGAAGGGGTATGATGTATAGCGATGTAAGCAACAGAACGTATAGAATTAGAACGTTGTAAATGCAAGTTCTAGGTGGAGGATCTTTGTGAAGAATTTGGCCCTCATGGACCCTCACTGGCTCCTGCTGCATGCATGAACCACCTTCAAGTCTTGTTGCATCATCTATAAGACAGTCACCCTCAGTGTCACCCAGCTACCTCGCAGAGAAACTCCGAATCTACGGCGCTCAGTGGGCCACCAGAAGCCAGGACATGTGCAGACTTGAAGTCTGCTTCTGTAAAAAGGAAAGTACCAGAAAACAAGCCTTCTCTGCCTACGCCCCAAACTATGGAACCTCCTCCCCGTCAGCCTCAGAATCGCCCCCACACTCCTCCAATTCAGAAAATAACTCACCAAGGAGTCTCTCCTCAACATCTAGGCCATCACATTGCCCCTGAACCCCCTGACCCGCTAGACGACGCCCACCCCTCTCCACCCTGCCACCTTATACAGCTGTACCCCTCATCTGTGTTCCTCTATATCCCAACCCCGCTGTAAATGTGTTTTGTTGTGCACTCTGAAAAGTGCTCAGTTATGCATCTGTATACTTGTCTACCTCAGTAAAGCGCTCTGTTGCTTCTCTGTTGCTTCTCTGTTGCTTCTCGAAGCTGGGTCTGTGCTCAATAAATAACATAATAATAACAACAACAATAACAAAAGAAGTGGAAGCGGGTAGTTGAGAGAGATGCAGGATGGAGAGGCCCACTGCTGCAGGGTCATAGGAAGAAGCTATAAATAAACCTATGTACTGTGCCTCAGCCTCCATACTTCCAGAGCAACCTACAAACGTCAGATGAGTGATCCATGGAGGGAGATGAGACAGGAATGGCAGAATGAAACATTAGAAAGGGAGGTACATGGGGGTAAGACATGAATCCGGAAGGGGCATGTGAAATAAGAGACATGGAGCACTTGTGTATAGGCGCATTATAAATGCCACATAATATCATAACATATCATATCATACCATCAGCAAGAAATGACATGATGCAAAAATAAAACCCTGGCAGAGGAACATGATAGAGCGATTAGTCTGCAGGACTAATAGATAACAGGCATGATGGCGTAAGAGGCACGAGAGCCAGGAGATATAAGCAGTAAGAGAGGCATAAGGGGAAAGGACATGAGAGTGGCGACCCGTGTGAGTTGAAACAGCATGAGGGGTCAGGCGGGAAATAGGCAAAGACTAAGGAGACATTAGAGGAAAGCGATATGCAGTGTTAAGAGAAAGGAAAACCATGACGGTGGGGAGACGGATGCCCAGAGCGCTTCAGGCAGAAGGGCAGCGGGCATGATTGTGTACCTAATGGTAGGTGCCATTCTACAGGGTGGCGGAATGCCAAAATGGCACCACGGGACGTGCATAAATCGCTGCCCGAGCTCTAGTTGAAAAACAAAACGCAAAGCAACATGAAGGAGAACTTGAAAATGGGGATGGCATGATGAGAAGAGAAGCATTGAGGAAAAAGACTTGAGCATGGGCACGAACATGGGCAAGGAGAGACGAGTGGGAAAGGGAGAGGATTAGGTTCTATGTACTTTAACTGCCATCATTTTTTATTTGATAGTGTCATTTTCATTGTTGCCTTTTTCAATTTTTATGGGCCTCATTATGGCTCCGGCGGTAGCCGTGCCGGTAGAAAAGGCACGGCTGCAGCCGGAGTCATTTTCTTTCCGGCGCCCGGCAATGGGGACTTACCGGGCATTACAGCCCTGGCGGTCCCCGTAATTCCTCATTGCCAGGCGCCAGAAAAAATTACTCCTCTTTCCCATTCGAGTCTCATTGGACAGGTCAGACCTGGCGGGCGGAAAGGCACCCGCTCGTAGAACTTGGAGTATGCTGGTCCGGTAACAACGGTGCCGGTAGTTTACCGGCACCGTTGTTACCGGACCGGAAAACTTATAATGAAGCCCTATGTCTTTTAATGGGGCACATCATCCACTCAACCCCACTAAATGTTACCTCCACGATCAAAACGTCACGACTACTTACATTCAAAAGTATGACGGTGAAACCACTGCATTCCAATTGGCCCGACCTTAGCTTTGGCAGCGCCCGAGGCGAGTCAACAAAATTTAGTGCTCCTACCTCCCCGGCATCCCCCCCATGCAGGAGCAGGGAATTAGTCACTTCCATGCAGCACGGCTGTCTGACCAGCATGCGGCTTGCTGGTTTGACAGCCAGCCGCCCTGTATTGTGATAAAAAGCACCCCGCTCCCCTACTGCCGTGCCCAGTGCCAGTAGGAGAGCATGGCGCATTGCGTTACAATAGGCCACCTGCCGTCCCTTCACCCACCACACCAGCTCGGGGGAGCCCTTGGCTGGCGTGGCTGGGGGCTAATGTGGCACACTGGGCAGTCACCATGCTCGCCCGGGCTTAAAGCCTGTGCTGTTTCCAATTGATAAAGAAATAAAAACTTATTCGAAATATTGAAGGAGGCACATGAAGGAGCAGGGCTGGCATGAAGAGAAAAGAGATGGGGAGAGCGGGATGGAAAAGGACACGTGAACAGGCCGGCAGACACATTATTGGGTGATGATAAGATGAGTGACAAGGCATGTGGTGCGCAAGTGAAGAGTCTTGAGAGTAAGCAACGTGAACGAAAATTGGCCCCATTTAGCTACGTGTTGCCCAGGGGGGACTGGTTAGTTCCCAGTCCACCCCTGCGTGTTGCTCCACAGCTGGGTGTGCACTACAGAGAACCTACCACACTGGATGTTCTCCTGTACAAGATCTGGAGCCATCTCGTGCACAGACTTTAACCGTCGCATTTAAGGGTCCGCCCACTCTCGAGTTGGGTGGTAAGTATGGAGGTTTACCACCAGCTTTTAGCTGGGGTAAAAATCCTGCTTACCGCCCATTTTCAGTGCTATTACGGCCAGCGGTAATAGTGCTCCTTAACCCCATGGGTTGCTCTGGACCCAAAGTGGAATGGGGTTTACAGGCCCAGCAACTCATGATCGGGCGCAGATTGCGCCGGACCCAGTTGCGGTAGCGCTATTAGCATTGGGCAGTATCCTGGAGGGAATACCGCCGGGATACCGCCCAACTTGTGATGAGGCTTGCTTCCATCTGGATGCGACCAGTGCAACTTGCATGTGTGCTAGACCAACGATCCCATGTTTAAGCGTTCACTTATTTCTGGTGCAAGGTATACTATGTTTAAGATGTTTTACTTACCCCTAATGTGGAATTTGCCCCTGGTGCGAGGACCCATATGTGCTAACTGCACCTCAAGGATTGCATATCTAGTTTCATTTCTCAATTATGTGATAAAATAGGCCCTTTCTGCATCACTTTCAGGTGCATTCTTTTAGCAAGGAGTTGAGCAGCCTCCCTGAAATGTATCAGGTCCTGACCTAAATTCTGTATATAGATCTCTCAAGATGCCCAGTGTCAGTCAACGTCTTTCCTCAAGATTGCATTCTGGGACTTGTGGTCCCACATCTATATTTGGAGAAGCAAAACTACAAGTTAATAAAAACAGGACTGAAGACCTTCTCACGTCTGACATTTGAAAGTTCTGTCAAAACAGAGCTATAAATAAAAATAATGTAATAAAGTAAAGTGCCTTGAACAAAGATAATATGCTGTAACTAATGAAATCGTAGTGCCTTGAAAGAAAAGAGTAAGCGCTATGATTACACTTAGCAACCTCATTTTAATATACCCTATTCATTCAATGTCTATTGGAATGCTAACATGTCACATAAACAATGCAGCATTTCCGATTATATTTTGGATGAAGAGTGAACTCCTTCAGCTGGCCTCCCCTGATGTCAGTGACATTTCTAGATATATATTGGAAGGCTCGTGTAGGTTTCCCAGACTGCTCAATGACTTGCAGATGTCTTATCACACAGTGTCTGCAGGCCTAGACATGGGGATCAAAGGGGGAGCTCATTTGCTTATGGAATTTTACCAATTAACACTCGATGCCCATTGGAAACTAGATACACACTGGATTTGGGCAGAATGCAATATCCTTTCAATTAGAAAGATCCTATGTCAGGGTTTGCATTAGAAGTGAAAATCAGAGCTCGTTGGGAATGGGAGCGATATGGGATCAGGCAGGACAGAGATAAGGATCCAGTCTGGAACACGAGAGGGATCATGGAAGCAGGTGTGAGCTGCTCCGATAATAAGGCTTAGTGAGCGGGCCCTTCTGTCTGCCTTTTGATGGACATAGCAGTGGAGGAAAGCTGAACACTCGTTCAATAAGGCAGGGAGGAGACATGGGTGCTAGTGCGACTGCCTGGCAATAGCAACCAGAAGGAGGTCCTGATGTCATCATTGGGCCCGAGGCATAGGTTTGAGTTTGAGGAGGAAACGCACACATCTGGATCCTCACTTGTCCGGCTATATCAGGATTAATATGTCTCTTATTGGGTCATGGGTGTGCCGTCTCAACCAAGGATACATCCCCACTGTACATGTTGGTACGTGGATCGGATTAAAGGTGGTGTGCGGGAATACACTTGAGCACGTTGGCCAATTTGACCCCAAACTTAATCAATGAGCCCAAGATCTTGAAAGATACGCATCTCTTTATCTATTACAGAAGTGTTGTCCAACTCCAGTCTTCAAGGGCCGGAAAACTGATGGGGTTTCAGGATATCTCTCATTAAGTTTCATCAGAGAAATATGCATACATTTGGAATTGTTGTATGCAAATTTATCTCATGAATATTAGTGAGGGGTATCCTGAAAATCCAACACAGTGCCGGCCCTCGAGGCCTGTAGTTGGACAACTCTGTACCAAAGTATCAAACATAATCTTGGGAACTTCTTTTACCACTATGGTCACTGCGCCCTTTAGTACAGGGGTCTACCAACTTTGGCTCTCCAGTTATTTTGGACTACAACTCCCATCAATATGAGCCAGTAAAGTATAACGTGATGCTTCAGGGGAGTCACAGTCCAAAACATCTGGAGAGCCGCAGGTTGCAAACCCTTACATTAGTGTATAGAGTGGTTGAACACCCCGAGGCACTCCTTGCAGGCAGCGTACAGGAAGGTGAACCCACTGACATGTATTTTGAATAGATGACATGGGGTTTCTCCAAACCCAACTATCTGGTCTCAAGTGAGGAAACCCGTGTTAAGGTCCAGCAATTATTTTAAAGAAAGGGTATCAGGAGCTCCTCTCCAGGAAGAACATGGCATGATAACCTGTTCTGTGGGTTTTTTCCACTTTGAGATGAGAGTTTGCAGCACACGCTTTTTGCTCACTGTACCTTTCACAGATGGGAAATATCTATTTGCATATCAGTCTTTGTCCCGCCCACATGGGCAATCCAGCACCGAAATGCTATGGCAATTCCTCTCTGAACAAGACTACCAACAGCAACCCCATACACGTGTTTCAGCCTTGTTGGGCCTCATCAGTGAGGTGGACCTGTGCCTCTCTGAGCACAGTGAGCAGGGAGTCCACGCCTGGGTTCCCCCATGAAACTGAAGGTGACCAACCCCAAGTTCCTTGCAAATATTTTAAAAACAAGATCCAGAAAGTCAGTGACACCAGGCCTTCTGTTTAAAAGCCCCTTGGTTGTTCATCTGGAATATACTTTCCCCCTCGTCTGCTCACCGGGTCCCTTTCCATGTAACTGTTTGAGTTAATGGTATGTATAACTATCTAAGGTAGGGTCCCTATTTATGTTTTATGTGTGTATTAGACTTGCCTTGGCAATCATCCTTAGCATTACATCTTCAGCTTTCCGTCCTGATGAAGGCATCTCTAATGATAGGCACACACCGAAACATGCTTTGTGACCATTCTATGTTTCAAAGTTAACCATTAGTTTTGCTCATGAAATAACACTAACAAGCTCTGATCTATGTGTAGGTTCACTTTCTCAATGTTTAATATATCCATGGTGCAAAATATAATCCTGTTATTTTTGTATGTTTATTTATTTATCTTGTATGTTTATTATGGATTCATATTTTTTTGCTTCTTCCTTTATGAACCACATAAAAAATACATTCATTTACTTGTAAATTATATTTTCTGGATTTGGTCTATGAGAATTTTGTTGAGTGCCTTAAACATTTACACACTTAAAAGGCTGTGGAGTTCAAATGATGGTTTTTGTCGAAAATAGAAGGAATTAGTGAAACCAAGTGACTCAAATAGCGCAGAAACGTTACCCACTTTGTGCATATACCATGAATCCCAGAAATGCAGGTAGCCATGCACCTGGATCAAGGGTGAAAAGTGAATATGCAGGCAATACATGCTTGCACAGGGAACCACAATTGGCGGTGTAGGGGGTTTGTGGGGTGGGGCAACAAACAGTCACACCTTAACACCTTTTGTAAGCTATCCTGTCTAAAATGTCACCATGTGGACTGCCCCTTTTTGGAGTGGGACCCAGCCTGATTTGCATATGGTCTTTCCCCTTTTGTAATTGCTTGGCAGGTGAAGAACGATGGTCTAGGGGGTTGCCCAGAGCATTGTCAGAGGTTAAGATTAATTCTCACCCTTCCAGCCATCGCCTCTTTTTTTTTGCCTAAGTGAAAGCGAACATGCAGGCAAGAGGCTACGGATTATTTCCTTACCTTTGATACCTGCCCTGTGGCCAACCTGAAGGTGGCAATAGCTCTCGACTTTAAACACTCTACCTTGGGCACACTTTCATCATCCAACCACCTCCTAATGTCTGGACACACTTTCATCATCCAACTACCTCTTAATGTCTGGATACACTTTCATCATCCAACCACCTCCTAATGTCTGGACACACTTTCATCATCCAACCACCTCCTAATGTCTGGACACACTTTCATCATCCAACTACCTCCTAATGTCTGGACACACTTTCATCATCCAACCACCTCCTAATGTCTGGACACACTTTCCTCATCCAACTACCTCCTAATGTCTGGACACACTTTCATCATCCAACTACCTCCTAATGTCTGGACACACTTTCATCATCCAACTACCTCCTAATGTCTGGACACACTTTCATCATCCAACCACCTCCTAATGTCTGGACACACTTTCCTCATCCAACTACCTCCTAATGTCTGGACACACTTTCATCATCCAACCACCTCCTAATGTCTGGACACACTTTCCTCATCCAACTACCTCCTAATGTCTGGACACACTTTCATCATCCAGCCACCTCCTAATGTCTGGACACACTTGCAACATCCAACCACCTCCTAATGTCTGGACACACTTTCATCATCCAACCACCTCCTAATGTCTGGACACACTTTCCTCATCCAACTACCTCCTAATGTCTGGACACACTTTCATCATCCAACTACATCCTAATGTCTGGACACACTTTCATCATCCAACTACCTCCTAATGTCTGGACACACTTTCATCATCCAGCCACCTCCTAATGTCTGGACACACTTTCCTCATCCAACTACCTCCTAATGTCTGGACACACTTTCATCATCCAGCCACCTCCTAATGTCTGGACACACTTGCAACATCCAACCACCTCCTAATGTCTGGACACACTTGCAACATCCAACCACGTCCTAATATCTGGGATTCGCGATCCTAACCTCCTCCACCTGTCAAATCTATTAACAAGGAAATCTGTAGTGCAGAATAGTTCCTCCTACTCTTAAGGGAAAAGGACAGGATAGTGAGGTGACTCTTCACAAGTACGAGGTGTCGACCAAGCTCAGATGCCAGCTGAAAGACCTCTGCCCACCTGAAGGGTTCCATTGCTGACACCTGGCACTTCAATACGTGGCGTATAGTTCTTTTTTTTTTCAATTGGAAATATGGGCCTACACGTCCCATCACGCGTTGCGCAAAAGCAGGATTTTCTGATGTTTCCATGCATGACCTGGTTTCAGTTGGTAGCTATGTAGGATACGAAGGCTAAAACCAATGTGAAATCACCCCTGAAATGCACGTAGAACACACAGTCTGATTTACTGAGTGTCTAGTAAATTCAAAAAAATTTGTTTCTTATATCGGGCTTCATGCCGGCTCCAGGGGGTATCGAACATGTACTGCTCAGCGTAGTCTTGCTTCCAAGAGCACATTGTCCCTGTACTATTCTCCCGGCCCTAGTACACTTGCTGCCATAGGGATGGCGGAGGTGATCAGATGATAAAGACGCTGTCACTTAGTTTCCATAAACATCCTGGGAATTCAAGCATCTAGGACTTGAACATTTTAAAACAAGATATCCAGAGGTGCAGTTCTGCATTCTGTGAATATTGTGTTGCCTGGAAATTGAATTCCCTCTACGACAAAGCTGAAAAGAACGTTCAGCAATCAAAGAACCATTTTGCAACTTGCTTGCTGATAGCGTGCTGTGACCTAAGCACCCACATTGATTTATTCGACAACTCTGCAATTAGACCTGGTGTGGACTGCTCAGAGTTGCATGCAAATGTGCTCTATACTAGCTGCACACGTAAAGACTCTTGCATACTCTCCAGACTACCTCTCATCACCCCTCCACTACAAGCACCACCCAAGACACCTTGCACAACACCTCTGTCATAGGAATGCAGCGATCCCCCACGATAGAATTCGGTCTAGCTGCACATATAACGTTTCCCCTGCTCTCATACTCTTTCCACACTATCTCTCAGCACCCACCCACTACATACACTTCTCTCATTCACATTGCACAACACACCCAACATAAGAATGCATGTATGCCCAACGATACAAATTCGGTCTAGCTGCACACATAATGCTGCACTACTCCAAGACACATTGCACAATCACCTCTGCCATAAGAATGCAGCTATTCCCCGATGATAAAATGCAGACTAGCTGCACACATAATGCTACACTACTCAAAGACACATTGCAAAATCACCTTTACCATAAGAATGCAGCTACCCCCTCGATAAAATGCGGTCTAGCTGCAGACATAAAGCTACACTACTCCAAGACATATTGCACAATCACCTGTGCCATAAGAATGCAGCTACCCTCCCCATGATAAAATGTGGTCCAGCTGCACACATAATGCAACACTACTCCAAGACACATTGCACAATCACCTCTGCCATAAGAATGCAGCTATTCCCCGATGATAAAATGCAGACTAGCTGCACACATAATGCTACACTACTCAAAGACACATTGCAAAATCACCTTTACCATAAGAATGCAGCTACCCCCTCGATAAAATGCGGTCTAGCTGCAGACATAAAGCTACACTACTCCAAGACATATTGCACAATCACCTGTGCCATCAGAATGCAGCTACCCTCCCCATGATAAAATGTGGTCCAGCTGCACACATAATGCAACAGTACTCCAAGACATATTGCACAATCACCTGTGCCATCAGAATGCAGCTACCCTCCCCATGTTAAAATGTGGTCCAGCTGCACACATAATGCAACACTACTCCAAGAAACATTGCACAATCACCTCTGCCATAGGAATGCAGCTACCCCCACGATAAAATGCGGTCTAGCTGCAGACATAACTCTACACTACTCCAAAACACATGCAGCTATCACCACGATAATATTCAATCTAGCTGCACACATAATGACTCGCCTGTTGCACACTCTCCTGAGCTCCTCTCGGCACTCATCCACATGCCAGCTCAACATGGGTGTCTAGCAGGGACTTGCCCACCTCTACTTACCCTTGTATGGGTCGAAAAGCACACACGCAGTTTTACCTCTCTGACAAGTTTCCCACACCTGGACTTCGATCCCCTAAGGGCGTTCAACCTACAGCGCTTTGGGATCATACAAATGGTCAAAGGCGCTATACAGATGACTAATAATGATGATGATATTTACAAGTTACATGAGGTTAAAGAACCCAGTGGAAAGCACAGCATGAAGCCATGGAAATCCATCACACAAACTGGGTGTAAAGCTTCCGAAGACACCCAGCAAAGATCAGCGAGCTCTCTGACCCTCAAGGGTGGTTCCTCTCACCGCACAGCGTGATGGCGGCCAGTGCCATGAGCATAGGAAATAGACCAGACAGAGCATGGGCCAGAGAGATATTGGTGAGGCTGGCTTCACCCACCCAGTCACCAATCCACAGAACAGTTGGTAGCTTGATGAGTGCCTATGAGCTCCATAGTGTGTAGACATTCACCCGGGTCAACATACCATGACATGTTTACTCCATGACTCGGTGGCACATCCATTGCTCAATCCCTTCTCCTCTCCCAAATCATGCACAGGACCACCTGGTCAGGATCCTCTCCCTTGCCTGCCTTCCTGATCAACGCCCCACCCACCCCAAGACCATATAATGTTTTATGGGACCAAAAACGCCTGTTCCAAAATGTATTTTTGCTGATACCAAAAGTATGAATACTTTATAATGATCGTGAACAAAGTTTGATGTTTTTATGCAAAAGGAGTTGCAGTGAATTACACTAGGAAAATGCACATGTCTTGGTTTTCCTTGACCTCGTGTCTCTGCTACACTATTGTACTTTTTCGCACTTTAGATGCGTGTCAGTTTCACTCCAGACCAGATCAGCGTGAAAGCTTCCATTACACCAACGTGCCGACAGATTGCAAATCTCTGATGTAATAGGACAATTTTACACATACTTCTTTAAAATGAGATTTTCCTAGACGGATTGCTGACCCAAAAAGCCCAGGTCGCCCACGTGATCAGTGACTGATGTCCTAGGACTTGCAATGAAAGGGGGATAATTTACTTATGACATCTTAGCAATTAACATGTAATGACTATTTGAAATTGGATATACACGGGTTATTGGGAAGCACGCGATATCCTCTGCATTAGAATGTCCTGTATCTCAGGGCCAGCATCAGGAGTTCAAATCATGGCTTGGCGGGCGGGGGGCCGAGCGAGTTATAGGATCAGGTAGTGCAGAGATAAGGATCTAGTCTGCAACTACACGAGGAATCGTGAGATCCATCGAAGCAGGTGTGAACCACTGCGATAACAGGGCTTAGTGAGCTGGCCTTTCAGTGCCCCTTTTGATGGAACGAAAAGTGGATGAAAGCTGAATATTAGGTCTATCGAGTGCTGTCGTGTGAAGAGCTAGAGAACAAGAGAGAAAGGGGGTGGGGCCACTAGCATCAATGCCTGCCAATAACAAGCCAAGCAATGGGCTGATGTGTCAAGAGCTACAGAACAGGAAAGAGAGTGAAACAAGCGGAAGTGCTGATGCTTCAAGGGCTACAAAACAGGAGAGAGAATGTAACAAGCGGAAGTGCTGATGTGTCAAGTGCTACAGAAGGGAGATGGAGAGAGAGAGTAATGAGCGGAAGTGCTGATGTGTCAAGTGCTACAGAACAGGAGAGAGAGGGAGAGAGTAATGAGCAGAGGTACTGATGTGTCAAGTGCTACAGAACAGGAGAGAGAGAGAGAGAGAGGGAGAGAGTAATGAGCAGAGGTACTGATGTGTCAAGTGCTACAGAACAGGAGAGAGAGAGAGAGAGAGAGGGAGAGAGTAATGAGCAGAGGTACTGATGTGTCAAGTGCTACAGAACAGGAGAGAGAGAGAGAGAGAGAGAGAGGAAGAGAGAGAGAGAGAGAGAGAGAGAGAGAGAGAGAGAGAGAGAATAAGAGAGAGAGGGGGAGAGCGTTCACATTCTTCACCGCCCTTCATGGGTAGACCCTTTGCTTCAAACAAGCAGTCTGATTGGTACAATTAAGTAGGATACCGTACAGTTACCCGTGATCGATGTAAATAGAAGTTGATGTTTATGATGCACTTTAAAAAGCAATGCAATTTTGATATATTTTGATATATATTTTTTAGATACAAAAAACATCCTCTGCATAGAAGGTGTCTATGTAATGAAATAAAAATGTAACGTTTTTATTAAAAAAACGCCAAGGATTTGGGATCATTCAAACTGTGTGAACATTTTGTCAGCATGTTTAAGCTAATGTCGATCTAGAATTATAAGAAACAGGAGAAGGGGGTAGTCTGTGATTCTTGAGTGTATTACAGGGTAATATTGCCTCAATAAAAGCCGGCATTTCATGCTTGTTCTTCTTACTGGTTCCAGCTCTCTAGCTAACCAGAAAGCAGTGAATGCAGAGTCTAACCACCTGTAAAATCCTCCATTCCATGCTTCCCTTTCTGATGTGTCCTTAATGGGCACTGGGCATGGAGACAGTAACATGCTCTGTCACAGAAAGTCCCATTTGTATTCCCCCCACCTACATAAGGTCTAATAGCGTTAGACCCCTTACCATTCGACCCTATTGTGTACTAGGTGACAGTCACCCTTGATAGAGGCCCTCGCCTCGTTTCAGATCATCTAACTTTAGCAGTGGCCACTGTTGACATAATAGAGACCTTTGGTGTGGGCCCTAATGCGTTATTAGCATCTGAGGCGGGGGGAGCAGCCAATCAGGTTGCTTGAATCACAGGCTGAAACTGATAATCTCAGCCCGTGTTCCATGGAACCCGAAGTCTGCTTCCCCTGCCATATTCCTCCCACCCTCCCTTATCTTTTATTTGTCCTGTTCACACCACTCCCCTGCCCCACTTACCTATTGTCTTCGACGGCGGCGCCCTCTGCTGCGGTGCCTCTGCAGCCGATCCATGGCCGCCATCGAAATGGAAGAGGGTCTCCATATGGAGGCCCGTCTTCCATATCAATGGTGTAAAATTTGAGACAGTATTTTTACGGCGCGCGGTACAAATTCCTTTAACATTAACATTCAATGAACCAGACACGTGTGGCATCCCGTACTTTGAATGAAAGCACAATGTTCTTAGCACCCCGGGTTTCTGAATTGGAAAACTGGGGTGTTAATAGCATTAAGCACCCATTTCATGATAGGCACCTGTGAAATCTTACCATCATGTACTTAGATGCTGAGCCAGTGAGCCTCCTTTTTGCTGCGGGCTTGATATCTATTTATCCTGCTTCGCATCGATTGGGGCTCTCCACTGTCTTGCTCGTGTTCCTTGCCCCCGTTGTTGTCGACACGCCACACATCTGTTGGGTGTAGCTTAAAGCCCCATTTCTGACCTTGGTCAACCCGGTACTCTTTATCATGAATCATGAAACGTCTGTCCTGATGCAGGGTGCATGACACCCCAAAGTTAATCATTGGGTAGAGATATTGTTGGGTGTCCTGACCCACGTCTGAGCTATCATGCTGCAACATTTGGTGCTGTAGGCTTAGAAAATTCAAGATGGCCAAAAAGCCCACATGTGCGCCAGAATCTAGGAGAACCACGCAGTTTGTGCACACTAAAATGGTTGCCTAACTTGCCACCCACCAGTGCGAGCAGGATGGGCCGGGGTGCCATGAGTGAAATGTGTGCCAAAGGAAAAACCGCACTTTAAAATCACCTTTTGTGTCTCTGAATGCCAGCTCAAAATGCCTATTTTCAAACATTGCAACACATCCAAAAATCTCACTGAACACCAGCGGACATCTGGCAGAATTAAGTATATGTGCATACTAAATCTGGGAAGTTGAAGAGCCCCAAAACAATGTTCATAACAAGACTGGCTGAGTTCTGCAGGTCTGCAGCAGCCTAACTGAAACTGGATTTAAAACTACCAAAAATCAAAAATGTTTAAATTAACTGAGTGACCTACTTTGAGTGTCACATAGTTTGTAACTGTTAAAATGTCACAGTTTTGAACTTAGAATCAGCATTCTAGCTGCATGTGTAAAAATTATTAGTTTATTTGAATGCAGAAAACTGGGTAACTAGAAGTGACATAAGCTGGGGCCTGGCTTAAGGAACTGAATTCTGCCTGACATCTACCGCCACAGGAGTTAAAACCTGCTCAGCCACTCTTCCCCTTGCCAAAAGGAGTTGTCACCTCTCTGATTAGATTAGGGTGGAGCAGCTACAGGGAGTTGAACAAAGGCCTGTCCTGGGCCCAGGCAGAGGGTTTATTGGGGGGAGGCCATAAATGGCTTCCTCTTGAACAATGGGCCTTCCAGGGCCCAGGCAGATGGTTTATTAGGGGGACCGTAAAATAGCTTCCTCTTGGCAGAAGCTGGGAGGGACAGGGTATCTGAGCTTGGCAGAAACTGGATAAACTGGTTTCTCCACCATGTGACCTGAAAAGACACACCCCTGTTGGCCAGAATATGATTCTAAGAAAGATGTATAACTCATGGTGCGGACTTGTCAAAATTATTTAAATGATACCATAATTCTTGTGATTTTTCTGTGCACATTTTAAGACGCGTTGGGAATTTGTGTGATGTTCTGGGGCAAAACCCCGCTATTTATGGATACTACAGACTCTGTGTTTAAGCTAGAGACATGGGAATTTACTGGAGTATGTATGGACAGGCCGTGTATATGTGTATAATTTTTAATGAAGAACCAAGGTTGCATAACCCACTAAAATTGAAAATGTTGCCATTTCTGAATGCAAGCCCCCAGGAAGAGCAGAGTTTGAACAGGGTATACCTCATGTGATATGTGATGGGTGCATGTAATTGCAAACCACTGTGTATCTATGAAATAGGTCTTTAGGTCAAATATAGATTGTGTGTAATTTGACAGGGGAGTGTCCTTTCTGCAAGCCATTAAATGACATCGCTCTGACACTCCACTTCTTTTCCCCAATCAAGAGAGAAAGGAAAGCTTTACCAATGGGCAGTTGAGAGAGGGGCTGGCTAGTGATGCTGCACACACACCCACTTTCAAAAGACATAAAAAGAGCCACTGGAAGCTAGAGAGGACATTCAATTCCATTTGCTGCGGAGCATGCTGGCGGACCATACAACATCCAAAAGATACCAGATTCAACACTTAGACTTTAAAACTCCAAAGAACTTGATTCAGAACTCAAGGCAAGGGCCTAAACCCACAAACTGAGAACTCTTCTCAGTAGGCCTCAGCATCCAGCAAACCTAACAGCGGTAGCAGCATCCAGGAGCCGTGCAGATCAGCGCTGGATCCAGAGAAAGCTGTGCAGAGAGATCCAGAAGCAGTGCTGTACCCAGAGAAAGCAGAGCAGTATCCAGAGAGGCTAGAGGCCAGAGATCCAGAGTGACCCAGACCGCTGTTAGCAGAACCAGAGAGCTGACCCAGATCACTGTGAAGTGCCGAGACCAGAACCGGAGTCCAGTCCAAAACCTGACCAGATCCGTGGCGAGGCCTATTTCTAAATATATTGTGAGTACCTAGCAGAACTGTGCAGAACCAATCTCTTAGTTAAAATAATATAATTCAATCTATTTTAATCTAACCAGAACTGCCTCCTAACTGTCACCTGTCATTTGCAAAGCTGTCACCTGTCATTTTCTAGCTGCAAGCTGTAACCTGTCGCTTTGAATTTTAAAATTTCAAATCCGAAAAGCTACCTTTATTTAATCGTCCGTATCTCTGGAACCGTTTGGGCTAGGAACTTGGTTTAACTTTCCTCTGAAAGCTTAGAATCTCAGCCTAGAACCGACTTCCTAATCCTTATACTTTCTCCGTCATCACGATTCTCGCACTCGCGAATTTTACCGCGATTTGCGATTTGGTTAAAAATCCAGCCACGTGTAACCATCAGCAGTCATCTCTTTCCTTGCTAAAAATGTGTTTGCCTCTTAAGAACCATCCCTAGATCCTTGCTAAAGTGAGCCTGAACTCATCCCAAGTATATTTCACTCACAGAACCTCCTAAAGGGAATTAAAACCATTTTCAGCATATTCCTCACTTCATTGCCAGCACATATAAAAGCATTTTGGGCCTGTGTTTCAAACTTCTGTAGTCTAAGCTTGCTGGGGTGAACTGAATTACATTTGATTGCATTTCTGAGAACTGTGTGCTTTCCTTCCATTTCCTTGCATTGCATAAAGGGGGGGGAGTGGATTGCCAGAGGAAAGTGATTACATTGTTTTGTTGAAATCATATTGAGTATTTTCTGTATTGCATTTTCATTCCACCTTGAATCCATTTGAAACCATAAAAGTATTGTTGCTATCTGATCCATCCTATAACCACTCATCATTGATTATAAAGAAGTGTGCTAGTGCCAGACTATCCATTATTGATTACTGCTCAGATTAAGTGTGATATTCAATTATTAATTTATTATAAGTGTGATATATATATATATATATATATATTGTTTAAATTCTCAAATAAACCTTTTAACTTGCAAAACAGAACTACTTCTTGGCTCAGTGGGGTCAGGGGGATTCCAAGAGAGGGGTGTTATATAGGGGTAGTCACCCAGAACTCATGAACTGGACATAAAGATATATCAATAAGGGTTTCCATTCAGTATCCCAGACTAGGCATTGACTTAGCTGTAGTGCTGGATTGAATCCTCTTACAAATTGGGGGCTCGAGCCGGACGTTTGGGTTAGATCTATCACTTGTGCAGATTAATACAGCGTGCCAGCTGACCAGATACACATATCCGGTCGGATCACACGCTGTGTTACGCTGTAAAGCACTCCTCAAAGGAACGCTCTAAGGAAAAGGTCTGTTTTGCAAAAATAAAATACAAACTTCTGTAAGTCAGGACAGAGACCAATCTCTAGAATGACGACCTTAGTAGACATGAAAATAGCCAGAGAGCACTTCTTATATAAGTTATTTGTGAGAGTGGACTCACCAGGACCGCATGGTCTGGTTGCAGGCCATCACGCAACAGGTCACTGAAACAGGGTCAGATATATGAAGAGATCAGGGTCCCTTACATGTGGCCCTGAGTGAACTATACATGGCTCCTAAAGCTAAGGATGAACAAGAAAAGATGGTTAGGATAGCGGCATACCTGTACCTATATATGGGAGACATGCAGGATAAATGTACTGAAAGCCAAGATCTGGCGAATAAGCGACAGATGGCGTTAGAGAAGGTCCAATCTGACCTGGTCTCTTCTGAGCAGAGGCTTCAGGGGAGCCAGGAGTCAGAAAATGATAGTAGGCAGTATATCATTAAAATAAAAGAGGACATGGATATACTGCAACAGGAAAAGACAGACCAGGATACCAGAATTCTGGCTTTGCAGAAGGAACGCCAAGACAGTTTGGACTCCCTACTGCAGAGCCAGAAAAAGCTGGAGCAACAGATCAATTTCAACAGGGAATGCACAGAGCAGGTAGCCACCCTGCAAATCCAACGAGACAGAAAGAAAGAGGAGAGCAATAAACTGATCCTGAAAGACCTGGATACCCAGGCAGAGTTTGATCAGGAGCGCCAGAAAGCTGGCACCTTCCAAAGGCAAAGGGACGACCTGGCGTCACAAATTCAAGCTCTTGGTCAGGAAAGGGACACCTTAGGCCAGGAAGTCTGCCACTTAAGAAGAAAAATGGAAGAAAATCACCTGGCCCACCAGGGACTGGGTGACCTCCTAAAAGAACACCAGGACTTGCTAGAGCACACCAGGAGGATGGAGGAGGCTCTGGCAAGACAGGAGCAGGCCAGTAGGGAGGGGACTCAGGAGGTAACCCTCCTGCAGCAGAGACTGGCCCAGTACTCCAGGACCAATCAGGAAACGCAGAGAGAGAATGAGGCTCTCTGCCAGCACAATGATAGGCTCCAACAACAGGTAGCGATGCAGGAGAGACTGATAGAGTCTAGTAAGGCCTTAATTGAGGAACTGAAGGCGCAGGCTCTTGCATTGCAAAAGGGAGCAGGGGCGGATGGAGACCAGGTTTGCTGGGAAAGGGAAACTCCTGAGCATAACCTCAGGAGCCCTAGTACCAGAGGCCTTTATCTCTCTCAGTCCCTGGACTCTGCCACCCCCATGTCCCCTGGCGCACATGAGCACCGGGCCACATGGATGGCACTTTACTATCCAGCCAGAAGCATGGGGCTCATAGGCCAGTACCTCCCAGGAATGGATGGGCGGGCATCCGGGTATGGGCACCCAAGCACAGTGCAATTTAGTGAGGAACCCCAGGAGAGTAGGCCCATTAAGGGCA
Source organism: Ambystoma mexicanum (assembly GCF_040938575.1). Lineage (NCBI taxonomy): Eukaryota > Metazoa > Chordata > Amphibia > Caudata > Ambystomatidae > Ambystoma > Ambystoma mexicanum. Next base: position 113,740,310 of record NC_090923.1, read on the forward strand.
TCCTGAAAACCTCTGCCCAGTTAGGTCAGTGGGGGGGGGGGGTACCCATCAAATCCTGGCAGCAAAGAGGAATCTGAAGACTCCTCTGAACGGTACAGGACACAGGAGACCAGGTCCCCACATTCTGCCAGCCATTTCCAGGCTCGCAGAATCCGGGAAAACCTGGAAGATCAGACAGGAACCTCTGGGAGCAGTGCCTCTGAGTCAGAGGATGAATGGACCAGGGTTACCCGAACCAAAAAGGCCAAAAAGGCAAAAAGGGCCTTGCTTAAGGACCCATTGAAGCAAATAAAGGCAATAAGGAGTGTTATCACGCCTCATCATAAGAACGCCAAGTATTCCGTATGGGAACACTTGGAGCTCTATGAGCAAATGATGGAGACTTTCCATTTGAAGGACAGCAGTAGCTGCATCCAGTACGTCAAATGGACATTCTCCCCAGAATACTCCAGTTTCTTTGCGGGGCTGGAGGACCAAAATCATTTAAGATGGTCCACCTATAAGGCGGCCATCTTGAAACATGTTTCTGTTCACAGAAATCCTCAAGAGGCTCGCAAGGCAGCCTACAATTTGCAATGTGGGGAGGATCAGGCCCCACAAGAATTCGTGCAAGAACTGAAACGTGCCTTTGCGCAGACCACCAGAAGGGTGCGCACAGACAGCAGAGAATTTGTCAATACATTTTTCCATGCCTTGCCCAAATATATAATGACCCAGCTCGTGAGAGATTTTCATGAGAAAAGACCTTTAGACTGGGTCATTGAACAGGCTACCCGGATCTATGAGGTGCAGAAGCCAATAGAAAATAAAAGCAATCCCCAGAAAAATCCCAAAACCAACAGCACCCCTTCTGCTGCCAAGGTGGCAGAGATAAAGGTCACCCCCGTTTTGGATTTGGAGATGGGGGGCCTAAAAACCTACCTGCACCTAATAATTCACAGCCCAGAAGGCCCTCGGGCCAGTCACAGACAGGGAGTCGAGGAGGTAGTCCCACAAATGGGGTCCCCCGCTCCCCTGACTATGTAAGTCCAAGCTATAAGGGAAACCGACCAATCCTGGGTTATGTGTGGACTCCTCCAGCCCAAGGGGGGGATCCGGCCAAGCACCTAACCCAGGGAACTTCCCTCCCAACTTCCCACAGGAGGGCAGACATTCTCCAAATCCTGGGCAGAACTTTTTCCCCAGGTATCCGCCCAATTTCCAGCCCCAAAATCATCCATCCTTCTTTCCCCAATTCCCTGAGCCCAGACAACCTAATCCGGGAGAGGGGAGGCCAAGGGGGGAGGGGTACCAAAATCTTCCCAACCAGGGGTACTACCAGAGAAGGGATAGCTACCCTTCCCGGGATCAGCCCAGGGGAGAAAATAGAGCCCCGTATCAGCCTGAGCGGGTTTCCCAGTTAGAGCGCCAGGTCCAAAAAATGCACAGGATCTGGGTCACATACTGAGGGCTCAACAGAACCCTCTGATGAGCGTGCCACTGCAGAATGCCCCAAACTGTGGACCTGGTGCTCCAGAACAATGACGGGGGCAGCACCCCGATAACACACCGGCTCCCAGGGAGGAGGCACAAGGGGAAGGGGGGTGTAAAACCTTGGACGAAGCTTCCTTCCCAACTTGTAAACAGCCCCTGGAAAACCAGGAACCGGAAACAAAATCTCCTGCCCCTGAAAGCCCGCCTCCCAAGGAGCAGAGGGGGGTAGGAGAAACAAAGGACCCAAACAGACCCACTTTGTGGATGAGGTACAGGTCTTCCAATTTGAGGGAGAGGGATCCTCAGAAGATCCTGGGAAAAGGATCTTCTCCTTCAGAGATGGGGGAACTCCTCCCAAGGAAAAATGGGTCCCAAGGGATGTCAATTCAGACTGGGGAGATATGGAGACTGAGCTACCACCGCCCATCATCTCATCCCAGAACCCACCATACCGAAATCCCCTGGTTCAAACCCATCCTGGTGACTGCCTCCAAAAAAGGGGGGGGGGGCGGCCCAGAACCGGAACCAGGGGAACCCACAATGGCTCTGATCTCCAGTTGCCAACTTTTTCTTTCAGATTCCCAAGGCTCTCCACAGAATTCTGCCCAAATCTCTTCGCTAGCAATGTCCAAAACCAGAAAGTTAGCCCACCAGTTGTCCAAAAATGTGCATTATCTGTGCCCCCTTGAGGAGAAGGAGGGAAGATACTATGCCCCGGTAGAAGTACAGGGGCAGGGTACAATTTTGGCACTGGTGGACACTGGATCCCAAGCTACCCTTCTGTCCAAAAGGGCCTTTGAGGAACTAAATGCAGGAAGGGGGGAGAATTACCGAATTCCTCTCACCTCTCTTCCCGGACAACTGCAGAACTTTGACGGGAAGGAAATTCCTGTTGAGGGGACTGCAGACTTGGATATTAAAATTGGGCGACACAAGGTGAGACACCCAGTCATAGTAGTAGTCGGCTAGTCTGGGTCCAGAGGGCACCCCTTGTTTACTAGGGAATGACCTCCTGAGAAGGTTGTCACCCCTAATAGATTGTGTAAACAAGGTCCTCTGGACCCAGACTAGCTGACCGATAAAATTAAAACAGAGTGTCAACCATGTTAGTTTAAACGGCACCTGCCACATGGTTGAACAAAAATCTGACCAAGTAGAATTTCACTTCCAGAACAACCAGATTCCAGACGTGACAGTAATAGCAGTAGGACAACAGACTGGTGATGGGGGGGGGTCCTCTCTATTTCTGAAAATAAACCTTCCTTCCAATTTAAAGTGGTACTCCACGCTGGAAGGAAACACTTTGAAATTCTTTGCTAATTCACAATCAGAAACTCCCACGCCTATAGTCCAGAAAGATGTGAAATCAGCTCAGAGCCTGGCTGATATTTAGCGAATTGGAGAGCAGTTGTTCATCCCTGTTCAGTTAAATGATGGGAAGGACTCTGTTCTCGCCCGAGTGTGTGTGAACAACGGTAAGAGCTTCATCAGCGAAGCCATGTTCCGCCAACTCCCAAAAGATCCAGCCATTCCCACATTCAAACTGATAGACAAAGGAGAAATGGACCTAGAAGCACCTAATTCCAAACATCTCCTGCCAAGCAGGTGTATGCTCAAAATCTCCATTGGCAACAAGAGCATAGTCCATAATTGTTGGGTCGTGCGAGACGTCACTGCCGCCTTTTACTTAGGCAGTGGCATTCTCAATCGCTTTGCCATTAGTTTGGACCTAATAAACTTCAAAGCTTGGTCCCGATTAGTGGATAATCCCATGGGCTTTGATGATCCAGAAAAAGTATTTAGGTCAGCTCAATTGCTACCTTATGCAGTTGAAATTCAGATCAAAGAGGAAGTCACCATCCCAGAAAGGACCCGACAATTCTCCCTGGAAGTGAAAGTTAAAAGAGGACAACATTTGAAAAACCCTGATGCTTACATACATCTAAACGCTTCTCTCCAACAGCAAGGGTTGGGGGTAAACCCAACTCCACTAGTCAACATAGAACATGACACCATTCTAATAGAGGTGGATAACAGCGACTTAAAGAGTATTACTCTAGCCGCAGGCACCATTATTGGAATGGCGGTTGATGACCGACATTTTTCCATTGGTCCAGGAAATGAACTGTTAGGACCAATCCCCAAGGACTGTTTTGACAGTGACAGTGAGGACAATACAACACCAGACAGGATGTTTACCCGGCATGGGGGGAACTTCCTGGTGTACACTTCCTGCCCTTATGGTAAGGAGGATGTGACTTGTGACTTCAGAAGGGATGAGGTGATTTTCCAGGTTCATGAAGGCTGCCTTTGCCACCTGGGGCCTCCAGTCCAAATCAGCGCTCTGACCAGGGACTTCTCCACCCAGCTGGAGGAGGCTGCTGAGATAGCCAAACCAGAAGTCTTTCCAGGCTTCAGGGAGATGGTGGAAGAGAGAGTCAACCTAGCTGATGCCTGTGTGACTCTGGAACAAAAGCAAAAGTTGAAACAAGTTTTCTTGGAATTCCAAGATCTCTTTGCGGTAGACTCATATGACTGTGGTTGCACCGACATCCACAAAACAACAATTCCCACGGACCCTGGAATGACTCCAGTGTTTGTGAAGCAATATCGTTTGCCTCTCGCATCCATGGAGTCCCTTACTGAAATAATTAAGAACCTTGAGTCCCGGGGGATAATTCGTCCAATACACAGCACCTTCAATAATCCGGTGCTGGGAATATTGAAGCCGAACGGCTAGTGGAGACTCTGCGCCGACCTTAGGGAGCTCAACAAACGGGTCCAGACTTCCCAATGGCCTCTGCCCTACATTGACCAAGGACTGGCCCAGATCCAGGGGTCACAGGTATTCACTGCAATAGACCTGACCAATGGATACTGGACCGTGCCTGTCAGTAGGGAGGACCAATACAAGCTGGCTTTTACCTTTGGGGGCCAGCAGTACACATGGACCCGGACTCCCTTCGGATACCTCAACTCCGGCAATGAATTCAACATTTTCCTACATAAGGCCATGCCCGACCTGGGTGCGAGGGGTAACCTGGCTTATGTAGATGATGTCCTCATCAAAAGTTCATCTGTGGAGGAACATATAGCGGAGATCCGTTATGTTCTGACCCAGTTGAGGGCCGCCGGAGCAAAACTTTCCTTTCAGAAAGCACAGTGGTGTAGAACCTGTGTTAATTTCTTGGGGCATGAGATTACTCCTCAGGGTCTCTGTCCCCAGGAAAAGAAAGTGGAAGCACTTCAGAAACTGAAAGACCCCACAACTCTGCGGGAACTAAGGAGCCTCCTTGGACTGACTAATTACAGCAGAAAGTTCATTGAGGGCTACGCAGAGATCACCAGACCCCTGATTCATCTCCTGAAGGGGGGGATCAAGTGGGAATGGGGACCAGAACAAGCCGAGGCAGTAAGTCAACTCAAAAGAAGCCTCTCACAAGCGCCTTGCCTAGCTTACCCTGTCAGAAACAAGGAGTTCTTCCTGGAGAGGGGGTTCTCTAATACGTGCTTGACGGCAGTATTATACCAAAAGCATGACAATGGTCAATAAAGTAATCTCCTATGCGAGCAAAACTTTATCCTCTGTGGAGGAAAAATTCAACGAGTGTGAGAAGGCACTCCTGGCAACGGTGTGGGCATTGAAGAATTACCGCCCGTTTATCCAGGGGGAACACATCATAGTGGAGACTCCACACCAGCCTCTGCAATATCTCCAAAGTGACAGAATCCGGGCCGGAAATGTAATTAATTCCCAAATTACTTCCTGGATTCTGTCAATGCAAGGCTTTCCTGTGGAGGTTAGATATGGCCAAAACAAGAAGAGTCCCCTCGCGCAAGGTCTGGCTGACTTGCATGATTGTGCCAGAGAAAACTGTCTCGAGGACGAAAGTCTAAAAATCAAGGACAACTTGGAGGCATACCTTAATTCCCCACACAAAGTCTTTGAAGAGGACAAGTGTGAGGGAATGCCCACTGTCTATGTGGATGGATGCTCTTACCATGTTGACAACGACGGGGAGAAAGAACTGGTGGCTGGCGTAGGGAATGCATGGGTGAAGGAGTTCCCAGAACCCTCCGCTGGATACAAAATTGGTCCCTGAAGTAGTCAGGTTGCAGAATTGATGGCTGTGCATCAGGCCATCCTCACTGCTGTCCAGCATCAACTCCACGAACTGGTCATAATCACAGATTCGGATTATGTACGGAACAGGTTCGTGGAGCACATGGTTAATTGGAAAACCAGAGGCATGTTATGCGCTAATAACAAACCCCTGAAACATGGGAAGCTAATCCAAAACATTGATGATCTGGTCACATCGAATGGGATGACCATCTACTGGAAAAAGATCAAGGGTCATTCCAAAGTAGAGGGACCAGACAAAACTGGAAATGACTTAGCTGATCAGCTGGCCAAAACCGGGGCCATCCAAGGGGATCTAATCGAAATAGAGTCCCTGTTGGGGGAAATCCAGGTCACTGCTATCACTAGGTCCCAGACAAATGCTCACAATGATCTTTCAACTGCCCAATGGAGCAAGGAGACCCTGATGCTGATTTGATTACAGCTCAGAAGGGGGATCCAATTATTGGAAAGTTTTACCAACACCTTGAGGACCCTGAGAACTTTCCCCTGACGGATACCGATTACAATGGGAAAGAGGACCTTAGAGTGTTGATGAAATGTCCAAAAATGTTCCGGATCCAAGACGGTTTGTTGGTAAGGAAATCCAAAGCTGGCCACGATCAGTGGGTGGTTCCTACCTCATTCCGAAGCCTGATATTAAGTCACGCCCATGATACGGCCACCGCCGGTCATAGGGGGTTTCACACAACACTGGAAATCTTAAGAGAGGTTGCATACTGGCCACACATGGGGCACGACCTTGACCGATACTTGAAGGGGTGTCTTGTGTGTGCACAATTTCAGCCATCATCCCTCACGCCCCGTGCACCCCTCCAAAAGAGGGGGATGACACTGCCATGGTCAGATTTGCAAATCGACTTTGTAGGCCCTGTGATTCGCTCGTCTAGAGGAAACAAGTACATGTTGACCGTTACATGCTTGTTTGCCAAGTGGGTGGAATGTCTCCCAGCCCCAAATTGCAAGGCAGAAACAGCAGCTGCCCTGATGATTAACCACATCTTTTCCCGTTTTGGTCTACCTCAAAGGATTGAGTCAGACAGGGATAGCCACTTCACCAGTGAAGTAATGACAAAGATGTGGGAGATACTGGGGGTCAAAAGGAAGTTACATATTGCTTACAGGCCAGCTTCTTCTGGGGCAGTAGAGAGATATAACCGAACCATTGTGAGCATATTAAAGAAGTTTGTGGCAGATTCTGGGCCAAGTTGGGATATCCGATTACCTCTGGTCCTAATGGCCATCAGATCTACCCCTTCATCTGCAACCAAAATGTCACCATTCGAGTTGATGACTGGACGCAAGATGGTGCTTCTGCAGCATTTGCTCTACAGGACCCAAGAGCAGACACTAATAAATGCCTCCACAACTCATGAGTATGTGGAGAATTTAAGGAAACACCTTCAACATGCTTTTGCCTATGCTCAGCAGAATCTAGAAAGATCAGCTGATAGCATGAAGACCCACTATGACCTGAAAACTTCCAGGAAGGAATATCAGGTGGGGGACCGGGTCTACCTATACAATTTCCAAAGAAACCAGGCGAAACAGCGAAAATTTTTGCCTACATGGAAGGGACCGTTTGAAATTATAGACAAAATCTCCCCTGTGGCCTACAAGATCCGCATCCCCAAAGGCGGTTTGGCAGAGGGGGAAGACAAGTGAGTCCACATTAACCAGTTGAAGTGTTGCCATCCCAGGCACACTCTGCAACAACTGGAGGAATCCTCTGGAATCCTAGAGGGTACTGTCTCAGATTATTCAGTTCTAACTTAAAATATCCTACATATCGCCTATCAAATTCTGAGTTTCTCAATGTGGGTGTTTTCGTTTTTGAATGCAAAAAGAAATGTGCATGTTCATATGTTTTGACTATAAATTTATATGCCACCCCACTATATCAATGGTGGGGGAAAAATGTCTATGAATAGGTATTGCCGCTCTTCCTTTGTCGTCCTAGGAGAAAGAAAACCTGGAGACTGACCAAGGAGGGCGATCCGGAGACTGGGAGGACGAACCGAGGGGCCAAGGGTACCGCCCAATATTCCCATCAGGATCGGCGAGGAGAACCGATCGATCAGTACCGGATGGAGGAAAAGATGCTGAACTGTGCCATTTGCAGAATTGGAAGAAGATTATGCGGACAGACCAGTGCGTGGGTCAAAGCCCTTGTGCACCCGACTCCCCATCGACTCAAATTCAAAGGGCAGTCACGTGGGGGGGCTTTGTTGGGTGTCCTGACCCAAGTTTGAGCTATCATGCTGCAACATTTGGTGCTGTGGGCTTAGAAAATCCAAGATGGCCAAAAAGCCCACATGTGCGCCAGAATCTAGGTGAACCACGCAGTTTGTGCACACTAAAATGGTTGCCTAACTTGCCACCCACCAGTGCGAGCAGGATGGGCCGGGGTGCCATGAGTGAAATGTGTGCCAAAGGAAAAACCGCACTTTAAAATCACCTTTTGTTTCTCTGAATGCCAGCTCAAAATGCCTATTTTCAAACATTGCAACACATCCAAAAATCTCACTGAACACCAGCGGACATCTGGCAGAATGAAGTATGTGTGCATACTAAATCTGGGAAGTTGAAGAGCCCCAAAACAATGTTCATAACAAGACTGGCTGAGCTCTGCAGGTCTGCAGCAGCCTAACTGAAACTGGATTTAAAACTACCAAAAATCAAAAATGTTTAAATTAACTGAGTGACCTACTTTGAGTGTCACATAGTTTGTAACTGTTAAAATGTCATAGTTTTGAACTTAGAATCAGCATTCTAGCTGCATGTGTAAAAATTGTTGGTTTATTTGAATGCAGAAAACTGGGTAACTAGAAGTGACATTAGCTGGGGCCTGGCTTAAGGAACTGAATTCTGCCTGACATCTACCACCACAGGAGTTAAAACCTGCTCAGCCACTCTTCCCCTTGCCAAAAGGAGTTGTCACCTCTCTGATTAGATTAGGGGTGGAGCAGCTACAGGGAGTTGAACAAAGGCCTGTCCTGGGCCCAGGCAGAGGGTTTATTGGGGGGAGGCCATAAATGGCTTCCTCTTGAACAATGGGCCTTCCAGGGCCCAGGCAGATGGTTTATTAGGGGGACCGTAAAATAGCTTCCTCTTGGCCGAAGCTGGGAGGGGCAGGGTCTCTGAGCTTGGCAGAAACTGGATAAACTGGTTTCTCCACCATGTGACATGAAAAGACACACCCCTGTTGGCCAGAATATGATTCTAAGAAAGATGTATAACTCATGGTGCGGACTTGTCAAAATTATTTAAATGATACCATAATTCTTGTGATTTTTCTGTGCACATTTTAAGACGCGTTGGGAATTTGTGTGATGTTCTGGGGCAAAACCCCGCTATTTATGGATACTACAGACTCTGTGTTTAAGCTAGAGACATGGGAATTTACTGGAGTATGTATGGACAGGCCGTGTATATGTGTATAATTTTTAATGAAGAACCAAGGTTGCATAACCCACTAAAATCGAAAATGTTGCCATTTCTGAATGCAAGCCCCCAGGAAGAGCAGAGTTTGAACAGGGTATACCTCATGTGATATGTGATGGGTGCATGTAATTTCAAACCACTGTGTATCTATGATATATGTCTTTAGGTCAAATATAGATTGTGTGTAATTTGACAGGGGAGTGTCCTTTCTGCAAGCCATTAAATGACATCGCTTTGACACTCCACTTCTTTTCCCCAATCAAGAGAGAAAGGAAAGCTTGACCAATGGGCAGTTGAGAGAGGGGCTGGCTAGTGATGCTGCACACACACCCACTTTCAAAAGACATAAAAAGAGCCACTGGAAGCTAGAGAGGACATTCAATTCCATTTGCTGCGGAGCATGCTGCCGGACCATACAACATCCAAAAGATACCAGATTCAACACTTAGACTTTAAAACTCCAAAGAACTTGATTCAGAACTCAAGGCAAGGGCCTAAACCCACAAACTGAGAACTCTTCTCAGTAGGCCTCAGCATCCAGCAAACCTAACAGCGGTAGCAGCATCCAGGAGCCGTGCAGATCAGCGCTGGATCCAGAGAAAGCTGTGCAGAGAGATCCAGAACCAGTGCTGTACCCAGAGAAAGCAGCGCAGTATCCAGAGAGGCTAGAGGCCAGAGATCCAGAGTGACCCAGACCGCTGTTAGCAGAACCAGAGAGATGACCCAGATCACTGTGAAGTGCCGAGACCAGAACCGGAGTCCAGTCCAAAACCTGACCAGATCCGTGACGAGGCCTATTTCTAAATATATTGTGAGTACCTAGCAGAACTGTGCAGAACCAATCTCTTAGTTAAAATAATATAATTCAATCTATTTTAATCTAACCAGAACTGCCTCCTAACTGTCACCTGTCATTTGCAAAGCTGTCACCTGTCATTTTCTAGCTGCAAGCTGTAACCTGTCGCTTTGAACTTTTAAAATTTCAAATCCGAAAAGCTACCTTTATTTAATCGTCCGTATCTCTGGAACCGTTTGGGCTAGGAGCTTGGTTTAACTTTCCTCTGTAAGCTTAGAATCTCAACTTTTCAACGAGCCTAGAACCGACTTCCTACTTCGTATACTTTCTCCGTAATCACGATTCTCGCACTCGCGAATTTTATCGCGATTTGCGATTTGGTTAAAAATCCAGCCACGTGTAACCATCAGCAGTCATCTCTTTCCTTGCTAAAAATTCGTTTGCCTCTTAAGAACCATCCCTAGTTCCTTGCTAAAGAGAGCTTGAACTCATCCCAAGTATATTTCACTCACCCTGAACCTCCTAAAGGGAATTAAAACCATTTTCAGCATATTCCTCACTTCATTGCCAGCACATATAAAAGCATTTTGGGCCTGTGTTTCAAACTTCTGTAGTCTAAGCTTGCTGGGGTGAACTGAATTACATTTGATTGCATTTCTGAGAACTGTGTGCTTTCCTTCCATTTCCTTGCATTGCATAAAGGGGGGGAGTGGATTGCCAGAGGAAAGTGATTACATTGTTTTGTTGAAATCATATTGAGTATTTTCTGTATTGCATTTTCATTCCACCTTGCATCCATTTGAAACCATAAAAGTATTGTTGCTATCTGATCCATCCTATAACCACTCATCATTGATTATAAAGAAGTGTGCTAGTGCCAGACTATCCATTATTGATTACTGCTCAGATTAAGTGTGATATTCAATTATTAATTTATTATAAGTGTGATATATATATATATATATATATATATATTGTTTAAATTCTCAAATAAACCTTTTAACTTGCAAAACAGAACTACTTCTTGGCTCAGTCGGGTCAGGGGGATTCCAAGAGAGGGGTGTTATATAGGGGTAGTCATCCAGAACTCATGAACTGGACATAAAGATATATCAATAAGGGTTTCCATTCAGTATCCCAGACTAGGCATTGAGTTAGCTGTAGTGCTGGATTGAATCCTCTTACAATATCCTGTGCTACCATAGGCGACCTACAAGAAGCCCTTTTGCACTGCCCTAAATGAAACTACTAGAGCTCCAATAGTGAATCAGAATCTTTAGGATTGGCAAACCTTATCCACCCTCCTGCCTTTGTCTTGTCATAGAAAGCATAATCCTGCATTTCCACGAGACCATGAACAACTACACTACAGTCTTAAAAATTACAGCTGATCGACTCAAAATGCAAAGGTGCTAGACATTGGGCTGCTGCGCATTTTATTTATTAACGTGAGGTTATGTACAGGACCACACAAGGTACTGCTTCCTAAACAGTGATATTTCAGGATGTGGTGCAAAATACCCCCCTTTACAGCTTCCACTGGATTTACACTTTAATCCCTCCTTTAATGTTTGGGCAGATAACACAGCTCTTTCTTGCACTTTGGATGTGCTTCAGTGCTCAGCATTGGCCACAAAAAGGCTGTGGGGGTCTTTTTATAACGGATGGAGTGGTAAACCAAGATGTAAAAGCAAGGCGTAATACATTTATACTGTGTTTAATATTTAGGGACATTTTCATTTACTTTGGTGCAAAACAACTGGGTTTCAACGGACCGGCCGGCAGGAGACTCCAAGCACTCCAACTACCCTCACACACACAACACACCCAAACAAATACCACAACCTGGAAAGCCCACACAGACAGACCACAAAGAAAGGACAACCCAAAACATAAACCCAACTGACACAAAGATGCAGCCAAGAAACCGCAACCCGGGTACCTTCAGAAAAGTCACACAAATGTAATGCAAGAAAAACAATAAACCGTGAGTACCACCCCGCACCCTCAAGTCGCAAGTATCCAGCGACCTCACTGCTCCACAATGTCCAAAGACCAGATGTTCAACTAAATATTAGAGCGGACCTCCACGCACCCACATGTCCAAAAGAGCACACCCTGAACCCACTAATTCCCAAAATAACCTAAATACAAAGTGCAATAATGACAAAAGGGTTCCTGTGTAGAAAAATCATACACAACAACAAAGGTTCCTAACCCTAGTTCCTAACCCTACCTCCCAACCAGCATGAGGCCACTACATGAACACATCGTGTTAAAACAGGCCTCGTAAAGTAAACATATCCCCCTCCACCCTTTAGGAAGAAATTAAAACAAACCTAAACTAAAAAATGCCACCACATACACACAAACAGCATGCCTCCCCCACACAAAACTAAACCAGAAATACTCCTCCTCCGTTATGGACATGTTCCCAATCCTGCAATAAAAACCTCACAAGTCTGGATCCAACTCCCTCAAGTTCTGCATGAGTCCAATAAAGCCTGAGCTGACTGTTACGCTGGTAAACTCCCCCGACCTGCACACATTGCGAAACTTTTCAGTTCACCTTGCCAACGCTGACTCTGATGACCCGGCTTAGTACTACTCCCCATTCCTAGCCAGAATGCCCTAAAAGAAGAATCACATATTAAACAGTTGTTGCCAGCAGGCCGGGTACGTTTCCATGGACGATGTCCTCACTGCCATGTCCACGTGTGCATGACCTCAGTACTATATCCTGACACGTTGCTCCTGCAGGCTGCAACACAGCTGCACCTTGCATGAGAGTTTCCGGCTATAGGAAAATGCCCCGTTCCGTCTATCCAAGAGTCGTGACTGCCACACTCAGCCGCGCCGGCCCCCGTCACATGACCCGTGCAACGCACCACACTGCATGCAGCCAGCCATCCTGATGCCATCCGTCCCAGCATCAGGATGACCTCCATGCTCCACCACTGCACCATCATGATCCACCGGGGATGGACCTCCATGCTCCACCACTGCACCATCATGTTCCACCGGGGATGGACTTCCATGTCCCTCTGAAATCAGGACAGGGTTATACCGCCAAGCAGTCGGGACGCCCACGGACTGGCCCCTGGAGCATCTTGGAGACCATGGACTGCTCACCAGCTTCCTAGCTGCCAGCACCACACTCTCACCACCCGGCCTTATGCCAGCTCCCAACCAGTTCCACTGACACCACCTATCCAGCTCCTGACAGTGTAGTCTACTCGCACCACTCGGCCTGCGAGTTTTCCGGTACCTCAGGGCTGATCTACCCTGCTCCGCACCTGCAAACAGTTTCTTCCCTGCCGCCCTGCAAGTGACCTGGGTCCCCAGCACTACCCCACCAGATCCCCAGCCTCCTTTCTGGTGTATGAAGGGCCCACCTTTGGGGCAGTGTCTGTGCTCCACCTGCTGCTCCCCCACCACAGCTCCTGTTCCCCGCTCCAGCAAACACAAAGCCACCTCATTGCCAATGAAACAAAGGCGGAAGATGGGTTCTTCATGAGGTACCATGCTGGAGTCCATAGGTAAGTAACATGTGTGTTTATTCTGTCCAATAATACAACAGTAGTTCAAGTGAGGTTACAGAGACAGACACTGGCTCATCCATACATCAAGCCAGCATCCACCAACTGCCATTGACAGAACAGTCACTCACTCTAGCAGCCACCATCAATCCACAACACATTCCATGCACCAGCTACCAAAGACACAATGTGCACAAAATGTACAGCACATTACTTCAGAATCCATTGTTAATGCCGTCTTCAAAGCCTAATTTGCAGGAGGCATTTACATATTTTATCAAACGGAAACCAAAAGCGAAGAGCATACCTGCCAAAATGATTCATTCCATTCAGGAGATGCTAGTCCAGTCCCGATTATAATTTTGCATTCTGGGTCGGGGGACGAGATTTTCAAAATAAACTGGGACAGGCCACAGACACAGAAGTAGGACTACAATTTCACTGTGGTCACTGACACAAACATAGGATGACATGTTGGTAGAAGTAATAAGCACAAAAGAGAGACTACAAACACAAACAGGGGACTAATGACAGCACTGACCAACAAGGGATCCACATGAGATTTAAGGCCATTTTTACCTCCATCCGAGAAGTGGCGAACAAAAGGGTCCAAATATCCAGCAAGGAAGACATTTGTTTGTCCTTTAGGTGAAGCAAGGTGGCGAGCCGCACTGGTTGCCTGTGTGGCTGTCCAGGTCCTCCCTCTCCAGAGAGCCTCACATACTGCCGACCCATGCATTCACCTCCGCAATCATGGTTAGGACAATGCAGTGTCCCAAACACCACTTCCCCTAACTCATACATTAGGGCCTTGCAAATGTCTTAGCACATATCGACACAATTGTGGGGCAGCTCTTTGTCAGTTGTAAATTACAGCAAGTCTCCCTAAATCTAATGTGTGAGGTATAAGAGTTTGCAAGGACTTTTGCAGCCGAAAGTCCCCACATAGTTCCAGTTTAAATCTTTTTTGAAGACAGCTAATAGACTTAGAGAATACATACCAAACAACATTTACAAACATGACAGTAAGTGAAGCAGAAAGTCAAGTAGGGCCTAGCGGGGGTACCCCAAAGTCAGATTAGTCGTATTTGTCAAACAGCCACGTTTTTTGGCAGTTTTCTGAAAGTGAGGTAGGATGCTTGCTCTTAGATATGGGGAGGTAGGGCATTCCACAGGATGGTGGCGATGACCACGAAGCAGGTGCTCCCAGCTTTTTTTCTTGAGAATCTGGGGATGGTTAAGGTCAAAGTGGATGGGGAGTGTAGGCAGGGGAGTTTTGCTCTTTTCGAGATGCGCCGGGTGAGGAAGGATGGTGTAGTATTATGGATGCATCTGTGTGTTAGGGCGAGAATCTTGAAATTAATGCGGCTTTGATTGGCGACCAGTGGGCATCCCGTCTGGCAATGGAGATGTGGTCTGAACGTTTGATGCCGCAGACAGCCTGGAGGGCATAGTTTTGGATCAACTGGAGTTTAACCAGATTTCTTGAGGAAGTGCCTAAAAGGATGGCATTACATTAGTCAAGTTTACTGCCTATAATTGCTATGGCGAGGGGGAGGCAGTTTGTCAGTAGATAGGAATTTTCTGCTGACGTTGATGAGTCTAGTGGTGTAGGCCGTTGAGGAGGCATGGGCAGTGGTCGACGTGTATGAAAAGAAGTAGTGGAACTATGTTCCCTGCTGGCCTGCACCCACTCCCCACAAACCCCATCGCCACACCCTCTCCCACACACAACACAAACCCCCAAACGCACCTGCTGTTTAAGGGAACTGTCAGTGCAGTGCACTGAAAGTTCAAGCTGCAACGTCTTCCTACACTTTTATTTTAAAACGAAACCATTCTGGAATGGTTTCTTTTTAAACTTAAAGTATAGGAGCTGTAAAACATAATTAAAAAAGTAGAGGAGCACCGCTCCCGACTGCTCCCGCTCACTTCGGCCACTGGGCATGGGCCTTGACGTGTTTGTGCATAAATAATTCTGCATCTAAGTGAACACCCAGTGTTTTCGCATGGCTTAATACGCTGATAGGGTTTCCGTCAATGCAGAATGATGCAAAAGCAAAGTCACTCCTTTTAAGGCGGTACGAGGAACCTACTATGAGGAGCTCGGTTTTGTCATCATTCAGGCATAGATGGTGTTCTGCCATCCAGGCCTTAATGATGCTGTAGACTTGATTGATGGTTGTGGAGTCGGTGGCGTGGTTGCCAGTTAGGGTTAGCAGGATTTGAGTGTCGTCTGGAAAGTTAGTATATAGGATTCCAACGTTGTCGAAGTGGTCGAACAGGGGTTAAGTGTACATGTTGTACAAGGTGGATGAAATGCAGGAGCCCTGAGGAACACCGTAGGGCATAGGTAAGGGGATGGCAGCTTCCGAGCCTGCGAAGACCCTTGTGGATCGCTCACTGAGAAATGCTTTGATCCAGCTAGGGGCTTCATTGGAGAAGTTACATTTGGTGGTGAGGTGTTGGCAGAGAATGTTGTGGTCAACATAATCAAAGGGTGCAGAGAGGTCGAGGAGGAGGAGGATGGTAAGATCGCCAGCATCACGGATGCCATTGAGATGGATGTTAAGTTCGAGGAGCGCAGCCTCTGTGCTATGCCTGAAGCCAGATTGGCGGGAGCCCAGTAGGTTGTTGGATTCTAGGAAAGCTTGGAGTTGGACATATGCGGTGCTGTCTAGGATTTTGAGTAGGTAAGGAACAGTAGTAATGTGGTGGTAGTTGGTGGGGAGAGTGGAGAGTACGATACAGGGTGTTTTTTTTTTTATGAGGGGGTTGACCCAGGCTTCCTTGATAGTAGTTGGAACAGAGCTTGTTTGAAAGGAGGCATTCATGAACTTGGAGATAATGGGAGCCACACATTTTGCTGATGTGGGCAGAGCAGAGGTCACCCTTGCAGTTCGAGGGTTTAAGGTGTTGGTTGATGAGGACGACATCCAAAGGGGAGACAAGGGGGAACTGGAATGGGGGAGAGGAAAGGGGTGGAAGACCTTGAGGATAGAGAAGGAGGCGTCTTTGGCAGTGAGCAGAGATTTCTTGAGACTAGTTTTGTTTCTTAATTTGGTGGTTTTGTCAGATAGTGCTGCTTGAACAGTAGTGCACCAGGATTTGTCCTTTGGAAAATTGATGATAGGGGGTGCTGGAGCTTCAAGCTCTTTGAGGATTTTAAATAGCTCTTTAGTGTTAGAGCTGGCCTTGCTAATTCTGGAGTTATACATCAATGATTTGGTGGAGATGACGGCAGCTTTGTATGTTTTGGCTGCAGCAATAAAGGCTTCTTTTTTCAAGTTAAGGTGTGTTACCCAGTCGAGGGTCCAGCCCTGGATGTGAGTGGGAGAACTGATGGCTTGTGTAAAGTTCATCTGTTAAAAAGAGGTTGCGAGGACAGTGGTCTTGGTGTCAGTTGGATCCTGGAGTCTAAGGTTGAAGTCTCAGAGGAGTAGTGGTTTGGTTTTGGGTTTGATGAGTGTAGTGAGAAGGAGGGTGCTCTCCATGTCCGGGGAGGTAGCATGGCCAGGTTGACAATAGAGGAGGAGGAGGTTGATGGTAGTTTGGGGAGAGGTTCTAATTTAGGTGCAAGAGTTCATAACCTGATAGAGTCTCAAGGGGGCAGAACCTGATGGGAATAGAGGTTTTGGCAATGATGGTGACTCTGCAACCAGGTTGGGGTGTTCTGTTGGATCTCAGCAAGGTCTATCCAGGGGGAATGGTTAGGGAGAGCAAGGGACTAGCGGCTTCATGTAGCCATGTTTCAGTGATGGTGAGTATGTCAAAGTCATGTTCCAGTAGTAAGCCAAAGATATCTTGTGCATGCGTGCATGGGGAACGTGCATTCATTAGGGCACAAGAGAGGGTGCTTAGTTGAGGATGTGGGGGTTGGGGCGTGGTGTGTGAACATTCCTGTAGGATGGGTAAGGGGTGTGGAGGTGAGTGTTGTGTAAGAGGTGATGGTGGGGGGCATGAGCGAGCACCTAGGCGTTTAATTCTATAGGGCCATACATGGTGCGTCAAGTACAATGCGTGAGCGTAGACGCTCATGCATAGAGAGTCCTAGGAAGGGTAGAAGTCTGTGGGTGGCATGGGGATGTGAGAGGGGGAGATTGACAGGTGTGGAGGTGGTGAGCAGGGAGCAGTGTAGAGCAGTGTGGTGGCTTGTTGTGCATGACCCGGAGATGTTGGGGTCCTACAGTGGTGTCTTGTGGCATGTGGGCGATGGGAGCAGTAGTGGGCGTAGAGGTGGGAGGAAGATGGTAGTTGTTGGCATGGGGATGGGGAAGGTGGATAGGGTGATGGTGTGTAAAATAAGGGCTGCAGAATTGTGCAGGGAAGGTGTGAGTCTGGGATGTGATTCTTTGCTAGTATATTGGCTGGAGTTGGTGGTCTGTCTGGAGTGAGTGGGGAAAATGAGTGGTGACACAATTTACTCTAAAACCAGGTATGGAGGATGTGGCCTGAGTGTATTTGGAGCGGGGGTTACAGATGGTAGATGGTTGTAAGTAATTTGAGTGGGGTTCAATGAAAGGGCTGCTAGAGGTGAGAGTGGTAGTGAAATTCATGTGAAGTAATGGTGCATGGGTGAGTATGGCCAAGATGTTGATGGCACGTGCTAGTGAACTGCGTGTCTAGGAGTCAGTAGTATTGGCGCAGAGAAGAGGGGGTAGGCAATTCATTCGGTTACTTGTAAATTTCCACTTAGAATGGGGAACGTAAAGCTACAATCATGATCGTTTTGCTTAATCTTCTTCTATAAGGAATTCCATGTTTGTGATGTTGCTTTATATATTTCTTCACCAACCAGTGGTGAAAATGTATGTGGTCAGCTCCGCGACGACGGTTCAACAGCCGGTGCACTCCACAGTCCAGGCTCCACGGTCGGCAGCAGCGCAGTCAGGCAGAGGGGCGGCACTAAAGCTAGCCAGTAAATCGCGGGAGCAAAAGGGGGCTGGACGAAGTCACATCTTTTAAATATGCCGGACAGCAGGTCCCATAACCCCCCACTGCAAACTTTGTCCTGCTTTCTGCAAGGTCAGCACAGTATGTCCCGGGAGGATAGCTCAGCGGCAACGTGCTCGCCTTGGAAGCAGGACGACATGAAGCAACACAGGTTCGATCCCTGGGTCCGTGCTTCGAAACCTCTGGGTCTTTAAGCACGTTAAAAAGACGCAACTAAAACCAAAAAAGCAAAAGTAATGGATAACGAGGGTAGGGTACCATGAAAGGGTATAGGAGATTACGCCTGGTGGTACTCTCTATTTATAAACTCTGTTTTGTATAAATATAAAATTGCATGCAGGGGAGCCTCTACATACATTTTCCGCCTTTGGATAGGATTCTGGGGTTTGTAGTTTCTTTCCCTTTTGAAATTTTGAAAAACTACAATTTCCAGAATTCCAAGCAAAAGTAGGCCTGGGTGACCTTCTCACACAAGCCCGCGAGAAACTTGAGCGCTCTGGTTATATACGTGGCAGTACAGTAGGAGAATTAAAGCTCTTGCAATTTGGTCGAAAAACCTTCAGTGGACAAATTAAATTGGCTTTCAGTCCCTGTTTGCAATATTGTCCCCTTGCTGGTTTCTGAACACGAGACCAAGGGCGAGGAGAGGGCCGGAAAGGGTCAATTGCTTAGGTAGGTTGGGAAAGGCCAGCCCCTCTGAACGGGAGTCGTTTGGGCCCATTACATGCTCATTCGCTGCATTAATGAAACAGGAACCGTTCCCTCCGGCCCTTCTCACTTATTCACTTACCATCACAGAAATGTGTCAATTATGATTCCAAGCAAATCGTTTAACTAGCATATGATACCCACTGATGTTATTATGAGCGTAACTACCTGCACACGGATGCAGTGAATTTCCTGTCTATTACCACGCTAGGTTTCATCACTGCTCGCGGGCCACCCTGGAAACACAGGTGCTGTGCATTACTCGTAGGGGCGCCAGCACAGTACGAGAATCAGATGAGGTGCGGGGTGGGGAGGCATTTGCTCACGATACCAACTCTGGCCTCCTACCTACTCTGGCCGAGTACAGAGGTACACAAACCAAGTGCAGAAAATTACCTGCCGGGCATCCATCAATGCAATCAGAGATCTCCACAACAACGAAGCAAACCACACATAGCCTCGCCCATCAGCACATGGCAGCTACCAAAACAAAAATACACCTACACTCAGCGAACGGTGTCAACCGAAATGAAGCTGCCAACAGCACATACTTGCTCCTTTCTCCCGCTCATTTCCACTAACATACCCAACCCCCCTTGCTTTACAGATCCGCCAAAGCATCAGAAACCACACAGGTGGCGACAGTGTGTGGTATAAGAACCTTTATGATATGATACGATGTGGCATTTATAACGTGCCTGTACAGAAGTGTTTCTAGGCGCCACAAGACAAGGGAGGGAAGACAACACAAACAATCCTACTAGGCCTTTTGACATTGGGATTGTGCAAGTGCAAGAACGAGAAGTGCAGGGGCAAGGGAGAGGGGGAAGTGCAAGGTAGAGGGTAAGGCGAAGTGCGATCAGGGCCGCATGGCTCTGTGTAAGTGCCGGCAGAGGGGCGCAGCTCTGGGTAAGTGCAACGAGGCAGGGGGAGCTGTATGGGCTAAGTGCACGGTAGGCCAGGAGGCAGTGCAAGGAAAACTGGTCATGGAAGAGCCTGGTAACCAGGGAAACTCTGAGGGTACCAAGCAACTAGTCGGTGCAGCAGACAGGTACGTTAGCGGGGAAAGTGAGAGAGAGAAGGCAGAGGAGAAAAGGAGGATCTTGAGCTGCTTCTGGAACTTTAGGTGGTCCAGCTGAAGTCTGAAAGGAGCAAGGATGTTGTTCCAGATGGAGGCACCTGCAGAGGAGAGAGATCTACCCCCACTAATAAATCTTTCAGTCCTGCTCTGGATTAGTTGCAGAGAGCAAAGAGTGGAGGCAGGCAGATTGAGAAAGAGGCAGTTGTAGTTGCCAGGCTTGCAGAGCATCAGGGCTCTGGAGACAGTGAGCTTCTGGGGGAATGTGAGAAAAGGTAGAATACCCCTGAGGAAGTGGGTCTTTCTGTCAAGGTCCTTGATGTGAGGAGAGAAAGAGAGAGTGAAGTTGAAGATTACACCAAGGATTTTTGCCTCACAGGAAGGTGCGGGTAGAGGGCCCAAGGAGGGCAGCCAGAGTGAGAGAGGGAGCATGGGAGGGATCTCCCTCTTACTGACATCAAGGCAAATATTGTTGGAGGCGCCCCAATCCTGAATCGCGGATAGGCAGTCAGGAATGGGTGAGGTAGGACAGGAGGCGGAAGGAAGCCTGAAGGAGAGCTGAGTGTCATCCGCATAACACTGAACGTTAGAAGAGAAAGTGGAGATCAAGTGGGCCAAAGGGGCCAGATAGACATTGAAGTGCCGGGGTGAAAGTATAGAGCCCTTGGGGACAACATATGTGGAGAGAGAGGTGATGGTCCAGGAGGAAGGAGGTCAGCCACGCTAGCCCTGATCCGTGATACCCAGGTTCACACAGAGTCGGTTGATCAGGGTGGTGCGACTAAGCGTGGCAAAAGCAGAGGAAAGGTCAGGGAGGATGAGGACAGAGGGAGTGCTGAAGTCAAGATTAGAGAGCAGAACTTCACAGGTGTTCAGGAGAGGAGTTTCCGTACCTCTGGCTGCTCTGAGGCCAGACTGATGGTCATGGAGACAACCAACAGATTCAGTGTGGAGAATAAGCTGGGAGATCACCAACCTTTCCAGGAGTTTTCCCAGGATAGAAATTATAGAAATCGGGCAATAGTTTTCTGGACAGGTAGGATCAGCAGAAGGCTTTTCTAGGAGGGAGTGCACAAGAGAGTGCTTGAGGAGAGAGGGCAAAGATCCAGTGGTGAAAGAGTGATTGCAGAAATCGGCCAGGGCAGAAGTGAGGGTGGCAATGTGGTCCTTGATGGTTCTGGAAGAGCAGGGAAGCACCTGTTTGGATGACACTTTCATAGATCGGACTTGTCTCGAAACATTGTCAGGTATTGTCAGAAACAAGGAGGAAAAAGTAAGAGGAGAGGGAGAGGCAGCCAAAGTGGGCTTGAGATAGTTAGAAGAAGAGGAAGAGGAAAGCGAGGACAGGATGTCGTGAGTTTTAGTGGTGAAATTGAGAAGCCAGACCCATACAGAGGGCCTGATAGGGAAAAGGAGAGGTGGTGACTGCATTAGGATTGGCCAGCTCCTTGCAGATGTTAAAGAGTTTGGCCGTGTCACTAGAGGCAGCAGAGATGTGGGCTTGGATATGGACCCTCTTCTTGGAGAGGACAGAGAGTCTGTATTGCCTTTGGATCAGGCGGCAGGCCAGTTTGTCAATGGATGTGCCTGAAGCCTCCCACTTCCTTTCAGCCACCCTGCACTTGCGTTTCATGGTGGCGAGGTCATAGTCAAACCAGAGTGGGAGGAGCAGAGAAAGTAGAGGCAAATGCATCCACTGACACATGCTTCATGGTCCAAATGACCAAGAAGGAGGGTGGCAGTGCTAGGGTAGGCTTTGCTTGAGGTACAAGAAGTTTCAGGTGATAGGAGAGCAGAACGTGGTTAGTCCAAGAGAGAGGGGTGTTGAGAGGGTTAGAGAGGAGGATGTCTGAGGAGATGAGAACATCCAAGGTGTGTCCGGCAGAGTGTGTCGGACCAGAGGGTGGAATGGAAAGGGGCAGAGAGCCACAAATATTGCGGAAGTGCCCAGAGGAGGGATTAGAATCATCCAGGTGGATGTTGAGGTCTCAGAGGAGGGGATGTAGAGAGGTCAAGACAAGGAGAGAAGAAGAGAGGTCAGTCCATTCTGAGCTGAAGAGGGTGACCTGGCCATGTGGCCATTAGATGGTGGCCACAGTCAGAGAGATGACGGGAGAGATAGAGAGCCTTCAGACCAGGCATTCAATGGAGGAGTAGGCTTGCAAAGGAATGACAGAAGCAGGGACCCACTCCGTAAAAGGTCAGGGCCACTCCACCGGGGCGTTTGGTTCTGGGCTTAGAGAGGATCCTGTAGCCTTCAGGAAGGAGAGTGTCAAAACCCGTGACAGAGCTGGCCGTGAACCATGTCTCGGTGAGAGCAAGGGCATCCAGGTCAAGGTCTTCAAAGAGGGGGCAGATGTCAGAGCAGTGTTTGACAGCAGAGCGAGAGCTGAGAGTAGCGATATGGAGCAGGATGCCACATTTGAAAGACCTTTGGAGTGGGTTACAAAAGTGAGGTACACCCAGTGGAGGTATTAAAAGGAAGGGCAGAGGCAGTAGACAGAGGTGGCATAGGGGCCAGAGCAGAGAAGGAAGGAGGTGGCGGGACAAGCCGGAGAGGTGTTAGAAGGAGAAGCCGGAGAAGGGAGGAAGTTGATAAGACACGGGAGACGCCTATCAAGAAGGAGGTGGTTGGGCTGGGAGCCCTGGACCATGACAGTACCATTTAGATAGACATTGATGATAGTCTTTGAGGAATGGGAGGAGACCAAGAGGGCCTTCCATTCGGTGCCACCATTAATGGGAAAGGAGGATTAAGGGGAGAGAACAGAGGCCATATGAGGGGTCCATAGGTCTGGAGAGGGAACGGCAAAGAGGATATCAGTGAGAATCGGTCTGGAGGAAGCGTTGATGTAGTTATCAGCGATAGGGAGGCCTGGGTTGGAGACCAGGATATCCCTCTTGAACCTTTTCCTTCCAGACTTAGTGAAAGGGATAGGATAGGAGATAGAGTAGCAGTTTGAGAAGATTGGATAGATTGAGAGCACCACAGAGGTGTGAGGAGAAAAGAGGGGAGAGTGAGAGAGGAAATGGAAGCACAACCCAGATGCGCACATCACAGGAAGCACCTGACGGGGAGTGTTCACACAGAAGGGGGCACACAGACACCATAGAGGGTGCGAGGAGGAAAGAGGGGAGAGTGAGAGCAGAAAAGGAAGCACAACCCAGAGCTGCACACCACAGGAAGCACTGGTGGGGGAGCTTTCACACAGAAGGAGGCACACAGGAAGCACAAGCAGGTAACACAGCACAAGGAAAACACAGAAAACAGTGGGGGTGGAGGACAGGGGGTTGACTGTTGGCAACAGCAGAAGCCAATTGGCCCAACAGTAACCAACAGTAGTCAGTGGTAGGGTGTGCAGAGACAGAGCAAGTCAACAAGACGTTTATGTTGAACTTACGTGCACTGCGAAAAACAACAAGAATTCAACTTTAGAAGAGGGAAAAAGAGGGAAAAAGCCCTAGTTTTCAACACACCAGCAATGCAAAACACAACAGCAATGCAGAAAACATCAGCACTGTGAAGAAAAACACCCAGATTCGACTTTCCCAGAAGGGGGAAAAAGGTCTGGTTTTCAACACAACAGCAATGCATACATTCGACTTTCCTTGAGAGATGTGAGAGGTGGCTCAACAATACAGTTCACCTAGATGCTTATGGGTGGTGGGATATGAGAAGTAAGAGTAATTAGAGGGGTGGGTTAGTTTAGTGGGGTGCAGTGAGTGCTGCCTCCCCTGTCTACTTTGTCAGTGAAGCAGGTTGATGGCTGGAGGCTTCCTGCTTCCCCGGCTGATACCAGAGGACGTGAACTGAAGCATCTTCTGTAGGAGCTGCCCTTTGCCTCTAGGCCCTTAGCCAGAGGGGCTGCTAGGCAGAGACTGCCTAGCCTAGGTGTCATATAAGGGCTTGCTGGCCAAAGGGAGCACAGAGGGTGGGAGGGACAAGGGGAAGGGCAACCAGGAAGAATGGACACAAAGAGAGGGGAGCGGGTGGAACAATGAGTTGCGGCGCCAAGAATGGATTTTAAATCAATAATGAAACGTGTCTCAAGGACACGGAGCACACTTACCCCAGCACCGGAGAAGTAAAAAATCTAATGGGAGTGCGGACTGTTTAACATAACATCTCCAGATTAACTGTGCCATGTGAGAAAGTCACCCGGTTCTGTTTTTCCTTAGAAACGAAAAACAGGACTGGATCACCTTCTCACGCATGGCATGGTGAAACCTCAGCACTCTGGGTAGTTTTGCCTGTGGCAGGATCTGGAACCACTGTCAAAGTGTCCACCAGAGGGCTCAGAATTCTCAAGTTTCCATATTCTGTGCTTGAATATGTCATCCAACTCTGATTCTATTATTTTCATTCTGGAACTTGTAGGATTGCTTTTCCAGGACACCCAGAATACAAGGAAAAAACATACTGGTTAAACTCTGCATGCATGGAAGGGGTAAACTTAAGAGGTCTGGCATATAACAGTCGTTACTGCCCTTGCTCGAGACATGCTGAAGGATCTGGTAAGAGCTGTGGTGGAGGCTGGTTCCTGCGATTGTTTGTCGGCCAGCTTGGTTTGTGGACTTGCCCAGATCAACACTAACGTGGACGTCTTCCTGCCAGTGGTACAGATTGCCAAGGTGCTGTTCTACCATTGATGCAGTGTGTTGACATTGGCTTTGCCGCTTGTTGCAGTGCCGCTGCCACATCGTTGTGAACACTGGTTCGATCCCCGGGTCCGTGCTTTGAAACCTCTGGGTATTAAGCGCGTTATAAATAACCTATCATATCATATCATGCATTAGGAAGCAGGGAGGCTGCTGACCATCGCTGGCTACATGGCCTGGGCATTGAGAATGGCCCTGGTCCCCTGGGGATAATGCTTTGACCTCCAGCAGGGCTATTCTGATCATCTGCGGGGCCACTGGTGGTGTAGCACACCTATTCTTTCACTCCTAGTTACCTTATGGCCGCAGGAATATTGGCATTTGGGAAAATCTTTGACTGCCTGAAGTTGTGTTTGTACCAGTGGATGTTTGTATCGTTGCTGCTTTTTGTCTTGACCACCTCTGGTTCCTTCTTTTGTTCCGTCTAGACCTCCTTACTAGGTTTTTCTTTTTAGCCTGTGTTAGCACATTGTCATTTGTCTTGTAATTTTTTTAAATTTGGTTGCCCTTCATCCACGGATTTGGCCCAGAGAATTTACTCTTACGTCCTCTCAAAGAGAGTTATGGGAAGGATCCTGTATTTTTGCATATAATGTCAGTCTTCTCCACTGCAGAATGGCCTCCATGGAGGCAAGCTCCAAATCAAATGTTACTGCGCAACTGGCACCGGTAGAGATAACCATAACATCTTTTTCCAAGTAATACCTTCCCCTCTATTGAGTATATTCCCAACACTCTCCTTACCTAGTTCTATGCCGTACATCAAAGTCGGAATATATTTCATATTATAATATTTACTTGTGGGCATGAATGAACATTTTGAACATGTATGTTATATTCGCTTTGGCTTCATCTTAGTTCTATAATTGGCTTCACATTGTTTTGCAGATTGTGTGCTCGGATATGTAAGCCAACTTTTACTTATTTATTTCTTTTATTTGATATTTATATAGCTCCTTCCATCAACTTCCACTACCTTCCGGCAGCGACCATCGTATCTTTTTAAAGTTTCTTATTCTAGAAAATATAATAATTTTTCATATACTTTGGTTTACAATGAGTTGTTATTTTTTGCAAATGCTGAAAATGTCCCCTAAAAACTAGGTATGCCAGCCAATTTATACAAAGATGATCCAGCCTTACTGGAAAAGAACACATTTTATTCCATACCTATTTAGAATTTAGAAAGATTCCTCCTCTCGAAAATCCACTCTTTAATATCCTTAAGGAGGATATAAGCAAAAATGTTACTCGATGTATCCAACAGCGATATATAGGCCTGTAATTACTGGGGACGGTCTTTTCTCCCTTTTTATAAATTGGTACCATGTAGGCAGTGTGCCTTGAAACGGGCAATTCAAGTAAGACCAATACATTGTTAAACAGGAACTTTAAATTGTTTGTCTTTTTCCCTGTTCATACCCAACCTTTCACTTTCTATCCTTCCCTTATCCCCTAATTTCTTGGTTTTTGCATTTCAGCTCTAGTCACACTCTATGTGCCTGGAAGGTAGCTTTTAGTCTACATAGCACAAGAGGAACCAGACATTGTACCTCTATAATTGGAACTTCCTATGGTACTAAAACCTTGGGTGCCCCCGATGTGTGTGGTATCAATGAGCATACATAACAGCTAGTATTTGTTGTTTGTCTTCCTACTGCAGTCATGTCAGCATACCAGCTATTAGAATGATGGAGATGTCTGATATCTTCAATAGCATCCAGGCCTAAGCCATGGTATGCATCATATTTGGGCCTTCTCACTTGCCTTTTCATTCTGTCATGGCGCGATATGTATCTTCTTGTTAGTGCGCTACTGCTAATATTTTTGCTATTGCTGCTATTTGTGCTACAAAAAAGATTTTTAATTGTGGGAAATAATATGTATGCCATTCTACTCATGCTCATACCGTTGACACTATTATTACTTATTTGGGAAGTATTATACATATGTACAGATGTGTTGCTGCTTTCATTTGACAGTGCAGTTGTGTTTAGTAGTGCACCTCCATTCATGTTTCCCGTTTCTGCCCCTCTTTTAGATGGCTTGCCCAGATAAAAGATGTAGCCCAATAAAGTCCTAGCACAATCATTAATAGGGTAAATAGGATGGCAGTGAAGTGAAGGCCATAATTGAAAAAATATAACCTGGTAGAAATAACAGTATATATATCATTATTATGAACATGCAATGAAGAATTTGACATTCAGTGCTCATACACTTCTGTAGGGGGACAGAAACGGGTGGAGGAGAGGTAGAGATATAGAGAGAAAAAGAAAGAGAGGGAGAGAGAAATAGAGAGAGTTTATTTTACTATAAAAAGTGTATGCTTTTAGCAGCAATGCATCTTTTATTTAATTTTCTGGGACGTGCAGTTACATTAGTAATTCTGAGGTAGTCATCGTGAGGTAGATTGGTAGTTTATTTTAGAGTATTGGTGTGGAGTTTGGGGGTGCCCTACACACATCTGTGAGGTGTATCCAATATCAAAGCCAGGGGTGGTAAACACCACTTTATACGGGCCATGGAACCTATGGTTGTTCCATCTGCACACAAAACTCCTTACATATCATGTCACCTGGCAGCAGTGGTTGGGTGGGCATGGTATCTGTGGTAGGTTGCTCTGCAGGGTCCTGTTTACTTTTTGGGCAAGGTGGTATAATTTGTCGAGAGACATATTTGATTTCACGTGTTAAGTTTGTTAACTATTCTTTGAATTCTACCCACAGAACAGAACCACTGCAGCTTTATGAGTGTCTGACGCCCTCCCTACTGGGGACATGGGTGTGTGCATGTGCCTGCCAGTTACTATTTCGTGCACTGAGAGGTGATGGTATTTACTTGACTGAGTGCGCAAATTGAACAAGGCCAGGGGCAATCAATGCACCCATTTCTTTTTTAAGGTGGTGCAGAGTTTGGAGAACTAGCTTTTGAGGCAGCTGTTTATTCATTCCACAACACTGTTTGCTTGGGGGTGGTAAACTAAACACATCTGGTATTTAATGCCAAGTAGTGCTGTGATCACTTTGAAGAGCTCTTTGTAAAAATGGGTGCTGTTTTTTTTATTTTAAGTTATCGCATTAACCCCATCGAGGGAACACTTTGCACACTAGAAATTTAGCAGTGCATTTGGCATCCATGTGTGCACAAGGACCAGCCTCAACCCATTCTGAAAAAGGGTGCGCTACAACTATTAGGTACCGTGAACCGTGGCATCTTTCTCCCATGTCTGCGTAATCAATGTGTAACTCATGCAACGCTCCAATAGAGCGAGGCATTGTGCATCGTATTGTCTGGAGGGTCAAGCCGGTGCTGAAAGTTTGGCTGGTGGTGCATTGTATAATAAAATTCATTAGATGGTCCTGAAGATTTGGTATGAACCAATCTTCCTGAATGTCTGCAGCAATGTGTTGTTTGGAGCTGTCGGGTGGGTGGTACAACTGGTTGAATGCTATTGCCGAGAAGCAGGTCCATGGGGGACTGTTTACACCCTCTCATGACCTATAGTTCATTCCCCTCATTTGGTGCTTTTCCCTGCAACTCAAGTAGTTGTGCTATGGGTAGCGCTGTGTATGCTGCTGGTTGCATATCATGTGGTTACATAGTCATGCCATGTTCTGAAATTACTGGGACAGCAAGGTAGTCCACCATTTTGGCCGCAGCATCCACTATGTCATTTCCTAATGCTATTTGGTCATGCCACCAGTGCCTGCGGTGCACATGACGACTGCTACCACAGAAGGTTGTGATAGTGTGGAAATAAGTGTGTCTACAAGTGCAGCGTGTTATATTGGGGATCTGTGTACTCGGCGGAACCCTGCTTTTCCACTGTGACAGCCCCATATGAACTGTTGTAGTGACATATTCCGAGTCTGAATAAATGGCCACATGGCACCCTTGTGAAGGACGTAGTGCCTCGATGAGTGCCTTGAGCTCTGCTGCTTGTGTTGAATAGTGCATAGGCAATCTCCTCATTAGTAATGTTTCATAGTCTCCTCCTTTACGGTGCACTACTGCTGCACCCGTATGACTTTTTTTACCTGTGTCCTGGTCAATTGTCGCTGACCCGTCAACAAAGAGTACTTCACCGTCCTCTAGTGGTCTGTCTTTTGTTTTGGGGTTGTCATCTTTTTCACCTTCATATGTGGCACTGTCGTGTCTTCTTTAGTACACACTTCTGTTAGGAACGTGGCAGGATTTACTGTCTTGCATCACACTAAATGAATGTTTAGGCTGATGTTCTCTGGGTGGTCAGGGTGGACTTCAATATTTCCAAGATTGAAAATACTGAGGGCTCCACATTGAATATTACGGAGCACCCCATCACAATTGTGGAGCTTTTCTCAATGACGAAGGCAGTTGCAGTGAGAGCTTGTTCGCACACAATCTGTCCTTGCATAACTGCATCTAGTGTGCCACTGTAGTAGGCCAATGGCTGTGGTCAATTGCACTTTTTGTGTGAGCCCAGTGGTCATGAGTGTGCCATTTGAGTATGAAAAGAATTTGTGTATGTAATCTGGAGTGACGCAAATTGGGTCTGTCGAAATCACTTCTTTTACATCATTAATATTCTGGACCATGCCTGCTATCCATTCTAACAACTACTCATTTGGTGGATGCCAACAGCACTTATAGGTCTAGGGACAGTATGGTGCCTGCTACCAATTCTGAAGACACTACAGGGCAAAAAATGAAATCAGTTGGCACTTTCCAGCAGGCTTTGGTAATTTGTGGCACTGCTTGCACAAGCACTGTTATGCCATAGATGAACATATCTAGGTCAACAGGAATGCCTTGCACCACTGCATCACGTGTCATGGCGTGTATTACTAGCATCGCTCTCATTGCGCATATCCCTGGTGTAGCGGTGACAATGCTGTTGTGCATAAATGAGATCATCATGTTCAACTTGCTAAGCAGATCCCTGCCAAGCAAATTGACAGGAGAGCTCTCAGAGTACAGTAGGTGAGCGCAAATTACTCTTCCTCCCGTCCAGATCTTTTGTGCATAGAACTGTGGAAATTGCCCTAGAGAATCCCTGCAGGTTGATAGTTTTGCCAGATAATGGGAAGTCATCTTCCCTGATACATGATAATCTCAGTGCCCAAATCCACCATAAAGATGAATTGTTTGTTTCCTATCTCTGCCCCCACCAAGGATTCTTCTTCTGGGTTGAGGATCACTGACATGACTGAACATGCAAGTGCTCTCTGTGGGCTGTCCTAGTCAGGTTAGGTATTTGTCCCTGGGAATGAGAATGGGTTTCCGCCCACCACTGTAGCCACTGTGCGCACCATTAAAGGGGTTCGCATCTCCTGCCAGCTAGAAGTTGTGAGGTGGGTATTGTTGCATCACCTGCTGGGGATGTCGCTCTGAGGGACACAGAGGCCCTGGTATTTTCGGGGGAAACTGTGTGTAAGCTTGGTGTATCTCGTAGTGTATGGAGTCTCAGGAGGATAGCTCAGCAGCAACGTGCTCGCCTTGGAAGCAAGACGACACGGAGCAACAAAGGTTCAATACCCGGGTCCGTGCTTAGAAACCTTTGGGTATTAAACGTGTTATAATTAACCTATCATATCGTATCATATCATATCATTCTGGGAGTTGGTTTTCAGGGGCCCCTCTGGGTGGTGCACTGTAGTTGTGCTGGCCATAACTGTACCCCATTCCTTGTATGCTCCTGCACTCCCTTAGAAGTGCCGCCACTTCCCACAGTTCCAACATTGCGCCATTCCTCCTCCTCAGGTTTCCATCCCACCAAACACTTCCCCTTGCTCCTCTGAACCCACCTCTTCCTCGCTGCTGCCCTCATTGCCACTGCTGTCCAGTGTATTGCAGGTTTCCATCCCACTGCCCTTGTACTCCTTCAGCCCACATCGCAGCTATTCTGGTGTTTGTGAAGTTAGGAGTATACCCAGCCACTTCTACCTGTGTACCTGTGCTGGTGTCAATACTGACACCTCCACAGCTACTTTAGCTCATTTGTTTTGTACCAGTTTTGCTTCCGCTGGCTGTCGCCTATTACGTGTTTATTTCTCGTGCGCTTTTATGCTTCGATAATGGTGCACTATTATGCTCTGAATTTCCGGCCACCGCTTCGCCTTCACCCCCACAATTTTGTCAAGTGCCTTTTGTACCTCTTTGCGTAGGCCTTGTTTGACGTTAAAATAAATGAAGGGCATTGACTGGTTCCAAGCTTTGCCAGTTTCTGCCCTCGACATATCTTGGACCTTAAGAGTAAACTGAGCGGCATCCTCATCATCACTCATGGTACACTGCAAAATGGATTGCAAATCGGGTGTGTCCGGGAAAGCTTGCTGAAGCGCATCCCACACCTTTCTCCTAATTTTATTGAAGGTTGATCCATCATGTGCATCGTTGCTCAGGGTTACTCCCGGGTACCCTGCCTTTACCCACACATCGGCAATCTGATCTTCAATAGCGGCCCCCTATAAGCTTTTCATGTATACTGTTGCTAGGGGGACTCCTGCCGTTTGCCGTTTGCTCTTCAAATGTGTATATTCATTTCCCTGTGCCCGCCATAAGCTCTGGAAGCGCCTTTATTAGGTTGTTCTTGTCCATCTGTGCCCATGGCACATAGTGTGGTCTTCCCGTACCCTTGTGTATTAGGAGCATTTGCATTTTTAGTTTGCTTCTCTCAACCTTCTTCACACTTCCCTTTTTCCTTGCTACTGCGATCTGGCCAAACCTCTCTCTCAACCTGCCATCCCTTAAGCGCTCTACTCTAGAGGTGCATTGAGGTGCTTGCTCTGCCTCCTCATAATCCTCAACCTCATCGAATGTACCTCCACTCATCTTCATTTCCCCGGGAACCAACATTCTCGTAACCCATGGTGTCCATTTCACCGTCACGCACTACGTGTACAGTTCTTATGGGTGCGTTGTCTATCCTGAATAAAAAATCCCATGACTTCCACTCATCCACCACCTGCTGTACTGGTATGTCTGCCTTAGTCACGTCGCATGTCACCCACAGACTGTTGCTTCGGCCGACGCTCTTACTATTGCTGCTTCAATATTTCCCTTCTGTTCTGCAATTGTTTCCCTTTGTACTTTGATGTCAGAAAGATGGACATGGGTTCCAGAATACTTCTGTCATAGAAGCCCTGCTCTGGCCACGAGCGGGGCATCCCCCGTCCCCTAGTCTCAGTCACCCACTGGTTGTGATATTTCATGATCCTGTTGCAGTACAACGGCAGGACTTTGCACATGTTTTCTATGGGGGTTGGTCACGCCCTCGCTGGTGCTACACCTGTGCTAGTGCACCACACAGTTGTATATATTGTCAAAAAACACATTCAATTTCCTCCCTATTTTTGTCGCCAAAGAATTCCCAAAAAAATTCTATTTCTTCCCCCAGACCCTGATTTTTCCTTTCGGTCTCCTTACTCACAAACCACACTCTCTACACACACACAAACTACACAACGCTCCTCCTGGGCCTCCCACTACACAATAAAATACACAAATAAAACATACTAAAATAACATGCTAAAATAACCATCAATACTATTCCTGAGCCCTCTAATTATACGGGGCCCTATGTATTTCCTCTTCTCTTCTTTGTTAAACAATAATAATATGAGTGGTGCAAAATTCTCCCCTCACTCGGGGAGGCTTCCTGCACTTCCGTTTTCCTTTCCTTATTATTCTCCTTAAAAAGTTAATAAAACCAAAAAACTAAATAAGCCACACACATGCCACACTTCCAATCTCAATCTCTGTGTGTTCATACTGTTCATACTGCCCCATACATCTATCCACTAGTTGTTATCCCTTGCTAGGCTAGACTCACGTGCGCGTGTTCACCCGAACTCTTCAGCCACAGGGTTCCAACAACACCGGCCTGCACTTCTCCTTGGGGCCACACCCTGCTCCAAAGAGCAGGCAGGATTCTGCTGAGACTGCTCCTGTACGGCCACTGGGAAGTACACATTTTTGGGGCTAGTCACTGTAGGTGGGCACTGCCCTTCCAGAGAGGTTGCCTGGATACCTCCGCAGGTACAGGGGGCAATGGGATCACGTTGGGGTCACCAAATGAAGGCACACCCCTGAACGCTCACAACAGAAAAAATACAACTCGCTAGTGATGAAAGACCAAGAGATTTCTTGCAAGGATAACAAGTTTTAATAGCATAAAGAATAAGGATGCAAGCAAAGAACTCTGTTCCTGGAGAACATTCTGCTGAAAATGAGTACAAGCAGAAGATTATAAGGC
Source organism: Ambystoma mexicanum (assembly GCF_040938575.1). Taxonomy (NCBI): domain Eukaryota; kingdom Metazoa; phylum Chordata; class Amphibia; order Caudata; family Ambystomatidae; genus Ambystoma; species Ambystoma mexicanum. Next base: position 113,773,343 of record NC_090923.1, read on the forward strand.
AACACATAATCACCACATACAGTAAAAACCTACATGGCTGGCTGGTGAGACCCTACACATGAGCCTGCTCCATAGGGGATGCCAGGCTGCGATATAACTTAGCCCCGTCCCTCCGTGTTCCATCATGCGGGAGCACCTGAGCTTATCTATCCAAGGCATGAAGGTCATCTTCCTCATAAGTTACTAGTGCAAGTTAGGTCTGCTGGTGGCCCAGCTATGCTGAATGTGTGCAGCGAGGAGCCTGGTGCTGTCTCGTGGCCTTGCAGGGCGCATTTCTTTTTGGGATAACAAGTAATTGCAACAGTTAAGGAACTAGGGGAGGTTTCTATGAGAATTAGCAGCACAGGGTCCTTCTACCATCAGCGCTTGGGCCTGTTCAGGTTTCTTCATCAGGCCTGTGTTTACTGCACCGCCATGCAGGACTTAATGTATATACCATAACTACAAAAATTGCATCTCTTTATATGCGTCCACTACGTGCATATATCTGTATTTGATGCAATATTGTGCTTGTGCAGGGTTCCTTAGCACGGCCCTCGCCCCCCTGGTACATTGCACGTCTATCTATGGGACTCGCCTCACTCTGAAGCGCTTAGGGGTGGGGGAAAGGTGAATTTCCTTGCCAACATAGTTCCTCTGAAGGGACCTACCCATTACTTTCAGTCATTCTCAATCTGGCTATCCGGGAGAGAGCATTTTGCAGCACCTGCCTTGGAGATTACCTGCAATACTGCATCAATAGCATCTGCTATGGCCTTTCTTCCTCCCCCATTATCACCACCACCATCACCATCTGGAGGGCCCAGGCCGGAGAAGAGGCTTGGTGATACAGAGAAAGAGGATCAAGAGGAAGATGAGGTGGAGGAAGTCCCTATCTCCAGTACCTGAACTGAGTCCTGGGTGTGGTGATTTGTCACCACTGTTGGAAATGTGCCGAAGGCTCGTGCAGCCAAGGTTTGATGCACTGAGTGTAAAGTTGTACTCACTCATGGAAAACCAGGGCTTTATTCCTACAGCACCACCTCCATGTGGCGCCACACCAGGTGCTCTGAGGAAGGCGGTACCTTTCTCAGGGAAAAGTAGGTTAACACCCTCGGAAAAGTAGGTTAACACCCTGTACCCCATATTCTTCAACTGCTCCTGTTACCACAAAGGATACTTCTTTGGGGCAGAGGATCCCAGCGGCAGCCTCACAGGCCACACAGAACGCTGTTGACCCTTACCTTTTGAGGGTCACAGTGCTATGTTTGTGAAGCACCGATCTGCAGAGGGGAGCTGTTTCGGTGTGCTTTCAAGGCTGCAGTCAAGGAGCACAAGAAACACTTCCACCTACCTTGAATAAGGCTCACCCAACATCTTCATCTGTACACCTGCCCCATCATCTCTGTGGTTGGTGCCCATTCCCTCCCTTCCCTCCTCCTGGAAAAAAACACAAAAAAGATTTTTTTTTAAAAAAAATACACAAACACAAAAAACAGTTCCTTTAGGAGCCACTTTTCCCAGTTAAAAAATAGAAGTGAGAAAAAAGGTCATAGGTCCCTTTGCAGCCTGTGTAGTCTGCAGACAGCGCGGTAACCCACGTACACCTAAAGAAATCCAGGCATGGGATGGGGGCATGAAAATCATTTTGATTGTTTTTCTTGCAAAAATGATGGTTCTTAAAGAACCTTTTTTGTCTTTTTGACTTTTAAATTATTTTTCATTATTTTGTTTTATATACTAAACTAGCAAGGATTCTACACAACGTAATTATTATGTGTTCACAAAAACTGCTTAATAGCTTTTTGAACCATTTCCTGAAAAATCTGTTTGCCAACATCAGTTAGATGCACTCTCTCTGAATAAAAGTTGACAATATCAAATTTAATGTTCTCATTAAGAAAAGATATCATGCCACATTACCTCAAAAAAGCGCACACAGCTTTATTCACATCATGCCTTACTTTTTCTATTTGCAGGCAAAATACATTTGAACATATTCACATTTGTCTCTGAGCAATCCGAGAAAACATAATTTTGGAATTTGGAAACATTTCAATCAACTTTTCAAATGTCTCCTTCATTGCAAACTGAAATGAAATCCAGTAATGTACGTACCCCAAACTGTTCCCTCCACAATGAAGAGTAGTGATGTCCAGATGTTTTAAGTGAACCATATTCTCACAAAACCGAAGCACGTCTGCCCACTTCAGCACTCCATACCATGGCACTTCAGATTCATGGAAGCCAAGATTTTCAGTCAATCCACAGTGCCTTACTGAGACCTTCAGCAAATGAATCGAAGCGTCCCCCAAAATCCATACACTCTGCCTCCTCAAAGACATGGCCATTTTCAGTGCTCTCAAAACTCCTGCAAACAAAACTCCTGCTAGCCTCTCTTCCTGTACACCACACCCAAAAAACCTGATTGGCTGATCCCCCCATGTCCGTGGACATCCACAACTGTCCGCGGTCTCTGCAGTCCCCTTTCCATTCCAGACATAGTCAAAAGATCTGGATGTGGCATGTGGGTCTTTTGGGCTGTTTTGGGGGGTTTTTCAGTTTTAATTTTTTTTGCTTTTCTGTTTTTCATTTCCTAGAACTACTCGCAAATGTTTTTATATGGAGTGTACATCTTTTTCACATACACTTTCCACTTTCATGTTCTCAACACTCACTCATTGACTGATTTCAAAGAGTCACATATCCATTCACCAATCACATCCCAAAACTCTACAACCAACCCTTTCATCTCGGTTCAACACTTCAAATGTACACTTGAACTCTGAGAGTACCTATCTCCTGGTAATCACAGACATCTACGTCAAAAACTACCATGAAACCTTCCAACATTTCTATTTCAAGATTCAACATCTGCATCTAACAATACACAGTACAGGTATGCTTATATTCTTTCAAGTATTTTCTGAAACTCTTTTACAAATATATACATAGAGGGTTCCTTATACTTATCATGTAACAGATATTCTTAATAAGCATATTCTCTTTTTTAATCACTCCAGCATAATCCATGCATTGCAGAAGTCAGCACCTGCTCATATCAAGCAGCAAATACTTACAGTGCTGTCATTTACAAATGTTTCTTATTAGGAGTAATTTGATAAAGGTTAAAACATTCATATGTCCATTTATAGCCTGCTGCATGTAACTTTTTTCTAACAGAAAGAACAAGAAGATGCAAAGCATGTGTAAAACTGTTTTAAGTTGCACTAGGTGTGTGCAAGTTTAGTATGTTGACAGCACATGCATACCTGCCAACATGACCCATTCTAATCTGTAGGTGCTTATCAAGTCTTCATTTTTGTCTTTGCATTATATGGCTTGTAATTCCAGTCCTCCCATTATATAACTCAGACTACAAGTCCCAGAATGCAAAGACAAATACAAGACTGGAATGGAATATTCAAAAGTGTGACATGTATATCGAATATAGAATATAAAATTCTGTGTGTTTATAAATGCTTATTTTTAGGAGTTTTTTCATGAAAGGTAAAACATGCATATGTGCATTTATAGCAACACTGTGTATAACCTTTTTCTAAAACAAAGAAAAAGCAGATGCAAAACATTTCTACAGCATTTGTAAGTGGCAGTTGGTATGTGGAAGTATAAAGTATATTATGATGGCAGTACATGCATACTTGCTGGCATAGCCCATTCCAATCTTCAGGTGCTTATCCAGTCCTGATTGTTTCTGTGCAATCTGTAACTTGTAGTACAAGTTTTATAATGGGAAAGGTATAACTACAAGTCCCACAAGGCAATCAAAAACATGAGGCCTTCATAACTACCTACAGAATGGAATGGATTGTGTTGGCAGGTATGCATGTACTGCCAACATATTAAATTTACACACACCGAAGCCCCTATTCTGAACTTGGCGCAGTGAAGGTGCTAAACAGCATGATTCACTGCGGCTAAAGAGGATGCCCAGGCTCCATTAGTATTCTGAAGTTGGCCTGAGCGTCCTCGTAGAGCACGACAGTGCACTGTGTGAATTGCGCCTGTTTTTTGTTGTGACAGGTGAAATCCAATCTCGGCAGCATTTTGTAGAATAACGACATATTCGTTATTTTACAAAAATGCTGCAGAGAACACAGGCGTATATGAACACATTCCTATATACCAAAGTGAGCAGCTTCAACATTGCAGGATGTTGAAGCTGCTTACTTTGGTGTAGACTTTGGAAGAATGTGCCACCTTCAGAATAGGTCTTAAGTACCGAAAAGGTTGTTAAGCCTTTTAACGCCCTTTTCGGTACTTAACACCTTGATGAGAATATGGATCCAAGTGCTACAAATCCTTTCCAACTGCTTTTCTTTTCTCCTACAAAACAGTTGTACAGAGTGCTCCTGTAAATGAACATATTCATTTTTTAACGTGCATGAAAATGCTCCTAAAAAGAAACATTTGTAAATGCTCAGCATTTTACATTTTACATTCCATAAACATGTCACACTTTCCAAACTCATCCATTACACCCCTTATTGTCTGCCTGCTCGCACATATGTTTATACCGCCAAAGTATCTAAATACAACACTTCACCTTATATATAAAGTACTCTTCTTTTTAACCTCTACTATAATACACCAAACAGTGCTACAACAATCTACTATTGCATTACCACTAGGCCACACTTTCCCTATTCTTAAAAAACACTGCAAAACATTACAAATGCATTGCTCCACAAACACAGCACTTCATTCATTAAAATCAGCAGCACTAAATGAATGTACCCATTCACCATTTTCTTACACCCATTTCTGCCCTGTTCTTTCTTATCCCCAAACAACACTACTCATACTCCAATTGTTCTAAGAACATACTTAACATACTTTAGTACACCATCCAGAACACAACTTTATTAGCCTTTTTCCCCAACAACTCCTCCTACCTTCATAAATAACAACCTCTCTTAAAGTACTTCACTATTGCCATTTATACCTGCAAACTTTCTTTTACAATTACAGGGAAGAAAAAAATTCTCTACCACAGCTACCAAAAAAGAACACAATTTGCATCCTATAAAGTAAGGACCCCAGTACAGTATTCATCTCTCTACTACTATTGTAACAATGTAGTGTCACTATATATTAGCCTTCAGTATTCTTTTCAAATCAACAACATTCATTTCACTCATACTCATTATATTGCAACATGCACACTCTTTCTATTCCCATCTAAACACCATATTGAATGTAAACATAGTAAATTGTTAGGAGAGCCCATTAAGGCAAAAGAAACCCTTATAGAAAAACCATCCCCAAACACGTTCAACCAAATGTTACTTACGCCCAAACAAACCATCTAGTGTACAAATGGACATGCAGCTCAATGTGTAACGTAAGGCAACAATCCTTCAAATGTTTATGACACTTCTCCAATCACTATATCAAACTAAAAGACAAAAGTAGAATGAAATCTTTAAAAACCATGGACTCCTATCCAGTGCGCAGCCACACTGGTCTGTGAGGACATTCATTAGCCTGCATTTTGAGAACTGCTTGCAAAAGCACCTTCCACCACATCATAATGTTACCAACATACCATTCTGCTATACAGAATCTTGTGTATAGACTATACTGTGCAAAAATTCCTGCTATAGAACTACAAAATGTAATTAACATTCTCCTATATGGACCAGCCAAAGAACTCCTTCAAAAAATAGAGCACATCCAAAGTAAGTACTTTGGAACTGATGTTGACTTAGACAATTCAGTAACTTCAGAAAATACTTCCGACGAGCTCACACACTCCAACCTTCTAACAAACACATACAAAAAATAAATAGTTACGTTCCAAAACACATATGCTGAAATACCAGAACAAGAATGTGTCTGTTGTCAGAGAACATTTTTATAAAAAGAGCACAAAAACAGTAAATATGGTCTACAAAATAGAGACCAATGAAGAATCGCAATGGTTCGAATTAGCTTTATATCTAATAGCAGATAATAAATACAAAATAACTGACCCCTCAATACTTTGCACATACTGCAACACGAAGCTTGACAATAACCAAATGCCATCACGTGTTATCATTAATAACTAATTCCCACTTCCAAAGGCTCTTCAACACCTCAACTTGTATGAGAGCATTATTATCCAAACAGTGCACCCATTTCATGCTATAATACGCCTTCAGCCGAAAACAGCCAAATTACCTCCATCTGAGTTACTAAATGGCATCCATGGCAGAGTAGTATATTTGCCATTAAATCTTTAAGAAAATGTAGAAACTCTAGCGGTACAATGACCAATAAAGCAATCTTTGATTGTACTAGATAATGGTGTATCAACAAAAGACAAAACAATTTGGCAACAATTAGTTGATTTGAACAAAGTTAAACAAGTCTTACAAAATCTAAAAGAAATCAATGAATGCTACAAAGATATAAACAAAGAGGAAATGACCCAAATAATGCAAGATTCACCAGCAACTGGCCAATTTGAACCTGTAGATCCTGTTACTACAGCCAACATTTTGGACCAGCACACTACACTACACCCACTACACTCCAAAGAAACCATTGAAGAGGCATTAGCAACATATGAAATGCGTCAAGCCAAAGGATCCCCAATGAGCATATGGGAAAAAAGTGTAGAAGCACGTTCTTTTTCTCTACGGGTTCCCACAGGAAAAGGAGGAAGACATGATGAAAGTTTCACATAAATTAGTGCATCAGAATATCGCTCTTTGTGGATGTATTCAGTAGACCTCAGTTTCAGACAAAATGTAGACTACATTTTCCACCTCCCATTTGAAAGTGAACTAGCAACTCTATGTTATGGAGTGGCACACACATTAAAAAAAGGCTCTAATTTTTTAAACATGTCTGTTACCCAACTGCTTCAAAAAATAACAGACAAAGATGAAGTTTTGCAGTCAAGTATCACAAATCTGTTGGCAAACATGCATGGTACAAAAGAATACTGGTTCCAATGTCACCCTGATGTACGTTGTATGCTAAGGAGCCTAGGCCCACCCACGTGGTGTGTTACTTTAAGCTGTGCAGAGTACGAATGGGAGGACGTACACATCTTTTTATGCACTGCAAACTAAAATAAATGTTAAATGTTAAAGGTGTTTGTACCGTGCGCCGTCACCAACGGAATTGGTCCCCTGGCGCTCTGGCGGATCTGTAAACGATAAGGTGGGATGGGTTAGTAAGGTGAAGAGGGAGTAGGATAGTGAGAGGAGTGGTGTTCTGTTGGCAGCTTCAACTCGGTATACACCGGGTGCTGAGCTTTGGTGCGGGTATTGGATCGGTGTGAGTCCGCGTGTGCTGTTGCTCCGGCTTAAGTGTTGTTGCAGTGTTGTGAAGTGCGTGCGGCTTGTGGTGTGAGAGATGGTTGTGTGTGTTTTTGAGTGCGATAAGTATGCAGAGTTTGAGGTTATATTGGTTAGTGGGATACCTGTCCTTTAGCATGCTAACATTCACAGTTTTGTCTAAGTGTGGCACTTGCTGGCCTTCACAATCCTATCTAGAAGCGGCGCAGGCCAATGTCCAGAATTCCATCTAGGTGTGGGCATGCCAACATTCACAATCCTATATAGATGCGGCGCAGGCTGGTGTTCACAGTTCTAAGTGTGGCACATTCTAACATTCGGTTTCATCTAGGCGCGGGCATGCTATCCTTCAATCAAAATCCTATCTGGATGTGACGCAGTCTAATGTTCACAATTCTATCTAAGTGTGGACATGCTAATGAAGTGGGAGAATGGAACAAAAGGCTCCCACCAATCCCCTCGCACCCTGGCCTAGAGGATCACGGCCCAGGCACCCGCCACGAGAGGAGTTTGCCCATCTACCAGACGACCAAATACCCTGGTACAGGAACATACGGATGTGCCCACCAGCCTGCCCAGCAGCCTGCCCTGCCCATGCCGACACCTGCGGCATGGATGAACTCGACTGAACCATGCAGCAGTAAATGAACACATCATTAGAGATGCCATGACGACCTAGCCAACGGTCAGCACACCCGTGCAAGCATGCACACTGGACACTCCCACACCAATCCACACGAAGAACATATTCAGTGCTATGACGTAGGTGACGGACACACCCACTGACGCGCATCTTTATTATTTTTCACATAGGCTTTTCAAAATGCAGATACGCAAGACGCACAATGAACTCATCTAAAATGCTTGCTCACGCTTCTCCTAAACCCATGCATTACAATGAGAAATATAACGAAGACATGATACTGGGGATAAAGCAATATGATACCATAACCTAAAGCGCTGTGTATCAAACGTTTCCACCTATGAACCAGGCCCAAGTAGGCCGCAAGCAAGAGCCTCCATGAACATTGAATGAGCAATAGTACAGTTGCTGACCCTGCAGAATGAGCCCGGCGAGAGCAGACAGTCAAGGGCACAATGTTGCAAACTCGCATGCCGCAATCCGACGCCAAGGTCACACCTGCAAATTAAGCCAGGCACACAGTGGAAAATGCAATATTAATTGTGCAGAATTCTGCCTCAACCACGGTCTCGCCTCACGTGACCAAGCCGAACCTGACAGGGTGCCAGGCCCAGGAGGAGGGAGGCGCCTGGATCCCACGTTTCAAGACACAGGCAGATACAATTAAGCGACTCAATGGACATCTGCGGCGGTGGGAGTAGACTGCCTTCCAGCATATGAATAAATCCTCACATTGTCTGCACATACCCATAGTGATACATTGTTGCAAATGACAGGTGCACCGCGAGCTGGGAACAGCGATGGTCCCAGACTGGGGGGCTCGCGAATGGACCAATCAGAACATGGGGCTCTTATCACTGACGCCATTAACATTAGCCAATCCTCAGGGGTCTTCATGTAACAATTTTCATGTATCAAATTGAAGGGACAACCCAAGTATACCACCTGACTGACCCTCCACCACTAACAACGCCCTCTATATGTATGCTATACTAACCCTACCACTCGAGGAACCAATCCTGAGTGGCGATAGGTTTTTTGCTAACTTTCCCAGGTGACGCAAGTAGCGCGTCATACTAAGGTAAAAAGGGCCTGCGAGCCCCACGATTGTGAATTGAGTGTCAGGACAGACATGTACGATCCTTGACCCATCCCTGCCGTTTTGTTTAATAAACAGCAGAATCACCTTGCTTCTTGCGTGTGTCTCATACTCATTTTTTGGGATATACGGGAGGAGTTGGCGCCTCCCTGCCCGGAGGTCAACGGACGGCCCAGCCGACCCCGGGAGAATTTCCCCCCGACAAGTTAGAGGCACTGCTGAGATCTGTTTGAGGTCTGCTTTTTATTTTATTTTTCCGAGTACTCCCGTTGCGAGGAGGCCCGGCGGCGCGGCCCCCTCTGCCACTGCCCCCTTTTGAGGCTACAGGACCATCGCGGAACTGCAAGAAGACCGGACAGCGCAATCCGGATATTGGCCTTCGGGAGCCGGTTGAGAAGTATCCCGCCCGCGGTTGGCGAGTGTCCAGACGTGGTCCAGACGAGGGGAGGTGGTGAGCCGCTTGGAGGGGTGCACGCTGTCGAGCCCCCCCGCATCAAGAGAACTTGGTGAGTATGCCACGCACAACAAGCAATGTGAAATTGTGAGGTAGGGGGGAGGAATTGAATACGGGAGGCGGGAAGTGTTACACAGGTGCGCGGCGAAGGTTTGATAAATTAGTGTTGACGGTGCAATGAATGGTAGCTGGACAAGTGCGAGAGCAGTCCGCTACGTTACGGAAGAGAAGGGGGCGGAGCACGGAAACATCACGTGCGGCCGCTCGTAGACACTGATTGGCCTAGGTCGCGACCACGTGTAAGGGTGTGTGTGTGTGCGGTTTCCTACGATTTGGTAATTATTGATCAATGAGTAGATGAGGATCCCTATTGATCAGCAGGAAACTCGATAGATAGATGACGTTTCCCTGTAGGCGGTAGCTAGCTGGTTACCTAATACAGAAGATAATTGGCTGGTTAAGCCCTCCTGTCGAGGGGCGTATCACAGGCGAGGCGACGCAGCGTGCGCAGTCCGATTATATTGTTGATTACCTTGTTCCAGGCGTGACAGGATGACAGCTGTGGGGTTAACGTGGGTAGCAAGCGTATTTTGAACTTTTAAAAACATATGAAGAACTTACCAGTAGTTTGAAGAGATTGGTGACGTCACCAGTAGGGCTTTCATAGGATACCTCGAACAAAAGGCATCTTTCTTTCTGAGAGTGATGGGGAAGAGAGTTATGGTAAGGGAGTGGAAACGGAGGTAAACGGTAACATGTTGATCGGGGGGGAGGTGAAAAGGGGGATGTGGCTGCGCACGGAGAACGCCGGCCACGGCAAGTGAAGAAAGGGGAGGAGGAGTAAGTGAAAGTGGGACGGCTGTATAAGAACGTCACAAGGGGCACGCAGCCGCAGGGGGCTATGTGCGCCTCGGCCGCAGGGGGCCGTAAGGGTGTTCGATAAAGGAAGGAAAGAAAGAAAGGAATATACAAATGCAAATGCTATATTTTACTAATTTTCCTTAGCAGACTATCGCAAGTCCCCAAACTTACGGGGCCAGGTAAAGATCTAAGGCTGTATAGTGCACACTGTTAGTAAGATAACCGCTACCAAATAAGGGAAGGATAAAAAGTGAAGCTACTATGTCATACGGGGCAGGATCGGGAGGGTGGGGGAACACCCTCACTACCCCGTTACAGCACATATGTAAAACACTGTCACCCCATAGGGAGAAACTGATCCAAGTATAGCATAGAATCGACACAGGGGACGGACAACAAAATGACAACACCATGGCCGCCTAATGGCAGTTTCAATCCATATACCCAACATTCACTATTAAACCATCTGCATAACACATTCAAGGGGAAGAAGTTGATGCACCACGTGGAGGTGTTTAACTTATGGAGGATGTTCCAAGGGTCCCGACCAGGACCAAACGGAATGTTCATTATGGGCGAAACAACGGAAGAGGAGAAGATTAAGGAAGAAGGTGAGAATGGGGAAAAAGAGAGTGAAGGCACACCGAACACGGGGAACGGAGAAGAGGGAGGAGAGAAGAGTAACAACATAAATGAAAAAGAAATAAAAAAGGAACAGAGCGACGATATACCCCTAGCGAAGGTAGTGAAAAAGGAGGAAGGGGGATTATATCCTTTAACAGAACTACGAGACATGGTTCAATTAAGGGCGGCTGAGGGATACTTGAACCCGGCATACAGCCCGCCACCATATACAGCCATAGGTAGCCACACAGGAAGGGAGCAGAGTAGCACAACGGGATCAGCTCGCACGAAAATGCCCGCAGGGGAAGGGGGGATTGGCGAAGAGCAGATCGCAGGAATAGGACAGGATGAGTGGGTAGCTGCACAGGTATTATTAAAATTACGAGGTTCATTAACAGAAGAAGAGGAGGAGGTAGTAATGAAAATGGACGAGGACAACACCAGGAACAGTGAAAGGAAAGGGGAAGAGGGGAAAAGAAAGGGGGAAGAGCTGTTAAGATAGGAGGAAGAGATTTTGGCAGAACGATTAGCAGAATTAAGGGATGAACAGAATACACTGATCAAGCAGCTCGAGAGAGAGAAAAGAGAGAGAGAGCACGGGAAAGGAAAGAATGCAAGAATGAGTTGGACAAAATGAGGGAACGAACTGAGGAGAAAAAGAGAGAAGCAGAAAGGGTGAAGGCAGTAGCAGAAAGGGTATCCAGAGCAGCACCGCGTGACAAGAAAAGGGAGGAAGAAGAGAAAGAAAAGGAAATGGAAATATGGAGGAGGAGATTACTATCAGAAACAACAAGGAAATACGAAGAAGGGAGGATGATAGAGGGTATATTAGAGCGGGAAAGAGCGAGATGGGAAAGGAAGAAAGAAGAAGAAAGGATAATGGAAAAGATGAGTATTGAAGTAATGGAGGAATTGAAAAAGAAAAGAGAGGAAATTGGTAGAGAAATAGCGGAGAAAAATGAAGGGGAGAGTGGGGAGTGAAGTAAGGAGGTATGTATACAGAGACACAGAAGTAGCAACAACATCAGCACAAAAGGGAGCAATTGGCAAAGAAGACAAGGGAGGAACGGATCTAATAGGCTTAAAAACAGTAACGATTAGGGGGAAAAAGACAGATTGGGGGTTGCCATTAATGGAGGACTTTTTCAGTGAGAAAGGAGAAGGGATGGAGAAGGAAGGGAGAGACAGTGAAAGGGAAAGCTTAAATAAATTATACATCACCCGGACAAATGGAGAATCACCATGGATCTGCAGGAGAAAGGAAGAACTGGAGGTAAGTGAGGAGGAAGAGCAAGGAATAGCGGAAAGACAGACACGTGCAGCCAAACCCTCACTATCCCGTCCCACATGCTCCACCACCTCGCGCTCATTACGTGCAACATGCCCATCTAAACTCGCGCCCTTCCCACACGAACTGACACCCTATGCAGGCAGGCTTAGAGACCTCCCTGGACGCAGGCAGGGAGAACGAATACACACGCCCACATTAAATAAAGGAAATGATAAAAGAAAGGGAAGAGATGAAGGAGAAACAGTTACGAGCAGGGGAAATATGGACCCCATTGACGATGTAGAAGCCAGGGAAGAAGAGGAAGGGTGTACGGATTCGATTGTGTGGGACCCAAGGGGCCAACTAGGACACAACCTAATGCCACTTCTGGAGAGGGGAGGAGTTAGACCACAATACGTCCCCTGGAAGCATGCAGACAAGGAAAATATAAAGTGCAGGCTTCCATCATTAAGTGGAGGTGCGGGAAAATGGATATATGAAATGGAAAAACACACCGCAGGACAGAAATTGGCAGTGGGGGATGTAAAGGGCCTTCTAATATCAATATTAGGAGATGCAGCAGATGACATCTGGAAGAGAGCAGGCTTCCCCGGGGTGACAATAACAAACACATCACACGATGGGGCACCATTCGCAAACTGCAGACATGCATTATGGCAGGTGCTGAGGGTACAGTACCCAGACACATCAGACATAGGAGCAATTACCTCACGCAAGATGCGTGAGAACGAAGATCCTGTTGATTATATCCAGGAAATTCAAGAGAAGTGGCGTATGGAAACTAGAGAACAATGGGACAAGACACCAGCAATATTCTATCATATACTAGTACAAGGGCTCCCAGAAGCAGTTCAGAAACAACTGAAGAAAGTAGTGGGGATGGAAGCAAAGGCATGGCCAGAAATACAACTGACGATAGTGCGTCATTGTAGGACATGGCAAGAAAAAATGAAACAAAAGGAAGAGGATAGAAAAACAGAAGAGGCTAAGTTAATACAGAAAAAACTTACTAAATATACGATGGAAGGTGCACTAATAACTACACCTGCAACAATAACTCAAAGCCCCACACAAGTAGTGGCTGCACAAGATCCCTCCCAAATACAATCATCACAGACTGTAACACAACAGCTGCCGCCACTCCAACCATACACGACTAACATGGGAGGAGGACACTCAAAGCCAGGTGCTGGGTATTATAATTACAACAGGGGAAGGGGAGGAATGATGAGGGGGAGAGGATACGGATATAACACACAACAGCAGGGGGGAGGATTTAGAAATTTCTACCCCACCGGGCAACCAGTATACCAGGACAACCCAGGAAGCTTTCCATGGCAGAACAGGGAACCACCAGTGTGTTGGATTTGTGGATTAGTAGGGCACATGTCACGCACGTGTAGAGTGAGACCAGGCACACCATCATGGGGTGAACAGGGACAACAAGGGCCCACACAGGAACAGCAGGGCATCCAGCAACAGCAGACATTGCAACAGGGAAATGGGCAGCAACAACTAGTAACACAACAACAGCCACAGACATATTCACTGCCACAACAACAGGTAGCGATAACACAACAACCCCAAGTACAGCAAGTACAGCAACCTGCCCAAATCCAAGACCATAACATAACCTCTACCAATACACAACTACAGCAAACACAAGTGGGAAGGGTACCGGTCCTGGGACACAACCCTTACACAGGAAGTGGTCAATCATTATACCCTCAATAGGACAGCCCACAGACGGCCTTGGTGTGTCCCATCCTGTCGGTAACACCTAATAGTGCGGAGGAACCACGCATAGAGGTAACAATAGGTGACAAAAAATTATCATTCCTTGTTGACACCGGGGCGACCCGGTCTTGCATAAGGGAAGGTAAATTTAAGATGTCAGGTGAAGCCATGAACACCCAAGGATTCTCTGGGGCTAGTGGGTTGGTTCCCTTTACTGATAACATTCCCTTATCAATAGGGGATTATGACATGTCAGTCCCGCTTTTATATTCTAGGGCCTCACCAGTAAATATACTGGGGAGAGACATATTGAGCAGGTTGAATATGACGATCTCCTTTACGGAGGACGGCATAATTTGCTCCACTCCAGGAATTAACATGCTCACTGCACGACAAATTATGCAAGCATACTGTGGACAGACAGTTATTAGGGCTGAGCCAGTAGATGGTGACCTGTTCCAGTACGGGACAGACATGGCATTTGCATGGATGCCAGGAATAGAAGGAAAGATCTGAAGGAGGCCAGCAGCCTATTTGTTTAGACCAGAAACACCAGCCAATGAACCAGAAGGAAAGGTGATTTCAGTGAACGTAGAGAGCATTATAGCAACTGCTGATTACATCGCAGTACATGGCCAAGACAGAGAAGGAAGAGCATGGGGGGCAGTGATAGCACTAGCAGAGGGATGTAGACTCACCCAGGTGTCAGATGAGGAGCTCTTCTCAGAAGAAAAGGAAGAAGGTGAAATGGTGTTTATGATGAGTGTAGAAATATGGCTAAGAGTGACGTACAAACAAGTGGCACAGAAAATTGCAATGGCACTTGAAGCACCCACATCCACCCCAGTTCCCTTCTTTGAGGAGGATATGGCAAAGGTACCAACATCATTATGGACTACTAGTCCCTATGACGTGGGGTGCATAAAAAGTATAGGGGGAGTAAGAATACAATTGAAAAAAGGTGCAATACTCCCCAGAGTGAAGCAGTACCCACTATCAAAAGAGGCAGATGAGGGCATATATGAAACAATAACGGCCCTTATAAATAATGGCATATTGGTACCATCAGAATCACCATGTAACACAGCTGTATTCCCAGTGCGCAAAGCTAAAGGGGGGTCTTGGCGCTTCATACAGGACCTCAGGCCCTTGAACAACATAGTGGAAGCAGAATACCCCATAGCAGCAAACCCGGCCACAATACTGTGCAGCATTCCAGCAGAGGCATCACGATTTACAGTGATAGACCTCAAAAATGCCTTTTTCTCAATACCCCTGCACCCAGACTCACAAGATCTGACAAGCTTCACATACAGAAACACAAAATGGAAACACACCAGATTGCCACAAGGGTACTGCGAGTCACCCTCAATTTTCAACAGAGTAATAAAGATGGACTTGGGTAACATTGAAGTGGAAAGCACAGTGTTGCAGTATGTTGATGACATAATAATTTGCAGCACAAACAAAAGAAGATGCAGAGAGGACTCATTGAATATGCTGACAATATTGGCTGAAAAGGGTTACAAGGTAGACAAGGAAAAGTTACAGTACTGTCAGGAACAGGTACTTTACATTGGTCAGCTCATATCCCAATATGGAAGGAAGATTGCACCACAAAGAGCACAGGCCATTTCAAAAACACCGCTGCCCCAAACAGTGAGGGAACTGCAGCAGTTCCTGGGACTGTGCAACTACTGAAGAGCCTGGGTATTTGATTACAGCTCATACATAGGACCCCTACTTGAGGCGTTAAAAGAAGCTAACAAAGGGGAGAAAAAGCAATATCAACTGCTCCGGTACTGGCCACCCCAGATTATGAACGACAATTCTTTATATTTTCACATTGCGACTCAGCAGTAATGAAAGCAGTGTTGGCTCAAAAAACAAGCATGGGTTACAAACCAGTAGCATTTTACAGTGGTCACTTGGATCCTGTAATGTTAGGACATTTCCCTTGCGAACAAGGTCTTGCCGCAGCTGCCTTCGCGGTAGAGAAAGCATCATCAATTACAATGGGGTGCCCAACCACACTATTTGTGGAACATGCACTATTTGCAATATTGAACAAGCCTAAGTCCACACTAACCACGCAGAGGGTGTCAGGTTATGAGATCATCTAATCTAGACCAGAACTATCAATTGTTAGATGCAGCACGGTTAACCCTGCAAGGTTTATAGCAGAAGTAATTGAGGAAGGGGACTATGCACACGATTGTACGCAGACTACCGAAATGTACTCATGTGCTAGAAAAGTTGAAGAGAATGCACTAGATGGAGGTGAGCTCTTGTTCATTGATGGGTCATCAACAATAGACCAAAGTGATGGGATAAGGAGAACTGGGGCAGCAGTGGTAAAAATGACAGAGGAACCGGTGTGTGTGGCGATGAAATGCGTACAATTACCACAGCATTACTCTGCTCAAGCAGCTGAATTAGTTGCACTGATCTTGGCGTTGAAGGAAAGCTTTGACAAACGAGTAACTATATATTCTGACAGCGCATATGTCACGTCTACTGTCCACTCATGATTGTCCAAATGGAGGAGAAGAGGGTTTAGGAGAGCTGACGGCACCCCAGTACAACATGCTCTCTTGTTAGTCGAACTAATTGAAGTAATAAATGACCCCCAAGAATTAGCTTTGGTCAAATGTACAGCACACACTAATGGAGAAGATCATATCTCAAAAGGGAATGCAGCAGCAGACGCACATGCGAAGTATGCTGCATATTTTGGTGAGATATGGAACCCCCCAGAGTTAGAGAGAGGGAGAGGGAGGGGGATAGCTAAGGAGATGTTGATAAGAGAAGGGTACACCCATCTCCCAGCCACACAGATAATGGAGCTACAAGCGGCTGCACCAATGGCAGAAAAAGAAATATGGGTAAAAAGAGGATGTACAATGTCACCAACTGACGCACTATGGCGCCAGGGTAACACTGGAAAGATGGTAATGCCATTGGCACTATTGAACACCACCCTGAGCCAACTCCACCACCCAGCCCACACAGGCAAGGAAGTTATTGCAGCACAAATTAGGGAAGATTGGTTCTGTCCCGAGTTAAATTCCCATGTGACAAATTTTATCAGCAATTGTCTCACATGCCAACAGTTCACGGCCGGTCACACGCTGAAGGTGATAAAAGGTACTATACCCCGGCCAGAGGGACCCTTCCTACATATCCATATTGACTATGTTGATATGATCAACGTATGTCAAGGAAATAGGTATATGATTGAAGTAGTATGCCCATTCTCCAGGTGGATTGAGGCAGGACCCTGCTCACACCCAGATGCATTCAGAGCAGCTAAATTTCTAGTGAGGGAAGTTTTCCCCAGGTGGGGAGTGTGCGAGGTACTGCGGTCAGATAATGGCCCGCATTTCGCTAATGAAATGTTCCAGCACATCACATCATTACTGAACATCAAGCATAAATTTGCATGTGCATATCACCCGCAGGCCAACGGTATATGCGAACGCCTGAATGGCCTACTGAAGGAGGCAATTGCAAAGATACAGCAAACAACAAAGAAGAGTTGGTTGTATTGCCTTCCGCTAGCCCTATTTGAGCTAAGGAATAGACCAGGCTCCGATCACCACCTCACCCCTCACGAGGTGGTGACTGGACGTCAAATGCGCCTTCCTCTAATGCCAACATCAAGAGCATTCACAGATTATGAAAACACTGCAACCGTTCTTGGTGATGAAATGTACCAATATGTGTCTTCTTTGATTACTAGTGTAGTGTTTGTGTCTCAACAGCTCGAGCGCACGCGGGGCGGGTCTAAGAGTGATCAACCAGAAGACGTGGATAAAGAATTGGAAAAAAGAAAACTGTGCAAAATTGCTAAAGGTGACCACGTACTACTCCGCAATTTCAACAGAAAGTGGAACAGCCCACGCTTAACTGGCCCCCACCTGGTAGAGGAAGTATCCACAAGAGCAGTAAAGCTACAGGACAAACGTGCCTGGAATCACCTACATGACGTAAAGATTTGCAAACTCCAGACACGCCCTAGCGTCACCGACGGGGCCATTGGAAGAACAGCAACAGCGTCACCAACGGAGGAAGAGACTTCTACCACAGCTGACGACCTAAGTGTCTCCCTAACCTACCAAATAGAGAAGGGTAATTCCCATACCGCCCACCCCATGGTCACACGATCAAAGAGTAAAGAGACTTCCGCCAGTTGAGCTCTAAATCCTCTGCCTATCGGCGTCCTACCCACTGCAGTAATCACCCGACTGAAGGACATTATCTTGCACATATACTCATGTAAACACTTGAATGTTCTCTTTTTTCTTTCTCGCACATGCAGGTACCGCGTATTATTGTACTGTTAAGAAAACAGATAACTAACAAAGTTCACTGCCCAGGAGTAGATGCTACCCTCAGACGATAACTACCCTGAAGAGCTATCACACCAATTCGTCTATCACATAAAAAGGCCAAAGTACCTGAAAAGAAGGAGGTACGTGTCTACTACACAGCATTTCTCTTGGCCATAGAACAATCAATGCCCCACCTTCACCCATACTTGCCTGTCCTAAGAGATAGATCACTTAGATTGGCGTGGGAACAGCTCTTCGCCTGGGCACTGAACGACTACTTGATAGGGAGAGCTTGAAAACAACAACTAACACTAATAACAATCATATTGAGAATTTTCAGGCGGGCAACTTTAACGTCGCAAGAATTAGCTGCCGGACTGCAGCAAGGTAAGAGCAAAATGCCGGTGAGACTAGCCTCTGTAATAAAGATGATAGGGATTTTGATGATCACCGGGTTCTTGGCTGCCTCTGTATGGCAGAACAGTTATGCTATCAATATTTTGGCTGTACCCAAACCTAATATACCCCCACCCACGGCTGCAACAGGTGTTACGTCAGGTGGTACTAGCAAAATTCCACACAAGGGAAATAGAGTTAAACGCAGCACATACTCAGATAATAAAGGTATTGACAACTACATGCAAGATTCAGCACACGTCTCGAACAACATGTGGTACCAACACATGACCCAAATAGGCAAGCAGACAACAGAAGACAGCTGCTACGTCTGCTCATTGATCCCATATGCCATGAGCGCTTCTCGAACTTTCGTTGCCACGGAAATAGATGAAAAGACAGCACGATGTATAGTATACTTGGCACTGTTCCAAACGAAAGGGAGATTTCAAGGGAACACGGTGCACCTGGTATGGAAAACGCGAGACACATATCCATACGAAAATAACTTCCTCAAGATTTATTTGAGTTACCACAAGACCAGTTTGCATGCTGAAGCATTCAGATACATGACAAGTGGCCCTGACAAAGGAGAAACAAAGAAAGTAACACTACAATACCTACCATGTGATTGGTACGCCACTGAAGTTCCTGGTAAACAAGGATGTTGGGAAATACCACTGATAATAATAACAGGGACGGTGTACCTGGAAAACAAATGGGAGATAGGAGTGGTTGGCAGCAACATGGTAACGAGAGATGATACTACAACTATTGCTGAACACAACAACAGATGTTGGATGACTTGGGTCAAGTACGAACCCATGCTAACGTGGATAGAGAAGGATGAAGACCCAATAACAATACTGCTGCTGTCTGCACCTAAGGTATGCTACCAACATAAAGGAGAAGTGGACGTGGGATACAACACCAACTGTGCAAGCTTGACAGAGTTAACTGAGGGGGGAGCAGGAACAGCAGTATTAATGGACCATTACTGGGCCTGCGGAGACAAGGCATACCACACACTGCCCCCTCTGTGGAATGGTATATGCACAATGGTACACGTTAATGTACCATCACTAGTGGTGCCCCAGAAACATGTGAACGTGGCGAACTTCCCTAAAATGGATGAAGGAAACAAGAGGAAGAAGAGATCTGTACAACCTCAGAAGGGGCCAGAGAACCAAAACAACGGCAACAACACTATCCTGAATAGAAAGAAAAGACAAGGAGAACCTCTGACAGGAAATTACCTATGGGGAAGATCGGAAACAGCACTCACTTCAATCCCACCAGAACACATACTATTCAGCAGAGCAGCAATGTTCTTCTCCTCAATAATACATCCGGGACTACAGGCTTACGCAAACGCAAAATGGCTCCAGATAACTAGATGGGAACTAATGATGACAATTAATTCCACAGTAAATGGATTCAACGCAATAAAAGAGGAACTGCGAGCAGTGAGGATGGTAGCACTACAGAAAAGATATGTACTGGACCTCCTCACAGCAATGGAAGGAGGAGTTTGCGCAAAGATAGGACAATCATGCTGCACATTCATTCCTGCTAACGATGCTGACAATGGTACACTGACAGAAGCAGTATCACAATTGGCCCGGATGCACTCCAAAATGATGGATGAAAGTAAAGGTGTGAAAAAGGATGACAGCTGGTTTTCGCTATTATGGTCATGGATGCCATCTTGGCTGTCGGACGGACTGAAGATTATAGTTGGATGCATTATTTTGGCTGGAGCTGCACTGATCATAATAACATTTTGGAAGGCCTGGAAGGCACGCACCACAGACGAAATGATCGAAATGGTTGGTATGCACCCCCTGATGCCGGCAGATGATGGCCAACACACAGGCACAATAATAAAAGAAAGAGAGAAATTGCGCAACCAGATCATCACCAACCACCTGGACCCACCATCTGTGAAACTCGAAAACCTAAGGAACCCAAGGAGCTACATAGGGAAATGGGTATACTGCACACCTGGAGGAATCTGTGTATATATGTATTGGTCATTTGAAGACCATGTCAACCACTATGGACATTTGGCAGGAATAACTAAAATATGGAGAGTGAGAGGAGATAAGGAAAAGGATATGTTTGTGGTCAACAAGTCGACCAGAGGGGGGACTGAAGTGGGAGAATGGAACAAAAGGCTCCCACCAATCCCCTCGCACCCCTGGCCTAAAGGATCATGGCCAAGGCACCCGCCACGAGAGGAGTTTGCCCATCTACCAGACGACCAAATACCCTGGTACAGGAACATACGGATGTGCCCACCAGCCTGCCCACCAGCCTGACCTGCCCATGCCGACACCTGCGGCATGGATGAACTCGACTGAACCATGCAGCAGTAAATGAACACATCGTTAGAGATGCCCTGACGACCTAGCCAACGGTCAGCACACCCGTGCAAGCGTGCACACTGGACACTCCCACACCAATCCACACGAAGAACATTTTCAGTGCTATGACGTAGGTGACAGACACACCCACTGACGCGCATCTTTATTATTTTTCACATAGGCTTTTCAAAATGCAGAAACGCAAGACGCACAATGAACTCATCTAAAATGCTTGCTCACGCTTCTCCTAAACCCATGCATTACAATGAGAAATATAACAAAGACATGATACTGGGGATAAAGCAATATGATACAATAACCTTAAGCGCTGTGTATCAAACGTTTCCACCTATGAACCAGGCCCAAGTAGGCCGCAAGCAAGAGCCTCCATGAACATTGAATGAGCAAGAGTACAGTTGCTGACCCTGCAGAATGAGCCCGGCGAGAGCAGACAGTCAAGGGCACAATGTTGCAAACTCGCATGGCGCAAGCCGACGCCAAGGTCACACCTGCACATTAAGCCATGCACACAGTGGAAAATGCAATATTAATTGTGCAGAATTCTGCCTCAACCACGGTCCAGCATATGAATAAATCCTCACATTGTCTGCACATACCCATAATGATACATTGTTGCAAATGACAGGTGCACCGCGAGCTGGGAACAGCGATGGTCCCAGACTAGGGGGATCGCGAATGGACCATCAGAACATGGGGCTCTTATCACTGACGCAATTAACATTAGCCAATCCTCAGGGGTCTTCATGTAACAATTTTCATGTATCAAATTGAAGGGACAACCCAAGTATACCACCTGACTGACCCTCCACCACTAACAACGCTCTCTATACGTATGCTATACTAACCCTACCACTCGAGGAACCAATCCTGAGTGGCGATAGGTTTTTTGCTAACTTTCCCAGGTGACGCAAGTAGCACGTCATACTAAGGTAAAAAGGGCCTGCGAGCCCCACGATTGTGAATTGAATGTCAGGACGGACGCGTACGATCCTTGACCCATCCCTGCCGTTTTGTTTAATAAACAGCAGAATCACCTTGCTTCTTGCGTGTGTCTCATACTCATTTTTTGGGATATATACGGGAGGAGTTGGGGCCTCCCTACCCGGAGGTCCGTAGACGGCCCAGCCGACCCCGGGAGAATTTCCCCCGACACTAATATTTATAATTCTTTCTAAATGTGGACATGCTAATATTTACAATTTCTATCTAAGTGTGGACATGCTAATATTTACAAATTCTATCTAAGTGTGGACATGCTAATATTTACAATTCTAACTAAGTGTGGACATGCAAATATTCACAATTCCATCTAGATGCGACGCAGGCTAATGTTCACAATTCTATCTAAGTGTGGACATGCTAATATTTACAATTCCATCTAGATGCAAAGCAGGCTAATGTTCACAATTCTAACTAAGTGTGGACATGCTAATATTTACAAATTATATCTAAGTGTGGACATGCTAATATTTACAATTCCATCAAGATGCGAAGCAGGCTAATGTTCACAATTCTATCTAAGTGTGGACATGCTAATATTATGGCACTCTAAGTTATTGGGAGGTAAGATAGAGTGGCAGTGGTTTTTTAGAGTAGAGTAATTGCTCTACTCCCCACCCATGCCACACTCACAGTTTTTGTTGGTGTCTGTTAGTGGCTGGCTTCCTTGGCGTCCCCTGCGGACACCTGCATACACATCTTGGAGCCGCCAATGTCGGAGCCACAAGGGGCTGCCGGGCAGAGGGAATAAAGATGAAATAGATATACAAACACCAGGAGAACTCTGTTCTCTTGACCCTCTCAATTTATTACGGTACTCTCACCATCGCTTCATTGCCATGCTGCACTTCATCTGCAATAAAACTACCCCTTTGCTCAGAGAAGTGCAACACTTCTTTTGGAGAAAAGAACATCAATCCAGTGAACCACCACACATCCACATGCTTTTGTGGCTGAAAGATGTTCCCAAATTTTGGCTATAACAGTGACGCCACTGTTTTACAATTTATTAAAAAATATATAACCCGCAACATCCCTTCAGAAAACACAGATGGTGACCTACATGCACAAATCTTACGCTTCCTGAAACATAAGTATGGCAAATACTGCTGACCTAGATATAAAAACAAAGGTAAATACTATACCAAATGTCGCTTTCGCTTCCCTAGACCCATTTGCAAAAAAGGACAAATAAGTAGTTCCATGTATTCTGTTAGACACAGCGTAAAAGGCAAATCCCCTAAAGAACACATTAAACATTAAAAGGGATGAAGCATCCAAGTACATAAATCATTGCAATGCAATAATTGCCCTCTTGTGGAATGCAAACATAAACATACAATACATTGCACACAATTCCACTGCAGTTGCAAGATATGTTCTATCTCACCAAAGCTGAGAAAACAGAGCTAAAAGACTTCTGCAATGACATGTCATCAGACAAAACACTATCACAAAAATTGTACAGCTTCGGTATGAAAATGCTCTCCCATAAAGAATGCTGGTGCTACGAGGCTGCAGATCGCTTAACAGGTACAGCCTTACATGGCAAATCTGAACATATTGTCTGGTTAAACCTTGGTCCAGCTTCATCCCGAAAAAGAGATAGAAACAATAGCCACAAATGATCCCAACAGTCAGGACATTTTAAAAAACATTTTGTTGACACATACTACCCAAACAGAAGTGCTGCTTTGGACACATGTGCTTGTACAACATAGCCAAAAACTACAACTACAAAAATAATGGGTCTCATTATGACCCTGCCGGTCCGGTATCAACAGTGCCAGTAGGCTCACCGGCACTGTTGTTACCGGACCAGCAGAGTACAAGTCTGCGAGCCGGATGCCCTCCTGCCTGCCAGGTCTGAGCTGGCAGCCAGTAATGGCACCCGTTCGCAGACATTGATGGAAGCACCAGCACCGTTATTACCGGTGCTGGTTCTTCCATCCTCCCCATTCCCATTGAGTCCTATCGGACTCAATGGGAATGGGGAGTAACTTTCTCTGGTGCCTGGCTTTTGGGACTGTCGGGGATGTAATGCCCCGGTTATTCCCCAAAACCAGGTGCCCAAAAAAATACAGACCCCAGCAGAAGCCATGCCATTTTTACTGGCATGGCTACCTCTGGGGTCATAATGAGGTCCATTGTCACACCAGATGCGACAACTGGCAAATTTTCAGTCTCAACTTGTGATAGAAGCTTAGTACAACTTACCAAACCCTCCTAATTAATCATATAAAGTTATCATTTAAATCCTTGAAACATAGAGAACTGTATTACATAGCCGTGTTGCAACTTCTTAAACCTTGAAGAAAAGAAGAATTATTAGGTGACTCATTTGAAACGGCATTCAAAGCAAATGAAAGCAGTATAACCAATGCCAATTTCAAACAGTACAAAGAAATGTTGTTCAATGAACACCAACAAGAGGAGGAAATTGAAGCTCAACTAGATAAAGACACTCCTGAAGGCAATCAACCTTCCCTTACAGGAATCAAGAACCACTTGGAGAACCACTCATTGTTATTGAAGCAGAAATAGCCATAACTATGGTAGAAAATACCATGTGTCAATATAAACAATCTGAAGAAGACTTGTTAGTGCTCAAATCACAGCTAAATAACGAACAACTCACCATTTACCTAGAAGTCACTAAAGAAATTGAAAATTGGTGTAAACATGCAACACAAATGAGTAGCTTTAAAAATGATAAACCTCTGCTCCTCTATGTAAGTGGTGAGGCTGGTTCTGGTAAAACATTCTTAACTAAAATAATCTGCAAATGTCTACAAACCTTAACAAACAACAACATTTCGGCTGTTGTAACAGCCCCCACAGGTTCGGCTGCCTACAACAAAGGAAGTGTAACTTTACACTGACTACCCCTCCTTCCAGTAGAACACCAAAATAAATTAGAATGCTACAAATTATCAGAAGAGGCTTCTACTGAAGGACACAGAATTCTGAAACAAATACAAGTGCTCCTAATAGATGAGGTAAGAATGGTTTTCAACCTCATGTTGGATTTAATTCACCTCAGAATGCAAGAAGTCCTAAAAACCGCCTACGAAGAACTGTTTGAGGGAAAACATGTTATTGTTTTTGGAGACCTCCTACAGTTAACACCAGTAAAATGTAATGTATTTTCAAAACATTAGGGCACAAACAATGCCTCAACACAATCGGCAGCACTAGAAATATAAATCTCTGACAACATTTTCAGTACAGAGAGCTAACTCAAAACATGCATCTGTCTGCAGACCTCAACTATGCTAACATTTTTTAAAAAAAACATTAGAACTGGTCTACTTACAAAAGATGCAAAATCCATCTTAAATACTAGACTAATCCATGAGCTATATGGGAGAAACACATCTGCTACTGATGCCATGGAAAAACAGACTCAACAAAATCTAAAATGCATGTCCTTAATGCCAACCCTTGCAAGCTGTACTCAATTCAAGGAGACAATGTTAAAATAGAAATGCAACCCATACTGCATGTCAGCTCCACAGCCAAACTAGAAGTGCATGGCATGACGCTCACTATGTGTCAATAAGCAAACACACAAATAAATACCTTAGAAAAACCTATCTCCAACACAGCTTGATTGGAGAAAATATTAACTTTATGCCTAAACAGCAGAGTAATTATAGAATGTAACCTTAATGTAGAACAAGGTTTAGTTAATGGAGCAATTGGTACAGTTTTGGCTTACAAACATATCCAGAGGACAACAACATTCAGTTTGTCAACATCCACTTTGACAAACTTGCAGAAGTTAAATAAATTGGCCGCACAATAGCACGTTTCCTTCTTTTCAGAGACATGTACACACGCAGAGAAAATGTTTCTCTATCTATTGCATATGATGTCACTATTCACAAATCGCAAGGTCTAACCCTAGATCACACATTGATTGATATTGGCAACACCGTCTTTAAGTAAGGTATGAGTTACATAGCACTTTCACGTTGCAAACAAAGTCAATGCTGACATTCCTTGCATCCTAGAATACAACAGGCTATGAGTACTGTACACCCCTTCTAGATATGTACCCTGTACTTAAAAAAATAAAACCTTTAAAAAGAAAAGCAATGTAACGAGAAACTACAACAGATCTCCCAACAATACCACTAAAGAAACAGTGACCAACTCCTCCTCCATCAAACAATACAACCATAAAACAATTTACTACAAACTCAACTGCATACCCATCAGAAAAGAAAGAGACAAATATCTCATCTCCCAGAAAATGTGCAGGCCCATCAAACGATCCAGACACACAACTCTGGTCCATTTAAATTCAGCCACATAAATGGAGTGAATTGCTATGCCAATGTGACAATCAATCTTCTCTTCCAATTGCCGGCAATTGTTCACAACATTTATTTAAATGGCTCGGACCAGTTGTGTTTGCAAATGCTCATCCTTCATAGAAATGCCACAAATAATCTTGACAGCACTTACAGTGTCTCAGGTATAAGGCACGAATTGGACTACTGTGCAGGAATTGTTAAATGTACCATAAATACACAAGATGATCCTCAAGAATTCTTAATGTACTTACTATAAGTACTGGAAACCAAAAACATCCCCATAAACAAAATCTCCCAGATTTCATACACATGGAAACATGCAGGCACTCTCAGCAACCATGTTTCACAAGAGAACATACTTAATGAACGATGTGTATATGTATCCATACCAAATTGTGAATCCATTCCATTTCACCAGCTTCTGCAGAATGCAAATCACAGTATATTATGCCATCTTTGCAATTCAGGTAAAGAGAGGAATGGCCCTGAATGTGGAAGGATAAAGGGCTCATAGGTAATATGAAACAAGAGGAGTTGCTCCTACCACATAGAAAATTCATGACAATACATTACTACTCGTATGCCTATTGAAATTTACAACCAGGTTACAGAAATTGCTTCAAAAGTAAGCTAGACATCCCTTGACATATTAGTTGGCATGTGAACTCAATCCATACATGAAACATTGAGAAGTAGTTTAACTCATAAGTCTGCTTTAATAGTTTAGCAGATCTTTTGGTCTATTTAGTATTTTGAATTGATGTCCGCTAACTCAGTCAGATATGGTGTCTGGTTCCAAACTAAGGGGACCAGTCTTTGAGTCTATGTGGTAGGAGAAACCCCTCTTGTTTCATATCTTTGCAATTCAGACAATCGTTCCAGTATGCAAATCAACTCACATAGCCAATGTCTCATAATGCTTCTCGGGTACAAAGTAGATGCTACCAAAATTAACTGTAAGCTTACTAGCTTTACACATGGCCAAGTATCTCTTGGCAAGAAAAACTTCACAACAGTAGGTATGATATACCACAGTGGTGCCATAACCACTTCAGGGCACTATACTGCATATGTCAAAAAAAAGTGGTTGGTTTGAATGTAACAACACTTCTGTTGCTCCAAAACATAGTTTACCAGCAAATCTAAGAATTGCCTACTTAATATTTCTTCAACCCAAATGTACTCACTAAACTGTCGCACAATAAATAGTGAGAATATGCCAACAGGTATCTAACTACACCCATAATACTACAATCGTACCTTTAAAAGTCAAGATTGTTAGATTACGAGGACACATACCTAAGAACTTAAAAATTACCCTTCATTGCAATACACTTGAAATACGCCATCACAATTCTTGTTACTGCAAAACTTCTTCTAAAGTCTAATGTAGTTAGTATACGTCAACAGGTAGCTAACTGCTTTAAACATTCCCTTAATAAAAACACACTTCAAACAAACATAATATCACACTTACACTGACATAATTGTAGTGTTTTCTTTTTAATGCTCTATGGATTTTTTTCCCAATGACCCAATGATTATTGAAGTCAATACAACAACAGTGTACCACACACTAATGATTTTGTTGTACCAAACATAGCACACAGAATGCACTGTTTATGAGGGTCAGAAAAAGTAAATGTATATGTAAAAGGGTATGCTATTAAACCTTTTCAACTATCCTGCTTAACAAATTATACTGTTTTTTTTCACATAAAACGAACCGGAGATGCCACCTTTACTACTTTATACAACTAAGTAACTGTACCAACTGTAAACAAATACACATTCCATACGCACTATGCTCAATTATACTACAATCATAAATACCACATACTTTCTATTCCCCCTAAAGTACCTATAATTACTATACACATATTACTATAATGGGTGGGGCCAGTGGCCACAACCACCACAATATAATGAAACCATATAACTGTACTATACAGCTGCAAATAACAAAACTTGCCCTGAACCCCAAGACATTGAATTGGTGTCCACGGACACCGAAACTGCCCACGGACTCAACAGTACCTGCAGATCCAATTTTCACCTATAAAAACAGCTCCACATCATCTTCATTTCCTTCCCCTACCCTTTCTATGCCCTTTTCAGCAATCAAATAACCTCAAATGTGTTCTCACAGCTGTTCATTCACGGCGCTGGCTGCCTACTACTGTGGTGTCCGCGAACCAGACGGCACTCGCGCCCGCCTTTTTCACTTAGAAAAACAGATCCATATGATCTTTATTCAACTCCCCCACCCTTTCCAGCCCCTCCTTTGGCCATCAAATAACCCAAAATCTGTTTTCCAGACTTTTGCCCTTGCGTGCTGTCCATGGACAACAGCCACTGTTGGTGGATCCAACATGGCGGGTGTTTCCAAAAATATGATGCACCTCAAGCTTTTCACCATCCAATCAGCTGGCGCATCCCATGTCTGCGGACATCACAACACCCCCTGGGCCAATGGGAGGCCTGTCCATTGACTGAACAGGGAAGTGAGTCTGCGTACCGAACCCAGATATCACTAATTTTGTTTTAAATACTTTTTGGCTGTTTTAAAAACAAATACTGGTCAGATTTATACTAAATTTACAAAAGCAGCCTTTCGGGAGCAAGCCGCCACTCATGCTGCAAATCTGGTGGAAAATCATCAAGTGGTTTGGTCTGTAGGCATGAGCAACACTTTATTTCCATTGTGTCTATGGAAAAAACAGACATTTTGGGACCTCCACTCTAACTTTGCTCTGCCTGGATGAACCTCACCAGGCATTACAGAAGCAATCCTAGGGGGCCATATATTTTTGTTATCCAAAGTTAGGTGAGAATTCGTCAATGGGAAGGGCAAAGTTATAAGCCGCCCAAAAAGTGCTCTTACTATGAGCAACTTAACCATAACTACGCACTTGCTACCGCAGGCCGTGTAAAATATATATATGGTGAACAAGCGCTCTGCAAGCGTGAAACGCATCTCCCTGGACACTCTGTCCCCATTGTACCTTGTCTCTGCTTTTTATTTAGCAATACATTTCTGTGTTATCTACCCACAGATTTTTATCATTTCGTTTGGCATCTCCCAATCTTGGCGTGTGGTCCTACTGCCTTTTGGTGGTTTTTTGTTTGCGTTTTTGTGTGTGTGTGGGTATATATATATATATATATATATATATATATATATATATATATATATATAGAAAAAACTTTGTTAAAGGACTGTTATGGTTACAAGCTAAGCAAGCATAACTCGCGCCACCACTGTGCAATGCTAATACTAACACCCAGGATATCAAAGATGACATCACAAATGCCATTGATGACATCACTGATGACATCACATATTTGGGCCACTTGTTTTTGTTCACTGACATATATAGGTCAGGTGGTTTTGTTCACTGACAGTCAGAATATTAAAATTGAAAAGGTGCTATATATCTAGACGTTAACCTTTTCATATGTTCTTAAATTACGTTCCTTAGGGTTTAGTCTCAGCTAATGGTGCACATACATGGCGAAATAAGCAGGCCTCTAACACATAGTTCATTAGTATACATGAAAATAAACTTTAATGTTAGTAACATTTTCTGATGATGCTGATTCTTTCTTCCTTACTTAAGTTTCTCTGTATGTGCCTCTGATTTGTATGCATTGTGGTTCTTCATATGTACTAGCACAAGTATAGTAAGTCTTGAATTGTTATCTATTTATTACATGTTTAACATTAATCAAAACGTGCATGAGCGGGCATTCATTATTGTACTTTCTAAAAATACAAGATTATAAATATTGTACCTATGTTTATATATGATTAGGTTCCTGTATTAACAACAACACTCCAATACAATGTTGTTTAGATTAGTACATTCTTTAATACATTAAGTAGTTCATGATAGGTCTCCCAATCACCCCTGACATCTTGTTAGCAACATTATAAACACAACCCCTTGTAGGGACTTTTCAGCAAAATTTATTTCACATGTGATGTCATCAGTGATGTCATCAATGACATTTGTGATGTCATCTTTGATGTCCTGGGTGTTAGTCTTAGCAGTGCACGGTGGTGGCGCGAGTTATGGTTGCTTAGCTTACCATAACTGGCGAATTTTTTAGGTTTTTCGGTTTTACTTGTAACCATAATGTCCAATGAATTTCATAGGTTTTTATGGGTGCAACTTAACCATAATGTCCTCTTAACAAAGTTTTTTCAGTGAATGTCATGGGTTTTTACCAAGGCATGCTATTTTCCTAAACTTACTAATATCATACTTACCCAAAATAGCAAAATTTCACCTTAAAACTCTGCCATTTCCCACCTTCTAGCATCATTTTTAACACTTCTATACACTTTTAGCAACTCTTTCAACTGATTTTGCAAACGTAGACATCCACAAACATCTAACTTCATCGTGGACATGCCGGACAGTGCCACGTGACCATACGCTGGCGCGCGGCATGATGATGTGTCCAAGAATGCGTCTGCACTTCGCAATTAGATCTGTGCTTCACGGACAGTTTCGAACTGCATTTTCTATTGATCTAGTAACTTTCAACTTCAAAATTTCCCTTGCACAGCTCCTACACCTATTCTCACTCATTATCCATTAACAATCTAGTACACAGTACATACTTGGAAGAATTTTAGCAAAACTGCTATTTATCTCAAAAATGGCATCACCTATTGCCATACCTCCTCCCTAAGAGCCACCACCACCACCAGCTGGAGGACCTTCACAACAAAAAAAGCACAGTATTTCCAAAGACAATGAAGAGGACCAAGAAGATGAGGTAGAGAAAGTGCCTACCTCTAGCACCCAGAGAGAATCAAGGGTGTGGCAGTTCTTTACGATGGTCTGGGATGTACCAAAGGTTAAAGCTGCCAAAGTGAAATGCACTGAGTGCAACTTTGTACTCAGTTGCAGACTCCCCGGACAGTTCTCCTACGGGACCACATCCCTGTTCTGCCACTCCAAATCCAATGCTTGCAATAATCTCAGAAAGGTTTTTCCTTTCTGAAAAAGTAGAAGGCTATCTTCCTCCAACTCACCTTCCGCAACCAATACTGTAACCACACAGCCCACTTCTGTGGGACATAAAATCCCACTAGCTACCTTGCAAGCAATAAAAGAGGCTGTTGATCCATATTTTAAGACAACAGTCCTCCGTATATACTACAACACATCATTGTGCAGAGGGAAGCAATTTCAAAGTGCTTTTGAAGCTGTAATCAAGGGGCATGAGAGACACTGGCCCCTGCCTTAGAAGTAACACATGTGCAACTTCTTCACCTGTCCACCTGCCTGTCCATATTAGTACTTGGTGCCTCTTCCCTCTTTTCCCTCCCCACCTTTCGTTCTAAGCTCTCGTGCCAAAAAAATAAATACATCAAAAAACAACAAAAGAAATGTTCTTTTAGGAACCACCTTTCACAGTTAAAAAATAGAACAAAATAAAACTTAGACTCCATCTACTTTACATTTCTCGGTAAAGTACATAGACTCAATAAGATTTTCCAACATTTCCATTAGCATGTTCTGTTATGCTAATAAGAATATTGTGGCATTCATCCCCCGTTCCAGGGACTGGAACAGTGGATATCAGCCCGACAGCCCAAGTTATCAGCCCAAGCGAAGCGAGGGTGGAAAACGAGGTCTCTGGACCATTATCCCCCCATTCCAGCCCCTGCAATGGGGGATGAAATCCATTAGCACCCCAGGTTCCCAAAGTTGGAAACCAGCATGCTAGAAAAAAATAGATTTTTCTTCCTCTGCTGGGATGCATGTGGCGTCCGGTGTAGGAAAGAAAATCCTTTTCCAAGATGGCCACCATGGAAAGGGAAAGCAGAGTTTCATACAGGGCCCCCATTCACTTTCCATGGCAGCCTGCCGAAGGCGAAGAGAGAACTCTATGACCATATTACCACAAGCACATTTTTCTTTCCTTTCAAAGCTACCCCACTTTCTAATAACTTTACCACAAAGCTGGTCCCAAGTGGACATGGCCACTTTAACCCCATGTGTTGTCCCTCGTGGTCATGGCCAGTAGCCAGATTGTCCAGATCAATACCTTATTCCATGACCCAGACAATGTGGCTACTGCCCATGGCCACAGGCTACACCTCAGTCACCAAAGGTATATCACTATTTCGTGTACCTACATTATGACAAAAAATCAAACACAGGCACATTTGCAAAACCATGCTTTAAGGGCCTTGCCAATGCTTCTTACACAAGTTTACCCGAAATCCACCCATGTTTTATTTTTTTTCAAAACTGTCAAATGTATGCACATACAATAGTCATATAACTTAGCCCCCACTTGACAAATTCCATTCAGACTTTCCAAAAACATTTTTATCTAGATCTAAAATATTTTTTGCAAACTTTTCTGTAGATTCGTCAAATTGCACAACATTTATAAGCCTTTACAATATTTTCAGATCCCCCCTCTAATTTTGCCCCCTATAGACAGAAACCCACCAGACTTTGGAAAAACATTTATTTCTAGATCTATAATCTTTTTGCAAACCTTTATGTAGATTTGTCAAATGGCACCACATTTATAAGCCTTTACAATACTTTGGAACTCCCATCTAATTTTGACCCCTCTTGACAAAATCCCACCAAACTTCACACAAACATTTATATCTAGATCTATTATCAGTTTGCCAACTTAAGTTTAGATTCGTCAGAGGGCACCTCATTTATAAGCCTTTGATTATTTTGGGAACCCCCTCTAATTTTGCCCCCTCTTAACAGAATCTCACCAAACTATGCAAACTCATTTTGAATCCGTTCAAGAATATAATTGCAAATTTTCACGCAGTTTAATTAAGTGGCGCCAAAGTTACAAGCCATTCAAGAACTGTTTTGCAGAGGTGTCTGCAAACTTCACAGGACCTTTCGCGAGCATCCGGACTGTTTGCTGACTTTTACAGCGATAAAAAACACTTTTTTTGCTATTTGCAGCCATATCCCATCCCATCCTCATCACTCCTCACCTCCCCAGAGATTATTTGATAAGTTTGACAAGTGCAATGTTGTGTTTTTTAATATGTTTTTACTGCGATGTCCGCAGACACTGGCCACTGCGGATGGTGGGCGTTTCCAAAAATCTGACGCACTTCACGCTTTTCACCATCCAATCAGTGGGCACGTCCTATGTCCACGGACACCACGTTGCCTTCTAAGCCAATTGGAGCCCTGTCTGCGGACCAAACAGGGAAATGGGTCTGCGGACCGAACCCAGATATCACATTTTTTTTAACCTACTTTTTGGTTGTTTTAAAAAAAACTACTGGACGGATTTCCACCAAATTTACAAAAGCACGCTTTCGGGACAGGGCCGCCCCCCTGCCACAAATTTGGTGAAAATTCGTCCAGCGGTTTACGCTGTAGGCCTGAGCAAAGTTTTTCTCCATTCCGTCTAGGGAAAAAATATACATTTTGGGACCCCCCTCTATAACTTTGCCCCCCCTTGACAAAACCTCACCAAACCTGGTGAGGATTCGTCCAGGGGGAGAAAAGTTATAAGCCTCCCAAAAAGTGCTCTTCCTATGGGTTTAGCAACTGAACCATAACTACACGGCCACTACAGCAGGCCGTGTAATATGTGTGTAATATAGCATAGGCCTTTCAGTAAGACCTTTCCTTTCTAGTAGTCCTAGGGCCTGATTTACAAACGCATTTTACAATAGCGGAATCCCACTGAAAAAACGTTGCAAACCAGGCCCCAGTAGCAAGAAATACCCTGTCATGGACTATTGCAGCCAATGTTCATGTTTCAGTTGACTTTGGCCTAATAACCAAAATATAATTTTCAGGCTGACAATTATATAAGTGACATTGCCCTTGAGGTCTTCCTGGTATAATTCACTATGCACAACAGCGGGTCTTTGTTGGTACGCAGTAGGCGCTGACCAGCATTGTGAGTCAAAGGTAGTACTTTCCTTACACTGGGGCTTTACACTCAATGTTTTTATTTTTTGAAGGTTTTTCATAATTGCCAGCATGAATTAAAAGCAGTGTCCAGAAGAGCTGGTAATGTTCCTTTGCGCCCACGTGATCTGTGCAGAGGGACATTGCCCAATCCCACAAGGCTGCCTGGCATCAGTGTCGCTCCATTACTTAGTTAATTTTGGACCGGAGACCATTTAAGCCCAAGACATATTTTTCTACTGTTTTACAGCCTATAATAAGAGACTTATTTCAAAGTAACATAGCCTGGGGGCTGTTACAGTGCAAGCCACACAGCACGGTACACGCACGCCTCTAGGTTTATGCACCTGCCTAGAATAAAAGGCATTTTGTCCCACATTTCTGGACCCGAAAAATAATTTTTGATTTGACAGTTTCTTCACAGTTCTACCACTGTAATGCATAATACCCTCTTCTTAAGCTTTTCCAATCTGGGGTGGTGGTGCCAACACGCTGTCAGCTCGCTCATAGGCCGTTGATTCAAATTCCAGACCTCTCAGTCATGTTTATGCTAATGGAACGCCTCCTGCTCCCAGACAGACCTAAGTGTAATGGGGAAATGAAATCCAGCTGTTGAAACGGATTCTAAAACTGGCCTGCTCGTAAAAAAAAAAAACATCTATACAAACTTCCAAAAAGAAAATACGAACCAGCACAAGACCATGTAATCAGCAGAACAAGTGTTGTGTTAATGCAAACACTTCCCAGTGCAATCATTGCCTTGGCCAATCAGGAAGAGGCGAGGGTGTCCTAAGGTATGTCCCCTTTCTTGGGAAAAAGGCAGTGGGTAACGAACTTTGGTTAATCAGTGAATATGGGGTTTGGCAGTCTGTTGTTAAGCATTGTGTTAAAATGATGTTCATTTAAATATCATATAAAATTTGACTTTCTTTTTTGTATTTGTATTTATTGTTTTATAAATTGTTTTATTGTTTTATATAGCGCCTTAATCCAAGGCGCTTTACAATGAACAACAAAATATGCATTAAACATGGAACAGTAGAAGCAATAATGGTAAACATGAGTCAAACCAGTAAATCAGCATGTAGAATAATTTACATATGAGAAAGAAGAGGAGAGGAGGTGGTGGAGAAAGAAGGGGGAGAGAGAGTAGTGAGTACAGTGAATAGTAGGAAGAAGGGAGATTTAGAAGAGGAGGGGAAGATAAAGAACACAGAGAAGGGTAGATGAAAGAGGGAAAGAAGGGTACGAGGGGGAAGGGGATCAGGGAGGAGAATGAAAAAGAAGAGATTTCAATGAGGAGTGGAAGAATGGCAAGGGGAGGAACGGATAGAGAAAGGTCGGGAGTTCCAGTGTAAGGGGGCAAGGAGCTGATTGGAGCGGAAATGAGACGAGGCACAAGGGGGTGGTGGAACTGAAAGTAAGAAGAGATCGGCAGAATGAAGGGAGCGAGGGGGGTGTAAAATGAGAGAAGAGAGGAGAGGTAAGGAGGAGCAAGGTCGTGAAGAGATTTAAAGACCAGACAAAGGAAGTGAAATTTAAGTTGGGAATGGAAAGGAAGCCATCCTAGCTGAGAAAGTGAGTTGGAAATTGAGTCATGAGGAGAGAGAAGACAGAGGGTGCGGATGGCAGAGTGATAAAGGGATTTGAGGGGGGTGAGATGAGAAGAATGTCAGTCTAGCAGACCTCATAGATTTAAACTACGCTTTAAAAGGAGAGTTTTATTATTGCTCTTTTTCATTGTCGAATAATGGGGAATTTGGAAGGGGAGCTGTGTGCGGGGATTCAGTACGAAAAGTTCTATCACAGCTCCAATTACTTAAACATTTACATATTAGAAAAGGCACTGCTAATAGCAAATAATTGTGTAAAAAAAAATGAAAGTAATTGCCCAGGCATTCCAAATCAATCCGTGCTCCACATATATAAAAAATAAAAACTTTCAAGGTTTCCCATGGGTAACAGGTGAAGCCCATTTAGCGAAATGGTGGAGACATTATGACCACTGTGGGTGAGGGGGGTGGGGGCAGGGAGAGGCCACAACTTTCCACAGCAAAGCCTTCAGGAGCCTAGTACTTCATTGCAATGAAAGAGCAATCATAATACACTTAAATGAAATGCTTTCTTTTTCACCTTGCCACATAGTTGAGTGTGGGTACTCTCTTACATACTCATTTTTTCAAAAATAAGAAGTGCAGGGAATGAGGGCTGGGTCGGTTCCGCCCACTTAATGCAGTATGCCCACACAAACTAATACTTTGTTAGGCCTTGCTCCTGGCACATGCCCAGTACCCAGAATATCCAGGCGTACCTTCTCAGGCCCACAGTGTTTCTTAACCATCCTCTACTGCAACCAGGCTGGCACTTGTAGGCGTATCATTGCAGTTCTTAATACAATTTTCCATGTGAATTTCAGCCTAGAAATAATCTTCATTTCACTTTGATTTGTTTTGGTAAAGTCTAAATGACCTTTGTGAGCCAACTGGACTTTATTCTTACACGCTGCCATCGGCAGAAGAACCTCACACCTTTCATTACCTGTCCATCTTCAATCCAAAACTCCTTCAACGGCCCATAGAAAGTACCTTCTTCACCAAATAGGTTTGCTTGGATTAGCAGTCTTGCTTCTAAACCGAATTATAGTTAGCATAGGTGTAACACCTGATTATGAGTATGGCCTTCGCCCCCTAGGTGGGAGTCGTCTGCAAGGGACTCAGCGAGGGCTGGGCGCGTTTACCGGCCATGTCTGCACCCCCGCCATGGGGCTTTAAGTCATTAGCATCCTGGGGTTCATCCGGGGTGAGAATGTATTTTATTTTCATCCTCCAGACATTTTGCAGCCAATCTCCAGAGGGAAGAAAAAAAACGAAAAAAATTCAAAACATGGCTGCTGCAATAGGGAAAGGGAATACGTTGTTTTTGGGCAGTAAGGCGGACGTGTGGAAGCAACAGGGAGAGGCCCTATTGCCTCCCACATACATTTTTTTTTAAAATGCCGCCACCAAGGGAAGGCCCTCGCGTGGCTAGAACAGCGGTCGAGAATATATATTCTCGCCCGCTGATCCAGCCATCTGATTGGCCAATGGACCTTCCCCGGGAGCCAATTGTAGTTAGTCCACATTCCAAAGCCCCAAAGGAGTACACTAGAAAATGGAGGGATTACTTCCCAAAAGAAATATCCCCAGTTGTAATTCCTACATTTTTCAGTGTTGATGCCTCCTTTCCTCCAATGACCTCTTCGGGGGCTTGCAACTCCTAATGAAGAGGTCAGAGAAAACCCCCAGGGCAATTCTGTCAACGGTAGATGGAACTGGATATAAATCATCTCCACCAACTGCTTTTGTTAGGTCATGTTGGAAAAATCTCTAGAGCAAGAGCAAAAAGGATATGTCAAAATATGGATATACTTCACTCTGGTTAAATCCAGACCTGAATGTGAAAACTCTTTTCTGGTTGAACTGGTTACTGGGTGGTGTGCGGTGGCTTGAAGATCTATTTGAGGAATGGAAGTGGATTAGCTTTAAAAGACTGAAGCTAGTTAAAGATCTCAGAGATTGCACAATGGGGGAGTATAGGAAGTTGAAAAAAGCTCTCAGGAATAAGACTCCAGATGGATGCAAGGGTTGGCATGTATGGCTGAGAGAATACAAATCGGAAGGTGGAATGGCTTCAAAAGTGTACAAAAATCTTGATCAGTATAAAGAACAAAATTGCGATTTACTATCAAAATGGTCAGATATACTTGAATCAGAGATGACGGAGGGCAGATGGAGGAATCTGTGCAAAAATGTGGCTCTAACTTCTTTGAATCTGGGAGAGAGGTGTAGGCAGATCAAAATTCTCCTGCAGGCGATTACCCCGCATAGTGCAGACTACGTGTTGACCCGAATCTATGTCTCCCCGGAGACCCGTCGCCTCCGTCTGAGCGCATGCGCGAGGACCAGACACTAACTCCACACGCATGCGTCCTTTAAATAACTTGCACAGCTCCTTCCCAGTCGAACGTGAGCTCCACTACTGTGCGGATCCAACGCATGCTATCTGATCCCTGCCTCGAGGTGAGTCCACCATAACCTGACAAAGGGCCCCCCTTCCAACAGGTATACCTTCCCCTGTAGCCGGCAACCAATACTAAAAGGTTTTTTGGTTTTTTGTCTCCTCCTCCCACCCTGTAGCTTCAGTCATAGAGCTCCTCTACCACACAGACAGGAACTGATCTCCTGCCACCGAGACTCCTAGCACACCGAGGGACCTCTGCAGCACCATGTCCTGCTTTGACAAAGCAACCAGGTACCCTTAGAGAGCCTCCCACACCACTTAGCCACAGTAAGGCGTTTTTAGCTGTATATGTGACTAAACCCACTTAATGTGTTCTTTTAGATTGCACTCCAGTGAACATCCTGCATCCCTTGGCTAGCGGGCCACCATTTTATCTATCAACGAGAACTCCAACTAACAGCTCATATACCTAACCCTGCGAATGCAAGGTCAGTGCCAGGGACCGGAGGGTCCTCTTCAGAGTGTAGCCTCTCACGGGCTGTTTTAATATTCACATATATGGTCCACTTTCTGGAACATACAACAATGTCTTTTATATTGTGTTTTAATCATATGGAGATCTGCTTGATCTGGCCCCAGAAGAAGGCTGCCACTCTCTTACAGCCGAAACGTCCCACGTCATCACGTCTGGCCCTTACTTCATACAGGCCTATGACCTGAATCTTTACTACCACCTTAATGTTGACGTCGCCTCTTAGCAGACCCTATTGTTAGGTTCCTTGAAGCAAATAACATTGTACTGTGCAAATATGGGTTGTAACTGTGACAAGACATTATTAGGTTAACAAATATGAAGTAATATTTGGTAACACTGCACACAGGTAATATAACACAGTACTAGTGTAGGAGTGTGGAGGTAACACCCTATACTAATCCTACAAACGTGCCGTTTTGGAAACGTAGACACATTGTTAAAAAGTCACTCTTTGAATTCTGCACTCTATGGACCATAAAAGGCTTAATTTAGTGACCTCCTGTCACCAGTGGACATGTAATGCTATGCAAAGATGCACTATACATTGTTAACATATATGTCCAGTATTGTTTACAAAACTCACCGAGCTGGTGAGCAGGTTAATTGTTGATTGTTTATTCTTTCAATGTGCAATTTTTTCAGCCACCAATATTGAATTATCTATGCTGAAATATGTGACCTAATAAATAAAGGTCTCAACAACTGTCTTTTTCAGTTATTCCAGAATTTGGATTTGTACTTTCCTCCTATGATGCATACTTATCAAGATGGATTAAACATAATATGGAGATGTGTTAGAGTTTTTCACTACAGCAAACTACTGTAGCTTAAATGTATGAGGTCAGGACTACCCCCTTGTACTAAAGATCAAAATTCTGAACAGAGTTTTTTGGACCCCACAAAGATTACATGCAAGAGGATTAGCTGATTCAGGGGCCTGTTGGAGATGCAATCATGGTAATGGGACTTTTGAACGATATGAATTAATATCTTTCTGGAATGGGGTCACTACGAGGAAGAATGAAGTTCTTCTGATGCACGAGGACTTTGACTATTAGACTGTAATTTTGGGTGAGGATGCATGGTGGACAACCTCTCTTTTCCACAGAAAGGTATTTTTTTTAGGGCGTCAAATTTAGCTAAAAAAATTAAATTGAGGAAATAGAAGAGTGATGACAGACCGATGATTTCAGAATGGATGGATGATTTGAAAAATATGTCAAGAATTGAAAGGCTAATTCTTTACAAGGATAAGAAAATGAATCTATTTGATCAAATATGGGGCAGATTTTTAGAATTGTAAAAAGATTATTTTTTTATTTTTATTTTTTATTGAAATTTTAGCTGAAATAAATCAACTTTTTTTTTCAATTTATAAGAACATTTTTTAACAAGATTATAATTCTGATATGTAATGGTTCTGTAATTTCTCCTATTCAATGGATATTAGAGGAACTAAATGTGATGAATCCAGTATATTTGGTTACTTCTGTATAGTATATATGTTATATGTTAAATGTTATACTTATTTAAATAATAAACATGTTAATCAAAAAAAAAAGAGGTTGGAGAAAACGGGAGGTTATGCCATTACATTCTCTTTTTTAGTTACCTTCAGACTCTGAATGAGTTTGATTGGAAACTCATCTTCTGCACATCCTTGTACATTTCTCTACATCATCCTAGGCATACCCGCGCTCCCACTGGCCTTGTGTCTTCACGCTTCAACCATCTTCGCCTCTGTTATAATCCCTTATGTATCCTCCTCACTCACAACTGGGAGCAGTCTTGATAGCGGTCACGTATGATGTTTCCATTACATACTGTACAGTGAATCTTACATGAGTTTCGTAAACATGATCACGTAGGATTCTGCAACCTTTTTGAAGTGCAACATCTTTGGTCAGTTCTCTGTATTTCCTCTTTGTTATCGGCCATGTTCAATTGGATGAACTTTATCCGAACATCATCCGGGATTTCAATATAACAGCAATATCTTTCTTCTGGGCTGCATAGTTGAGCGTCAATGGCTGTGCTTCACCTGTGTGTTTACTCCTGTGTTGTGGTTGTCACTGTGAGTTCTATTTTTGAATAGATTCTAAATGTTATTAGCACTTACAGTGGGTGCTGGGTTTCAGACAGACCTTGTAAGGGACAGAGAGCTAGGCTGCAGGGTCTACAATTGTGTTTGTTATTTTCTGTTCGTTTGCATGTGTGTATACTGTAACAAATGCACATGTTCAGTGGCCAGCACGTAACATTAAACACTCTCTTAGTGCTCAAAGTAGAAATAGATCACTGGGTTTAATCTGAGGGCAACCCTTTCCAAGAAAGGACATTTTGAAAACAAAATGGTGTGTTTTCATGACAAAAAAATCTTCCACAAAAAGCAATTTGAAAGTACTAACCATATGAACTGGCTCTGTGACAATGTTCGATTTCAATCATCACTTGCAGAACACATTATAATCATAATAGGAGTGTCACACTTGTCCTACTGTGCAGAACATAATATCAAAGCCTGTAATAACCATATAAATCATTATCTGATGGTCAGTCTGGTACGCTCCTATTGTACTCTTTCAAAATACCCCTATGACAAAAGACAATGGGGCTAATCGTGCAAGGCTCCTTTGCATTTTGTGAATGTAAGGGATGACCACAGAACTTTATATTTGACAAATAGGTCTCTGATAAAAGGGTCACATCTTTGAATCACTCAGGACAAAATTACACTAGAACTGGTGGCCATTTCATTTTTCATAATACCTTAACATTAAAGTTTTTGTAATGATGAACCACAAAAACAGTTTCGCACAGTCACAGGATTTTGCAGTGACTATAAACTGTCTGTGACATTGTGAGGAATTCAACCATCCGCAAGGTGGGTGTGTGCTCGCCTGGGCTTTTTTGAAATTTTAAATAAAATTGTATGATGGTAGATCAATCTCTGGAAAATGTGTGGGGCTAATTCGCACACATTTTCCTAGGCTCACCGCATGACATACACATAGACCTGTGTACTCTGGGTGGACAAAGCCTATAGGTGCCAGCCCCCTGTCATATATAGTTGGGATATGACCGCCAGGAGTACATCATAACATCTCAGATGGGGAGGGCAAAACCTTCCTCCTGCCATGGCCAGCCTACTTAACTAACGACGGTTCCATGGATCTGCCCTGTCCTTTCTTAGCTGCTGGTGGCAGCTTCGCATACTAATCAGAGTTAATTCAAGCAGGCCCAAAGGACGCCTGGTTGCAGGACTAATAAAAGACAGGAAAACCCCAACAAACTTTGATATGCACTGTGTCAACCTGAAGCGAGCTCCCGCCTCTCAGTATCAAGGGCAGTGATCTTAGTTATTTCCATTGATCCTGCATTAGGAACAATAATGTGAATTCAACAGTGGCTCGACAATGGTTTGAAAAGAAGCACAACATTTCACAGATCTGTTTCCAAATAATAGAAACAGTCATGAAACGGGTTGCACACGAGAATCTGGCCATAAGGCTCGACCAAAGAGAGACCTTTTGAATTGAGCAACTTGACGCCATAATCCCTGGTGGGATGATTAAAGAGAACAATTTCATTTGTTATATATAATCCTATTGCCTTGATTTTCTCTTTCATTATAATGATAACAAGCACATTTCTACACTCCAAGGCTAACATCCATGTTAGCTCTGTATGGAATTTCCTATCTCTAGAGACATTTTTGCGTAACCTAGTGAGGTGTAGAGCTTTGCTATGTATGATACTTACCTCAACCAATTACTCTGCCATGCCTGCCAAATTTTTTCAACTTTCACTGAAGGTTTATACTCTTACATTTTTAATGACCAACCTTATCTATTCCCTTTGTATATTATTAGTCATAATATGGTTCTAATGAGCACATTCATCATGTTTGTGGTGCCTTTACTGCTACTGATCGCAGTATGTGATACATTCACATCATTTATGTCGTTCGTGCATGTGCTAATTCTTGGAGCCACATCCCGTTCAATCTGCTAGCGGAGCGAGCGGGACGTGAGCCATACGTGATGTGACTGTGTATGTGTGCATGTCACATCACGTCACATAGCAACGGCAGCCAGCAAAAGTAAACATTAACAAGAGGATGCTCGCACCGCAAGCGCTCCTCTATCTGATGCCGACAATGCTCATGAATTAGAACATGAGTAAGCACACTTATGGTCAACCAATGACTTCTCTATATTAGTGAGTTACCATATCAGACATGGGGCCTCATTACGACCCAGGCGGTAAGTTACCGCCTGGGCCGTGACTTTACCACCATGGCGTAAACTACGTTTACGCCATGGTGGTTGGCGGACTTACCGCCCCATTCCGAGGTTGGCGGGGGCGGTAAGTCCCCAATCCCCATTTACCCTTCCCCATTCCCATTTTTGCCCCATAGGGCATAATGGGAGTGGGGAAGGCGTTAATTACGCCACCGTAAATTACGGTGGCGTAATTAACTCCATGGTCCCTTAGCGCCATGGATTTTAACACCTGCTAAAAGCAGGTGTTAAAAGCGCCATGGCGCTAAGGGACCTCGTAATTGGCGGTAAGGGGTCGGCGCAGCTAACGCTGGCGTAAACCCCTTACCGCCAGGGTCGTAAAGGTCTTTCATTCCTTTTTTTACACATTAACAGGTAGATATGGGCTATTCCAGCTTGTAAAATTATTGATGACTTCATGTTCCCAGGTAAATTCAGGTTTCACATTTTTACATATTGAATCATTGCTGTATATAGAATCAAAGTATATTACCTACATGTTCCATGCCTTTGTTCTTTCTTTTTGATTTTCTTTAGATGCTTTAAGCCTTTAACACAGCCAGGTAAACTTTTTTAACTTTTATAGTTATTTCCATAGCAACATATGGCAATATCTATTTTTGTTTGAAGATAATTATGTATTGATTCTGATTGTATATTCCCTTATTTTTTCTACATGTGAATTCTGATGCTGAAATCTACAATTGTGGGGTATGTATGTGTACACATTTTCATTATGTATATCATTTTTGCCAGTAATTCCTCAGACTTACTGTGAAGTTACCACCAAACTAGTGATGAAGCTCATTGCTTCCTCTGCCACAGGCGAAAGTCTGACGAGAGTTTTATTTTAGAGAGTAATGCATGCCCAGTCCCCAGACATCCTTAGAGAACTATGTACATAGGAAATGCCCGAGCAGTTCTGCACCATTGCCCCCGCCTAGCTCCAAAATCATTGAAAGCATATTTCTTAGTTCCGTCCACACTGACCTTGGTAGTTGAGCCTTCTAATCGTGGAAATCACTCCTTGCCAAATGGCCCAACCCTGAGATGAGATTCAGTTTCGAATGATGCCCACCTTTCTTGCTTTTGGTGGCCCCTGTGTGTTTTGCCTTTGCTTTTAGCAACATAAATTAGATCAACCACACCTTCAGAAGACGAGCCTTCTCTGCCTTCCACGAGGACCGCACCTTCTGAAGACCAGCTTGCTCTGCCTTCCATGAGGACCTAATTCACATATCCCTGATGCCATCCTTGAAAGCGTAGTTTCCCCACCCTAAACAAATGATTTCATTGCTTACCATTTATCATCTCAAAATCATTTCTAAGCCTAATTGCCATTCATTCATGTTTTCATGTTTAATGATTGGCTGCCATTGTTTGTAATCCTTAAAATTCTCATTAAGGCACAAGCGGAACTGTGCGCGAGACACAAAAATCCTTAATCCTTCCGTTGAATCAGCGAAGAAACAACGCTTAA
This sequence comes from Ambystoma mexicanum, assembly GCF_040938575.1. Taxonomy (NCBI): domain Eukaryota; kingdom Metazoa; phylum Chordata; class Amphibia; order Caudata; family Ambystomatidae; genus Ambystoma; species Ambystoma mexicanum. Next base: position 113,818,016 of record NC_090923.1, read on the forward strand.
AAGGGAACCGCTGAAAAAATATGGTGGCATTTCCTCCTGTCAATCAACGAGTAATTAAAACTTTAGTTTTGTTTATACAAAAAAAAATTACTACTGTTGCCATAAAAGGCAATTTATCAGGCAACGTTTTCATATGAATGCTGTTTAAATTAATTAGCAAAAGTAAATACAGTGTATCAGAGCACTTTCTCTGAACAAATGCACCGCAGAACAAAAGGCTTAATAAAGCTCACAAAAGATTAACAAATGAGCTCCGAGTGCTGTTGCGTGCGGTCTATGGCGTAGCTGTTTAGAGTTTTCATGGCGGGATCCTTATCCGTTCACTCACATATAGCGCGTCAAAGACACAAGGTGTGGGGGCGTTCTCGCACTAAGCCGCCAGTGTAAGACATTGTAATAAAGTGATTTTTGAATCTCTATTTTCATTGTATTTTTTATACCTTTTTCTTTGTTCCAAAAAAAAAAAGAAAATTTCTTCTGTTGGCAACCCATGTATGCATGCAGCAATTAGGGAATTAAATTATTGAAAAAAGCATCTGAGGCTTGCTCCAAGTCAATCTTCTAAGGATTGGGTTCTTCTACAAGCAGGTTTTCATATTAGAAAAGACAGGCTTTGCCAAACCCTGTTCAGACCCTATGCTTATAGAAGCCTATCCATGCTGATTTCAGAGGCATTGGCGGTTACCTGAAATTCTTCTTAAACAGGCGGTTCGACACTAATGTTGTTTGGCTTTGTCTCTTAAACCAACGTTCCCTTCCTGAGTTAATGCTACGCTAATGGCTATATGATAACTTCAGATGATATCCCTTTACACCCTCATTTTGATGGTCGTGGAATATTTTTCATGCAGCAAAGGGCTTTGCAAGGAGAATGTCAACATCCACATAGGCCACTCCACACTGCCTAGAGTACTTACGCACAAGTGTGGGAGGCCTATGCCTGTGTGCAAACTCCACGTACGCAGCAAATTTCCCAAAACCCTTTCGACCAAGCAAGCCTAAATCGATGCTCCCTTTAATTCTCGTCTTTTGGTTTCTCCTTCCATTTGCTTGTCGATGAAGATGGTTTACAGGTTCTAAGGGCACATTTTTATGCACAAAGTGGTTTTACAATTGGACAGTGTGGCAAGCTGTTCTACTAGTGCGGGGCCCAGTACAGTTTAGGTTCACAGTTTGATTAGCATTACCTAATAACTGCTTTCAAGCCCGATAAGAGACAGCTCAGGCACCTTCGGATAACAATCATTTTGAGATGCAAAGTCCTTTCAAGTGCTTTCACAGTCAAATGCAATGAAAAGAAGGGGAACATGTTGAAGTTGAACAGATCTCACAATCTGACATCATAGACAACATCCCTCAGGTTGGACAAGCCTTCAGTCTTAGCCGGTATTCTGGCCATGCAGACATTGTATTCCAAAATATCAGCTTGACTCTTTCGGTAAATATGCTAATAATTCCCCCAAATAACCTCCTTTGGCTTTTGAGTAAATTAACACTGCTTCATAAAATGGAAACCGCCTCCTATGCCCATAGGTACCCTCATACATTCAGATTGGGGGTAATCTTTTTTGAGGGATATTGCATTGCATGACATGACCAGGACACTGTATTTCCACTCATGACTGCCCTTCTCACGTCTGCTCCTCTGCTCGGCCCTTGTAATGTCCAGGCATTAACTCATATGCTAGGTTAATGTGCGTTTATACTCTGACAAATCACCACTGTAGTAGTATCAGAACACCTGGGCCTGGCCCCGGAATGGCGTACTGTGCCCCCATCAAAAGTAACCAGACTGTTTCCTGCTAGAAGAAATTAAAGAAGGAAAATGAGTGAGGGGACAATAGGGGGATGGGAAAGTGGGAAATAAATACTACAACCCCCCGGAGGGAGGGATTCAGTGGTGGACGAATGTTTTGTGGCAGCCTGGGTGTGTAACATCTTATTAGGCGGACCATGGTTCTGCCAAATGGAGGAAGCAGATATGCCCTAAAGGGTATCCAGGGTTTTGGAGAAAAAAATTAGATGTCCATCGAAAAACATTGATTTTGAAATATATATATATGGGAGGGTAAGGGGTTAAAACCGGTGGGGATGGGTTTTGGGGCGTTAAAAACATAGGGAAATAGGGGATTGGGGGACTTCACCAAATAAAATAATAAAAACAAATTTAGTGATTTTTTTCAACAGATATTTTCCATCGAATCCATCGAATTTGTTTTTTCTCTGTAAAATCATATGAGCACTGGTGCTACCTTTGCAGAGAAGGGGTCTTTAAGCCAAAATCAGACAGGCAGTACCCAAAAGGGAACCATAGATGTGGGAGAGGAATTTATAAGACATGGTTCTTAAAACATGTTGGGTGAAGGGTTGCAACATTCATGACAAATCCAGGCCAAGGGCATCAGAAAGTCCCTCAAGCACCTGGAAGCGAAGCACAATAACCCAAAGTACCTTTAAATACAACCTTAGGCACCATTATGCACTTCCCCTAGAACCAAGGGAAGGATTGCAGGATGTCTTGAGGGGCATAACCAGAATAGTACATGAAATAAAAAAGGCTTATATCAAATACAAAGTTAGGTCAGATATCACACTTGGTAGGATGAAGAGTTTATCTGAACTTGTAAGAAAGTGGTGAAGAGAGCTTGGAGAGGTAACCCCCAGTAAAACACCTGGAAGGCATCTTGGAGTCATTACATAAGACCACCCTATCACCCTCATTGTGAGAATTTAAATGGGAAGTGGTCAGTGAGGAGGCCAGACTTCAGCAACTTCTGGTGAGGATCCCCAAAACCAGGCACATGTGGACATACAGCAAAACAAAAGTGGTGATGGCTGGAAGGATTAGAATAAATCTGAACCTCTGGCATTGCTCAGGGCAACCCTCCAGACCATCGTTCTTTGCCTGTCAAGCCATTACAGAATGGGAAAGACCATATGCAAATCAGGGCTGGTCCCACGCCAAAAGGGGCAGTCCACCCCAAACTACTAGGTCACATCCCTTCTGGACGAGACCACAAGCATCCCCAAGCATGTTTCGGCCTTGTTGGGCCTCATCAGTGAGCACTAGCTTGGGTCTCTAGGTCCAGCAGGCACAGGACCCACGTCTGGGCATACCCGTCCCACTCGGGGTGAGTACAACAAAACCAAAAGAGGTAATCGCTGGAAGGTTTAGAATTCCTCTTAACCTCTGGCATTGCTCTGGGCAACTCTCCAGACCATTGTTCTTCACCTGCCAAACCATTACAAAAGGGGAAAGACCATATGCAAATCAGACTTGCTCCCACCCCAAAAGAGTCATTCTAGTCCAAACTGCTAGGTCACATCCCTTCTGCAGAAGCATCCCCAAACATGTTTCGGCCTCGTTGGACCTTCGTCGTTTAGGACTAGCTTGGGTCTCTAGGCCCAGGAGGCACATATTGGCATACCTACTGGACATGTCCCTAACTAAAACAGGTAAGAGGGGAAATCAAGTTAACATTGGCAGAGATGATATCATTGTATATGTATCTGTATGCACCATTTTCTAATTATATTTGAATATATGGCAGACCAATAAACCATAAAGGGATGGAGAAAGTGGATGCTAGGCCTTTTGGCCAAGAAAATAATAACAGAAATGCTACTGTTCCAGTAGGACGTGTGTCAGGAGAGGGGGTATGTATTTCACACCAGGGAGGCCCTCTTGCTCATCAGAAATAATCATGACTTCAACATACATCTACAGCCAGATTCAATAGGATGAGACAGAGGCTGAAGCTGTTAAGGCCCCAGCGTAGTTACAGAAGCATAAGAGCGCACAGGTTGAGGCAATCGCTTAGTGGGGTAACTGCACAGGGTTACAGGCATTGAAGTGAGGAGGCTGAAAGGTAGCAGCTGGTGGGATAATGAAGAAGATCGGACTGTTGGTTACTTCAGTGTTAATCTAGGCTGCAGGATCTTTGCATCCTTGGTCTAAGCATCACCTTCTCTCTGGTCATAGGAAGAGGCTGACTAGGGCAGTAGATTGTCAAAGGAGCAGCCTTTTATAGCAATGTATTTTCAGTGTTGTCATTTTTCAAATATAAATTTAATTTTGTTTTTGGGAGTGTGACTGATTAACAATGAGAGTGGTTAGCAGTTATTCCACTCTGACAGCTAAAGTCTTTGCTTGTCAAACGTTTATATATGCTTGATATTTACAAAAACGTTATTGTTAGGGTGATTATTGTTTATTTCAAACCCAGAATGCATTAGGTATTTAGTAATTTAGTCATACTCTTGTGTCCCCAACATGCTCTTTTAATATGCAAAACAGCCAGATTGGTTTTTGTGGAGCAACTCTCCAATAAGTTGTTTCTAATCAACACACACATACAATGTGTTAAGCAATCACTTTTATCTTCAAATACACATGACATGTATTCTTTATAATGTTGCAAAAATGAGGGGGTTTCCTCCAGAAAAATAAAGGGCAAATATGATGCATCATTTTACAATATTAGGCACATGCCTGTGCTTAAGTACATGTGGGCACTAAAATGATGTTCATAAGCAAGCACTACTTTCCCTCTCCGGCCACACATTTTGGAGGACTGTGGCCACCCACAAGGTGCACGCATAAAGAGATTGTACAGAAGTTAATACGGCGAAGAGTAAATCTAAATGTGCAAGTGCATAAAAACAACTGTGAAAGGATAACCAAAGAAGGGTCAGAAAGAACAATAACTGTGTACCAAAGATACACACTGTGTTTTAGTCATGAAGAAGAAAGGTCTGTGGTGCCACATCAAGATATCCGTTCAGCCATCTTTACAGAAGCTGCAGAGTGCTAAGCAGTCAAATGGTATCTCTGCTGGTTTTATCATCTGTTTTTGATGACATTCAGCTGCACGCCAAGAACCATCTTCAAAGTATGCTACACAATGCATAACAGTTAAGTTTATAATTAACCTTTATCTGAATTAGAATTTAAATACAAGGTTGGACTTTCATTGTGACATAGCACCTCAAACTCAAAATCTTGAAATGTTCCTATGTGTTGTACAGTCCAACTAACTCTAGGAAGTTAACAAGCATTTTAAATTACCCCAAAACCCAAGCTGGCAAGACCCTTAGCCTAAACCACACCCACAAAGGTAATGTTGTGCTGGCACACCCGGCCCATTACTCAGTTTTACTCTTGAAGTGTTGGGTATTTTGGACAATGGCACAAACAGCAATGATGTTATCAGTATGTACCACTTCAGTTATTATAAAAGCTGTTTGTACTGCACACCTACGAGGAATGCTGTTGCTTGCCAGCCATGAATGTTCAGTGTCGCCCTGATGCATTACTCCACCCTGACAATGCACAGCCAAAGGTTCCAAGAATCTTCTTCAAGTATCTTTACTGAGATATTTATGCACAGGCAGAGTTTACAAATGTCCCTTGTGACTTTGCCATTAAGTTCCGGCCTAAGGGATTGGATGTACATGGGCTGCAGCAGGTGATCATTTGCCTTATTTCCATTTTGTCCCCCCTCCACCAGCTAACACCAGAGGTGTAACCATGAGACGGAGATTGAGTTACCATTTGACAAGATGCATGTAGAAATTGTATATTGCCTGAAACATTCATATTACTGACCAGTCTAGATGCTTCTCATGGGGTGGCTTCAGGCAACTTGCGAGAAACCAGATATTGCATTGAAACAAAGATTCCTCGTTCCAACCTTCCCTCACTTGTGTCCAGTTGCCAAACACCATATGTTCTGATTGCTTCCACTAAAAGATTGTTTTCTGACCTAACCTAAAGTAGACAGTACCTCTAGTGCACTCAACTGTAGGACACACTACATTGGGCAGCAGAGATCTGAAAGCACTCTTTCAACTAACATAAGCTAGAAGATAACAGTGTTGACTTAACAGAGTGAAGCAATAACTTTCTTATCCCCACAGCCTTCAATAGGTCCATATTTTATGCAGCCAAAATTGTGGACAAACTGGGGAGAAGGGGCATAGTTTGACCAAGGCAGACAGAGTCTGTTGAAGGGGCGGAATCTGACAGAGGTGGAATAATTTAGCAGAGGGGGGTGGGCATGTGCACCTAGTTGGGCCTAGGGCAGCAGGAAGCATAAATACGTCACTGGGCACAACCCATGAAAGGCAAGTGGTAGTCACAAGCTGCATGACAGTGACACAGAGCCGACTGCACTGATTGGCATTCCCTTATCCAGATGTGTTCATGGTGTATTCTACTGGGCCAAGCTTATTTGCTATAGCATTGCTCATCGAAATCTATGAGTTAAATGTGAGAGAGTAGAAACACAATAAAATTCAACTTTAATAAAAGAAACTCCAATTGGTGGAGGTAGTCTGTCCTGTAAATGAGTTGCAGATCCAAAATGGGAAAGAATTCCACAGGTAAAAATGAAGCACGGCCTAGGTGGTGTTTCGTGAATGTGGGCATTTGACCTGTGCTATATCTGGCCTTACACTACACCGCAAAGTAACTTTCTATCATATGTTGTGCCAGAATCCATGCCACTGGCCTTTGATGGAAAGCTTGCACAATGACTTTTTGGGTGTATATTTGAAGGGAACTAGTTTGGGTGATCACTCACATTGCACAGCATTGTTTGATTGGCAACCGGGTTGGTTTTGGCATCCAATCAGACTGCTAGGAACACGGGCTGAAGAAGCCAACCAACTTAGATTTCCTCAAAACCGTTGGTTGCTCTGGCTTGCTCTCCACACTCCCTGTGTTGCATCCACCGCTTCTCACCATCATTGAAGATGATTAAAATAAACTGCACTAGTCTGCCGCCAAGGTGCTGCTTATTCCCATCTGCACCTCAGCCATCGCTCACGGCTGCCATGGAAATGGAAAAAGGGATCTCCCTGATGCTCCCGTTGATATTTCCCTGGCAGCAAACATATTTGTGAAATTTGTGATGTCATCTTTGATGTCCTGGGTGTTAGTTTTATCAGTGCACTTAGGTGGCGTGAGTTATGGTTGCTCAGTAAATTTCATAGGTTTTTACCAGTGCACCCTAATTTTCTACAATTTACTAATATCATGCTTACCCCAATACAGCAACACCTTTGTCCAATTTACAAAGTTTCACCTTAAAACTCTGCCATTTCCCACCTTCTAGCATCATTTTTAACACTTCCATACACTTTTTGCAACTTTTTCCACTGTTTTCGTGTTCGCCGATGTTTGCCAACCTCTGATATCAACGAAAGACTTTTCGGACAGTGTCACGTGACCATACGCTTGTGCACGGTATGATGACGTGTTTGCAAACGTGTCTGCACTTCACAAACTGGGTCTCTGCTTTGCAAACAGCTCGGAACTGCATTTTCAGCTGTTCTAGAAACTGTGAAGCTCAGAATGTACCCTTGCAAAGCTCCTACACCTATTCTTACTCATTATCCAGTAACAATCTAGCACACTGCACATACTTAGAATAACTTTTGCAAAACTGCTATTTATTTTAAAAATTGCATCAGGTATTGCTATCCCTCCTCCCCAAGAGCCACCACCACCAGCTGGAGGACCTACACAACAAAAAAAAGTGCAGTACTTCGAAAGACAATGAAGAGGACCAAGAAGATGAGGTAGAGGATGTGCCTACCTCTAGCACCCAGAGAGAATCATGGGTGTGGCAGTTCTTTAACACTGTTGGGAATGTTCCAAATGCTAAAGCTTCCAAAGTGAAATGCACTGAGTGTACTCAGTCGTGAACTACCTAGACAGTACTCCTAGAGGACCACTTCCATGCACCGCCACACCAAATCCAACCACTGCAAAGCTGTCAGAAGGTTGTTCCTTTCTTAGCAAGTAGTAGGCTTTCTTCCTCTACCTCATCTTCCTCAACCAATACAGCCTACTTCTGTGGGACACAAAATCCCCCCAGCTACCTTGCAAGCGATAAGAGAGGCTGTTGATCCATATCTCTCGAAGACAACAGTACTCTGTATATACTGCCACACCACTGTGCAGGTGGGAGCAATTTCGAAGTGCCTTTGATGCTGTGATCAAAGTGCATGAGATACACTGGCCCCTACCTTAGATGTAACATAGGGGCAACATCTTCCCCTGTCCACCTGCCCCTCCTTATTTGTGGTTGGTGCCTCTTCCCTCATTTTGCATATAAGTTATTAATTATTCCTCTTTTCATATATATGAAAGAACTATAAACCTTCTTTAAGAAACATGTTTTGCAACACATACTTATGTCTGTCATTGTCAGCAGCGCATGCTGGGGAGGCAAATCAGCATTCAATTGCCTACAGCATAAGGCTCCACGATGGCCCCAGCCGAACCAAACCACCCCTATTATTCACTGCACCTACGCTGCATCCTAGCTCAGTGTCCACTAGACACTAATAATGTAACCAATGGCCAGTGCTCATGGCTTGCAGCCATAGCCAGGCTCCAAATCCATGTGGCATGGGCTTCGACCATGCTGCATTCCCCAATAAGCAAATCAGAGTACAAATGTGCATTTGCCAAGGGCCTGGCCGACTACCCAGGCACCAAATGTATATCACTAGTTTTTCTACTTAAATTCTTACACTTTGGAAAAATAAAATACAACACATATTTCCAGAAACATGTTTTCAGGTCCTTTCTAATGCTCATCGTGCACATTTGTTGTAATCTAGTCCACCACTTCACGCTGTGCTCTGTAGGATGTATTGACCCACTTTTGCTCTGCTATGCTGCATCACTCGGTTATGATGGGGCCAGAAACAGCAAAATGGCCGCAAAATCCTTGTGCGCGTCAAAACCCCAGAAAATCACGCTTTTCAATGCACATAACGATGGCTGCCCAATCTGCAACGCCTGTTGTCAGTGGTGTAGCAGAGCTCTCACTACTGAAATGTGTCACTGGGCTCCACAACAATTGAAAGTGGAGTGCAGAAGAAAAAGCGGTGCTTTGCTAAATGAAACTCCAATATTGCTTTAAATCACATTTTCTTTGCTGCTGAAACTTCAGAATGCCGGTACAGAACACCTTTCAATTATTCAAAATTCTCGCTGGGTGCTACAATTCACTTAGTTTAAGGAATCACTGTGAACTCACAATGTCCTGAAAGGCTAAGAGCATAAAGAAATCTCCACAGCAAAAGTGGCCTGTGTGTGGATCTGTAAAAAAATATATGTGCAGCAGAGGGCTACCTGTGATGACAGCTGCTGTCAGGGGCCTTGGTGGAGCCAAACTTTAACATGATATAAACTGAAAGTCAAATGTTTGCAATATAAGAGGCTTGTTCCTGATAGTAACTCATATTATAGTTGTTTTTGATCCCACAGGTTTAAAATCTTGAATGAGAATTCTATTTGTCATTTGACACAACAGGTTTGTTTTGTGCTAAGGAAAAGCCAAAATAATATAACAATTAAATTAAACCTGGCTGAAGCTGCCAAACTGGAATAGCAGGTTTTTATCGCAGAAGGAAGGCTTTCCCTCAGCAGGAACTCATGGGGAGGCGTTAATTACAGGGTAGGAAAGAATCTGGTCTACAGAGGGAAAAGGAACAATGACAAGCTGCAGCTCAGGAAACTCAAGGTGCAAAGATGGTCGTAAATGGCCTCGGCAAGGAACAAACAAGGAGGAGACTGCTCCTGAGCTGCAGGGAGACAAAAAGAGGCAGACCCAAGCAACCACCTGTGGCTGAACATTAACAAAGAACCCTTTTTAAAAAACGTATAACTTGCTAGTCAAAATGGTGAAAAATATAAAAATGACAGAGTTGTTCATTTAATTTCTGGCTGCACGTTTTAAGAGGCGGCAAAACTGTGTGACATGTTCTGGAAAGGAATGGCAAGAAATGTGATTTTACGCAAAACACATGACTGTTAGAATTGTAAAAATCTACACGCATGTCCCCATGTTAAACACGCACATTTGTGGAAAGTTGCAGTAAAATTGGACATTGTGTACATAGCGAAAAGGACAAAATTCCGTAGAAAGTTGATACCAGATCCTACGGCTGCGAGATTTTGATGAGCAGATACTCCATAAAAGATGCAATCTGTATATGTGATTTTTATAGAGGTTGCACATCTGTAAATATGTATTTTGCCAAAATTAGACTTTGTGTTCCGGTGGCTAGGGGTGGATTCTCAGCATCATCAAATCTCACCATAAAGATGACACTCTGTTTCTCTCCTCCTATCAAGGCAGAGAGTAGACTCTGGCCCTATCCCAGCACAAAGGGGAAAGATCAGCTAAACTGGCCCACACACCCCGTGTATGATGTCATTTCATAGCATAAATAGAGACAGCTCACCAGACATAGGGATAGACAGATCCACTCACCCTCCTAATGCTGGCGGAGCACCCTGCTGCTGAAATTTACATCTTCCTTGTTCCAGACTCCAAAAACCTGGCAGAGCAAGGGCCAATTGAATAGCTGAACCATTCTCAGCCAGGCCTCAAATTCTAGAACAGAACCCCAAAAGCCTAGGGGAAGCATCATAATACAACCGGGCTGTGCTGTTACTGCTTGCCTGCTGAGTTAAAAATCCTCAGAACCAAGAAGGGCAGATCCCGTCCAGTCCTGTGCCGTGCTGTGACCCGAGCGCCTTGCTGACCCTGTCCAGTCCTGTGCTGTGCTGTGACCAGAGCGCCTTGCAGATCCTGCCCAGTCCGATGTGCCCAGCTGTCAGTCCCTGATAGGTCCAGAATCCTGATGGTCCCATTTAAAAACGTATCCAGTGAGTATAAATAGGAAGAACTGTGTCATATAGCGTATTTACTTTGCATAGTCTTGTCCCTAGCTTATACCTATCCCATCTTTCATTTAGAACCAGTATTGTCAGAACTATCTTTGCACGGACTCTTCTCTCACATGTGCTCCTAAACCCTGACTTCCTATAGATTGATTAAGAAAGTAATTCCCAAACCAAACAGAAAGCAGAGTATCACAACTGAACTGTTATAATCGGCCGTAAATGACCTTCCTGTGTGGCATTCTACTTTTTGGTAGTCTTTAATAAAGTGTAAGCAAACCCATGTGTCATTTTTAAAGGTGCATTTCTGTTTTCAATTCTCGTGGCTATTTTACAAAAACGACCTTCACTAAAGCCTCTGTAACTCCCTCAATTTTTGTGATAGGAACGGAATTTCAACTCCTACTTGTAGCTAACATCTGTACCTATCCAAAGAACTCAGTTCGATTCTCCCGTTATCGCGAATATCACGCACGGAAAAGTTTGCCGCAAAATTTCATTTTGAGAAATTTTTACACATGTGAAATAGCTCTAAACTGCTTCCAACTTGGATTTTAAGATTTCAAATGTTTTCTTTGCATTAAATCATTGCTTGTGTTTGTGTGCAACTATTCAAAGTGGCTCCCATAAGAAATTAGAGCAATTAAAGTATTTTAGACCATATTTGGTGTTTTTGCCCAGTCTATTCTAAAGATTTTAAAAGTCATGCTGACAGTTGAAAAACCCACTTCTTTTTTCTCTTTCTGTGTAAAGGGGGGAAGGGAGAAGTGAAACACTGCTTGACCTGTACATTCCTGAATACCTGCTCTCTCCTCCTATCTCTTTACATTGCCTATTGGGGGGTTGAGAAGTGTTGCAGGGGGAACTGATAACCATTGTGCCATCTGATCTGAAACCAACACAAAAGTATTATTCTCTGTGCTGCATTTGTTTTGCTTCTTACCTATTCCGAGTGTACTAAAGATATTATTCCGTGTTCTGTCACCTCATTGGTGATTGTTCTTTACCTATTAAAATATATTTCTATTGTGATTTTGAACTAAGTAAATAAATAATACCTTTTACAAACCAGCCTGATTTCTGGTCCAGCGTGACCCGGGGTTTTCTTAAGTAAGGGGTGTGATACGAGTGGTACATCTTTCAAATAATTGAATCCATATATTAAATTGTTTTTTCCATTGCGCTGTACCCTAGGCTGGGAGCAGAGTGTTTCGCCTGATTGAAATCCTTAACAAATCGCAAGCACAATATTTTTTTCCATTCAAACCTACCGCTTCGGCCATGTCGCATGCCCCAATAAGCAAATTACAATACACATTTCTCCTTGCTGACGGCCTGGCCCATTGCCCAGAAACCAATGTTATATCACTGTGTTGTGTACTTACATTTTCACACTTTCAAAACAATAAAACACAGGACATATTTGCAAAACCATGCTTTGATGTTCTTGCTGACCCTCCTCGTGCATATTTGCTGCAATCCCATCCAGCACTTCAACCTTTACCCAGAAACAGATTTTTTTTCCCCATTAAAACATAACCCAATTCGAAAAAAGGTCACCACATAGCCGGTCCCTGGTGGCCATGCCCAATTTAAGCCCATTTCTGGTAACTTATGGTCATGGCAGTAGCCAGATTGGCCTAGTCAGGACCCAAACTATCTGCCCACTGCCTATGGACACAGGCTATACCTCATTCACCAAAAGTATATCACTATCTTTTGTACCTACATTATGAAACTTTTCAAAAAATAAAAAGCAGACACATTTGCAAAACCATGCTTTCAGGTCCTTGCCAATGCTCCTTAAACAAGTTAGCAGCAAATGATTTTCTTTTTAAATGTCAATGTGTACGTACATAAAATAGTTCTATAACTTAGCTCCCACTTGGCAAAATCCATTGCACAAATAGTCAAGGTTGGGTCTATAATCTTTCCGAAAACATGTGTTCACATTCGTCAAACAGCAACAAAGTTAGCAGCCATCTAAAAATGTTGAAACCCCCCTCTACTTTTGCCCCCTCTTGACAAAATCCCACCAAACTTTGAAAAATTATTCATATCTAGGTCTAAAATCTGTTTTCAAACCTTTGTGCAGATTCGTCAAATAGCACCCCATTTATAGGCCTTTAAAATATTTTGGGACTCGCCTTTAATTGTGTTCCCTCTTGACAAAACAGCACCACACTTTTCCAAAATTTCATGCAGTTTAATTGAGTGGTGCCAAAGTTATAAGCCATACAAAAACTGCTTTTCACCAACCCTGCAATGCAGAAATAGGCATAGATGACCCCGAACATTTGAGATGTTAGTTAACATCACAGGGCTTCCACAAACATCTGGACTGTTCGCATGTGAGGGATTCGACTATCCGCATGGGAAGAGTGTGCCCGAATGGGCATTTTTTGTTTATTTATAAGAATTAATGATGGGAGAACAACCTTTGAAAATATGTGGTGCCATTCCCGCACATATTTTCCACAGCTAAAGCACAGCAGAAAAATAGTCTTGTAGTCTGGGAGGACACAGCTTACCAGCGCCACCCTCTGCTGTCATGTGCAGCTAACACCTGACAGCCGTGGGTACATCAAAAGCCTTTGGCTGTGGGCAGCTTGATTAGAATGTCAAGGCCCCATGGATTTGCATCTATATTTTCAGACCTTGCTGTTGGTGGTGAATACTGAAGAATGTTAATTAGCAGGCCTCAGGGAAGGCCTGTGTGCAGGAAGTGACAATGGAGACCAGACGCCAACGCATCTTTGTAATGCAGTGTGTCAACTTGGTACTAACACCCCTCCTTGGTATGAAAAGGCAGTGAATGTCCTGTCTGGAACCACTCAGAGCAGGGAAGTATGTGAATTGTAGGAGGTGAAAGTCTGCCTGCAACCCTCTACTTCAAAGGAGGCCCATGTTGTGATCAAGCGCCGTATAGGGCTCAGTTAATTAGGGAGACACTTTGATGTACAGGAGACAGGAAGATGGGTGGGACTTAGAAGTATATGTTGTCATCCTTCCCCTGTCTGTTGCCAAGCGCCTTGGTTCTGACCTGAAGCATCACTGAAGATTGTTGGTGCGGACCCAGGATTGGTCCATTAAGGTAGGCTTAGCCTACACCAATCGCTGGGGCCCATTTGTCTTCAGAAGAGGGCTTAATGCCTCACTGAGCAGATTGTCTGAAGACTTTGCAAGGAGTAAGAAGAAGGCCAGGAGTTCCAAGAGGGAAGCAAGATCTCTCCCCTAAACATCTCCCAGGGAACTGAGGGAGGTACCGGACTCAGAGGACCCGTCCAGCAGCTCCAGAACCGGTACCCAGCCAGCATAAAGCATGCCTTGCTAGGTTCTGACAGCAAGCTTCCTAGGTGGGAAGTTCTGGAGAGTCTCTGGACAAAGGTCAAGGCCGTTGCCTGCTAACACCCTCCTGAGCTTTGGGCTGTCCGCCTTGAAAGGACACAAGCCCTGGCAAGAAGCTAGGAGGAGTGCCACACAAGCATCATCCAGAGTCCATAACACAGCCGGTCTGAGAGCACAGCGAGTAGAGTGCTCGCTTTGACATCTGTGCAGTGCCTGCTGACGCAGGTTCGAAAAACTCAGCCTTTCATCCTTCCGAGGTCGATAAATGAGCACCACACACCGTGGGTAATAATAAGCAGCGCTTAGATACCCGAGGGTTTGTAGCACTATATAAATGCTAAATTGTTATTATTATTATTATTATTTTTAAGGACAATTTCGAGACAGTTGAGTCTTCGAACTGCATCCGGCTGCACCTCTGACTGTTGTCATGCCGCAGTCACCAGAGCCGTCTGAGACACCTCGACCAGCATGCTAGATCCGCCAACCAGCACAGAGACAACGATTCTTGGCCCTGAGCCGCCGCTCCGGACAGCCTACAGACGTCCGTCCAGCCTCGCTTGCTGAACTGCCTGCCCCTGGTACCCCAGCTGTCTGCCGCTACTAACTCTTTCTCACGGGATGCAAAGCACCCTGGAACCGCCTCGACACTGTCAGGCACCAGGTACATTGTGGTTCTGCCCCTTGGTCCTTCTCTGAAGGCCCCTAGAGACAGTTACGAACCTTTGCCCCTTTGGTGTTGAAACCAAATAAGCTTGAACAGTAAGGCTGATTGCTTTACCAACTACCCTTCTGTCAGTATCCAAAGTGAATCCCTTTCCGTTGTGAAACTGTCTATCCTCTGTGTTCCTTTACAGTGTGGGTTGTGATCGTAGTGTGTTAGAACTGTCTGTTGTAGTAATAATAATGTAGATATTTTTATACAACCTTGACTGGACAGTCCCTTTTTATCATTGGGTAATAATTGTATTTTTGCTGTGTTGCAACTAACCAACGATCAGCAACCTTGCTGAGATAAGCCTGCCGTTCTGTCCACGTTGCCAAAAATTGGACAAGGTGATCTTATAATTTACTTGGATTCCAATCTGTTCGGATCCCTTCTGGTGTACTAGAGGTGTGGGGTTAATTGATGGTTTAGAAACTGATATTCATCCCTTGACCACTATTGCCCCGGAAGTTGATTCGTCTCATTGCGAACATCGGAGTTGAAAAGCCACTTGTTTTTGGGGCTTTCCAAGGCCACATCTCAGGAGAGCAGTCTTACTTCATTTCCCCACCTAAAGTGCAGTGCTCGCATTCACACGGAATGCTGCCTCGAGCACTTGAAGATGGCCAACATGAGGGAGACTAGCTACAACCACGATCAATTGGGCCTGCATCAGCCCTGCACCATCAGGGGCACTGATTGGCTGGAGTGCCCACCAACTCCAGTCCAGACACCAGAGCCGGAAAGCAGAGGCGGAGCCGGCATTAGCCAAAGGCAGTAGCATAAGGCTACTGCCTGTCTCGGACCGTTCTGGGCGACCCAGTCGCTGGCGCCCAGACTCCTGCTCGCCACACTTAACACGGTACGGCTACCTGATGACCCTCAAGACTATACCTCAGTCACTAAGGTATCATACACTGCAATTCTCCTCCTAACCTCTCTCAACCTAGTTTATCCTCTCTCTGTCTTATCCAAACTTTACCATGCTTATCATCACTCTGTCTCCATGCATATCTACCTTTGATTACTACGGGATGCAAGCTCCTCATCATTGTAACCTAATATTCACTGTATGTACGTTTAATCCATGTATATGTTACCTTGCTCTCCTACCCACCATCCCCATGATCACCCGTTTGCCTCATGTCCCCCCTCCCCCATGGTCACCCGTTTGCCTCGTGTCCCCCTCTTCCTCACCCATGGTCACCCGTTTGTCTTGTGTCCCTCCCTCATGGTCGCCCGTTTGTCTCGTGTCTTCCCCTCTCTCCCCCATGGTCGCCCGTTTGTCCAGTGTTTCTCCTCCCTCTCCCATGTTCGCCTCGTGTCCCCCCTCCCTCCCCAATGGTCGCCATTTTGTCTTGTGTCCCCCCTTGATCCTCCATGGTCGCCCGTTGGTCTTGTGTACCCCCTCCCTCCCCCATGGTCGCCCATTTATTTCGTGTCCCTCCCTCCCCATGGTCACCCGTTTGTTTCGTGTCCTCCCCCATCATGATCGCCTTAGTGATATGCCTCCTCCTCTGTCGCACCCTGCGCCCCCTAACAAAGTCGCCTACCTGACCTCCACACCTGAATGCCACCTAATGTAACACTTAATAAGCATCATGCTTTGTACGTTGCCCCCCTGCAACATGGGCAAGGCATCATGCTCTTGTGCCACCGATCTTGACTCTGCAACTTATGCTGCCTCCCTGCAACATGGGGTAAGGCAAAACGTTCGTAATATCTACTTCGACTGCATCCATATGCTTTACTGAATTAAGTAAGCCGCCCTGACACCAGGCTCATGCAAATGTATATCCCGTCAAATACTTATGTAACATGTCTTTCAAGCACTGTAACCTTTAACTTGTCTTCATGCCCTTATGTAACCAAGAAAAGCATTCTTAACAGCGCCACGATGCCTGAGGGCAGTTGTGCGCTATATAAATGGAAATAAATAAATAATGAAATATCCCATCCTATCCTCATCACCCCTCACCTCTCCAGACATTGGGCCTCATTACGAGGCGGGCGGTAAGGGATTACCGGTACCGGTAAGGGCACCGGTACCGGTAATCCCTTACCGCCCTATTACCAGTTCCCTTTGCGGGTCCTCCTTTAACGCCTGGTTTTACCAGGCATTAAGGACGCGACCCGCAAAGGGACTTTGGTGCTAATAACGGTACCGCAAATTGCGGTACCGTTATTGGCACCTTCCCCATTCCCATTGAGCCCTATGGGGGCTCAAATGGGAATGGTGAAGGGCCCTGGTGAATGAGGAATTACCGCCCCCGCCAACCTTAGAATGGGGCGGTAATAGCTCCATTCACCAGGGCGGAGTCGGTGAGGTTTTGGAGGCAGCCATGGCACTAATAGCACCATGGTTACCTCCAACCTCGTAATGACCCCCACTGTTTCATTAGTTTGACAAATGCAATGTTGTGTTTTTTAACATGTTTTCACTGCGATGTTCGTGTACAACGGCGGTTGGCGTATCCAAAAATCTGACGCACCTCAATCTTTTCACCTTCCAATCAGCAGGTCTGTCAGATGTCTGCGGACATCACGTCGTCCTCTAGACCAAACTGAGGCCCGTCACCAGACCGAACAGGGAATTGAGTCAGCGCACCGTACCCAGATATCACTAATCACTAATTTCTTTTAAACTACTTTTTGGTTGTTTTAAAAAAAATGACAGGATGGATTTACACCAAATTTACAAAAGCACACTTTTGCGACCAAGTCGCTGCTCCTGCCGTAAATTGAAAATCCATCCAGCGGTTCTGGCTGTATGTGTGAGCAACATTTTTTTCAATTGTGTCTATGGGAAAAAAACACATTTTGGGACTCCCTATGACTTTGTCCTCCCTGCTCGAAACCTCACCAAACCTCGGAAAATCAATCTGACGGGCATATACTTATTTTGCAATATTTTGTCCAGGAGGGGAAAAATAATAAGCCACGCAAAAAAGTCCTCTTCCTATGGGTTGTGCAACTACCGCAGGCCCTGTAATTTATATACTATGTATATGGGTATAAAATATACAAATGCGTGTTTCAATCACCCATAATAGATGGCCTCCCTATTTTTTGTCTGCGGGCCCCTGCTTTGTGCCCCCCTAAATGTGTTTCCTAAAGACGATGTCTATTGTGCCTCCTGTTCAGTCTCCCTAGCTAAAGTACACCATGGCTAGCGATTCTGAATCTCTTGGTTATCCTAATTAAAACTCCCATCTCTCTCTCCGTGTGTCTCTGTCTCTCTCTCTCTTTCTCTCTCTTTCTCTCTTGTTCCGTCCCTCTCATTTTCTCTCTTTTTTCTCTCTTTCTCTTTCTTTTCCTCTCTCTCTCATGTTCTCTCTCTTCTCTCTCTCTCTCTCTCTCTCTCTCTCTTTCTCTCTCTTTCTCTCTTGTTCCCTCTCTTTTTTCTCTTTCTCTTTCTTTTCCTCTCTCTCTCTCTCCCTTTGTCTCTCTCTTGTTCTCTCTCGTATTTTCAGTCTTTCTCTCATTCTCTCCCTCTCTCTCTTTTCCTCTCTCCCTCTTTCTCTTTTTCTCTCTTTTTCTCTCTCCTTCGATCTCTCTTTTTCTCTCTCTCTCTTTTCCTCTCGCTCTTTCTCCCTATTTTTCTCTCTCTCTTTCTCTCTCCTTTCATCTATCTTTTTCTCTCTCTCTTTCTCTTTCTCTTTCTTTTTCTCTCCCGCTCATGTTTGCTCTCTTTATCTCTCTCTTGCGCTTTCTCTTTTCCCCCTCTCTCTCTCTCTCTTTTCCTCTCCCTCTCATTTTTTCTCTCTCTCTCATTTTCTCTCTCTCTTTTCCCTCTTTTTTTCTCTCTTTCTCTTTCTTTTCCTCTCTCTCTCATGTTCTCTCTCTCTCTTTCTCTCTTGTTCCCCCTCTTTGTTCTCTCTTTCTCTTTCTTTTCCTCTCTCTCTCATGTTCTCTCTCTCTCTTTCTCTCTTGTTCCCCCTCTTTGTTCTCTCTTTCTCTTTCTTTTCCTCTCTCTCTCTTCCTTTGTCCCTCTCTTCTTCTCTCTCTTATTTTCAGTCTTTCTCTCATTCTCTCTCTCTCGCTTTTTCTCTCTCTTTCTCTCTCCTTTGATCTCTCTTTTTCTCTCTCTATCTCTTTCCCTTTCTCTTTCCTTTACTCTCCCTCTCATGTTCTCTCTCTCTTTATCTCTCTGTTGCACTTTCTCTTTTCTTCTCTCTCTCTCTCTTTCTCTCTCTTGCTCTCTCTCTTATTTTCTCTCGTTCTCTCTTTTTCGCTCTCTCTCTCCCTCTCTCTTTGTCTCTCTCTCTCGCCTTTTCTCTCTCTTCCTCTCTCTCTTTCACACATCATCCTAGCTCCAGTCCTGGACTCACAGTACTTGTAGGAACAGGTTGGAAGAACATGCACATTCTGAAGGAGTAGAGCGGTGTGATTGCATGCAAAGTAATGATTCATGTTTACATTCTAGCTAGTTTGCCTGTTTCCCGGAATATTGCATCACTTCAGATTGACAACAGCCTTGCTGCTTTTTGTTTTTACGGGTGCTACCTTTCTATATTTAGCTGAGAGGTTCGTCTGGTAGTGCCTATAAATAAGGGAACCAGCCCCCTCACATCAGTGCAGTAGCCTGCAGATGGGACCTTATTGGTGGGGGAGGGGGGCGCTCATACGTGATCTACCAGTGTTGGGAGCACTCGAGAAACGTTTTGAAGCTTCTTTTGAAGTTTATGGAAACAAAGTTGCAGAGTTCAGCCAACTCTCAGAGTCAATTCTGAGATGTTCTTTCATCTCTGGGGAGAAGCGGCAGTGGTTTCACCCCAAAAAGTGCCCTTCCCGGAAGAAATAGCTCAGCCATGAGGCTGCACCATTGGCAGGCTGGGAAGGGAGTGGGCGGGGCAGGCCTTTCTTCTCTCCTCACACTCCCGTCATGTTAACACATTGCCCTTCCTCCCACCTGTCTGCTGTCTTATCTTCACTGGGCATTAAAAGTCCTCCAAAAATATTATTTTCACAAATGTAAGTCGGAGAGAAGGATGATGGGGGAGTTCTCAAACAATAAATATTATGGACAAGGCTTAGCGACCAAACTGCAGGGGTCCCAGATGGGCACGCTGATAACATTGGGTGAAATTAATACTATACAGTTTTTAAAGTAGGGTGGAGGCTGAGGGGGGGTCAAATGCTGTATTTTGACCTCTTGAATCCAACGTTTTTTGTTAATTAAACCAGGAAATGAGAACATGAGAGGCACATGTGCGGCAAATTTTTTTTAATTGCTTGTAGCACCCGCCATTCTCTTTGAGGATTTCAGAAAATGTGATACATGAAGAAACCTCATGGCATTTAACATTTTGAGAAAAAACGGTGAACTTAATATAATTAATATTAGATAGAAATTTAAAAAAACACAGTGAAGCACAGTTCCAATAATAAGGCGAGAAGTACAATGACAATGATCTACAGTGACAATGGTCATCACTCTTAAGAAAAAGTTAATTCCCCCTTCTGGGGCCATACTTTCATTTTGGTTGTAGTAAATAGTGTGAATGAAGAAGCCTGCACTAACCTCTGGCAGTGTTTTAGTCTCAACACACAGGAGCACGGTGTTATTCGTAGTCCGGTCGGGCCTTGAGATCAGTGCATGCAGCTGCCAGACATATGTTAATACGCATTGTAGAAATAAAAACTGGAGGCTGATTGAAACATTGGAAATGTAAACCCTCGGTAAATGGGGAAAAAAATACTGCAACTTGGACGTATGAAAAAGATGTTCCCGTCTTTCTCAAACTGTGCGCCTTTAAATCTAACATTTTGGAATTTCTCTACAATAGAATCCCTGCTTTTTTCATACCGGGTTCCACTAGCAAGACTGGTTGGCCTCAAGTGTTTGGACACCTTACATTGTACTCTCAAAGCATATGGTGAATTGCCTGGCCCGCCTGAAATGTGATTTCTCTGCACTGACAATGAGAAAGCCTTCCCAATATTTGATTATGTGTCTATTTCTGTCCAGTATTATGGACCTCTAGTTAAAGAGGACAGCCAGGACTGCATTTCTTGCAAATGTCTTCCTGCAGCCAATGGAGCTTAAAGTGGGAGAATCTCTTGCAATTCTTTTCGTCTATGTAAATGATATGACCAACTGTGTCTATGAATTTCTTTGTGTGACCACCAAATATGAAGAAGTCTCTGGAACTTGAAAAGCTAATTCAGCTACCGTCCCAGCATACTATATTCAGTTAGCCCAATAAAAGGTATCACACTTGTGTTTTTTTTCTCTGCTCAATCAGAAGGAAAAGTCAAATTGAAAAAAGTAGGCTTTACAAGAGGGCCCGATGAGTGCGAGACGTGGCAGACATATTAGGTCAGTGGCCGCCCTGACGCTGTGGCCACACACTGCAAATACCAAGGTCCAATATTATGGTTAACTTCAATTTGACATGGAGTCCCTCTTTAACCAATGCCAAATGCCACAGGAAGTGATGTCATTTGACCCCACCTCCAAGTGACATCACAGTTCTGTCATTGCAGGCCACCCTCGGCTCCTCTGTGCTGCTCACAAACAGGAACCAGGAAGCTGGGAGAGCTTCCTGGTTCCTGTATATGAGCCGCAAGGAAGCCGGAGGAGAAGGGGATGCAGTTGACCGTGGCATGTGACATTAAACAATATTTTAAAAATTGCTGGACGAAATAACCCCTGACCCCTCCTGGAAATCAAGTCAACACTTCGTACCCAAGTTGTTTCATACCTGGTTCAATTCAGTCCAGCGGTTTGGGCTGAGCGCTTGAGCAAAAATGTGACTTTATCTTTATGGGAAAATTAATGGGGACTAAGCCGAACCAGCAGGTTTATTTTGTTTTCTTAATAACTCCTTTATTTAACTGATCTTTCCCAAAACGTCTGCAGGGCGTGTAAGTACAATTTTGTTTGCAAAATGTCTTTTTATTAAGCACCAAAACACCACAGTTCCCCAGTTTTCAGTCCATTTATTTTCCCATAGTGGAAAAAAAAAAGCAGTTTTTGAGCCGCCATAGCATGAAAACGGCTGGGAAAATTTGAACCAAATGAGAAACCACTTGGGCACAATGCATGGACTTTTTTGACTGGTTTGCGCTCAGTCCAACAAGTAATTTTTAAAATATTTGACAGAGAAGGGGATGCCCCCTGCTCCTTAAAACCTTTATATTGGTCTTGGTGCTTTTTACAGCAGAGAGACTGAGAGAGGCTAATAGCTTTTGACTTGCTGGATGTATTTCGATTACATTTTCTAAACCAAGGGTATGTCAAATGCCATCCCGAACTGGAAATTCGTTACAAAATGAAAACGTTATTAAGAAAACATAAAATGCTTTTTTTTAGCCCACTTGCATTCATTTTCCCATAGAGAAAAAGTGCAGTTTTTGAAGAGCAGCAGCACGAAAAAACTGCTTGGCAGATTTGGACCAAATAAGAAACAATTTGGGTTTATAGCATTGACCTAGTTTCCTTGACATGTTTGGGGTAACATCTAGTAGTTTTTTAAATATTGAACAGAGACATGGGGGTGCCCCATGTTCCTTAAAACCTTGGTAAGTATTGGCTGAGAGGCTTTTCCGCTTTTTTTGGTGTTCGATGTAAGTGATTCCCGCAATATTACTGGGAGAAACCGCAAATGAAAGAACTCAAAGCGCTATTTATAGGAAGAAAAAGGATGCCATCAAACTTTGCAATGAACTCCCCCATGACCTTGCAGTGTCTAATAACATTCGGAACTTCCGAAAGATACTTGAAACTCTTCTGTTTATGAAATCACTCATATGGGAACACTGATTGTTTTGAACCACAGCTCCTAGATGGACTGGCCATATGCACTAAATAAATACCAATAGCAATGTCAATCACATTGGGGGAACATTGTGGGAAAGAAGACACCATGTGATTTTGGGGACTTTGGGGTGGGTTGGGGAGCCAGTTACTGGTAAACAGTGTGTGGTTTATCAGGGGAAGACCACAGGAATCTCACGAGATTACAGCAGCAACACCACATGATAATAATGTATGTCACTCAAAGCAATGAGTGATAGGGGATAATAGGAAAGGGTTAGGGAGGTTTAGGGAGGCAAAAAGCAATTGAGCGGTGTGAAGGGACCTGTTAAAATGAAGGGGGACCCATGTTGAGTGAGTGCCTGTGAGGACATGGAATACTTTTTAATAGGAGCATGTTTTCCCATTATTGATGGAATTGGTGAACTGCTACTCTACTGCATGAATTTCTGTTATTGGAAATGATTACTGTGAATTTATTTCAGGAATAACTCGTTTGAAAAAAAAGGTTTAACATTTGCAGTGCCTACATCCACTGGGCAGGGGACCATGGGTGTTTGGTAACAAAGTAATTTTTTGACATGGCCAGTGGGTATGGATCGAGGGCCCAAAAGAAAGATTGATGCAACATACACAGAGGGCACAGAGCGAAGGCCGTAGCTAGTGTGACCTCAAGAAACTATGCAGCATGTTTCGCTGTGGCGACTTGGCATGATTGAAGCCCAGGACTAGTGGGCCCTGAGGAAACTAAGGTGTAGCAAAATTCTTGCAATTCAGTAAAAAAAAACATTTGTTAAGAGAGAGTTAGGGTAATCAGATTTAATGCACCAAAACCACTGAAATTCAGAACTCATATTTCAATCAAGTCCACCTCGGAGAAGAAAAATGATAAGATATGATATGATATGATAGGTTATTTCAAGTTAGTTTATTCAGAAAAAATATTCAACAACCACATTACAAAAATGCACAGAATGAATACAATGTACAATGATGATTAGAAAACAATTCAGGAAGATTTTAAAATAGTCAATAAAAAGTCAATATAATGACCAAGTAAAAACATGATAAAAATAAGTGCATGTGTGCAGTCAGATTACAAAAAATGTGTTCCGCCGATACCAAGCTTTTCTTAGGTATTCTACACAGCCCCATGCCACTGGAATAGTGTCTGCCGACAACAAATAAATCAAAGCAGGTCTAACCTGGCCAAAACCTGCATTTTTGAGCAAAGGTAAAATTGTTTTTCTTTTTAAGTCCAGGTAGGCTGGCAAAACATTACAAAATGCAATAAATCCACCTCGGGCCAGTGACAACACAGACATACTGTGGACTGTTCAGTACTTGACCAGTTTTTAGTTCGTGCCCTGAGCCATAGGGAGTTGAAGCGTGCCACGTCAGTGCCTAACGATCAGAGGGCTTATGGCTATGCAGCAAATACGACTGAATGCCCTCTGCAGTTGATATAAGAGTGTGCCTTTTGTTCGCAGTGACCCCCAATGCAGGAGGTTCTCATTTTGTCACAAGAATTACGTTGAGCAGTTGGTTATATTTGTTTGCTGTACAAAATGACAGACAGGTTGAGAGACATTGCATGCTCTCAGCATTTAGCAAAGAGATGCATTTGTAAATGTATGAGAGCCATGGTATTTTGTGTTTTATTGGGCTGGAGACCAAGGCTCTTATGATCGTGTGCGTTAAAGTGGCTTTTGGGTTCAACCATACCTCCAGCCAGTGCGACAGAGGGGCCATGTTCATGTTTCATATTATGCATTTATCTGCCATCCGTCACCAATGTAGGGGCATCCTAGTTCCATGTGTGTGGCATAGTTGGGTGCTGATTGTGGTAGGCCAAGCAGATTTTTCAAGAAACTATTCTCTATGTTTTCAATGGGGGTAACTTTCTCCATGCCCCACAATGCGGCCCCATAATTGGTAGCGGCTTTTGTTTGAGATCTATGTTGAAGTATGTTGAAATCGGGACAGACCCCCAAGTGCCCGCCTCATTCTCAGGCACGGTTTTTCTATATGAGTAAGTCCACGCCAGTTTTCACTAATAGAGACTCCAAGATATTCGAATTTGCTGACCCTGGGTATTGGTTCACCACCACTCCAGATTTTACGTATCATTGATGGTCTACCACCTGTGCCCCTACAGGCCATTCCTGCCACCTTCTTAGAATTCACTGCTAGTTTAAGGTTGGACATGAACTGAGAATAGGCATCTACCAAGCATTGAAAGGCTATAGGGATAAGGGTGATTAAAACCATGTTGTCCGCATAACACAATAGTGGGAGGGGAAGTCCCCCTACCCTATTATAATCTGCATTAGTTTCCACCAGTACCTGGTGCACTCAATTGATGTAGAGGGCAAATAGTACCAGAGCCAGCACGCAACCCTGTTGAACATCCAGGACAGTCTAAAAAAAGGCTTGTTCTCCAAATCTAACACAGGCCGAGGTGTTTTCATGAATTAGCTGCAGCATCTTTACCAGCTCCTCCGGGCAGCCGATGGGCCTGATCACAGCCCAGAGCAATGCTTTGTCCACCTTATTAAATGCTGTGCTCAGGTCCATGAATGCTAGGTAGAGTGGTTCGCCCCTAACATAGATCGATGTTGCTCCCACCAAGTACAAGCTTAGGACCTGATCTCGAGTCCCCAAACCCAGACGAAAACCATACTGTATATTTGCAAGTGCCCCAGAATCAGAGAACCACTGTTTAAGGTGCTCCAGGACATCCTGACCAAAGTTTTTAAAAGGAGTATCCAACAGGATAGGTTATTTATAGCGCGCTTAATACCCAGAGGTTTCTATGCGCAGACACGGGGATCGAGCCCATGTTGCTCCATGTCATCTTGCTTCCAAGGTGAGCACGCTGCCGCTGACCTATCCTCCCGAGCACCACACTAACCAAACAGTGATGGGTAATAGCCAGGTTAGGGCTAGAAAAGAAGAAAACAATTGAGTGGAGTGGAGGGACCATGAAAAAAGCATAGGGTTACTTGGTGAGTGCCTATGAGGACTGGGAAGTGTTTGAGATTTTCAAGCATTATCGGGGAAATACCGGGGAAATCCAGCGTGCATGGGTAGTTCAATGCCGCTGTATCTGTAGTACATTGCCATTATTGGGGTAAATCCACGGGAATGGGGAGAGAGTGAAAAAATAAGTAATTTTACACCTGCAGTGATCACATCACCTAGGCAGGGGGAAATGGATCTCTGTGCCCAAGGCCATGGCTGACGGGCCCCAACTAAACCTATTGGTGCAACATGTACATGTACATGTACAGAGGCCACAGCCAAAGGCTAGATGGCCCTAAAGAAACCTCAGAGAGGCATGAAGGAATGGGGTAGTGTCAGTCATAGCATGTGCAAACCTACTGAAGCCCGGTATGATTTAGACATGGTCAACTGCGTGTCCATCTCCACTAAACCTTCTGCCCACCATGCCCACCCAAGCCGAAGCCTGGGAAAGGAAACGCAGACGTTCTACTGCTGGACAATTGCATCTAGAGAATTATTCCGGCTGTTGTTCACATCCTCAGCTTTGTGCTCTTAGAAGGGCAATTAATCATGTGATCGTTTGGACCTTTCGTGTGTGAAGCTGGCGTGAACAGGATACTGCTATAGAAAGGACTTCTCTACCTCAGGTTGGGGACACAAGAAAAAAAAACAGGTAATGAAAAAGAAAACCCAATGGGGAATTTAAGTGTGTCACACAAAACCACGAGCGTTGGGAGGGGAATGGGAGAGGGTTAGGGAAGGGAAAAGCAGTTGCGTAGATAAGGAGCATGCGAAAGGGAGGGAGTCACTTGGTGAGTGCCTGGGAGGGAGGGTAAGAATATTTATTTACACCATTTTTACGAATAACCAAAGACCTCTTTTTTCTGTATTGGTGTATTCCATTGTCTTGATGTCTCCCTTGTTCCCTTCCCTTTGCCCTGTGGGCGTTTTGAAACACCATTTTCTTGATGTATAAGTGCCTTACAAATGCCCAATAACTAAATAAATATTTGTCAACTATATCAATTAGATTATCAACCAGTCCATCTGTTGTCGTGCACCCATCCTCTGGAACTCAATCCTGGTATCATCTCTGAATGCCCCAACCCTTCTCCAATTTCGTAAATCTCTCAAACCTGCCTTTTTCAATAACACCTGATCATGATAATCCCAGTGAATGCACAGATCACAACTCACAGTACTAAGCTACTGTTAAAAGATGCCAGCCCAAATGCTGGCAAACCACACCCTATATGGCTCTGCTGCTCTCAAACTAGGTTTGTGCTTCAAACAAAATATAATGAAATTTAAAAATGTGCACTGCACTCGCATTATGGGATGGTAATGCCCTTTTTTAAAAGAATAGATCAAATACCTTTTTAAATTAATAAATGACACGTATACAACATCATTCTGGTGTAAGTATATTTACGAAAGTGTAAATAAACAATCACATTTGTTATGAAAACAAATATACATAGTCAAATGACAATGAAACGTGTGTTTTGTATAAAGTAGCTTTCACAGAATTAGGAAAGTTCAGTTCATCCCAGGACAAGAGTATCGACAACATGACTAAGCGGCGAGCTTTCAGCAGTAGACTGTAAGATAGCTCAGTGCTTTTAGTGCTTGCTCCTGCCATATGTGTGTGATCTGCAGGTCGCAGCTTCGAATCCCAGCAAGACCAGCTCAGCCTTTCATCTTTCCAAGGTTGATTAATGACTACCAACTCTGGTTGGGTGATATTGTATGTTCTATGTAAACGATTCAAATTAAACGCTGGGTTTCGTGTTTCTGGATCATGTATGGTCATCTTGAGTTAATAGCAGTTCACACTCCCTCCTCCGGCTCAACCACAATATTCACATTCATTTATTTTGTCTTATTTAGGCTGAGCTTCAGTTCATTTGCCTACATGTGAGAGACTGCTTCCAGCAGGTTGTGAGAGACTGCTTCCGGCAGGTTGTTTAGGGATAGAGGTCTGGCTTCCTTCACACAAACGTAGGTCTGTGGTCTTCCGAATACAGGTAGCTATGCAGACTCTGTCCTGCTACGATTTCACAGGTAAGTAATGGCAACAGCTGTTGGCACTTCGTGTATGGTCGTTGGCATGGTGAGGCCTCTGTGGGACAAGTCGCAGAGAAACTGGCCTTTGGATGTGAGGGGTAGTGCTGCGCACCATTGGAAGAATTCGGTTCTTGATTGGGTAAGTGGGT
This sequence comes from Ambystoma mexicanum, assembly GCF_040938575.1. Taxonomy (NCBI): domain Eukaryota; kingdom Metazoa; phylum Chordata; class Amphibia; order Caudata; family Ambystomatidae; genus Ambystoma; species Ambystoma mexicanum. The sequence continues at coordinate 113,845,762 of NC_090923.1, forward strand.
AGAGGTCCGCTATTGTGCAGTGCAGTTCCTCATTCATCACGTTGACCGTAGCCCCTGTGTCGACAATGAATTGGTTCTGTGTGTCACCCATATGCACTATCACTCTGGGAGCCGGTGAGTCGTCAATGGCTGCACTGAGGAGTCTGACGTATTCTCTGTCATAGCCGTCCTGCAGATATAGTGGATATTGGTCCTCGGCAATTAGTGTCTGTCAATCTGGAAAAATGAAGACCCTTCATTTGAATGATAGACGTAACTTGATGGCCGTGGGCCAACCGTCTTATGCACCGAATTATAGAAATATAGACTGTTATGCTTGACCAACAAGCGGCCATTTTAAACGTAGCAGAATCGCCATTTTGCTTGTTAACCATTGCTCATTGCTTTCTGTCTAAAAACTGCTTTGCAGCTTGCAATTCTTGCGGATTCTGCTTACTCTGCTCAACTGTTAACATTGTTGTCTGAATATGAAAGGACAAGGTCGCGGGACTGAAGAGTTTGCTGAACTCCTCATGAGTAGCCCAGAAAGGAATGCCCACGCTCCCTCTCTGTAGCCTTGGGAGGAAGCTGCAGGGCATTTAATCACTTCACAGCTGCCAGCCAGTCTTGTACGATGGTAGAATATGTTAGAATAATACAGTTAAAGGCTTGAATTATGCTTCTCTTACGGCCCCCATTCGCAAAATCCCTTAGAACGTGTCGGCTCCCAGGACACGAATGGTACCTCATAGATAGTAAAGCTTAGAATGTGGCTCTTCCCCCGTGTACAAATTGCTTCCAAGAACAGAACCACCGTGTTCTAAAAGATGCCTCTGCACTTTCTAAATTGCACATTGTTACTAGAATAGACATCGAAAGCATTATGATCGTCATATTCATCGGATATGTCCATCGTCATCCCGAGTTCAAAGGAACTTAGTACAGAGGGGTGTTGAACATGACTTTGCTGATTGTATGATATGCATTTTGTATATATGTAACTGATGTACGTAATTCGCTCTCTTGCGTCCCTCGAGGTCTAGGAAACTCACGTCGCGGGGCATGAGATCAGAATTGGCCAATTGATACTATCTTTTGCTTGCAATAAACCCTAGCATTTATTTTGAAACCTCGTGTCTGGCGCATCTTTTCGTGTATTGTCATTGCCTTGTTTCCATAGCACGAGGGACCCCTAGGGGCCCCTTTCAAGATGGCGCCCGAATAGGGACCCTCCCCCACTTTCCCCATCGTATACGTTGTAACGGAGTAAAGGCGGAAGAACGGCGAGGACGGAACAGTCGAGCCGGGATCAAATAGTGTACGGGGCACCCTGTAGAAGAGAGGAGAGATTCCTTCCGCAGATCTGCACCCATCTGATCCCTGATCGACGTACCGGGCCAGAGGGCAAAGGAGGCGAGGGTCCAGAGACGAGGCAGAAGCCAGAGAAGCGCAGACACGACGTGGGGAGAGGGTGCGTTAGAACAGGCGACTTGTTTTATCAGGTGAGTCATTCCCCGATTCAAAGAGAACCATGATTTTTGGTAGAGTGTTGATTTTGCAAACTCAAACGTCCAGGTAAAGTTGGCTAACCAAAGGGGAAGGTTAAAGAAGCATGCCTGGAGTACTGTCCACTTTAGCAGGGCTTTTCAGCTGCGGTAGTCAGTCCTTGGAATATGGCCAAAGTGCACCGCCTGGGGGAACGCCGGCTTATGATATGTATGCGAAATATGGTGTGGGTGCGATAATATTTTGTGAAATTTGGCATAGGCAAACTAGAAAGCAACCCGACCATCAGTGGCCGATTAATGGTAGTTTTGAGATGGGGAGAATAGATAACCTAGAGAGGGTGCTGATTAGAAAGAAAGCACGACCCGCAGCTTTTGAGACCGTCAAAGATTGGAGGAGGGAAGCGATGCTCCGACTAAGGAGTAGAGAGAAGCATGCGCGTAGGCATAAAACGAAGCTTGAGATAGCAGAAGAGAAGGAAGAGGAGGAGTGGACTGAGAGTCTAAGACGGGAAGGGAGACGGGACCAGATGAACATAGACAGAATATACTTGCAGCGGGAACTACACATAGCAGATGAATTAATGGAACATTTGTTAACTAACAAGGGCCGAGGCCCAAAACCAGAATCAAAACCAAACACGCCAGCAGTGACTGCGCGGGCCCAACCAATAGCTCTCAAACCCCCTCCCACAGCCCGAGCACTTCCCCTAACGCAAGCGTTAACCCAAGCCCCGCCCACAGCACGAGCACTCCCACAAGCGCAGACCGCGGACACACAAATTCCCAGCACCCAGCAAGGCCCTTCACAGATGCCATCTTTGTCACTTGTCCCATCCGCACCTCCCGCTCTAGAGACAGATTCAGCACCATCCGCCCCTCCCGAAGTCGGGATTGAGACTGGGGAAGCGAGAGGCGGGGCTGAAAGAACAGGATTTGGATGGGTAACTCGAAGCGCGATCAGCAAAGAGAGGAAGATTGAATTACGGAAAGAGGCAGAAATGTACATAGAAGGAAATGATGAGACGGCAGCATTGGCCTCATTGTATGGGTACCGAAGAGGAGACGAGAGACAGGTAGTGTTGGAATGCATGGGGGAAATTCTGGCGGGAGAATGGAAAAAGATACTTGGGAATTTACCGCCACAGCGGTTGTTAGATTTGAATAAGTTAGCTGAAATGTTTGCTATATCTGAGTATAGTAGAGAGTTTATTAAGAAAGGTAGGAAGGAGGCGTCAAGGTTGAGTATGAAAAAATCATGGCCAAGAGTTTTTCCAGGTGGTACAAAGCATTTGCCGACACCGGGACAGATAGGCGATAAACAAAGATTGCAGGTATGGGTAGGGGAAACAATGCGATGGATGTCGAACAAAAGAACGTCAGTAAAAGATGTAAGTGAGATATGTAATGGGTACCCATTGGAGATGACGAAGGAAGCGATTCAAACAATAGTAGGGGTGTTGCTGCAGCAGGTCATTGGATACAATAGAGGTAGAGGTAATGCACAAGGCCGGGGAAATTTGAATAATATGCATGGGGTGTCATTGGGATTAAATCAATGTGCGTACTGTAAGGAGGATGGACACAGGCAAGCGCAATGCCCGCACCTACAGAATAGAGGTGGGTTTGGTCAGAGAAGGCCTCATAGAGGACATCAGGGGTCGAATGGGCCAAGCAGAAGTAACATGCAGCAGCAGCAGGGATATACCAATGGAGGTACTCAAACCCAATCACATGGCCAAAACCAAGCACAACAGAACCAGACATTGAACCAAAGTGTTTCGAACCAAAATCAGGGTGGGCAGGGCCAACAGAGAAATGATCAGAGTGGAGGACATCGAGGGGGAAATGGGAATATTTTTGATACACAACCAAACACGTATTATAGCAGTAGCGGTGACTACACATCGGACGATGTGTTATTTTTGCGATAGGACAGCCCACGACAGGGATCGGATCCAGTGCTATTGCCGTGAATCAGAGAGGACCCTACGTAGAAATGAGAGTTGGGAATAAGGAGCACCGTTTCCTCGTAGATACAGGGGCACAGAAGTGCTCGATAGACACCACTTGGTTCCGGAGATACCACTGTCGGAGCAGAAGAATGTTTCTGTAGGGTTCGCAGGTACACCAGTAATTAACCCCATGTCCGAAGCTGTCCCAATTACAATAGGACCATTCAGGGAACAGTGTCCATTTCTTTTGACAGAAAATTGTGGAGAGAACTTGCTAGGATTAAATTTGTTGATAAAATTGGGGGCAGTCATACATTGTACGGCAGACGGGGTGTTCCTCATGATGTGGCCTCACGATGCACCAGTGACGGAATTTATGTCAAAAGAGTTGCCAGAAGAGCTAAGTAGAGTACCAACCTGTCTGTGGGCAATGCATGATAATGATGTAGGATGCTTGAAAATAGAGCCAGCAAAAATAACTTTGAAAGAAGGTGTAACACTACCACGAATTCCCCAGTATAAGATTTCTGTTGAAGGTGAGAAGGGATTGAAAAGCATTGTTACTGACCTGGTGAGATTGGGGGCGGTTGAGGAAATTGCAGGAAGCACGTGCAACAGCCGGATTCTTCCAGTTTACAAGAAAGGAGGCAATGAAGTACCCTATCGTTTCATAATTGATCTGCGCACATTAAACAAAGTGGTAGACCCACAATTCCCTTTGGTCCCAGATGTCACAACAATACTGACAATGATACCGGCCACGGCAGAATACTTTAGTGTAGTCGATTTGAAGAACGCATTCTTTAGCATTCCACTGGATAAAAGCAGAAGATATCTGTTCGCGTGTACTCTAGGAGGTCGATCATTCACACGCATTCCACAAGGATATACAGAAAGCCCGAGCATTTACAGCAGAGCGCTAAAAGAGCAGCTAGACATGCTAGAAATACCCGAAGGTTGCGTACTCTTGCAGTACATAGATGACTTGTTATTAGCTGCTGACACGAAAGAGATCTGCAAAGAAAGTACTGTATTACTCTTGACACATTTAGCGACCCATGGTCATAAGGCAAGTTTGAAGAAATTCCAGTATAATCAAAAGGAGGTGTCTTATTTGGGATACCTACTCTCGAAAGAAGGGAGAAGATTAACACCAGAACGCATAGAAAGTATTTCTAGTATGCCTATTCCAAAAACTCAAAAAGGAGTGAGAGCTGTAATAGGCATGGCCACTTATTGTCGGCAGTGGATCAGTAATTTTGCGTTGATTGTGAAGCCGATGATAAAGTTGACTAAAAAGGATGCAGAGATGCCTTTACAGTGGGATGAGGAATGTCAGAAAGCGTTTGAGCAATTGAAATCTGCATTGTGTGCTGCGCCAGTTTTAGGCACTCCTAACTATAAAAAGATCTTCAGACTATTTGTGAGTGAGAGTGAAGGATGTGCATTGGCGGTTTTGACACAGGAACAAGGTGCAAGAAATAGGCCGTGCGGTTATTTTTCTTGCACGCTGGACCCTGTAGCGAGTGCACTACCACGATGTTTGCGATCCGTCGCAGCGGCTGCTGCGTCAGTGAAACAAACGGAAGGAATGGTATTGGGGCACACTTTAATTCTGATGGTGCCACATGCTATAGACGTTCTATTAAATAGGACGCAGACGCAACACCTCACCTCAGCTAGACTGACAAGATATGAGCTCACCTTGTTTGCACCCCACATCCAAATTATGAGGTGTAGCGCATTGAATCCTGCAGAATTAATGCCACTGCCCATAGCAGAAATTGGTGACAACGAATCACCACCCCATGATTGTTTAATGATCACTGAAGAAGAAACAAAGGGAAGGATTGATTTGAGCGATATCCCGCAAAAAGAGCCAGATGGGGAGTTATTTTGCGATGGCTCTTGTTTTAAATTACCTGATGGCACATCAACGGCTGCATACGCAATTACTACCCTAAAGAGAGTTGTAGAGAGCAGAAGGATCCCCTACAATTCGGCACAAGCCGCAGAAATAATAGAACTGACCCGAGCCTGTGAACTCTCTGAGAATCTGAACGTAAATATTTATACTGACAGCCAGTACGCCTTTGGCGTGGTTCACAATTTTGGCCGACTTTGGGCTGAGAGGGGTTTCTTGACATCACATGGAGCCAGGATTCAGCATGGCCTTTTGATTGTGCGATTGTTGTCTGTGCTCACGTTTCCAAAACGCCTAGCTATAGTAAAGTGCGAGGCGCATAAGAAAGTAATATGCAGAGTGGGAGAGGGAAACGCGTTTGCAGACAGGATTGCGAAACAAACAGCCACAGAATTGGGGAATAAAATGATGACAGTACAGACTGAGGAAGTACCTTGTATGATAGAGAATGGAGTTGCCACAGTCAAAGAAATGCAGGCTGAGGCCACGACCGAAGAGTTTCAGGGGTGGGCTAAGGGCTCTGCTGAGTTAGATTTGGAAGGATGTTGGGTGGACAAGGAAACAAAGAACTGGATTTTGCCAAATTGTTACGTAACTTCAATGGTTATAATGGCGCATAGCCCTACCCACATTTGCGCAAAGAAAATGGTACAGCATTTATCCACAGTATGGAAAAATGAGCAAATAAAAAATAATGCAGAAAGACTAGTGCAGAATTGTATCACGTGCCTGCAACACAATGTAGGAAAGGGAACCGTGACTCCAGCAGGTAGTTTCGGCCCACCCTCTATGCCGTTTGAGGCGGTCCATTTTGATTTCATAGAAATGGAAAGGTGCCAGAACTACAAGTACGTGTTAGTGGTAATCTGTGCATTCAGCAAGTGGGTGGAGGCATATCCTTTAAAAGACTGTACTGCCATGTCCACAGCAAAAGTAATGCTGAAGGAGTATTTCTCCCGGTTTGGGTTGCCTCGTGTCCTGTGGTCAGACAACGGCCCCCACTTTGTGGGCGCAGTAGTGCTACAGATCTGTGCAGGTCTGCAAATAGAGAAGCGGTTCCACAGTTCCAGGCATCCCATTTCTGCCAGGCTTGTGGAGAGACACAACGGCATCCTGAAGTCAAAGATAGCGAAAATTTGCGCTGGGAGCAAGTTGAGTTGGGTGGATGCATTACCCCTAGCGCTGTTGTGTATGCGCACGTCTGTGCAGGCTAAGACTGGGCTCTCCCCTTATGAGATTATAATGAGGAGACCAGCAAATGTATGGTGCGCACCGCAGCCTAGAAAACTATGTGAGGTTGAGCATCCTATGTTAAGAACTTACTGTGGACTTTTAATACAAAAGTTGCGTTTGATTCATCAGCAGGTGCAGGAGACGTTTCCGATGCGATATACAGGACCAGGACAATCACTGGAGCCTGGGAGCTGGGTGCTAATCAAGAACTTTGAACGGAAGACAGCACTAGCACCCAGGTGGCGTGGCCCCTATCAAGTACTTTTGGCAACACAGACGGCCATCCGAGTGGACGGGCGTAAGGCATGGATATATGCTACCCATGCCAAAAGGTTCCCAGCGTCACTGAAAACTTTGCCTGATCCAGATGACGAGAAAAAGACACGGTCTCGGAAACGAAAGAAACTATTACCAGTCCAGTGCCACAGCATCAGCCTGAGCGAGAAGTGAAAGTTGAAACAAAGCGCAAACGAGAAGTGAAACTCGAAACAGAGTTTGAGGAGGCTGCCAGTAACGGGGAAGGGTGAAAAGTGCCCCAACGTTGCTCAGCGGAAACAACATCACTGCCGAGCGACACAAACCCTGCATTGCAAACACGAGCAGAAACAACGCGTATACCCCTTTGGCGCTCACCAATTCTCGCGAATGCACCAAAGCCAGAGAAAGAAACTACATCATTGCCACGACGCCCATCGCTGCCCATCATTGTGCCACAGGCAGACACTGAGCCTGATACTGAAAATGCAAGGGCACTATTCACGGATTATACCATAGCAGGAGTGAATCGATATAATCTGCGGTCTCGACAGACAAAGTGATCCACAGATCTTTGGTGCTTTTTCTTTTAGGCCTTTGGTTCTACTCACGGGTGGAGTAGGAACCAGGGGCGTAGAGGAGAGAAGTGTGAGAATTGTGCAAGTCGGACAAGTCAAAACTCACGGCTCCTCGGTGCGCTTATAGAGTACCTGTGTCCTAAGCCAGAGCGGGACAAGCTGGATGCACACGGTACTCTATCAATAAAGAACTGTTCAGAAATTGTCTGAGCAGTGGGAGAAAGAACAACTAATCTTGCTCGGGAGTGGATAAATGATCCAGGCTGTGAAAAGGCTGGGAGAATTGAACTGTGACATTTTTCGTTGAACTTTTCTGGCATCAAGAACGAGAGACATTCACGACGAACTTCGCCAGCAAGAAGAAGGACGATGAAGAACAAGTCAAGACCGGTTTCAGCCTCCTCCTGCACCCCTGCTGAAAAGATAATAGATTTAGAGACTGTAAATTTAGGAAAAAGCATGATGAGAAGAATAAGGTACTAATTTGGACATTGGTCCTATGTTTCTTAAGTGTGATAGTACCAACAATAGCAGCTATTACATTATGGTTCCTGGAGTACGTACACCCATTAGAAACACTTTTGCCAAAAACAGCTACTGAAAGCCTGGTTCATGTAATTACTGGTACTTTGTCCCTAATGGAAGAAAGACATAGAGAAGGTTACGACAACAATACATTGTTGCTCATCATGAACATGACCCATGCGGTGTTAAAGAAAAAAGATTGCTGGGTTTCCGCCCATTTACCACAGCACGGTGGGAAAGGGATAGGATGGTATGCACAACCATTGCCATTGATTTATTCCTGTGAAGTAACGTTGAGTGCAATGTTCTTTGGGAAATGGAACAAGAGTAATACGGGTCAGCTAGATGAGACCAATATGAATGAATTTGAGGAAGTGTGGGTTGTTCCATATTCCAAAAAGCTTGTGTATTTGCACTAGAACCCGAGAGAAAGAATACACGAAAAATAACAAGACTAGATAGATTACATAGGCAGAATAGACCAACCCCGCCAGCAGAAAGAGCATCAGTAATGACATTTCGGATGAGGGATGAATGGAACGAAGATGCTGTGTCCCCTGCCTATGCAGTGGATCACAGCCCCAAAACTGCTCCCCTATGTCTACAGAAAAAGGATTCCTATAAAGTAGGAACGTTTAGTAACTGCCTGAACACAGTGGTTTTAAAACATGAAATAGAACCAGTGTATGTGGGAGACCCTGTTTATTTTATATGTGGAGAAAAAGCATATCCATGGTTACCTAGGAACTGGGGAGGTACATGCTACTTAGGTCTACTGCTTCCAGGAGTGTTCCTCTTGGAGACAGTAGAAGTAGCCAGACGAACAAAAGGTAGAACTCAAAGGAGTAGTGAGGATGGAATGATAGCAATGGATATAGCCAAATCATTTATACCGTTCCTGTCCCAAATAGAAAACTCTTACAATATAAGAAAACTGTCTGGAATATTACAAAAAACAATATATTCCACAACGGATATTTTATTGAATATGACGTTAGAAGAAAAAGGAATAAGACTGATGGCACTCCAAAACAGGATGGCTCTCGATATAATATTAATTGATCATGGGGGAGTTTGGAAGCTCGTAAAAACCGCATGCTGTGTGTATACCGATGATTACTCCCCTACGATATTTAAAGCGATCCGGAAATTACATGTCATAAGTTCCACACTCTCTACTGAAGCAGGGGGTTGGGAGATAGAATCCTGGTTATGAGGATTATTGCGGTCTTGGGGATGGAAGTTAATTTCAATACTAATGATGGTACTTGAGATATTCATAACATGCTGTTGTTGCATACAATGCTTACCAATAATATGGACTGAAATAACTGATGGATGTACTAAGGGATGTATGCACATGGTGTTGAGAGGAAAACAAACGCATGGCCGGAATAACAGAGACAATGAGGAAACAAAAATGGTAAAACAATTCATTGCGATAGACATTAATGATGGAGATGATCCAGATGCAGATACCCCAGACTCCTCCTCAGAAGAGGAGGATACAATGAATAAATAAGACGTTTGGCACATGGCCAAAAGGAGGGTTTGTCAATCTGGAAAAATGAATACCCTTCATTTGAATGATAGACGTAACTTGATGTGGCCGTGGGCCAACCGTTTTATGCACTGAATTATAGAAATATAGACTGTTATGCTTGACCAACAAGCGGCCATTTTAAACGTAGCAGAATCGCCATTTTGCTTGTTAACCATTGCTCATTGCTTTCTGTCTAAAAACTGCTTTGCAGCTTGCAATTCTTGCGGATTCTGCTTTGCTCAACTGTTAACATTGTTGTCTGAATATGAAAGGACAAGGTCGCGGGACTGAAGAGTTTGCTGAACTCCTCATGAGTAGCCCAGAAAGGAATGCCCACGCTCCCTCTCTGTAGCCTTGGGAGGAAGCTGCAGGGCATTTAATCACTTCACAGCTGCCAGCCAGTCTCGTACGATGGTAGAATATGTTAGAATAATACAGTTAAAGGCTTGAATTATGCTTCTCTTACGGCCCCCCTTTGCAAAACCCCTTAGAACGTGTCGGCTCGCAGGACACGAATAGTACCTCATAGATAGTAAAGCTTGGAATGTGGCTCTTCCCCCGTGTACAAATTGCTTCCAAGAACAGAACCACCGTGTTCTAAAAGATGCCTCTGCACTTTCTAAATTGCACATTGTTACTAGAATAGACATCAAAAGCATTATGATCGTCATATTCGTCGGATGTGTCCATCGTCGTCCCGAGTCCAAAGGACTCGGGACAGAGGGGTGTTGAACATGACTTTGCTGATTGTAGGATATGCATTTTGTATATATGTAACTGATGTACGTAATTCGCTCTCTTGCGTCCCTCGAAGTCTAGGAAACTCACGTTGCGGGGCATGAGATCAGAATTGGCCAATTGATACTATCTTTTGCTTGCAATAAATCCTAGCATTGGGATTTTGAAACCTTGTGTCTGGCGCATCTTTTCATGTATGGTCATTGCCTTGTTTCCATAGCACGAGGGACCCCTAGGGGCCCCTTTAATGTCCTTGATGGAGAGTTGTTGTAGGGGTCGTAGTAAGGCATCATGGTGTTTATGATAATGTCTGGTTCTTGGGTTTTTGTATGGCCTCTGTTGTAAGCATCTCTCAGGGGGGCACCGATGTGTTGTTGAGGGTAGTGCTGGTAGTTATATAGTTTGTGTGGTTTTCTGTCGGGTTCGATTTGGAGGCCTTCGAGGGCTCTGACGGTGTCTGGGCGGGAGGTGGGTGCTGTGGGGTAGGTCATCCCCCTCTCAGGTGGTCACCGGTCATATTTTTCCCTTGGTTGTTCCATGTGCCGTCCAGGATTTTGGGTTGGTTGTTGTCAGAATGATCCTGTTTCGGAGAGTTTCTCTTTGCACGTGGCCTTGAAGTGGTTTTCTTGGCCACAGCGCATGCACCTCTGGCCAATTGCAGGGCATGGCCTTCTGTGGGGTATTCAAACCCGCATCAGTAACATTGTCTATAACTTTGGGGTCGTGGTTGGGGATTTCTGAAGAACTGTCGGCCTTGTGGGCCCTGGTATCTTGGGTATGGTGTGACGGATGCGATGATATCTCCCTTTTTCGGATTCTCAATGGCTGCGACCTGGACTTCTATCCGTTCATATACTCTTGCCAAGTCAAGGATTTCTTTGAGGCAGAGCGTTTTTTTCAGGAGGTGTTTCCTGAATAGTGATGATATGCATCCCTCAATTATTTGTAGTCGTATGGCCTCATCGTCATTGAAGTTGGCAAAGTCACATTTCAGGATTTTTCTTTGAAGGCGGATGACGAATTCACCAATGGACTAGTGAGGTAGTTGGGTGCATTAGTTGAAGGCGTAGCGCTCATAGTCTCTGTTGGGTGTTTCCATCAGTTTGCCGTTGATGGATTCAAGGAGTCGCTGATAGGTGGTTCTTTCCAGTGGCGGAATTGTTCTTATGATGTTCTTTATCTCTCTTCCGGCAACATTTGTGAATATGCTGATTTTGTTGGGGGTTCTTGAGTTCCTATGGCTCCTACAAAGTCTTTGAATTCCTCGACCCATTCCTCCCTCCTTTGTCCTTGGTCAAGGTGTGGGTTGAGGTTAAATGGGTTGGGGCGTCTCATGAGGCTGGCGTGGGATGTGGGGCCTGTGTTGGCCATGGCAGCGCCCCGGCGTCAGCAGCCACTTGTGCCTGATCAGTCATGGTCTCTAAGGTCGTGGCGCTTTACCGAGGTAGGTGCGTGTGGGCTGTTGCCTTTCACTGGTGGTGACTGTGGGATTTTTTTCAGTCGTGGTTTAGGCTTGCTTTTGTTCTTCATTCTGTTGGGGTTGTTGGCGGTATTCAAAGTGGGCCACGGTTGGCGGAGCCTGTTGTTGCCTTTATATTGCTTGGGGTTTTGGTCGTGGCCTTGCTGGGTCCCCCTGTTGCTCCCTGTGTGGTAGGTTGGTGCCTTGATCAGTGGTCAAGTTGCCCTATAGATGGCTTGCACTACTGCTTCTCTGCAGGGTTTATGCACTTGAGTGTTGTTTCTGGCATTTGTTCACTAGGCCCTTTGATGCTTCTTTTTTTTCTCAATGTTCGCACCTTGGGCAACCTTTTATCTTGGCCTCTCAGTGCTGCGCTTCACACTACGGTTCCTTTGCTGGGTCACTCTCTGTGTGAGCGTTGCAGTGCTCTGGCGGTGTTTTGGGCCTGGGCCTGGGCAGCAGACCTCAGCGTGCGTTGGAGAGAGGGCGGGGCTTCTTACAGGTCCGTTGTCTCCTCTTGTCTGCTGTTGTGGGCCCTTCTGGCTCCTCCTTTCCTTCTGATGGCTGTCGCAGTCCTCCTGGACTAACTCGTCAGTGGCGCGGCTCCACGTCAGCTTCCCCCATTCGCCAGGTACCTGCTTTGCTGCGACACAGCCTTCCCACGTGGTTGGGTTGCGGGTCGCTTCTCTTCTTCTTTTCGCTTTCGGGTCTGTGCTGCTGTGACACGGTTGCCTCCAGTAGGCAGGCGGTGGGTCGCTCCTCTGTCCTTGTGGACGTCCGGGTGTGCTCTGGGGGCACCTACTGGGCTCGTCTCTGTCGCAGCGGCCCTCCAGTCATCTGTAGGGTATAATCCTCCTCTGCAGCAGACAAAGATGTCTGCAACTTTTGTATACTGCTGGGCTTCCTCACCCGTCCTCTAGCACGCTGTGGGTGCGGCGGCAACCTCTGTACTCTGCTGGACTCCTCACCCATCTCGCAGCACACCGTGGGCACGGCGGCCTCATCGCCAGTTGTTGGCACTTAACACTTGCTTCTCAGTCTCACATGAAGCACTTACAATGACCACTGGAGCCAGGTATATAGTCGACCTTCCTTTATTGTTACAACCATTAACTAACTCTAACGCCTTCCCTGTCCCTCCCCTTCCGCCCTCCCCCCGCTCCCTCCCGCCCTGACGTGCTCTCCTTTTTTAAAGGGGCCGCTTCCCTTTATTCACCCACAACAACGGCTTACCCGGAAATGCTAGATTAAGGAATGCCCAACTAGCATTACTCCTGTAGAACTCTATGTCCCTTATGATGTATCCAGTGGCAACGGTAAGAGCATGAGACATGTGGAAAACTAACAGATTTCAAGTCGATAATCTCATCAGTATGTATAGCTAGTACTGGGCAGGGTAGTACTAGCATAGCTCGAACCACTCGATTTTCCAGTAGTTTGAGGTCCCCCAAACGTTCACATGTTCCACAGATGTGCCCAGAAAAGCTATGGGGTTTCCTAGGTGTCATCAGCTAGTGTCCTGCTTGGGAAGGATTGGAGCTGCCATCTTGCACAGGAATCTATACCATATGCCCACTGCCTTGCAGGGACCTTGCAGGCCACCGTATTACTCTTGAGATGGAAAGTGAAAAAATCGTGTTCACACTCAGGTGTTTTAGGGACTGCCTGATTAAAGTCCGATCCTCCCTCATCGTTCCATTTTCCCTGCATTTCTCCTCCAAAGTACCATCCATGATGTTCCCCATTCTAACACTGCTATCTGCTGGCACCTTTACATCTACCATCATCCACACCCAGACCTGAATGAACCCTGAGATCCAGCAGCTGAAGACCGTCAGGCATCCTTATCTTGGTCACTGGCACAAATTCTGCTCCCCCTCACCTTTCAGCAATGCCCTCCAAACATTGTCGCTAAGTCCTATTTCTTTACAAACCTATTATCCACTTTCCACTTGCACACGTGCAAGCTCCCATTTACTAATGACTTTGCCATCAACCTCTCATCCAAGATCTCGGCCTTGACTCATGGCTCCGAATTTCTCACCGCCAGCCAATAGCTCAGACTCTCCTCCATCCCGATCCTCCTCTACCTCTCAATCCTCCTCTACCTCCCGATGCTCCTCTACCTCTCCACACCTTTTTCTACTGTGGTCCAAGCACCGCTTCTCCTCCCCACTTCAACCTTAGAATTATGGATTCAGCACTCGCCTGGGATGCCTTTTACCACTATGAAAGGTCATGTTCTATTCCTTACAACGCAGTGACCTCTGCTGCCACCCACCCCCAATTAGTATCCCAGACGGCAATGTCCTTTGACCTCTCCCTCTATGCAACACCTACCCCATTTGGGCTTCCCGATCACCCATCTTCTGATGGAACTCAGATGCTCTTCTTCTTTTCTGCTTTCACCCTGTACCCCTCTCCTAGGATTTGCCACTGTCCCTTGGCCACCCTCCAGTGGATGACACAGTTGTCTCTTGCTAATCCACTATCTCCCAGATCAGAATGCCAGGTTCTGTGTGGTTTCCTCTCGATTTTCTCATCGAATTTGTTTTTATTTAGGACATGTTACCGGAAATGTATGCGGAGGGAGAGCCCCTGCTTCTCCCCTAACCGTCCTGTAGCTTTTTTTATAATGCTAACCTTTGCCCCACATACATTTGCAGTAACATTTTTTTAAAACAATTTGATGATTTCTCCCTCGATGGAAAACCCTGCAATGGAATCTACCTATCCCGAATGCCACCCCTCTATACCAATCAAACATACCTTTTATCCTGGGCCCGTCACTCCCTCCACCGAGGCTCACAATCTCGGGGTCTCTGTACAATCCTCTCACCTGCTCTGCCCCCTACCTCTGCTCGTAGCCTCCATGCCAGTTGTCTCTCTTTGCACAAACGCTACCTCCACAAATCCCTGCAACTGGTCTTCAAATCTAGCCATCTGCTGTGCCCACAACCTGGCAACTTCTGCCCAAAACAACTACCCAGCGTTCACCATTTGCTCTAGCGTCCTCCCCCACCCCCTGGCCATCGCACCCCCACCCTACACATCTCAGATGTGTACCCATATATCATTATACCCCTGTGCATGCTCTTCTCTGGTCCCCTGTCACTGTGTTTAGTTATCTTCAGTTCATGTCCTACAACCCTTGACCCCAACTGGTTCACCGTTCACTGTAACCGTTCTATGGTTAGGATCCCAGTTCTGGGACTGCTCTGACTCCTGCGTGTTAGTATGTATGTGTTTCTTATTGAAAAACACCACAGCTGCAGTAAATGCAAATATAGCGGTGCAGAACATATTCACTGAACCAAACCAGTTCAAAGAAGCATTATGCACTGATATTTCACCAGAACGTGCAGGGTAAACTCACCCCAGAACCACAATTAGTGTAGGCCACAGCAGCCCCATACTCTTACTTCCTCACTACACCACAACACGTCATCAAATCCATCGCCCTAAACCATCCCAGTCCCAAAACATGATCTGCCCAGCATCCTTACTCCTCCATAGACTACCAAGTCCCGGCCACCCCATCATGTCGCCGCTTTCTCATCCACCATATTCCCTTCATTTGCACTTATTAATTGAAGTTTCTCGTAAAGCTTTTTTTGTCAGTGTATGGCCACATTGGAGCACTTAGGGTAGAATGGTGGGGTATACGAGGGGGCTCTCAGGGAAGAGTCTGTGGAATTTGGCCCATAGAGATGAAAGTGAAGACAGGGTTGATCCTTCATGGTGTACAGCCTGTATGAGGGGGTAATGCAAGTCTTAACATTAGTCCGCTCTGTGGTCAGGTGGGGCTTAAGTATATGGAGGAGGACATTCCTGGGTCGACTGGAGAAAGGTTTTATTCTCCAGGACCATAGACGTTCTTGTGTTTATCCAAACCATTTCAAAACTCACAACACCACTAACTTTACCATCATCCTATCTCTACGCTTATTAACCTTTATATGTATTTTAAACTATATAGCAGTAAGGGACGCTGGTCACGTGACCAGGCTCCCACTCTTGCACACCCTCTAATCTGTACAAAAACCAGCAAGGCTTCTTCCCACCTCCAACGCCAACTTTCAAACTCCTCCCAGGTATTGTGATTGGCTAGTTCCTGCTGTGCAGTGAGTGCCACGGGCCATGTGAAAAGGCCCCACCATCTCCCCCTTTTCTAGGCCAACATATCTCCCCCACCTCTAGCAGACCCTTTAACACGTCTCCCAGGCCTATGAGCAGCTTCTCTTGCCTGTTCCGTGAGTGCGACTGGTCACGTGACTATGCTTTACCACCTCCACCCTCTGTAGACCTCCCTGGACCATCAAAGGAGTTTGCCCACCACCAGCTGAAACTTTAAAACATCTCCCTGGCCTTGTGAGCGACTAGTAACTCCTATGCAGTGAGTGCCACTGGTCAGGTGGCCAGGCTCCGCTTCCTACACCCCCTCCAACTGCCCAGAACCATTAATAGATATTTACCCCTCAAGCAGCAACTTTAAAACTCCTCCTAGAGCTTGTGGGCAGCTAGTTCCTCCTTTGTGGCATGTGCCATTGCTAACGTGACCAAGGCTCCACCAGCTGCACCACCCCCAGCTGGCACAGAACCATCCAGGGATTTCTCCTGCCTGGAGAAGCACATTTAAAACTCCTCTCAGGACTTGTGAGCAGCCAATTCCATATGTGCAGTGAGTGCTACTGGTCACGTAACCAGGCTCTGCCTTTGGCACTCGATCTTACCCGCTGCCCACTTCTTAAACATGCCTCATTATGCCTCCTCATTGACGGTGGCCTTTACTAAGGTTGAAAACAACAGCCTTTTTGGGATATTAGGGCCGGTACAGGGCCAAGGACAGAACTCTGTCCCCCAATCCCCAGGATAAAAATGACCATGCATCTCCCCAACACTCACCCACCCCTATGCTTAAAATCCCATGGCTTTGCACGCGTGCTTCACACCACAGGCACCAATGTACAGCTAACCCGTCTATCCTCATACATATGCCACCTATCACTATGCCACCACCACAACCCATCGCCTCACAGAAGATGATGCTCATCAATGCCCAGGCAGCCATCCTACAAGCAGCTGACATCACAGACTGTGTCACCGCCCACAAGCACGATGCCACCTGATTCTCCCGCACCTCCTCCCCTGTATTAGATATCCTCTTCCCATCATAATAAAGCATACAAAACACATTGCTTTAGAATGTGTTTACATCTCATGCAGGGAGTGTAGTAGGTGGGCCTCACAGTCATCCACAAATCAGACTAGACCTGGACCTGCACCAGTAAGATGGCAGCTACCTAGGCCAACCATCCTTTTTACTTCAGCGCTTACAGTTGTTGCAAAAGTCGGCAGCTAGGTTGGCTCTGGGGGCTACAAGACTTGCTCTTTCTCGAGACTTGCTGCCTCAGCTGCACTGGCGTCCGATAAGGAGTCGGATTGAGTTCAAGATCTTGTGTATTGTGCACCATGCTATTCATAATACCGGTGCTAAATACCTTAATTCGAAACTGACCACTTAGAGGCCGATTAGAACGCTTCGATCTACTCGCAAGCTCTATTGAGAGTTCTTAAATACCGCAACCCTCGGGCTGTGGACATTCTTTCTCAGTTCTGGCCCATACGCTATGGAACTCTCTTCCTCTATATTTATTATAATTGGTTATTTATAACACGGTTAATAGCCAGAGGTTTCTAAGCGCTGGACGGGGATGGAACCTGTTCTGATCTGCATCGTCTTGCTTCCAAGAGGAGTACCTTGCCCCTGAGCTTTCCTGTACCTCGTGACACTGTTGATCACCTTCAGTTTCGCAGGACTCTAAAAATGTATCTTTTTTAAGCCTTTGCCATTCCCTGGCAGTGTTTTTCACTGCCAATCTTCTTGTTTAGCACCTACATGCCCTTTGGCCTTAGTTCACACTCTATGAACGGAGGATAGCACAGGGGCAACGTGCTGGTCTTGGAAGCAAGACAACGCAGAACAACAGAGGTTTGAATCCTGGGTCTGCGCTTAAAAACCAAATTCAGGCACGTATTAGGGGCGTTTTATAATAAACAAATTAAATAAATAAGTAAATTGCATATCTAAGAATAACAATCAGTATTTCTGACTTGTTCCTGCCTTTCAACTAGTAACTTAGAGGTAAGTTGGGGTACTTGTAACTTATTTGTGAATCGAATAGCCCTTTACATCAGGGTTACACTTTGCAACTTCTATGCGTTTCGAATAGGGTTTGGCGCGTTTTCCAAAGTGCAATGTGTTATTAAATTGCAACTACTTTGAATCGGATATTTCCTTACTCTCTTATGTCACAGGAATTAAAACAAGGCTCAGCGATTGCAAGTCTTTGGGTTCATGAAGTTAGAAACAAATGCTGCATTTACAGGACGTTGCATTAATGGCTGCCTTTTCAAGCCAACATTACATGCAAATGAGCCGCCAGGGAGTAGGGAGCCCATTTGTCCAAGCACCTACATCTGTATTTCTGCCTGTCTGCAATCTTACAGGAATTTTGTTAGACATAACTGCTTGTTCAGACAAGGAATAGCGCGTTCTTTTTTATTATTCCGATTTATTATTGTTTAAACACTCTGGGGGGGAAATAAAGAGTTCCCTGCAGTTCAAAGCGAGCTTGGGGTTGGTCCATAATGGCTGTGTACTTTGTGTCTTTTCGTAATTGCTTTAGAATGTATTTACATCAAATGGACCCGGTGCAAAGGTGCACACTGTGTGTCATGCATAAACTCAATTAAGAGAATTACGCTTAATCGCTTCTCCGGCCTTGCTGGCTGCAGACTGTCTCCCCGAAATGTCTGTCCGGATGCCTAACAGCTGGCGAGAACTCGTTCCAGAAGAACCTGAAGTGTGGCGGCAGGGAGTAGAGAGCAGGGGCGTTTATAAATCTGTTGCGCCTCCAACCAAACTAAATGGTGGCGCGCGCCCCGCCGGGTCGTCGAGAGGACACATGTCATTTCAGGCGATGAGCCCTGTTGGCGTCCAACCCTTGCAATGTGGCCAGGCCTTCTGCTTGTACGGCCAGTATGGATCCCCTAGTGGCTTCCTGCTGGTTCCGCCCTAGTCATCAGCTTAGTATCGCCTTGACCGGGAACCGGTCCCAACAGCCTGAGAGGTAACCGCCGGTTCCCAGGGAAGAGGCCTCTGCTGCTCCCATCCCAAACATTAGCTTTGGATGTAGGTTGGTGACACTTTCTAGCATGGATCTTTGGAAGTATTATGTGAGCAAATACGGCCATCACTTAGGACACTGGCTTGGAAGCCTTTTTGCATATCTGGAGAAAGCTATTCACCCTTAAAGGGTTAGTGGTATGGACCTTAATCGTGCGTGGAACCGCACACTGTCAGGAGAGGTTACAAGCACGATTAAGGTCTCTACCACTAACCCTTTAAGGGTGAACACCTTTCTCCAGATATACCAGTGTCCTAGCCCTGAAGACAGACTTGGTCCGAAATGCATTGGCACACAAAATTGTGACACTGGGTATCTGGATGCATTTTGCCTTTTCATGCAATTATTAACTGGAAAACTTAACAAACGTCATGTTTTGATATTTGAAGTACATTTGATAAGTGAATATTATCAGGAAACACCTCAAAACCTTGCTATTCCACTAATATATGTCTTCCATGCAGCTTGCCTCCACTTTATTGATACCTCCCACCCCCAATTCCCCTGAAAGCAGCGCCTAGGTGCCTGTGGGTTTTGTGCGCTTCTATAAATGTACTAAATAAATAAATAAATAAAATGATTATCAGCAGCTTTCTATAAGAGCACAGCGTGAGCATTCCTTGGATTAGAATCTCTTTCTAGTTCTCTTTTTCCTATGATTTATGTAACCTTGTGCCAAGGCCCAAAAATGTTCTCCGATTACCTGATATATCTTCATAATTAAGCATATATGTGATCTAAAAGTGGTGCCCACGTCAATCTTTCCTCCTTCCAACATTCACCCTTCAATACTCTGCCAGCCTATTAACACTTGCCTCTCCCCCTTCTCTTCCAGAACCCGGTACCAAAAGGCACCCAAAATGGCTGAGTTTGCACTACGTCAGACCACTTCACGTCACATTACATTGCAATCTAAGAGCCTGCTTTGGAAGACAATTAAATCTTAGTAACCCTCACTCTTTAAACTAGTTCTATGTAACCTCTTTCTTTGATGTTGATCAAAGAGGAAAGTGGGGCTGGCAAGCAAACACAAGGGAAGGGAAGGCAGAGGAGAGGCCAATGTTGTAAGCAGCCTGGACAATGCAAAAATGGCAGAGAAACGACAAAATGTATGGTGTGTCTGCCTACTACTGCTTGCTTTGCTGAGAGATGAGCTTAAGAGCTTAAGGCATCATCACACAGAACTTTTTTGAAATATAAATGGCAGTTCTCTAGCTAGGCACTTCTGAAGAATAAACTGTATCAAACACTCTGTTGTTTGTGGTTGGGCGTTGCCACGCATCTCTTGCCCGTTATTCCTACTCAGATCGTTAGGATCCTCATGGTGGTCCTGAGTCCCGGGCCTTCATGGTGCTATAGTGCACACGCCTCCTCATGACCTTGTCTGCCCGAAGCCATGGAGGCACCATGGTGGAAGGAGGCATGGTGGCAGTCATGGCGGAAGGTGGCATGGAGGCATCATGGTGGAAGGTGGCATGGTGGCTGTCATGGCATAAGGTGACATGGGGCCAGTCATGGTGGAAGGTGGCATGGAGGCATCATTGTGGAAGGTAGAATGGTGGCAGTCATGGCGGAAGGTGTCTTGGTGGTAGTCATGGCGTTCGATGGTGGTGGCCCTGCTTGATTGATTAGTGCTTTGTCACTCTGGACTTGTTGTTGCCTGGAAATTGGGACCTCCTGCGAACTGGGATGTGGAATGCGTGTGCAGTGTGAGCCGGCCACCACACTGATCTGTTGTCTTTTATTTAAGTGTAGGTTTGAAACACTGTGAGCTTAGATCCTCTCATGTCCAGGTTTTAGTTAAGGCATCTTCCAGTGAGTATCCGCTCCCGTGAGCACTCTGCATTCCCCTGGAGGCTTTAGGCAAAGGATGCTCATATCTCCGAGCAAGGAAATGGAGAAGGTACTTGTGAGCCCTGACTCCCGACAGGCCTGCAGCATGCTTTACCTGCACACTAATCCTACTCCGCAGGCTGGAAACTCTGAGAAATACAGTGGGAACAGCATGCAATAGGGACTTGAGCATAATCCTTTTCAGGTGGAAACGAATCTACTACATAAGTGTTGCTTTTGTTTCAACTGTCAGGAAGTCATATTAACACCCTCATCCTTACCTCCTACTTATATTGCTCTTCATCCTATATCTTGGGAAGATGTGTTTGTGTCCCCTGTGAAACCCTCTCACACTGCCTCCTTCTTGCAGGACTGCCTCCCTCCTTTCCAGACAGTGACAAAATGACTACTGCTTTGCAGGAGGACCGGGATGCGCCCTGTACTCCTGCTAAAACACCTACCCAGTCCTACACTACTACTAAATCATCAGTGATCCCAATCAAAAAGGTGAAACAGGCAAAGCCCAGGGACGTCATTTCACCAAAATGCCAGGGGTAGCTGAAGTGACATCACACGACCCTTGACCTCTGATGCCATCACAGGAAGTGATGTCATTTGACTCCACCCCAAAGTGACATCACAGGAATTGATGAAACACGACCTTTCACCCCTTGAAAAACAGCAAGTGGCATCACATTTCTAAGTACACTATGAAAAATATGGTTACAATATCACTGTGAAGTGATATACATTTTATACAAGAATGGATCACCATATGCATCATTAATATCAGCGCAAATAGGCCCATTTACCAAATTACTGTGAATACAAGCAGACGTCCAAGGCCAAACGATAAGGATGTGTTATTATATAACACTTACACTTAAGTGCTTAATATAGAACAAATATACATACAATATCACCGAACCTGTGTTGGAACTCATTCATCAACCCCAGCAGGATGAAAGGCTGAGTTGACCTTGCCGGGAGCTGAACCTGCAGATCACAAGCACATTGCAGCAGCGAGCGCTCAACCCACTGAGTTATCTTGCCAGCTATAGCTATCAGAAAACCAGCCACTCTGGAAACAAAGAGCCACATGCTGCTGGCCAGAGCCCAGGAGCCTCAATTTAAAAAAATAACCCCTTGCGACCTATCAATGAAGTCCCTGGCAAAGCCCGACACATATGCCTCCCATGCATCTTGCAGTAACGTGGGCCGAGGGCAGGCTATACTTTTCTGGAGGGATGTGAGCTAGCAGAGAAGAAGTCTAAACAACAATAGTTGGTAACAAACAAAAGAATGTCCAACCAAGATTCTATAAAAAGTGGGTACTTTGATTAAACTAAAAATACAAACACACTAACTAAAACATGATATACTACCCCTGTTAGAGAAGCCACAGAATATGCAGTCTGAAGACAGAGGCAGACAGGCAACATTTTCAGTAGCACATGTTCAAGTTCATGAAGATGTCTTCACAGAAGGTAAGGAGTGGGGGTTATAAATGTCATTGGGGCCTTTAAGGCAGGTCGGTGGACAGAACAACTACAGATACCTTCTAGGCTGGCTCTTTTGTCTCAAAATAGGCAAGACAGGCTTTTAGGCACTTTCCACCATTCAAGCCAGTGATGGCTTCCAACAGGTCGAGTCGGCATTGAGATGGGTCCAGATGATTGCTTCCAGCATGGCGAGTCCGCTTTCAAGACTGGGCCACAGTGGGATGGCTTCCACTGGGTACAGTCAGCATCGAGACGGAACAAAAATGGCTCGAAAAGCACTGAAAGTCAAAGGCAGCCTGTGTGCTTGCAACAGCTCGAAAAGGGCTAACATTGGCCAGAGCTGATTCTTGACTTAGGGTTCCTGGAGGGACCTAGTAATTGTCTCAAGGGGCTGGTGGACCATTGCTCTGCACTTCTCAGCCAGGAAAGTTGCCCAGGATCACTTGCAGGGGCTGTCACATCCGGTGAGCTGGTTCCTGTGAACCAGTGTTCCCAGCTTGCAGCAGGCCTTGTTCAGACAGCAGGTCTCCCCAAATGTTCCTGTGGCACCTTTGGGGAAGAGGGATTGTGCCTTTCTTGGAAATCTTTATCTTTATCTCTATGGAAGAAGACTTTGGGGCATAATATACTACCAACAAAGCTCCAATTGTAATGCTTCTTCTTCTGTAGTAAAAAGATGATTCCACAGAGGGGGCCCTGTTTAAAAAGTCATTAAGATTTGTGAATGCAAGAAGCATTGCAAGACGAAGGGAAGTGAATTGTCCCCCTTGTTATTTGGGTCTGAACCCGGCCAAGGGAGATCCAGTGGTGAAAAGTCATCACCCAAAATCCATTTGGAAAGGAACTCTTTGTTTATTGTTGACTTTTTAGTGAAAAGAGACTTAACCATCAAAGAACCTGATAGCTGGTACGGAACTGTCTGCTCGTCCTGGGAAAGCTCGAGCGTGTGCTGTGCTCAGGAGATCCACTTTTTCCCGGGCCCAAAACGTGGAGCAGGGAGACCCCTGGCAATCACATCCTGACTTATTATATGTGAACACTTCTTTCTTGATTGAAAGCCCTATCCCACACTCTTTCTGTAATTAGTTGAAAGTATTTGGCAATAGTTGTTTTTAGTATGGGCCTTTTACTTTGACGAGATGCCACCAGTTCTGCCTTATTTTTCATTTGATGGTCGTAGTTTGTTCCTACCTTAGATTTAGGTGTAGGCTAGGTGTTTTCCACCCTGCGGATCCAGTTTAATAAACACCCTTGAACCATGATCACTTGTGTCTGTCTTCACTGTTGCCACCATGACTTCCTTGCAGTACCTAGTAAGATGATGAGAAGGCCTGGCAAATGATGTAAGTACTTAGGGATATGATGGTAGTACCTGCCAAATGATGTTAGTCCCTGGCCAAATAGCCACACCTGGGAAATGGTATGAACACTTAGGCTAATGCTGGCACTATTATGTTAGGATTTTTACCATGCACTGTTGCCATTTGCATGGTCTCCAGGTGCTCTTGTTAGTAAGAGGTGGTCAGGAGGTGTTGGCATGGAGGAGAAAGACATGGCAGGTGGGGGTGCAGGTCATAGGGATTTGGGGTTGAAACCTCTAATGGAGCCATCATCCTGCTGTATGGAGACTGCTAGAAAGCGGTAATTAAAGCAGCCTTTTGGAGGAGTGGACTCCTCTGCTGGGTGGGACAATGACATAGTGCCTAGTTGATAGTGACAATGGTTGCTCCTATTGATATTGATGGCAAACAGTGCTAGTATTGTAGTATACGATAACCTTAGTTTGCAAGTGGCGTGAGTGGATAAACAACGTGAGCCAAACCAGCTTCACGGCTGGGTGACAAAGGCTATTAAATAGGTGTCTGGGACAATGATAGAAGTAACTGTGAGTAGGCCATCCGATCATGAGAATACACAATCCTCTACGTTAGGAAAGGAGAGCCCTGAAATCCCCATCCATACGGAGTCTGAAGTACTAGTGCAGGGGTCAGCGACCCGTGGCTCTCCAAATGGTTTGGACAATGACATGCATTATTCCTCACCATTGACTGTGCTTGCTCCAGCTGATGGGGTTTGTAGTCTAAAACATCTGGAGATCCAAAGGTTGCGGATCCCTGCCCTACAAGTACCCTGAAATGCTTAGAAGTACTAGACGCAAGGTTGTGCAACTCCAGGCCTCAAGGGCCGGGATCCTGACAGGTTTTGAGGATATCCCTCATTAATATTCATGAGGAAAAATGTGCATACATTTAGAAACATTGTATGCAAATGTGTCTCTTGAAAATTAATGAGGGGTATCCTGACTACCCGAGATGGATCCGGTCCTCGAGACTTGGAGTTGGACAACCCTGTACTAGAGGATTATAAACGTGATATATCTAAAGTTGGACTTCTATGCTCAGTCTACCAAAGCAAACTATTGGAATGCAATGCAATGTAATTGATTATGTTTTGCTAGAGAGCTTTTATATTGCACCAAGTCCCCATCAGCCTGCTCTAAAACCGCGGGGGCTTGTCTATAGGTTGGCCTATTTTGTGTCTCTGCATGGGGTATCCAGACCATGGACTGCGGAGGGGTGAAGCAGTGGTGAAATAAGAGCATAGGTTAAAAAAGGAGGGTTCAAATGGAAGTGGAGCAGACACATTATTTCAAACTCTTTCAGCTAATGTTCATGTTTGCAAGACAGCCTTGTCTTTTTCATTGGCCCGTGTTCTGGTGGTCACTGGTGCAAACTCTGGCTTGATTTAAATGTCTCGCGGCCGCAAGATACATGAAAGAAGCACAAGCATAAAACGAAGGAATTATACATTTTGACAAGTATTGAAATAAATGCAGCATGGGGGCAGAAAAAAACATTTCTACAGACCTTTGATGGCAAATTCTGGTACATGGTGAGGGTCCCTGGACATGTGGTGCCAAGATATGGAGGATGGGGTGAGTACCTTGAGCATAGGATGGTACCTGGTAAGTGACCGGAGTACTTTGTCAAAAGTTGGCAATAGCTAGAAAATGATGACCCCCAGACAAATGTTGGTAACTTGGCCGTAATTTTAGGAGGGGCAAGGGTGTTTGTCCCCCCCCCCCCAACTCTTGTGCACACCATTTTGTCTCGCTCATTTGGCAGGGTCCCTTTCATTTAGATATCATATCCCCGCAACATTTTCAGCAAAGCTACTCCACTGGTTGATAACACCTGACACGTGGTGTGAGTACCTTGGGCTATGGTGGAAATTCCTAGAAAACTAAGGAAGTACCTGTGTATATGAGAGCAAAACCTGCCAACTGTTTTTAGCACCTGGGCTTTTGATGGTAAAACCTGACAGAGATAAGAAGCCCCACCTATGAAATAACAGGAGTTCCTGCTCATTCAGTGCATAATGTACCAGATATGATGAGGCATGAGTACCTACCCATACTGTTTTAATACAAGGCATACTATGGAATTATCTGGACTGAGGATGGGACGTATCATGCAAATGATTATGTATGGTCTATCAAGGAGATCCATTATCATCCTACCCGCTCCCCTGTGAGAAACCTGAGTGTGTGCTCACATCTACTCCCCTTGGGTTCACTTGTCACGTGGCCAGGGAGAGGCCATCGTTTGGATGCCGATCCTGGGTGTGGAAAAGCAAGGGAGTATCACCTGGGTGGAGGGTCCTTGGGGATTGGGAATGTGATGCCTTCAAGCGAGATGCAGTGTTCCACATTTCCCTATCAGGAAGAACCCTCTATCCCAGAGGCAGTTATGGGGTATTGCTATCCCTGTCCAACTAAGCAGGAAAAAACTGAGATATTACCGCTCTAGAAGCACCAGAAAGAGGGTGAAAAAGAAAAGGGTCAAGGGGGAGACATGGAATCCCCCTTTCCCTATTGTAGACCAACCTAACCCTCCCACAGCATTTATGGGCTATTGTCAAACATCTCCCTTCATTTTCCCATAAATTTCCTATGCTATGACAGTACTGAGATGAGGAAGAGGCGACTAGGAGTAGTGAAAACCAGTAACTCCTTTCACCACTCTACTACTAGGATGAAGAAGATGCCTGCAGCATACTCCGAAGGTCAAGTCCAATTAGAAGCTCACACCTGCAACCTGTCAAGGGGTTGCAGGTGTTAAAAGAGGAGACCACGAGAGCAGCAAAGGGGAACCTGATTGTGAGGAGGCAGTCATGATGGGTCCTGCAACAACACTAGGACACTGGCAGGAGACCCCAGAGACCAGTGGAGCCCAGGAGAAGTTGGGCCGTTGAAATTCCTCGGGCGGTTAAGCCTCCGTGGTACGGGAAACGCAGCTTGAGCTGCGAACAAGGATAAAGAAAGCAAACCGCTGACAGCATCCACGGAAGAAGAGTGGAGCTGCCGACGATCCGAGAGAGGCATCAAAAGAGCGAGCAGGGCTCGCAATCGAAGGCAAGCCGGCAAACAGAGCAGTAGTAGTCCAGCGCAGCCACCCGACAGGACTGTCGGGGTCAGGTGAGTGAAAGGAAGCCTCACTCAAGACCGGGGTGCTCGGAGAGGCTGGATGTAAGCAGAATGAATGCAGAGTGAGCCAGAAAGCATGCATACAGTGGAAACAAACCCAAAGTTATGGGGGTACATGGAAATTTGAATACTGAACTGAATGAAAATGTTGAGAGCAAAGCTATGAATTAATGAAAGTTAAATGGGAAAGTGTCAATTTCAAAGCAAAAGATGAAATATGAACACAAGGGTGAAAGAGCATGACAGAAAGTGGGGAATAAAATAAGACCACTGCAAAGTGAACTGTGTGAATAAATGCAGTGCAACAAGGCCCAAGACTGGTATAGATATGATATGATATGAAATGGCATTTATAACGCGCCTGTACACAAGTGATTCTAGGCATGGCAAGACAAGGAGGGGGAAACACAGGGAGGACAAAACAACAGTCTTACGAGGGCCTGTGTCATTCAGATTACACAAGTGCAGGGAAGTGGAAGGGGAGAATTGCTGAGGGGGGAGGGAGAAGTGCAGGTAACTCAAAAAGTGCAGTCAGTGTATGGCTCAGTGCAGGTTACTCAAAAGTGCAGCCAGCGGGTGGCTCAAAGTACAGAGAGAAGGGATTGTAGGGTTGCAGATACAGACCACAAATGCTAGGGGAGATGAGAGGCAGTGCTCAGGGACGTCATTTCACCAAAATGCCAGGGGTAGCAGAAGTGACATCACGTGACCCTTGGCCCCTGATGACATCACAGGAAGTGATGTAATTTGATCCCACCCCGAAGTGATATTGCGGGAAGCAATGCAGCACAACCTTTCACACGTTGACAAAACAGGAAATGGCATCACATAGCATTGTACACTACGAAAAATATGTTTACGATATCACTATAATGTGAGGTACATTTCATACAAGAATGGATTGCCATATGTATCGTTAAGATCAGTGTGTATAGACCCATATTACCAAATTACTGTGAATGCAAGCAGATGTCCATTACCAAATGATAATAATGAGTTGTTATTATTATAAAGCAATTACGCCTGCCTAAGCGCTTTATATAGAAAAAATATACACCCAATATCACCCAACCTGTGTTGGTACTCATTTATCGACCTCAGAAGTATGAAAGGCTGAGTTGAGGCGTTTAAGAGCAGACCAAATCAGTGACTCACCCCCTGAAGTGTGCCTGAAATAAACCTTTAATGAGTCTAGCAATTATTGTATTGAATTCCAGAAAGACACATTATTTGGTATTCCTATTCTTTCTTATTTAGGGTCAGTGCTGAAAGTGTTAGACTTGTGGCAGCCCTGTTCTTATTTTTCTTCTTTTTTTTAAGGTACCTGAATAAGAAAGCCACTCCAGAAGTAAAGCACCACATTGTGCTTGCCACAGCCCAGGAGCTTGCATTACAAAAAATGATATCCCTGGCAGTGCTAAGTGCGACTGGACATGCAGGAGCCTGGGCCCAAGTTCAGAGGGTAGCCAGTAGACAAGTGCTTGGAGCAGTCGGGACATCAGCATCAACAGGGGAGAAGAAGAGAGAAAGCGGAAGCGAAGAGCAAGGTCTTGAGCTGCTTCCAGATTCGCAGGTGGTTCTGCTCAAGTTTGAGAGAGGCAGGGATGAGATCTGCCCACAACTCTCTGCTTGGAGAAGTGACTGACCCTCAGAGAGTTGGAAGTTGATGAGCGGAGAGCCCGAGAGGGGAGATGCTTAGGAAAAGAGAGTTGGAGGTAGTGCGGTCCCAGGCCCCAGAAAGCCTTGTGGACAATGCAGAGGGTCTTGAACTTGATCCTTGATGCTACGGGGAGCCAATGAAGAGATTTCAAAGCCAGAAGAGATACGATCCCTGGGCTTGATGCCACGGATAAGTCTTGCAGATCTGTTCTGGATGAGTTGCAGAGGGCGCAGAGCAGAGGCAGGGAGGTTGAGGAAGAGGCTGTTGCAGTAGTCCAGCCTGGAGAGAACCAGGGCTCTGCAGACAGTGAGCCGGTGGGGGAAAGTGAGGAAAGGTAGAGTACCTCTGAGGAGGTGTAGCTGATAGTTAGACTTTTTAGAGATGTCCGGAACGTGGGAGAAGTAAAGAGTGGAGTCGAAGATGACCACAAGGTATTTAGCCTCGCAGGTGAGTGCGGCCGCAGGGCCAAAGGAGGCTGACCAGAGTGAAAGTGGGAAGGCGGGAGCAGGGGTCCCGATGCGAACGATCTCAGTCTTACTGGCGTTGTTTTCTGTCATTACTGGCTTTGCTTCGCATTTGCACCTGCTAAATAGCCGGTGGATTCCATAGAAAGCCATTAATAAACACTGCCTGCAAGGGGTACATTGATGGAAGCAAATAATTTTTGGAGAACAGAGCACAAAAGTGAAGATTAAAAGCTGTATTGCATTTTTGTACTCTTCTCAATTACACTCATGTAACAGCAAGTGCCAATGTTGAAGGTCCCCTGCATGCACTTAAAAAGACCCCATAAGGGCGATATTTGTTCTATACCAAATCAGATGGCATGCCGTTTGTTTTAAAGCTATCACTAGCTGGAGGTGGGAAGGGGTTAAAGGAACTGTGAGAAAATGGCTGGGCAGCATGTCTTACATTGTGGCTTCCAAGAAAGCAAGGCGCATATCAGAGTTACAGTGAAGCGAAGCCCAGTTCTGGAAAAAGAAGGGTTATTTCAGCTCATACCTTCCATTTTAAAGGCTTTTGCTCCGGGCAGTCATTTGCTTAACATGCACAGAAATTTCCATTTCACATGCAAAAACTTCAAAGGAGCATTTCAGGCTCGCAGGCTATCCAACGTAGTCGCTGAAAACATTAAAGACCTCGTTTCTGTATTAGAAGCATTTAAAATAGACATCTACGAACAATAAAAATCACAGAGAACATGAGTATTTTTTGCAGACTCGGGGCTGTCACTTGGGTATGTGAAGAAACCTTGTTATCAGGCACATTTTCAGTGTTATTGACTGGATACCGCACAGGACAGATTGCACCAATTTGTTTCGAGGGGGTGAAATCTAAAGGCCATGGTATGCTTGATCATTTCCAGGTGGGTTTGTGGTGTGTCAGACAATGTGTAGAACTCTATGGATACCAGGTGGCAGGCTATTGGTCCGTCAAAGAGAGAGGAAGGAGCGTGTGGATCCTTTTCGGTCCAGTGTACCGATTTAGCCACAATTGCGCCTATACTGCAGTAGTAATCTGAAAGTGCCATTCAAGAATCCCAGCCAAGATGTGCATATTGCTAAGGACCAGCTGTGCAACCAGCTCTGCAACATAACCGGTAATTGTGTGGTGGACCAGATATGTGATGCGTGAAATGTTAATGATGACGGCCAGCCATTGGCAATAGTGTTTCCAAGATGGCCTCCACTGAAAACGGGACGCGTTTGCTAAAAGTCTGGTAATTGACCAGAACAGCAATTGGGGGCATACAGCATACTCACAGAATCTTATGTTCAAATGGCCTAACCATCGACCCTGCTTTGGGAAATTGACTTGCTCATGCAAGGCCCCTAACAGTGTGAGAGGGGGAAGGGAGAAGTGATCTTCAGAGCCTGGGAACTTTCAGAACATGTAAATGCAAGGGAGGAAGGCAAGATGGAAGTGCAACAGGGAGGAAAACAATGAGAGTGCAAGACAATTACAAGTAATTCCAAGACAATAGTTTCTAGGACCAATACAGGGGCTGCCGGAGAGGGAGGAGCGAGGTAGAAAGTGAGACCCACAGAAGGGAGGGCCAGTGAAGGCAAGAGCAAGTACCACAAGCAAGTAGCAGGACACAGCAAAGCAATAGCTCATAGGCAAAGAAGTTGGATGAAAGGCTGGTGGTTGGCCCTTATCTGTTTGCCCTTTGCTGGGTCACTCAAGGTTGAGTCACCTAACAGCAAGGAGTCAAGTACTGGCAGCGGTAAGAAGCATCCAATGGTGGGTAGGGGTGGCAGGACCACGACCCTACGGCTACAGAGCAGGGCAGGCTGGGAGATGGAATCTGAGCCCGGCCGTCCTGTCCGTTGGTTGATTGTAGTGCAGGTAGCTGAGGCCAATGGACTGGATGAAGGATGCCATGCTCAGATTAGCAGCAGGAGTTGGTGGGGGAGCCAGGCCGCTCCTGTAGCCACCTCTGCAGGCAGCCTCAGGCAGATGGAATGAGGGCCTTTGGTGCTTCCAGTGTACTATTCGGAAGTGTATGTTTGATAACCTATAACCCATTCAATTTCTTAAAGCTGTTTTGCATCCATGGGCTCAAAACTGAAGACTTTGCTTCAATGGTCAGTATCTACCCCCTTAGATCCTTATGATCAAGGAGAGGTGGGTCAACGCCTTACCCTCTCTGGGAAAAAAGGCTCCTCACTCATGCACACGCAATAACTGGAGGTACTGAATAATGTGGGGGAAAAGACAATACAAATACTATGACGTTAGTTTGACTTTCGAAAGGGCCACAATCAGCCTGTACATGGTACGGGTATTCACCTGAAAACATTCATCCAGTAAAAATGTAGCTCACACTATTTATTTTAAGTAAAGAAGACTTCAAAACACTTTTTAGAAAATTTCAATTATACAAAATTGTGAAAAAAAAATGGCAAGTACATTCCAAACCCCTTAGAGCCCAACAGAGTCCTCGTCATCGTTATTGCTTCAGGAAACACTGGCTCTGTTTACTGAGGAAGATACTCTTCCAGTAGGAGAAAAGAAAGGACACTCACAATGGTGGCGAAACACCACCTAATGCTAAGAAACAAGTGGAGAAGTATTGGTAGAGGCAGGGGGTACCACAAGGTGAGTCACTGAGTTACATGGAAGACCGGAATAAAAAATGGAAAAGGAACAGGGACATGCATTGGGAACAGTTGCAAGAACTAACATTGGGAGAGTGGGACGGAGAGGAGGAGGCAAAGTTATGGTTGGAGATTCAGGGTTTTTCCTGAAACTCAAAGAAAAGGAAACACAACAAATAAAAATCTACATTAAAAAGTGGTGAAATTATTCAGACTCAGTTGCCATCTATCTCACAATTTCTCTTTTGACTTATCAGTCTAAATACTAAATAACGGGATAGCATTATGCAGCGACATATTGCTAGCTAAAGTACCTCAGCTACCCTGTGCTTTTGTGACTACCTGACCCTGCTTTCCTTTTTGACTTGCCATAGCTCAGCCTGGAATCGCCTAGAACAGGCGCAGCCTCGTGTAACCGATGATTCAAGCTCTGTTATGTATTGACACATATTGTATATATCCTCCGCTCTGTAATGACTTGTACATTTGTATATTATCACATTGAATTTCTGCATATTCTATTTCTTTTATTACTGTATCATGTATATATTGTAACCATGTACCTAAGAAAAGCGCCCAGATGCCCTAGGGTTCAGTGCGCTATACAAGCAAATAAAACAAACAAAAATGTTTTGGTCATCCATATCTGCTCTAGCCTGTTGCCTCCTTTTCAATCTGGGTTGGGTTTTGCCCATTCTACTGAAACAGAACTTTGATTACACCTCTTTTGTGCTTTTCGTCTCCGATAAGTATTTCGGGACAGCTTTGACACATTCCTCTTCTTATCTAAATATTGTACTTTCTCAGTTTGGAAAGCCACCTATTCACATTCTTGATCTTGGTTTATGGTGCTCTCCACGGTTCTGTACTAGGTCCCCTGCTTTTTTACTTTATACACTGCAACCTCAGTAAATTTGTTATTCGGTTTTGGAGCAAATGTGTGTGCTGGTGATATGAACATTGTGGTGTTAGACTGGTATACGAGTGGTGAATGTATAGTTGTGGAAGCCAAAGAAGGGGAGGGTGTATGGGTGGTGTCGTGCCTGTCAGATGCCGCAGGCCTTTCAGGTGGACGAAGCCACCAGCGAGATTTCAAGATCTTGTTTTACGTTGATGGGAGGGAGGTGTGTAGTGTCTGACTGGTGAACCAGGTGGTGACGTGTAGTGTCGAAGCTTGAGGCATGGGAAGATCCAGAATGTGAGAAAGTGACGGTTGGATAATCAGGCTATGCTTTGTAAGACAGACGCTGTGCTGATGCTGGTGGGTACAGAAATGTACATAATAAATGTACAGAAACTGTGAACTTGCCTCTGTCCCGTTACTTCAGAGATCCCTTTTTCATCTTCTTCGTTTTCAGATTCCCTTCTTCGCTGTGTAGCTGTCATCTATTGAAACTTGAATGGAAACTCCTTATTTACGTTAAAGTCCTTCAAAATCAGACATTATTTTCTCTCCTTTGACAACTTCCACTAGCATTCCTTATCATCCCCTTTGCCCCGTTCATCAGTACCTATAACCTAATAAGCATCACATTTATCTTTTGTGATCGACTCTAAATATTTGACATCTAATATACATTTACTTGTACTATGCTATTGATGCAAAGCCTGGTTCTTTCCCGCTTAAATGTCTAATGTGTACCTTATGCAA
This sequence comes from Ambystoma mexicanum, assembly GCF_040938575.1. Lineage (NCBI taxonomy): Eukaryota > Metazoa > Chordata > Amphibia > Caudata > Ambystomatidae > Ambystoma > Ambystoma mexicanum. Next base: position 113,878,879 of record NC_090923.1, read on the forward strand.
GGATACCAAAATATGCCTTCTTCTACTTCAATCTATTCTGAAATCTGCTGTCTGTGTTCTTTTGGGTCTGGCTTTTCTCTCCAGCTTGCTTCATATTGTGCACCTCTTCCATAGCTTCCACTGTCCTTTAGGTTTTAATCTCTCTTTTTGTGTGTTCGGGTTTCTTTATCGTTTTGCGCATCCTCAACTCTCAGACTTTGTTCCTTTGTAGCAACCATCTTGAAACCTTCCTTCTGCTTCTCATCTATTGTCTTTCCGGGGAGTAATGATAAACACAATAGCATTAAACTATGTATGGATCACTCTTTTGGGTACTCTTTGTCGTGTTATGCTAACATACCTGCTTCTAATCTACTGTTCTGCTGATTTTGCTGTACAACACTTTGATTATTGGAGTTAATGAAACAATAAATCATGACAATGAAATACAGAAATCAAAATGAATAAAAACAAAAGTATTAATTTGAATTTAAAACAAAAGATTGAAAACAAAGTTACATGAAACTGTTGCGACGTGCTTTGCTGCATAGATGGCTGCATGCTGTTCTGGAATGCCAATGCATGAGGTCAGAGAGAGCATTGTCATGTGACGATGGTGTGGATCAATGCAAGAATGTTAGGTCACTGCCATTCCACCAATGGGCAGTTGGAAGGTGTAGCCTGGGTGGTGGAAGCCAGTGGATCTCACTCCTGTTTTCTTATGGACTTACATTGTAACTAAATAAATGAACTTACCAGTGACTTACCTGATGTGTCTGCGAATCTTACTTATAACAGAAGCCATATTGATGGACTTGCTATCAAAGGGGAAACCCCCTTATTGGAGTTCACTGATGGGTTACTGAGAAGTGGGGACCTGTGGAGCACTGCCCCTAAACATGGATGGGTGCAGTATGCCTCCAAATACATCCTTCCGACTCTATTCGGAACGCGGGAGGATAGCTCAGGGGCAACGTGCTTGCCTTGGAAGCAAGACCACACGGAGCAACACAGGTTTGATCCCCGGGTCCGCACTGAGAAACAGCTCAGTGGGTTGAGCGCTCGCTGATGAGATCTGAGCATAATCTGTAGGTTGCAGGTTTGAATCCCGGCAAGGCCAACTCACCCTTTCCTCCTTCTGAGGTCGATAAATGAGTACCAATTTCGGTTGGGTGATATTGTATGTAAATATGTGCTCTGTAAAGCACTTTGGATAAAGGCGCTAAATTAATAACACATCATTATCATTATAAATAACCTATCATATATAATTCCAAGTCTTTCTCACCAGGCTACACTAGCATGGAACTCCCAACTGTAATAAATACTGCACCCTTCTGTCCTGCAACTAAGTGAATGGTATCCAGCCTTCAGACAGACTAGGCCTAATAATTTATTAAATATTGGAGAAGCACAAGTAAAGCAGAACAGTTATGATCCGAGTTAGAGCCTTTAGTCTCAGGAGGATAGCTCAGCGGCAACATGCTCGCCCTGGAAGCAAGACAACACGATTCCCGGGCCCGCGCTTAGAAACCTCTGGGTATTAAGTGCGTTATAAATAACCTATCGTATCAACAGAAATCTTGCAATATACATATATATTTTTTTTTAATATATATTTTTTTATTAGCATATTTATAGTTTACATTTAAACTTTTTTATGCTATTTGCTAAAAGAAAACAAACTTTCATTAAATTGCTAGCAAGATGAATTATATAAAATCTGATAAAAAAACAATATATAGATTCGGGGAGAGAAGGGGAAAAAAAAAGGAAGTAGATAAGACCCCCAGATCCTTTCCCAAAAGTCTGATGAGAGCTCCAATCTTCATCAATTTTTCCTCTCGTCTCAATAAAGCTCTTCCTTTCGTCTTCTTCCACCGTCAGTCTCTCAAAGATTTTTTGACGAAGGCCAACAAGGCTAGAATCTCTGTGTTTCTCCTCCCTTGACACAAGCTAACCCAAAGTGAGTTGGGAGATGTTGTTGTTGAATTCTGAAACAAGTGTCCCAAGTGTGTTGTTCTTAAATCCTTCAGTGACTCACATTCAGTTGTTAAGTGTTCTAGGGTTTCAAGAGTGCCCTTACAGAGCCGACACGTGTAATTTCTCATTGAGGCTACTTTGCGTCTCTCGAGAACTTCTTTTGTTGGGAGCAGGTTAAAGTGGAACCTCATGAAGTCTTGTCTCAGAGTGGGAGAGGAGAACTTTGTCAAGTATCTTGGAACTTGGCCTCGTTTCCTAGTGTCTTTCATTATCCCTCCACCACTTTTCATGCTCCGAATCCATTCACCTGTGTCTATCCAGCCCTGGTCGTAAAGTTTCTTCTTGACATGGTTGGGGTTTTTCAGTAGAAGCTCTTCGCTCAATGCTAGACTTTTTACTATCTCCACACATGTAGATCTCCATTCAGTTAGAGACTTCTCACTTTTTAAGGAAATAGGTTTGTGTAGGACTTCATACCCTCCTTCACCTGGTGGTTGTAAGCATTTCCTCAACAATGACAGTGATCTCCAGACCATAATGGTGTACAGTGACACCATTTCCATTTCTCTCCTGATCACTTCTACCGGTAGGGAGCTTGGCATATTCAGAACACGTCGCCAAAATGCCCCCTCAACCTGCCTCCAAAGAGAGCCTGCAATTTGTAGCTGAATTTCAGAGCCATATGTCAAAATGGGAGCCACCTAAAATTTTAGAAGTTAATGTGGGGAGTAGGGTAAATTTGCCGTATGTACGGTTGATTATTCTAGCCTGGGTTGCTAGGTTCGTAGCTTTTGACTTCACGGCCATTACCCCATGTGAATCTACCATGCTAGTGTTCACTGTTAGCCCCAAGTACTGCATTGATGTAACCTCGGGCATTTTTACCCCTTGGAGACTCCAACTTCTTTTCGTTCTGTGGGTTCCATTTGGTTCTCCTATAACCATGATTTTGGATTTCTTAGGGTTGATGGTTAATGGGTTATCACACAAGTATTTAGACAAGGCATTCAGCTGTCTCTGCAGACCCACTTCAGTTTGGTCCATGATTAGGAGGTCACCAGCGTAGAGTAATCTTCCTACTGGATACCTGCAATCCTTGGGCAGAAGCACCTCACATCTTCAAAAGCCTCCTCGATGTCAGATATGTAGAGGTTAAATATAGCCGGTGCCAGTCTGCAGCCCTGTTTTATCCCTGATGATGTTCCAATTTCCCTCAACAGAGTTCCTGTCCGGTCGAATCGTATTCTTGGTGTTGTTCCAGCGTGCAGGAGTTCCAGGGCTTCCCTCAGATCGATCAGGCAGCCCCATTTTGACAGTTTTCCCCATAAAGTATTCCTGTTTATTGAGTCGAATGCGTGGGCCAAGTCTATAGACGCTATATAGGTTTTATTTTGCTTAGTTGTTTTTGCCCTGCATTTCAATAAGTTTATCAGGAAAAGATTTAGGGCAGTTCCCGTCCCTTTTTTAAACCCAGATTGTCATCGGTCTTGATGGTGTGATTGTTTGGACCATGTGTTCAAATGTTTCAAATGTTTCAGGAGTATTGCTGAGAAGAGCTTTCCTACAGCTTTCCTACCACGTCCAAAAGGGTGATTGGTCTGTAGTTGGCAGGGTCAGACCAGTTGCCCTTTTTGTTGATCAGGACCACAATTGATGGGTATTTTCTTTGTTAATTTAATTTCCTGGAACAGAGACAGCATGAAGTCGGCCCAGTACTCCGGGTGTTGCTTCAGGATAGCATTGGTTAGGCTACCAGGGCCCGCCGCCCTTAATGCACTTGCTTTTTTTATTAGGGTAAGTATCACCTCCCTATCGAATTCGAAGGTCCAAGGTAAGTTGGAGAGTGTAACCTTTTCCTGTCCTTCCCCCAACTTATTGGAGAACAAGCCTGCAAAGTGTTTCTCCCAAGTTTTCAAGGATCGAATCTTGTGGAACCGTTGTAGAGTTAAACAGCTTCCAGATTTCGACTGTGTTCTTGTTGGCCATCAGGCCCAGCATTCTCTCCCCGTCTGCCTGCAATAGATGATATTGGTGTATTTTCAACCAGATTTTAAATGATTGTTTCTCTTTTCTCAACTTTTCTCTTACGTCAGGAAGCACACCTTTTTTAAGTTGCATAGATCGTTTTTTAAAGGACTTTTTCTTTTCGTAGATGTCCTTGTTGAAGACGTGTTTCCTTGTAAACACACCTTTTAAACCTTTTCCGACTTTGGCCTGAAAGATTTTCAAGGCTAGTGGGCAGTGGATTGGTTGTATGGTATTGCCAGAGGCGTCCCTGCTTTTGACATTAAACAAGGACGTAGTTAGTTTACTGAGGTCAGTAGAAGAAATTCTTAACCGGTTAAGACCCGGTGTAACCTCAATGTTGGCAGTATTAAGTGAGTGGGAAGGCTGCCCAGCCGTATCTTCGGCACGGCTTCCCACCATCTCCAATAGATTGTGGTCACTGTTGTTACATGATATCACATCATCTGGCCAAAAAGAGTCTCTGACGCGAAAATGTAATCTAAGATCTTGGTGTGAGCACCTCTTTTCCAGGTTGCTTTCGGTGGAATATCATCCCTTATATTACCATTCATCAAGTTTATGTTTCTTTTTTGTAGGTCTTCTCTCCCTTCAACTTATACCCCTTAGTATCTTCAAAGTGGCAGCTCTTGGTAGATTAGTTATCAATTTGTTCCTAGAGTCAAAACATTCCATATTCAAGTCCCCACATACCAAGACGTCAATGTTGTTGTAGGTAGTTCTAGCTTCATCGATGTAGTTCATAACCGTTTCTTGAAGGTTTGCTTCAAGTGGTGATGCGGTGTTCCAGTAGATGTTACATATCAGGAGGTGGCAGATGTATTGACTGTAACATTTTGACATCAACACAAACTGGATCAGTGGCGTAGGGTTCTGTGCACAGAGCGTGGTCCAGCCGTTTGTTCTTTTACATGCTGTAATCAGTCCTGCCATGGGTCGACCGAAGTTCACTTTGACAGCAGGGTTCAGGAATACTTTGTATCCTTCCATGGATGGTTCCTCTTTCAGCCAAGTCTCCTGGAGGCACAGAATATCGTATTTCTCGATTACGAGTTCCCCTTCCCCAAGTAAGTCCGATGAATCCCCTGGTGTTCCAGGAACAGATGGTCAAATTATGAAATTGCATTATTGTAGGAGTTCCAGCTATTGGGAAACCCTAACTGGGCAAAAGAAACATTAGGTAAAGTCACATAGAACCAAACTGGATTAAGTCGGTCAGGGCTGAGCGGGGCAGAGCCCTACGGAATAGGTTTAAATCTCCCTGATTGAAGGACAACTTTCATTTTTTTGAAATGTGCAAATTGTTTTTCTTTTTTATGACATGTAAAGGCAAGGTTGGCAATGCTTGCCAATACTTGTTTGCATTGATTAAGTAAGCAGATTGTACAGTGTGTCACACAGAGGATTCACAATTACGAAAAGACATGCCACACTGTTACACAATAAAGATAACAAGTGTGTTTTAATGTGTTACCATCGTAAAATACTAAATAATAATTAAGGAAACTAAAAAAAGCAGGTCTTAAAAATAACAAAATATTTGGTCGAAAATGTACATTCATTTAGAGAGCCTCTTATCTGATCATGCAAATTACTTGTTTGCCTGATGTCTAATAGTTTTTTAACCTAAGCTTTCGCTCTTCAGTCATTCCTTGTATTTCCTTAATTATTAGGAGTATCCCCTTCAAACCCCCACATGCCCTCTTTTTTTTGTTGCAAATAATTTGCCTTTTACCCTTTTATTTTTTGTCTTGACTTGCCTTTTGTCAATTTCCCTTTACTTTACCCCCACCGTTGACATGGTCTTTCCTTTATTTTGTACTCCCCTTGATTTCTCACTTGCCCCTTTGCTCTTTTCTCAATCACCCATCATGCTTGTTTTGCAGTATCATCTCTTACAGACTTGTTGACATCATGGTCACATGGGTGTGATTAGTTTCAGGAAGGTGTAGCCCTTCTTTCCCAGCCCTGGTCTGTGCAAGGGCACGTACCTCGCTCAGCCCAAACCAGGGATAGTCCCCATGGGAACGACAACCCCCAACCCCCACGCACGCTGGGTCGGGAGGGGTGCTGCACCTCAAAATAAAATTGCTGAATACAGTGGATGAGCTAAACCCTGCATTCTTAGAACACTAATGGGCAGAGACACCAGAGGGAATTTTATGGGGGTACCAACCGGGACCCCTCTTTATTTATATAACACACATATCTTCTAAGCCTTTACTGTTATTATTCGCTTGGATTCCCCTGGCGTGAGCTCCAACTAGATGGGGACATGTCACGTCTTTACACCCTTCCTTGGAGGAGTTGCAGGGACCCTCAGGGTGAACCTGATGCAACCGACCCCTTGCCCTAACTCTGGTGCCACCCCCATTAAAACCCATACTCCCTACATAACATTCTACTTCACATTTATTAACTTTATATGCATACATATAACAACACATACTTATATATATTTAAATATTTAAATACTACATATAGCACACATAAAACACTGTTTCACAATGGGGTGGCTGCTGCAGTCAGTCACACCCGCACAGTATCTTCTATGGGTCTGTCCTTGGCGCTCTGACACACTGATGGTTGTCTGCAAGCTGGTGGACGAGATGGCTGTGCAGGGCTGGAAAGTAGTGCTGGTTGCAGGCTAACTGTGGCTCTCTCTTCTGATGGGAATGGGGCCTGGCCCCACAGTTAATTCCCCAGGATCACCATGCTCCCTGTGCTCTTTATTGTCCTGGGAGGCCCAATGCGCGAGTGGTGTACCACCCAATATCACCACCAGGCTCCTCGGCCTCATATTATTTTCAGGGTGGGCCCCGTTGGGCGAGTGGCCAACACACGCTCACCACCACACCTGCAGCAATTTCGAAATCTTTGGGGCAGCTCCATTAGAAACGGGACTGTGCATCACCACACGGCTGCGCCTGCATCTTTAATTTAGGGGGTGTCCTTGATGTTATAGGGACGCTTCTATGATCACTGCCACACCCGTGGCCATCTTAGGGTGAGGTGGCTTCCCCATGGCAACAGGTGACACCGCCTTGGATCACAGCCGTATGGCCCTTTCATGTTTCTGGCCCATCCCCTCTGCAATACACCGCGAGATGCAGGGGGCGGGCCGCTGTTTTCAACCAGGTTGCTTTGGTGGGTGGCCCGGGGCTTTCCATCACCCGGGCCCCTCAACGGAGCAGCCTAGTACTTCCACCTCCTCCTCTTCACCCAGTTGGCCGTCAAGGAAACCCCAGGACTTTTTCTTCACAGCTCCACCATTCTGGGTCGAGTGGGCTTCTCCACTCTTCACCTCCAGGGCTGTGTCTAGCATACGAGTCAGTGAGGACTTTTACAAAGGGCCTGGGCCATGGATAACACTGGGCCCATCCAGTCTGGTACCCGTGCGGGCCATCAGGTACCACGGGTCGGCCAAGCTGCCCTGGCATATGTAGCTTGGCCTCCCGGTTTGGTCTATTGGGGGCTCCCCACGTGCCGTCTGGTGCCATTTCTGGAATTTTGGAGGCCACTTGAGGCAGTGACTCCACCCCTCCCTTCCTCCCCACCATGGTAAGTCTTTGTCCTTTTCTCCTGCCCTCTCTCTTCTCAAACTGACTTTTTCCAGCTGTCTTCTTATTTCAAATCCTCTTTGGATTATTTTCTCTGCCCTGCCCAGCCCATTCTTGTGAAAGGGGAGTTCTATTCTATTGTTCTTTTCTTTTTACTTCTTTGTAAACATTCCAACTAGCCTCATGGTGGGCTGTATGGTTGATCCAAGACACACACAGGGAATATACACACACAAAATTAAAACACACACTACGCATTTATTAAAATATTTTATTTACCCTAGTGCTTGCGTCTTTATTCCTGGTGTCCCGTAGGGAACACGAATGCAGCCCCTACCAGCCGGGCCTCATGAGGCCACGGGCTACAAAGGTGTTATTTTATTTCAGGCATGCAATGTTTTGTGATGATTGTACACTATCCATTTCAGTCTGGTGTAGACGCCACCACCCACATTCTCTGAATGAAATAATCTCCAGGGTGAGGTTAGGTCTCCCTGCCTGAATCAAGCAAACGCTGAGCTCCTGTTAGGTTTTAACTCCTGCTCTCAATTCACATCTCAGAACCCAGAATGCTACCCCCATGTCCTATGAGAGACACATTAAGTGAAGTTAACACTTCCCTCCTTTTCCCTCACACCAGACAGCTTCAAGGCAAAATCCACCTGCTTGTGTGTCTTAACTCATGGGCACGTGTGTCCTTATGCAGGCTGTGATCTGTGGCAAGCATATCCATGTTCTAAGGTAATCTAGTGCCTCGTCAATCACACTTCCAGCGGGGAGTGGACCCAGAAGGAGAAGGGAGAAACACAATTTATATAAACACGCTGCTTCTACAATGTATCAAAGCATGTGGCGTAACCTGTCTTCCATCTTTACCACATTCAAAGGCTGTGTTGCATGTCTTTGCACCAGGGATTATCTACAGACCTTGCCATTGAATAACAAGTTGGATCATGATCACACCAATCACAACTAGAGGGAATAGGCCTTGATTCCCATCGCTGTCATGAGTTGTTCGATTTTACACATCCTTCGTGATCGGGGTTAATTTGCCGTGGCCATTTTCAAAAGCTGTGCACACATGGAGGAGGTTTTGGAACATGTCAATGATTATCCATTAGTTGCAAATGCAGATGAGACTGGACCCTGTCGTCCTGCACTTCAGGAAGGTCCCTATGTTTCGACTCTTCAAAGAAGTTTTTGCCAAAACTGATGGCTCCACCCAACACAATTTCTTCCCCTCTAGAGTTCCTCCCCATCTTGCTCCCCTACTGACCCCAGCTCTTCTGCTAAACCTGCCCTCTAACCAGCCCTGTAGATAAGGGGTGTCCCGGCCACTTTAACTCCCGAAGAATATGCAAATACTCCCAAACAATAAAAACAGGAAACAGACATGCACGACTTTATGCTCCTGCTTTCACCCACGCAGCTCCAGGGATATGTTTGGATCAGCAGTGCACATAGTAACACAGGAGGAAACTACTATTGCTGCCTGATTGGAAGAAGTAAGCATGTATCTTTTAATGTGTATGAAAAACTAGGTGCAAAGGAAAAATTATTATAAAAACCTTTTTCAAGTTACAATGTTTCTGCTCGCTTTTAAAATACTCACTTTGGGAATTGGACTTACATTTTTAATCCCTAAAAATCATTTTACTCCCAACTTTAAAAAATAGGGAGTAAAATACTCCCAATTTAAAATCTTATCTGGAGCACTGCCTCTACCTGTTACACCCAGGGTGTGTCCTCTGTTGATTCCCAGCGAGCTTTGGGCTTTGTCATTTCTATGCATACATGGTCCAGATGTTCTCCCTCTAACTGGAAGGTAAAATCTCATTCACCAAAGGGCCTATACACAAATGATGGCCACCCTCTACCCACAGACCTCAAAGGTCCCCCGAGACTGACCTCCCTCCTACACTGAAAACATCTGTTCCTCCAGTTGTGCGTATGTACGGTTGCTGCGTTGCTGTCAATGCTGCTTTGTCTGTGCATGTTTTTGCATCTGTCATCCACTATCGATGATTCAGCTTCCACCTTCATAATGTGCTACTTATCGCTAGTGCTTGGTCAGGGATACCGGTCGAAAGCAAATCTATTTATTTATTTATTCATTCATTTAAGCCTGGCTAAGCTTTATTCATCTTCAGATGTCTGTTCACCCTGTCTTTGGGACCCCTGACAGCAATGTGAAGTGGGTCTGTGGATGAAAGCCCCTAATCATTTCCTGAGCCATGTATCGTGTTTATTTATTTTTTTATTTATTTTGGCATTTGTATAGTGCACCTCACCCAGAGGCATCTTGGCGCTTTTCTTGGGAGGGGTGGTTACATTATGGATGACCGTAGCTCTTTCAAGTGTGAGAGGACACCAGCTCCAAAGATTGCAGACTTCCATCGAGGGCATATTTAATACTGTAATGGATGATGCATTGGGAAGGTTGGTGCAGTCTGATGCACAGGTGGTAAAAAGAAGCAACAGCCACATTATTTTTGTGTGAGCAATTCTTGACACTTTTCCTGGTGGCCTTTTGCAAACAGACACCTGTGCACCAAATTCTGGACACTCAGCAACTGCAGAATTCTCTAGCTGGGGAGAATTAGCACAGTGGCCATATGTTAGCTAGCAGAGCGGATGTCATTATAAGAACAAATGTAGAACAAATACAGGTGTGAACTGATGTCTGGAAATGTGCAGGTGTAAGTGTTGGAGCACTCTACATAATGGCCGGTGTCTCTGTTCTATATTCGTTCCTTTGGGGTGATGTGTCTACTAGTCTGGGCTAATGTGTACAAACAGCGATCACCACCACCGGCCTAAAAATGGCCTCAAGTACTTTTGGACTGGCATAATCTGCGACTTTTATATGATGTGTGAAGTCAGGCTATGATGGTGTCCTCTGTTGGCTATTTTCAACAGCATCAAGTGAATGTGTATTACATTCAGAGGCATAGGCAGGGTAGGGCCTGAGGGGCAAGGCCCACCCAAAATCTGTAAATGCCCACTCAGCAGCGCTGTGTGGGTATTTACAGATAGTTTTGTCAGTGCAGTGGGCCCAACTACATTAGCATCAGGCCCCATTTGCCAGACAATCCTGGCTGCGCCTCTGATTACATTTAAGACCATGGCCTGCCGGTTTTCCGCAGGGGGTATGCTATGGATGGCAGGCGTGGTTTAAAGCTGCACTACAGAGCCAACCTGAGAAATCCATAGATTGCCCTTGAGGTGGTCTGCTCTGTTGTGGTCTTTGCAGTTTATACAGGACAGGTGTCATATCCTTGTAGCATGTAACCAATGAAGTCCAGCCAGGCCTTCAGATAGTCACACTTAGGATCACTGAGGGTAATGGCCTCATGCCTCAGGCATCAGATCATTGGCTTAAGTCGAGCACTGCCTGTCTGTGCTGTGGACGACACCTAGCAATCTAGCCAGGATGGGTTCTCAGATGGAACTCCAAAGCACATGAAGCATCTGTAAAATGGCACAGGGATTTCATGTCAGTTCAAGTCTAGGGTGTACTAGCAGTACCCGTCCTTGAGGTGAAGTCTGAAGAACAGTCTGGCGCCATTTAAATCATGGTATGTCATCGTTCTGGGGTGGGGTGGCTCTTTCCAAGGTAGGCCTTGATTTGAGATGGCAACATGATGCATATTCATACCTGACCTGGATTTGTCGACTTTTTAGTAACAGCTATAGATTTAAGTCATGGTGAATGTACTCTTCCGTATTTGGGGTTCACTACTATCGCAACCACATCTTGTATCTCACTACTACTTCCAACAAGCACAAGTCTGATCCTGTAGATACATATATCCTGGTAGACACCATGCGCTGGCCATGCATTATTTCTCCCTGAAGTGGGATGAGGGTGAGGATAGTGTAACTAAGTCACTTCAGTTTCAATAAGCTCTAGTGAAAGTGACATACTGCAGAATGTTCAGCTTGCCTTGTCATTACCCATCTCTCTGGTGTCAATGAATTCTGGACTAACAATTAGAATGGGGCACCATGATAAAGCTGTGTATGCAGTCAACTCAGTAGAGACATTCTATATTACAAACACAAACTGAACATACTGTGCCTCCTGTTGGGCTTAGTCCAGATCTTTTATAGCGACTGATCCAAGTGCAACGGATAGACTCCACAGTTGTGATGCTTGTGTTCCCAGAGTGAGATGCCATAACATTAATGGGGCTTGGTAGAGGATGGACCCATGACACTTTGTGTTCCGCAGCGGTGCAACAGAGGTTGACCCATCAATAATGCATTTGCCCAATCAATTTGCACGGCACAGTGTTGCTTCAATGGAAGAAGCATGCATTTCAGCAAGAACCTGCACACAGCTCATGTCCAATGTTCCAGTTGGGGCGAGACTGAAAGCAAGCACTAATGTGCAAAGTGCACCATCTAAATGATCTGCACTGCAGATACCCAATAGCATTGGATAATGGAAACACTACTTGTAAGCTGTAGTGAAGCAGTAGTTATCATGTTATTGTCGAGTTAGTTTCCTTCCACATGTACAACAAAGCTGTTGGCCAACCATAATATCCACAACTGTCCTTTCAGAGGAAAGGGTGGTGGGGCTTGAGTGGACCTCAAGCACCTCCTCTCCAAAAAGTGCATGGAGTCTGAATGCAAGTCACTCCCTTCCTTGCTGTTGCACTGAGGGTGATGCTCCAGGCTTGGCAGGCATGCAGGTTTGTCGGGGTTGGTGATGTCCCTTTATAGGTTGGGTCTCAGCATGCAGGGTGGTCTTCAGTGGTGGCAACCTTAGCATGAGGTGCATGGGCTGTGTAGCCCTTGAAGTGCATGCAGTGAAAGGATACACATAATGAGGCTGGCAGTCCTAGTGAGATGCACCTCCAGAAGATGCACCTTACGCATCATGACAGAGGCCTGGATAGACAGAAGGATGGTCCCAGCCCTCTCAAGGCTCTGACTTTAAGGAGTGCAAATCAGATGCAGTCAGTCACCTTGCACTTCTTGATCACACTGCTGCAGTTATGGCACATGTGCATGGCTCTCCATCTCTAAGGCAGCTCACAGAGGATCCAGAGTCATGGAAATGTGGGTGATTTGGATTTCGACTGTCAACGACATGCATCCATATCAGACTTTCAAGATGAAAGTTTGGAGCACCAGTGAAGAAGAGAGCTTTCCTCTTGGTCGGTGCTATTTTAGAGCCACGGTCACAGTGTTTTGCAGATGGTCGCTGGTACTTGAAAAGGGTAATCAGCACCTGGAATCCAAGCATGCCAATTTTCACTTTATTGTCCGACACCATGGCTATAAAATTCAATGCCATTGTGTACACATCACATCATTAGCAGAAAATGACTACATTTCACATGAAAAGGCTGTAATATGGGAGTGGACCCTAATGTAATTTGGCAATGAGGAGCAGTACTAGAGTAAAGGAAACAAGTGTGAGTAGCCACAAGTCGTATCATCTGTCCCACTGTGAGCGGTAATGATCACCGCCTGTAGATCGGAACAGTGATATTGAAGGTATACGACATATCAAATGTACGATTATGAAGGCCCAGATTCTATGGACAGGTTCATGACGTGCTGGCATCAGCTGGACACATTTCAGGTGCGCTTGCCATCTGATCAAAGGCCTGATACGTTTTCAGGGGATCATGTTGAGATCTGTGGGGAACACACTAATGAGGTAAGAAGGAAGCGTAAACATTCCGTAAAGGTTCCACGTAGAGGCGCACATTTCTTAGTATAGACTGACTACACATGGGCGCTGAAGGTGACTATGCATCCTTTTGTGTCGACTCAAGTTCTGAGAGCCATTCCTCTTATGGCCTTAAGCCAATTTGAAGCAGTGGGAAATTAAAACTATTAACCAGAAACAGAGGTTCCACACCGCAAGGCGTTTACAGTGGCGCGCATCACCGTCTGGCAGTTCATAGTTGTAAATACTCAGCATTAGAAAGTAGTAAATGCCAGAATTCATATTTGTTTATTTATTAATTTGTTATGTTGTATGGAGCATGGACCTACCACAGGTGTAGACAGGAACCTGGTAAGTCTCCCAGCGCACTGGATCTCTTCTCCGACAACCTTGTCCCTCCACTTTTTCGCGGTTTGTGCATGGAGATGGTGGCCATTGCACGCCCAGAACTGCCACTCAGCGACTGATCCCTGAATGACACGTCTCTATCACAGACACTCTGTCTCACTGCAGCCACTTCCCTGGACCAGACACATATTACAGGGGAGCACATCAACCTGGGAGGTGTACCCGTACTTCTGTCTGCTTTGTCCAAGTCTACTCTGCTCTGCAGTTTCACTATTCGGATTTACGGCTGCAGGAGCCATTGCAAGACCAAGCCTGCTGCTCGCCCCAAACAATACATGGCACCAGCAGACAGTCGGCCTCACAGGGGTGACCTTCCTGCACCAGCACTGGGTGTCATGCTTACTGCAGGTGAAGACAGTAACCTGGTGGGTCTCCCAGAACCCCCTTGCGTCCCTCTCGTTAGTCGCAGCCTTCCTCCGCCTCATTTTAGCTGTTTGTGTGACTGGCATATGAATGATGGCAAGACCACCGCTGCTACTTGGCATCAGCATTTAAGAGTGGAAAAATTAATTGGTAACTCCTGTTTGGCCCCGTACATCCTGAATTCCCTCATTCCCAATACAAAATGATCTGTCAGCCCACCAAGCCCCTGCCCACCCTACTCTTTTTACTCACTATTCTCTCTCTCAAGAGATCATGTACTCCTGTGACTTTCTCCGACTCGATCTCCATCTCATCCCATCACCATCCAACAAACACCACTTAAGCAACATCTTGGTGAGTTCTCTCACTCTCACCCTAGGCACTATAACCTCATCTACTCCCCCTTGTCTTCTTTCAGAGATGCAAACCTTTTCTCTCTCCACCTTCTTGCTCTCGGATGCGACCCACCCTGGGCCACTGGGATTCCAAATCTATCTGAAATAAAAACCTATTTCCTCTTCCCTCACCAATCACTTTGACTCTCATCACCACAAACTCTCTGTGATGACCGTCACATAATATTGGCTGCTGCTCTTGTCGCTGCCCCCCCTGACAGCCCACCACCCTACTCTGTTGGTATGGCGATCTGTGGGTATCAATGGCCATTGACTACAGCAAGTCTCCACTCTCTGACCAACTGATAAAACGTTCTACACACACACACACACACACACACACACACACACACACACACCCCCTCCCCCCCACCCCACCACACCCCCCGAACTTACTGGATCTCATCTTCCTATGCGTGTTCATGATTTCTCTGTGCTCTCTGCTTGTGAATCCTCCTCTAACCTCTCCCCCTTCTCATTTCCCCCAGTACGTTTGCTCCCCTCTCCCTCATATAGCCCACCCAAAATAAAATTCAAGATTGACTCCATGACACCTCCCTCACCCCCACTTGCTTTCTCTATCACTCTTGGCTTGCTGAATTCAACACTGGATCAGCTACCTACTTTCACTGTCACAATTCAGCCATGCCCTTCACCCTCTGCTGCCACAATCATGGGTCTCCACAGTCACCCAACAGTGAGGACAACAATACGTTCTCTTTTATGCGGCTGGCACAATACTCTCTCCCCTACTCTCCTCATTGGTCACAAGGACTCTCTTCCTGCTCTCACAAGTACTATTGGCTCTGCCAAATCTTCCAATTACATTGATCGTGTATCCTCTAGAAGTCTCACAAAGTGTGTCCAGGCCCTGCTCACCACACTTAAGCTTTGCTTTGAACCTCCCTCACTGGTGCTTCCTACAGGATAGTGGGGCCACCTTTCTAAACCTCCTAATGAATTCCCTCCACCGCTTCTACACTACTGTTTCCCACGCCTCTCCTCTATGTCCTCCTAAGCTTAAATCCACCCGCCACTCAGCCAACATATCATGTGCTCCAAGTGACTACTTTGCACCCAAAATGATAGAAAAGCTTACACCTTTCACTGGTTCTCTGCTCTCCGACCTTTTCAGTCTCTCTGTAGCTCACTACAAGATGGCCACTATCATGCCCATCTTGGAAACATCCACTGTTGACCCTAATAATCCAACTTTCTACTGGCCTGTCTCTCATCTGCATCACCCCTCCAAAATCCTTGAGTGAGATATCTTCAACCACATCATCGACTGCCTTGAGACAAACATGACACCTGCTAGTAAGCATCGTATCCAGTGATATTTTTGCCAAAAAAAGGCCGCTGGATGGTGGCATTTAGCCAAATTTGCCCCCTGAAGGAAATCAAGCACTTTCCTCAAATAGTCTAGGACTGAAGTTTAAAATCGTGAATAACACCATTCTTAGAATATGTTGAGGAAGGCTTTTTTAGTGATCAGGAAAACAAACGCCTCACTTGCGACCTTTTCCTGTCAACATTTACGCATAGAGGCGTTAGCTTATCAGCCTTGAACATACCAATGGAAAGGTATACCCCTGTAGCGCTGGCTTAACATTTCTAGAACACCGTGTCCTGAAAGTTAAGAGATCATCAAGCAATGTCATTTAGAAGCTGCTTGAAAGTATTATTTCCCATGCAGAGAAACTTCTACCACAGGCCGTGGTTTTCTAAGTAGGTTGTGGCTGAAGCATAAAAGCTTCTTTTAATTGAAGGTTTCGGCCGGGTGTGTGATGAGCAGTATTAAAACAGCATTTACCTGGGAATGCCCGACTACCTCACAAAGAAACCTCTGAGGATCCAAAACACAGCAGCCAGACTCCTGCTCAGACTCAACAGGAGGGGAACACAACACCAGCTCTAAGCACTCCACTGGCTGCCAATCCAAAAAAGGACCCAGTTTAAGGCACTATGCATCGCCCGCAAACCACTTGAAGGTCAAGGAACAGAATTCATCCAAAGCAAAATGTCACTCTAGCAACCAACCAGAGACCTAAGTTTGAGAAACAACATCATTTTTGTAGAAACTACAAGATTTTTCAGGGAAAGACGTGGAGGCTCTGCATTTTCCCTAAGGTGGCCAAACACTGGAACTCGCTACTAAGGGAAATCCACACCATAAAGGACCACCTGAAATTAAGGGAAAGTGTGAAAACCTGGCTCTTCAATGCTTAACAGAAGGAAAGTTTAACCTACACCCGTCAATCAGTGAAAATGGCACCCTACGAGGCAGTATACTTGCCCCCGACCTTCTGCCTAGAACACACCATGTGACACTCAGGAAACTAAACTAGAAGATATCACATCAAGGCACTGCAGAAACCCTAAGAAAACGCCTTTGCCATCTCCCAGAATATCTAAACCTTAACACAGGACGTCTTTTCTCATCAACCATTAAAGCCAAACACCTCTCACCATTTTGCAACCCACAGCAAGACCAATTATTTAAAAGCTGTATGTAAACCTAAAGAACACCACACACCAATGTATTGCTACCTTACTCACCACGCACATACGCAAACCAGCCACTTGCATAGGGCTTTATCCCCATGCTTTATCCCCATGCTCCCCATGCTTCAAACATCACAGTACACGTTTAATGGCCACTGACATACTCAGCCCCTGCCCAACACACACCCACACTACAGGCACACGGCCTCCCCTCTGGACACAAATCCGCAGATGCCTTCTTCACTTTGCACCTATAAAGCTCACAAACACAGAGAGCTCAGGATACCTCCAATCTGAAACCTCAAAACAAAGGCTGCTGCTGTCTTGCCTTTCTCTCTCCTCCCTGCTAACCAAACCCTCCCAGTCACCTCCAGATCCACCAGAGCACCAGAGACCATTCATACGGCAGTGCGGCGTGGAGCAAATCCTAATAACATAACATCTCTAATAATGTGTAGCCCATTTCCGTGGTCAATTCAAGCCTCATTTTGAGTTTGGCAGTGATTAATTCCCTGTTGAGATTGCCTTCTTACTTTGCCCCCGTAGTGTAGATGAAGAATTCTACCCTACAATGTAGCCCTGTGTCTGGATACAAGGAAACCAGCACCAGGGATCAATTGTTTGGAAGAATGGACCCAAAAGCCGCGTGGCAGTAGACTCCCTCAGGTGCAACAGTATTCCAGTTGACACAATAAATGCTTTTTATGACGACTTCACAAGGACCAGAAAATTGTTGTTACAATACACAAGAAACAAGCATCCTTAATACTCACATAACGTGAAACGAAAAGCAGAAACAAGAATAAAGACAGACACTCTTACCATGGGATTGACAGCAAGTATTCCTGAAACAACCAATGCTCCAGTAAGACCACCAATTACAGGGGGGTAGGACTATTCCCGCCGGCACGCGTACGCCTAAGGGTCGGAAGTACAATACCCGACGAAACGAGGACGCTCCGACCTCAGCCCCTGATGGTACCACGGCAGTCTCTAGTCCGTACCGGGGAAGAGGAGAGGAGTGGTGTACTGGCAGTCTGGTTGAGGAGCAATGGGCACGTGGATCCCAAGAAACAGGAGGTAATCCCATGCAGTCCACGATGATGAGTTTATAAACAACGTTGATCAAACGAGTGGCAAAAGCAATCCATAAGGCAGTCCGGGTCGATAACAGAAGGAATTTCACAGGACAAAACGTGAGGCAAAGCAATCCAGGAGGAATTTCCGATTCGGCAACGGGAGGTATTGATGATCAAAAGCGTGAGACAAATGGCAGTTCCTGGGTGCGGTCCGGTTTGGCAACAAGAAGCAGCGGGGTGGAACGGGAATAGTTCCGGGTGTAAGCTGGAAGGATGGAAGGAGCGGGAGGACAACAGGTAAGGAGAATAGCCTAAATAGGAGGAGGAAGAACAATGGAGATTCCAATCACGGAGGCCGTAACTTTGAGGAAATCAGGAGTGCGAGGTTGAAGCAGGGGCAAAAGTAGCGAGGCAAAGACAGGAAGGCAAGGAATCCAGAATAGCAGGCAAAACAAGGGATATCTCAGGATACGTAGCAGGCTCCAAAATCAAAATCAGAAGCAACGAGTTTGTTGCCGGCTAGAGTTCATCTAGCTGCGGTCACATGACCTAAAGGTGCTGCTGACGTGGAGCGGGTCGACGTGCCTGCCCTAATCTCCATGCCAACCGCCAATGCAACAACACTGAGGGACGAGGTTTTGCCAACTTCTTGTGGCCTTGAACTAACCCTCTTTTACGAGGAATCTGAAGGGATTGTGAGCGCTGGCACCATGTATAGTGTTCCTGTTGTGTCTGAGATGATGGGGAGGGAGCCGGCTTAGATTGACTCCTGTTGATTCCCGGACCGATTCCTGACAGTACCCCACCTCAAAGAACGCTTCCCTCTATGGGAAGACCAGAAATCCCGTAAACAAGTAGGAGCGTGAATGTTTTCCAAAGGCTCCCACGTCCGGTCTTCCGGACCATACCCTTTCCAGTCAACAAGAAAGAGACGGATATCACGACGGACAGTGGTATCCAGAATCTAATTAACTTCGTACTCATCCGAGCCAATGACAGGTAAGGGGCGTTTCGGGACCAGTAACCGAGAACCCCCTTGAACAAGTTTCAGAAGCGAGACATGGAAAACAGGGTGGATCTTCCAAGTGGAAGGAAGCTGTAAACGAACAGCAACTAGGTTAATCAGTTCGGACACTGTGAAAGGACCAGAGAAATGTGGTAGGAGGGAGCTACGACCAGGTAAGCGTAGATTCTGTGTGGATAACCAGACCTGCATGCCTGGGGAGTAAATTGGAGATGCCAAACGATGGGCATCCGCATGTCGTTTGCTATGCCGTTGGGCCTCCAGCGGGTGTTGTCTTACTCGGGTATGCAAAATGGTAAGTGACTGGACACAAGAATTAGCTGCCGGATTACTGGATCCAGAGGACAAAGGCAATGGCAAAGTACGTGGATGATGTACATAAAGAGCAAAAAACGGGGTGACCCCTGTGGCGTTATGCGAGGAATTATTATACACAAATTCAGCCATGGCCAAAAAAGATAACCAAGAACCCTGGTAATGGAGTAGAAGACAACGGAGGTATTGTTCCAGAGTTGCGTTGATTCTCTCCATTTTCCCGTTAGTCTGAGGGTGATAGGCGCTGGAATACCTGCCTTCTATGCCCAAGGACAATGTGATAGCCCTCCAGAAAAGGAACCTTAAACTGGGACCCCCAATCCATGACAATGACACTAGGAAGACCAAAACGTAGGAACACACGGGTAATAAACAGGTCAGCTAGGACTGGGGCAGAAGGCAATCCCGAACAGGGTATAAACAAGGCCGATTTCGTTAAATAATCAACAATAACCCAGATGGTGTTTTGGCCATTGATTGGTGGCAAATCTACAATGAAATCCATAGATGATATAGTCCATAGCAATCTGGGGACAGGCAAAGGATGCAGCAATCCCATAGGTTTCGCATGGGATGACTTTCCTTGAGCACAAACAGCACAAGTCTTGACGTATTGGCTAGTGTCAGCCTTCATGGTAGGCCACCAAGTCCATCTCTCTAGTAGTTCCATGGTTTTTCGAATCCCTGGGTGTGCAGAAAACTTAGAATTATGACACCAGTTTAATGCCATCGAACGGGTTGACTCATTGGGAAGATATACTTTCTCATGAAGGTAGGGTAGCGAATTCATGACTGTGATACCCTCATCCTTAATGATCTGTGGGTTTTGTTCTACCCAGTTCTCTAGGAGAGTTCTTAAGGTTGGATCGACCGTACACCCACAAATCACCTGATGCGGGAGCAATACTGGAGTAGGAACCGGTTTAGATGCCTCGGTTCCCGGAATACGTGATAGGGCATCTGCCTTGGAGTGACAAAAACCAGGCCGATATGTGATCGTGAAATTGAAAGCGGAAAAGAACTCATGCCACCGAGCTAGTCTGGCAGTGGTACATTTTACAGAGCGAATGGCAACCAGATTGCGGTGATCAGTGTAAACCTGAACAGGAATAGTGGTACCAAGCAAATGATGCCTCCAGACTGTGAATGCGTCCTTCACAGCCAAAAGTTCACGCTCAATGATAGTATAATTCCGTTCATGAACAGAGAGTTTCCTGGAATGGTAGGCTACAGGATGTAGAGCCGTAGCGTCACGACACGCCTGTGATAGAATGGCTCCTATAGCTGTATCGGAAGCATCCGCTTCGACTACATATTGTTGAAGTGGGTTGGGATGTTGGAGTACTGGGGCCGTAGTGAAAGCTAATTTGAGGGATTCAAAAGCTTCATGAGCTTTCTGCTCCCAGGCAAAAGTCTTTTTGCTGCTAGTCAAAGATGTCAAAGGAGCGACAATTTCAGAGAATAAACGTACAAAATGCCTGTAAAAATTGGCAAAGCCCAAGAATGACTGCAAAGCTTTTACATCCTTAGGAACCGGCCAATCCAGAACTGCCTTTACTTTGGTCTTACTCATTTGTATTCCTTGGTCTGTTATGTCATACCCAAGAAACTCCACAGATTTCACGTGAAAGATACATTATTCTCCTTTAGCATACAAGGATTGCTCCCTTAATCGTTGTAAAACTTGGCGAACATGTTGTACATGATTGTCATAGGAATCGGAATAAATGAGGATATCATCAAGATAAATGACAAGAAAACGATCAGTCATGTCTCTGAAAATGTTGTTAACGAAATGTTGAAATGTAGCCGGGGCATTGCACAGCCCAAAGGGCATTACACAATACTCAAAAAGACCATACTTGGTCTTAAACGCCGTTTTCCACTCATCCCCGTCCCTCATTCTGACTAAATTGTAAGCCCCTCGTAAGTCTAGTTTAGTGAAGATTTTGGAAGAACCGAGTTGGTCAAGGAGAACAGATATTAAAGGAAGTGGATATTGAGTTCTGATGGTAATGGCGTTTAGAGCACGGTAGTCTATACATGGTCTGAGATCCCCTTCTTTTTTTGGTACAAAAAACATTGGAGAAGCTGCCGGTGATTGTGAGTGACGGATAAATCCATTTTTTAGGGACTTATCAATATACTCCTTTAGAATACCTTCCTCTTTCTGTGTCAGAGAGTAAATACGATCAACAGGTATTTTGGCCCCAGGAATCAGATCGATAGGACAATCATATGGTCTATGAGGAGGGAGGATCTCTGCTCCTTTAGCATCAAAGACATCCCCAAAAGAAGCATATTCTTCAGGTAGTTGCTTAGTGACAATGGCTCCGATAGTGGAGACACCATGTAATAATGGCCGACAAGGATTCTTTGATTCAGATATCGAGGAAAAATATGAGGTCTCACAATAGGCGGACACAAACTCCAGTTCCCCGGAGTTCCAATCTACCACCGGATTATGATGTCTCAACCAAGGTAGACCCAAGATTAGTCGATAATTGTGGTGCTGCGATCAAATCGAAATGAATTGTCTCTTCATGTCCCTGGCAGGTGGTCAACAATAAATCGACCGTTTGTTTCGTAACTAAGCCAGAAAGCAAAATCGAACCATCCACAGTATTGACCATTTCTGGCTGAGCCTTGTTAACTACTGGGATGCCTAATTTCTTGGCGAACTCCTCATCAACATAATTTCCGGTGGCTCCAGAATCTAAAACTGCATCGATGAACCATTCCTGGTCTGAGGAAAGGGCACAACGGGTAGGAACAATGAAAGGCCTCTTAGTCATGGAGTCAAGAAACGTTGAGCTCAGCAGAGTGACTCCCTCTACTGCTGGGCTTTGGCGTTTCCCTGACGCTTGGGTTTCTTAGTGCAGGTTTTTAACAGATGTTCTGATGACCCACAGTAGAAACACAGATTGTTCTTTTTACAAAGCTCTCGTTCTTCAGGAGTTAAAGAACCCCGAATAGCTCCAATCTGCATGGGTTCTGGTCCTCCCTGAACGGGAGATGGAGGTAACATAGCCAAGGGGGTCTGAGCCCTCTTTTCTCCTTTCCTTTCTGCTATCTTTGAGTCAATCTGGAGTACCATATCTAGGAGCTCAGGAAAGGTTGTGGGTACGATAAGAACCGTAGACAAGGTATCTTTCAAGGAGTCAGATAATCCATGATAAAACATAGAAGCCTTCTTGTCCTCGGGCCACCCGGTTTCGGCCACACGTTGATTAAACCGGGCCAGATATGCCAACAATGGGGAATCACCCTGATGTAACTTCAAAAGTTCGAGATCCGTGGACTGGGTCTTGTACCGGGTATCAAATACCCGACTCATAGCTGCAATCAAAGCGTCGCAGTCAAACAATAATGGACTACCCTGTTCAAGTAATGGGTTAGCCCATGATGCGGCAGTCCCACCAAGATGGGACAAGAGATAAGCCGTCTTGGTTTTGGAATCAGGAAACGAGGAAGGTCTACATAAAAAATGAAGACGACACTGATTCAGGAAGGTACGGTAAGTACGAGGATCTCCTGTGAACCTTTCGGGTTGGGATAAAGGGAAATGAGCTGTCATAAACACAGGACCTGATTCCTGCCCTGAACTAGCCATTCCTGAACCTGAGGGGGCCATATGGTCAGCAGGAACCATCTCTGCCTGTATGTCATTGATGCGCTGTTCGGTTGCTGTATGAGCAGCCATCATATCCGCCCGTAAATCTGTAACCATTTGCATGATCTGGGCCAGAGCATCGTTTGGGTCCATGGAGAGGTATGTTAGGAGGCTTCTGATTATGTTGAGATTGCCTTCTTACTTTGCCCCCGTAGTGTAGACGAAGAATTCTACCCTACAATGTAACCCTGTGTCTGGATACAAGGAAACCAGCACCAGGGATCAATTGTTTGGAAGAATGGACCCAAAAACCGCATGGCAGTGGACTCCCTCGGGTGCGACAGTATTCCAGTTGACACACTAAATGCTTTTTATGTCAACTTCAAAAGGACCAAAAAACTGCTGTTACAATACACAAGAAACAAGAATCCTTAATACTCACATAACGTGAAACGAAAAGCAGAAACAAGAATAAAGACAGACACTCTTACCATGGGATTGACAGCAAGTATTCCAGAAACAACCAATGCTCCAGTAAGACCGCCAAGTACAGGGGGTAGAACTATTCCCGCCGGCACGCGTGCACCTAAGGGTCGGAAGTACAATACCCAATGAAACGAGGACGCTCTGACCTCAGCCCCTCATGGTACCACGGCAGTCTCTAGTCCGTACCGGGGAAGAGGAGAGGAGTGGTGTACTGGCAGTCTGGTTGAGGAGCAATAGGCACATGGTTCCCAAGAAACAGGAGGTAATCCTATGCAGTCCACGATGATGAGTTCATAAACAACGTTGATCAAACGAGTGGCAAAAACAATTCATAAGGCAGTCCGGGTCGATAACAGAAGGAATTTCACAGGACAAAACGTGAGGCAAAGCAATCCAGGAGGAATTCCGATTCGGCAACGGGAGGTATTGATGATCAAAAGCGTGAGGCAAATGGCAGTTCCTGGGTGCGGTCCGGTTTGGCAACAAGAAGCAGCGGGGTGGAACGGGAATAGTTCCGGGTGTAAGCTGGAAGGATGGAAGGAGCGGGAGGACAACAGGTAAGGAGAATAGCCTAGATAGGAGGAGGAAGAACAATGGAGATTCCAATCACGGAGACCGTAACTTCGAGGAAATCAGGAGTGCGAGGTTGAAGCAGGGGCAAAAGTAGCGAGGCAAAGACAGGAAGGCAAGGAATCCAGACTAGCAGGAAAAACAAGGGATATCTCAGGATACGTAGCAGGCTCCAAAATCAAAATCAGAAGCAACGAGTTTGTTGCCGGCTAGAGTTTATCTAGCTGCGGTCACATGACCTAAAGGTGTGGCTGACGTGGAGCGGGTCACGTGCCTGCCCTAATCTCCATGGCAACCGCCAATGCAACAACACTGAGGGATGAGGTTTTGCCAACTTCTTGTGGCCTTGAAGTAACCCTCTTTTACGAGGAATCCGAAGGGATCGTGAGCGCTGACACCATGTATAGTGTTCCTGTTGTGTCAGAGACGATGGGGAGGGAGCCGGCTTAGTTCGACTCCTGTTTATCCTGGACCGATTCCTGACATTCCCACCACTTTGTCCCATGGATTTAATGCAGGATTACCAGCAGGATAACAGTAGTGTTCGTTCCTATTTATGGAGACAATGGGGATTTCATCAGACATACCGCAAGTGGTAATCCTGTCATAGATAATCCAACAAATGGTCGAGGTTGGAATTCAGAGTTGCGGAACAGTGACAGTATGGTAGCGGTAAGAGAATTATCACTCCATACCACCACTTTTCCCCATGCCACCAAACTCGTAATGAGGTAAAATGTGCAGCTTAATTGTCCTCCACTAAGTGTGTCAACTATGGATGCTAAATGGATCTAGTTCACAAGGCCGTGTAAAGGTGCTAAATTTTAATTGTGGTCCTATTCACCCAGCATCATTCACCCATTACTAGAAAGAAGCCTTACTGGAGGTGTGTTCAATGAGAAGAAAAAGACCTCACATGTATGCATGATGTAATTCGTCTACTGAGGGCAAGGTGGTGGGGTCAAGATTCTGGGCGAAAGGTGGGGTTAGAGGAGAAGGGGCTAGAGTGGAGACTTCGGGTGGAAAATGCGCTCTGTGGCCATGAAGAGTTAGAAGCACAGCCACAATCTGGCGAGGAACCAATAATCAATGGCGCAGGGGCGGAGCCTTTAGAGGTCCAACATGTGGTTGGGATGATGCGGGATTGGGCCAGTTTGCATCTTGAAATGTGGAACTTGATACAGACTGCACTTTACACTCACATGCTGGCAAAGCTCAAGTCGAGGGTACACGCGGGTGGACGGAGTCGCCCCACTTTCTTTCAGATGGCACCTTGATATGGCAATTTCTGGTGACACCATATTCCATTGGTATGTTAATAAGTCCCCCCTCTTTGTTTTTAAGTCTTGCATGCTGGCATACACATGTTTAGGTGCTCACGCATACACCTCAGTATGGGTCTAGACCAATGATCCACAACGCAGCATAAAAGCTTTGTGCTTTCATCTATCCACTCATCCATCCGAACCGCAATCCTAGTACACTCATTTCAAATAATTAAGATTTGCAAGCACAAGAGGAGTCTGGCACCTGTAGATGTGAATTGCATTACAAGTTAAGAAGACTTTCTAACAGGAATATTTTGATTTTTGTATTTGGGGATGTTTATTGGTGATTTATTATCGCTTTGTTATATTGCTGAGAGGTATTTATAGCTTGTTAAGAGAAATAATTGCCGTGAATGCTACCATGATGACTTTTGCATTGCTTAATGTATTTTGCTCCTATGAATGAGTTGTGCTTTATGTAAAAATGTATAAATAAATAAATTAAAAAACAGAAAGAAGGCCTCCTTTCACATCCATGGTCCCGAAGCTCCCTGATGGTTTCCAGCTGCCCAATGGTACATGCTGACCGTTCTCGGTGAGGGTACGGTGAGGGATGGGCCGCTTCTGACTCCACAGGAATGGCCATGTCATGAGGGCAGCCCCCTCCCAACCGAGGACTGACTGTTTTTCCCCCCCACCATCCTCCAGTGGCAGGAGGGGTACCAACAGATCTTCTACAAGCGACTTGGGAGCAGAGGTAGGGAGACGTTTCCGATTTTGAAAAGTATAGCGCTGGTATTGCTCACCTGCAAAGCGTGAAATCGAACTGACTTACATTGAAAATCATAAAACATTACATACTAACCCCATTGTGCTGTCCAGCAGCCCACAGTAATAATCCATTTATTTGAATCACTAGGCAAAAAATATGCTTGACCTAATTGCAGAAAAGGGAGATAGATGTGGAAAAAATGCAGGGGACCGAAATAAAGCATGGGTACTTCAAAACATTGCCCAACTTCAGAGGTGGCGCAAAGCATTCGTTTATGGGAAGTGGAAAGAAACACGCTGTAGATATTTATTTATTTTTACATTTATATAGCGCACATACAGCCCAAAGCATTGTGGCGCTGTTACAAGCAGTCTTACTTAGTTACAGAAAATATATGTCACACTCTTTTTCACCTAAAGGGCTCTGTGTCAGATCAATAAAAGCTGATAGCAGCAAATGGGCATAACGTGGGTTGTAACAAATGTCATGCTTAAATAAGCAGTGTCTCTGTACTGTCAGGTGAGCTTACGGCAACAGAGCTCCAAAATTGCCAAAAGTTTCTATATGTGTGGTAGCCTCCTTATATTGCTTAAGCCATAATGGAAGATGTTCTAGGTTAAAGTAAGTAAATTATCTTATGGAAATAATTTTGGAAGCTTGTAGTGTCCAGAGGCAAGTGTGTTGAATATAAAGACATTAATATGTGTGTTGTAGTGTGGATGGAGTGTCCACATGCTAGCATGTGTTAGTGACAACTGTGACTGGCAACACTCCATGGCACTTGAAACACACCCTATGACCTCGTGGAGGTCCACAGTGCATCTGTTCAGTAGACCTCTGACTGTGGATAGCAGTGCTGTTCTTGGTGTGGGTGTGAACCTTACAGGATATGTCAACAAACTTCCTTTGGCTTTGTCCTGCTCCTGTCTGCCATCCTTTCCTCCGTGGATGGAAAACGTCCCTCATAGAAGCTACACAACTTGGTCTTAATTTTGTTGAACTGCACATAAATGCCACATCTGCACAGCCCACCGCCCCACGCCTACCCACCCCTGTGAGAAGGACTATGATGAAGGAAAAGGACTATGATGAAGGAGAAAGACTAAGTTGAATGAGAAGGACTATGATGGAGAAGGATCAGGACAAAGTGTAAAAAGCATGATCAAGGACTATGATGAAGCAAAAGGACTATGATGAAGATGCAGGGCTGTGATGAAGGTGTAGGATGTGGAACTATGATGAAGGAAATGGACTTGGATGAAGGCGATGGACTAGCAACAAGGAGGAAGGATTGGTATCAATGAGAAGGACTGTGATGAAGGACAAGGACTAGAACAACAAATTAGCTCAAAGGAGAAGCACTATGTCAAGGGCTATGACGAAGGACTATGATGAAGATGCAGGACTATTATGAAGGTCTGGTATGTGGAACTATGATGAAAGAAATGGACTTGGATGAAGGCGATGGACTAGCAACAAGGAGGAAGGATTGGAATCAATGAGAAGGACTGTGATGAAGGACAAGGACTAGAACAACAAATTAGGTCAAAGGAGAAGCACTATGTCAAGGACTATGACGAAGGACTATGATGAAGGGAAAAAGACTATATTATGTTATATGATATTTGTATAGTGTCTACCTCTATGTGTTATCACTTCAAAGAACTGCAGCTTCAATGGCGCTTGGGCAGACAGTACAGACATGAAAATTGGAGCATCAGGTAACATGCAGAGTGTCAATATAATTCATGTAGCAGTTCAACTATTATATGGAGAACAGTGAAGCATCACAAAGCATGCAGATAGTCGATATAATTTACGCAATAGTTCTATATGATGAATGAGAAGCATCAGGACACAGTATAAAAACTATGGTGGAGGATAATGATTGAGTAAAAAGACTATCACAGAGGCCTATGATTAAAAACTATGATGAAGGACGAGGATGCTGAACTATGATGAAGGATAATGGACTAGGAACAAGGAGGAAGGACTATTATCAATGAGAAGTTGTGTGAGGAAGTGGAAGAACTATGGTGAAGAATAAGGACTATGAGGGACTGCACAAATGAGAATGGCTATGGTATAAGTACTATCAATAAGTACTGTAATGAAAGACAAGGGCTGTGATAAAGAACTCTGATGGAGTGCTTTGATGAAGGGCTATGACTAAGGACTAGACCAAAGCACTATTATGAAGGTCTCTGAAGAAGGACTACAATGAAGGAGAATGACTAGGATAAAGTAGAAATAATATGATGATGAACTATGATGAAGGTGAAGGACTAGGGCGGAGGATGAATGGGATAAAGGATTGTTATGAAGAAGAAAGACTAAGATGACAGATGTTGATGAAGGAGGGCTATGATGAAGGGCTATGGCAAGGGATAAGCACTATGATGCACAGCAATGATGGAGAAGGATTAGATGTAGGACTATGACAGACAGCAGATAATGACTAATATGAAGGACTATGATAAGGGAGAATGACTAGGATAGAGGAAAATGACTTGGATGAAGAAAGACAAGGATAGAGCAAAAGCACTTTGACAAAGAAGAACTAAGAAGAAGGACTATGATGAAGTGGACGCTGTCTTGTCTCATGTCATGATATTACCCTTTTACAATTCAACTTCATTACAATCCTTGCTTATATTTCCATTTGATCTATGTTCCCCCACCTGTAATCAGTTCTACTGTTGAACAACTCTGCCACTGTATGTCATTCAAATCGACGACTCACTCTAATAATATTTTATGGGAGACATTCATCTACATTGGAATGTAGATAGTGACCCTTTACAAATTCTTCACCAAATTTGTTGCTTCTGCAACATATCAGTTACAAAATATTTTTTGATTCAATTATTGTAGCCCCCCCACCTCCTATTCTAACATGTAATTTTAATTCTCAATTGGATCCGACTGATTTTTCCACTCTTTTTCAATAGTTTGTTCTCAGCCTGCTGCGACCAACTCTTTAAGAATTCAGTCTCTAAAAGTGTTCCTCCTGAATCCTTGGCTGACTTATTTCTTTCTGCGTGTAAAGGTTTTCCTTTTTCTGCAGCGACTGATGTGAAACCTTTGACTTTGGAGTATCACTCCACTACCTCTTACATTGCATATTCTCTTGCCCCCTTTACAGCTGGTGAAAGAGTTATGTCACTCTTCTGCCTTTTGGTATTCTCCATCTCTTCAATCGGAAAAACAACCTATTCCGTGTACTGAAAAATAATGGCATTTATTTATTTATTTATTCACATTTGTTAAGCGCCCAGCAGCCCGTGGGCATTGTGGTGCTGGTTACAGTAGATGTTCATATTTTAGTTACAGTAGTCACGTAAATACATCCAGCATGCCACCTCCACCAAAGTCAAATGTCATATCGAACAACAGAGGTCGGCTTAACGCAAACTAACTCCTTACCCTCCCTAAAAACTTGTGATGCTGAATGTTGCTGTTACTGAATACCATGCTGTCGTTGATGTCTGATTGATATGCATATTCTAATAAAATGTTGTTATGAAAAACAAAAATACATACAGCATGAGATGGCATTGTGGCTTATAGCGCATAGATGCAGAGAGCATAGTAGAGCGCAAGTAAATACAGTGAGCTAGCAGCTAGTTGAAGTACCATGTTCAAGTAAACTTTCTGCTTAACTCTGTTTTTTGGGTGCTGCCTAAACGTTACACATAACTGAGATAAATCCACCCACTTTTAATTTCTAATGCTTTTAACCGACTGCATGAGTTGTTTAATGTTATTACAAAATATGATCAGTTTGCATAAAATACCATTTGCAAGCAGCAGATCACCAATGTTTGCACTTACATATTGTTGGCC
Organism: Ambystoma mexicanum; assembly: GCF_040938575.1. Lineage (NCBI taxonomy): Eukaryota > Metazoa > Chordata > Amphibia > Caudata > Ambystomatidae > Ambystoma > Ambystoma mexicanum. The sequence goes on from NC_090923.1 coordinate 113,908,759, forward strand.
CCTTTGTACGTAATCTACATTTACCTAGCGCACTTCACTTTTACTCCACGCTCTGCAGATGCTGTTTTAAACTGGATTACTATGGAGTCCTCCTGGTCTTTGGCAGGTGCTAAACCAAGGAGTATTCCATAGCAAGCCATTGCTGCGTGAAAACCTCATGCAGGTGTAAAACTGACTGTTCTCCCAAAATGGAGGCGGAAAACAAAGCAGAGATGCAAACTTGGCTTTGCTGCCCTCCTACTTCTTCAAAGGGCAGAAAATGAGCTGGTAGTGAGATGGAAGCCTAAAAGCAATTCATTTTTCTGCTCTGCTTTTTGTTTAAATGACCCCCATTGTGTCTACTTCCTCAGCCTCACAGTTCTTCTTTCTCCATAGACCAAGTCTCTGCCTCCGACACCAGTCGACGGTGCACTGATTCAACAATTCACAAATACAGGCTGTCTTAGTCTATCCTTATACTGTTCTCATCTGGAACACTTTCAGGCTCATTACAAGTGTGCCTGTTTGGATAAAATGACAGTGGTTCCCGCTCTGACATTGTTTCCAGACCGGCACACTTCACGTTTGCCAGTGGGGGCGACGGATCTCCCGGCAGGCCTGACCTGCCAGGAGTTTAGGCCCCTACCGGCAAATAATTGCCGCAATTAATACCAGTGCCGGTAATTTTGCCAGTCCCATACCATGGGTATTTTGGGACTGCATGGGAATGGGAATTTACTGTCACTCCGCTGCCTGTAATATCCTGGTAATATCGGGATATCGGGCGGCAGAGACGGTAAGGCAGGTTTGCTAGTATTCCACCATTAATACCATCCCGATACCAGAAAACCTGTAATGAACCCTTTGTCTTCTCTATCAGAATCTGATTTCTTTAGGATTTGTTCTTGGATAAAATATACTTTCTATTCTCTCTGCCCACTTGGTTAAAATGATTCCCCTGACTTTCTCCTCATATTGGCTTATCTTAGTGAATGCCACGTTTAGTCAAGGGGTTTTTCCCACCTCTCTTAAGAAGAGTCAGGTGATCCATTTCATGAAAAAGCCTGACATTGAACCGCTGGAATGTGGCAACTATCGGCCGGTCGTGCATTTCCTTTCATGGGCAAATTTCTTGAGAAATGTGCAGCTCTTCAACTTTCTCAGCACTTCTCCATTTGAAGGTTTATCGACCTAGTTTCCGTCCCTGATGAAGCACTAAAACAGCCATCCCTCAGGTGTTGGACAATGCCATGTATGTAGTGGACTTCATATGAGGATGTGTTCCAGTCCCACTTATATATCAGATGCATTTGATAAGGTCATCCATAACATATTCATTAATATCTTATCCTTGCAAACAGGCATAAGGGGTTCGTTCTTGGTTTGCCTCCTTTCTGCAGGATCGGATGCAGTTTGTACAAATGGCCCTCACCAGGTTTCGACCACTGACTATGTGCTATGGTGTTCCTCAGTGTCCAATGTTATCGCCCATGTTGTTTAACATCTAAATGGAACCAGTGGGTCATTTGGTGACAGTGATGGGCTTCAGGAAACACGAGTAAGCTGACGACACACAGGTCTACCTCAAGGTAAAAGTATAACTCTTGCAAACCGCAGAATCCACGAGACCTACATTTAAGAACTGAACCAGAAACCTCAGAGTGTGCAGAAAGGTTACTTACTAAGGAAACAACAACATTTTTAATTTGCACCTAAATACTATGTGGTTTACTATAAGTGATATAGTTCTAGAGGCAAGGTGTGCTATAATTTGGCCGCCCTTACCGAAAAACAACAGTAGCTGCATTTGCCGTTTCTGAATCTTGTAACAGTAAGGAAGCCAGACAGAGATGTCTTGCCGGTACATAGTGTTTGCAAAAGAGACTAGGGGCTCCGGAGTAGTAGGATTTGTGTACTAGGCAGAGTGTTTTAAACTGGATACAGCATTCTACCGGGCACCAGACTAACTGACAAAGACCTCGTGAGATATGATCTCTGCATACAAAATGCAGTAAACACTTGCAGGTGCATTCCGGATAATCTGAAGTTTGTGGAATGTGCCCTTTGTCAGGCCTAGATTCACAGTGTTACACAAATCCAGCCTGCTTGAAACAAAAGCATGGACCACCTGGACCCTGCGAAAAACAAATAAATATACTCTAAAAATCTTCTGAGAGTCTGATGTCCTCTTCAGGAGACATCATCTATTTTAGAGATTATCTCTGGGCCATCCATAATTGGAAGTCTCTTATATCTTCTAAACTAAACACACCTAAGCCTGAAGTTCATTTGACAGCTTCTTCTTCTACTCCACCTTCACTTTCTGAAAGTACCTCGTACCAGTCGCTGTTTTTGGCATTACCCCCAACCCGGTGTCCTCAGCTCTCAATCTCTTTGCTTGTCTCTTGATTCTAACTTGAAATTTAAATCACACTTCTGGTGTCTCACAGTCCTGTTTTTTTAGTTGTCTCTTGTTTGAAAAATGTGACCTTTCATTTTTCACTCGGACTTCTAGGCGATGGTCAGCGCCTTAGTTTGATCTGAACTGGATGACGGGAATCCTGTTATCAGTGATCCTCCTGCCTCTTCATTGGCCCCTCTGAATACATACTACATTCTGTAGCTTGTTTCATTTCTGGTAATCAGAAGTTCAAGCAGATTACTCCTATTTTAATTTCTCTTCATTGACGCCCTATTCACTCTTGTGCACTTTTCAATATCTTCTACATTACCCAGAAGACAGTGGCTCTAAGTCAACCATGCTTTGTACATCTCTCGGATAGGCAAAATGTCGAATCCAAAAATGCTGCATTTTTATTTTGGAACATTCCCAGCAATTATATACAGGGGGAGACTCGCCACAACCCACTCTGCCCCATGCTCCCCTTATATTTTTTATAACCCGTACTCCCACCCGCCACACAAATAATTGCGGGATAATGGGCCTCATTACGACCCTGGCGGAGTGGGTTTCCGCCAGCGCTAATCGCGGCGGACCCGTCCGCCGTACTACGAGTTCCCTTAGCGCCATGGCGCCGTTCTCCGCCTGGTTTTACCAGGCGGAGAAAACCATGGCGCTAAGGGACCTCGTTGTTAATTACGCCGCCGTACTTTACGGCGGCGTAATTAACTCCTTCCCCACTCCCATTATACCCTATGGGGCAAGAATGGGAATGGGGAAGGGCAGAATGGGGATTGGGGATTTACCGCTCCGCCAAGGTCGGAATGGGGCGGTAAATCCGCCAACCCCCATGGCGCTATCGACGGCTTTCCGCCGTGCTTCGCGGTGCATTTAGCACCGCGAAATCCGCCAGGGTCGTAATGAGGCCCAATGTGCTGATGTGCCCTGCAAAATTCAGCATTTTTGGATTCGAAATTTTGGTCTTCTCAGTAATTGGCTGATACCCATCTTTGTACAGTTCTTCGTGACTTCCAAGCATGGTTCACGCTCTATAAATCCCATAAATTCACACTGTTTATTCTGCCTTGTTCGTCGAACTTGAGCTAGCAGCTTCTTGAACGTATAGTTCTTACTGACAACACTTCCCAGCTTTCCAGCGTTCTTCTTCATGTCAGCGGCGCGTTAGCGCTGGCGCATTTGAAGAACCTGGTTGTCGCCAGTTAGTGTCTGAGGCGCCGGTAGCGTTTTCTACTCCTCCTTGACCTACATAAGGTATTGGCCCTCATTACAAGTCAGGTGGTGGACCATGGTGCTTTTAGCACCATGGTCCATGCCGGATTCCGCCATGGTGGATGGTGGAATTACCGCCCCATCCCAAGGTGAGTGGGGCGGTAATTCCCCATTCACCATTTTCCCTTCCCCATTCCCATTTTTGCCCCATAGGGCATAATGGGGATGGGGAAGGCGCTAATTACGGCAGCGTAAATTACGGTGCCGTAATTAGCACCAAGGTCGCTTAGCGCCTTGGACTTTAACGCCTGCAAAAAGCAGGCGTTAAAGTGTGAATCAGGCGTTAAGGGTTAACGGCGCCGACACCGCCGTTAAACCCTTAACGCCTGACTTGTAATGAGGGCCATTGTCTAGTATTGGTCTTACCAAAAATGCAGCACATTTATGATTTAATAGGGGAGTTGCGCTCCAATTGGCTGCCCATTGTCCTATCCTATTCCTGAAAGTCCCTCAGAGGTTTATGATGTCCACTCCGCGGTTGGGATCTTTATCTCGCAAGACACCTCAGAGGGACAGGTTCCAATAGTAACACTGACATCTCTCCCCTCCCCTGGTGGACATCCTTTACCCAGTTCGGCTATCAACTGTGACAAATCTCGCCCTGACCCACCCCTTCCATATATAGTCCATGAGTCAATTTGTGTGGGTCTATCATTTTCTTTCTCCCTCGGACACTCGGTTTTCCTCCAACATGGAGCCGAAATCGAGGATTTTACTATACCATCCGTGTCCACGTTGGCTATTTCAGCCAACTTTCAAATCCTCTGGGTCGATCGCAAGGCCCAAAGAGGTGGTGGTGTGGCTGTCCTGTTCAGCAATCAGCTAAATTACCACCTGATCTCGCATGAGTCCCCAGATGACTGTGATAGTCTTATAGCTAAATTCACTATAAATGATAATGTGTCTATGACCGCTGTCGTTCTGTACAGACCCCCCAGAACCATGCCTCTGTTCAAGGAACAACTGCTTGGCCTCTAAAGTATACTTACCAAGGTTAATACCCTATCATTATTCTGGGCGACTTCAATTAAGGGCCGATGATCCTCCGGACAAACCAGCTGCATCCCTCCTCGCTGGAGTTGATACTATCGGTTTTTCACAATGGGTGATAGGTCCCACGCATGTTGGGGGGCATACTTTTGATTGGCTATTTTCTCATCAGTTGCCCATTCCCAATATGTCTGTAAGCCCATGCCCGTGGTTCGATCACCACCTAGTGACTGCCGCAGCTTACCCCCCAGCTGGGCCTTGCCCTTTGAGACTTGATGCTGTCCCCAGACTCTTAAAAAGAACTAGGAGTTTTAAAAACATTTCCCCTGACAAATTGTCCGAAGTACTCAGACCAAGACTAGGTTGTCTGGAAGAGTATAAACCCACAACCGAGCTGGCCTCACATCTCATGGGTGCCCTGAACAAGACCATTAATGTCTAAGCTCCATTCAAAAGAAAACTCATAAAACCTGAAACCAACAAGAATTCTTGGTTTAACGATACCATTCGTAACCTTAGACATCTCAAAAAAGCCACAGAAAGAAAATGGCGGAAATATCCATCCTCCCAAACACTGTCTTTATACAAGTAAACAGTGAAGAGGTTTAAGGTGGCCATTATTAAGGCAAAATCCTCTGGCTTCAATAAAAGGATAGCACAGGTCAAATCCAACTCTAGAGAACCACGATTTTGAAAGCGTTTGAAGGCAAGGTGCCAATTAAATCAGCCCTGAATAAATATTCTGCTTGGTGCCAAGGAATTCACGATGAATATTCCGCTAAAACGACTAAACACCAGCAAACCACCCTGAATCAAACCGGTTCCACTGTCCCCTCTCGGGACACCATTCACGTATGAATAAAGATCATAACTGCCATGAAAACTACCTCCTGCCGGGGAGAGAGCTGCCCTTCCAACCTTCTTGTAAGATGTTTGGATACTCTACTTCCTTGGGTGGCAAAAATTGGTCAATCATTCCTTTGTTAAAGGACACGTCCCCCTGCTCCCTAAAGATGCTTGGATTACCTCCTTATTAAAAAAAGAACAACCTTGGCCCTCTGCTTGCAAAGCACTACCACCCAATTACCAATGTGCCTTTTCTTCTTAAGATCATGGACCGGGTAGCTTATTTGCAGCTTCAGACATTCATCGAGAGTAACAACATTCTTGGCCCTAGACAATCCATCTCCAGATCCAGACATGGTGCTGAGACCGCCATGCTTGACCTGAAATTCAATCTTTCCAACATTGTCGATAGAGGTCAACCTGCTCTTCTGATGTTGCTCGATCTCTCAGCAGCTTTTATCCTGGTCAACCATTCGTTGTTGGTGGCCAGGTTAAGGGACTAGGTAGGCTGTTCGGGACCTGCAGCGCGGTGCATCGCCTCCTTTCTGGGTCCTCACACTGTTAGAGTTGCCTTGGATGATGCAAGCTTGGTTCCAGCAGTTACATTATGTGGAGTTGCACAGGGGTATTTCGTCTCGCCCACTCTTTTTAATATCTACATCCTGCCACTCATGATGCTCCTTGACGACCTGGGTGTACAATATACCAACTATGCAGATGACACCCAGGTCGTCAAGGAGCTTTCAGGCACTTATTCGCAGGATGCTCCTGCATTAACAACATCTATGGCGCTATTCAGGATTGGATGGCAGCTAATTATTTGACAAAACTGAGCTCTTGATTGTTGCCTCAGGATCCAAACTAAAATAACTTGCACCAGCCTATCAGAGCTTTAAGATTGCAGACACCAACAATGCAATGGCTAAAAGTGTTAAGAACGTGGCCGTCATACTTGACACTGAGTTGAACGTGAAACATCATATCGCTCATACGCTGGCCTTCTCTGGCTATATCAACAAGCCTCTGACCCACATTTGCCCATTTATCTCTCCTGGGAATAGATCCATGCTGGCTTCAGCTCTGGTAAACTCCTGCTTGGACTACTGTAGCAGTCTGCTTCTCTGCACCTCTCATGGCAACATTACAGCCCTGTTAATCACGCAAAACGGGGTCGTGCAGGCATTTTTTGATCTTGCAAGATGTGACCATGTAACCAATGCCAGAAGGGAGCTGCACTGGCTCCCGGCAAAACATTGCATCACACAAAGTACTGACCTTGACTCAGAAGTGTTTGAACCATCAGGCCCAATCATACCTCTTGGACCATTTAAAGGTATACCAGTCTGATCGCACCCTAAGGTCCCAGGATCAGTCAACACTTTCTGTGCCCAGATTCAAGTTGATCAGATTCAATGGTACTATCTTCGACGCCCAGGCTCCTCGACCCTGGAATGTTCTCTGCTCCGATTTGAGTAAGATCAGTACCCTAAATGACTTCAAAAATAGGAGTAAGACCCATCTCACCAATTGCACATAAGGACTAACCCCTGCTGCCTATGTTACTTCAGTTCTCTCTGGTTTCTTTTGTGCTTGTTTTGTTTTGTTCTGTTTTGTGTGTGCCCCGAGGCCTATGGGCATGCAGCTCCATATAAAAATTAAAATAAATAAATGCATTCATGAATGCAAAAATCTGACCTCATGTGAGACATTGGACAGTTGAAGGGGTTCAAGGAACACCATAAATGTTGATATCTTACATCTCAATATTCCCCATTTTAAACTTTCTCATCACCTGCACCCTAAACTTAGAATGATGTCTCTTTTTCCATAAGCATTCATCCTACTCCTATTGAGGTTGGGCATGCCCTTAAACCTTATTACTTCCAAATTACTTACTCCTAGCGTATTATGTGTTGTCTTGTTTGTGGTGTATTTATTGTACTAGACACCTGATCTTAATTTTTTGGTCATTTTGATTTTTGTGTATTTTAGTTCTAAGAATTTTGCATTTGCTGGTTGTACAGATTCCTGCAGCCTTTGGACCAGGGTGGACCTTTACACAACTGTTAAATGAAATAAATACTTAGAACTATGATAAATGACTATGAAGAAGGGCTGTAACAAAGAAGACTAATATGAAGGACTATGACAAAGGAGAAGTACTTTGATGAAGGACTATGATGACGGAAATGGATTAGAACAAAGATCGAAAGAGAAGGAGAAGGGTGAAAGAGAATGAATATGACCAAGGTCTATAATCAATGACTATAATGAAGGACTTTGATGAGGAAATAGTACTATGATAAGCATTATCATCAAGGGCTTTGAAGAAGGTGAAGATCTATGATGAAGGAGAATGACTACGAAAAATCTATGAGGATGGATAATGATGGAGAACTATGACAAAGAACTACAATGAAGGATTATGATATAAGAGATGGACTAGGACAGATAACTATGATGAAGGCAAAGGACTAAGATGGAGAAGGGCAAGGACAAAGGAGAAGAACTATGTTGAAGGACTATGGCAAATGATTATGATGAAGGAGAAGGGATATGTTGAAGAACTATGACAATAAAAAAAAGTATTATGATGAAGAAATAATATGAAAAGAGCCTATGATTAAGGATTGTGACAAAGGAGAAGGACTAGGACAAAGATCTATGGTGAATTAGAAGGACAATGATAAAGGTGAAGGCCAATGAACAAGGTCTAAAAAAAAGGAGAAGTGCTCTGACAAAGGACTATGACGAAGGTGGATAGCTCAAAGGCAACGCGTTTGTCTTGGGAGCAAGACAATGCAGAGCAACACAGGCTTGAATCCCAGTCCCGTGCTTAGAGACTGGGCTCAGGTATTAAGGGTGTTATACAAGATGTTTTCATGCCCTGCGGAAAGGAAAGCACTCCTCAATGTTACGTAACGAGAGGGGGAGGGAATTCCACAGTCTGGGAGCCAAAACGGAGAAAGACCGGCCCCCTAGGGATTTTCAAAAGCTGCTGGTCTGCAGATCGCAGATGTCTAGTAGGACAGTAGTGTTGAATCTTCTGCTTGAGATGTTCAGGACCAGAATTATGCATAACACGATGAATAATGCAGAGCGTCTTGAAGTCTATCGTTGATGCCACTGGAAGCCAGTGGAGACGACGTAGAAGCCCTGATGATGGAGTCATCCAAGGTGCCTTTAGCGCAAATCTGGCTGCAGAGTTCTGAAGCACCTGCATCCTCTGGATTTGGTATTTAGGTTGCCCGAGATAAATACCATTACAATAATCCAGGGACCCCATAATGGTGGAAGTAACCAACATCATCCGAAAAGAGGGAGGGAGCATTGGAAGAATTTTCCTCAAAATGTTTAACTTCGCAAATCCTGTACTACAAATTTGAAGCTTCACCCCCAGACTTTTAACCGATGGACAGGCAGCAGGGCAGATGCCCAAAGTGTCAGGCCATTCCAATTCTTATCAGCACTATGTGGACCAAACACCAAAATCTCAGTTTTACTGCCATTTAATTTAAGCCAGTTCTCTGCCATCCATTCACTGATCTTATCCAAACAATCCCAAAGTTTACTAGGAGGATCAGTTTGAGGGGAGTCCAGCCTAAACACTAACTGAGTATCATCAGCATAAGTGTAAAAAAGAACACCACACTCAGGAATGAGGTTGGCCAGGAGATGGACATACAGGTTAAAGAGAAGCAGAGAAAGAGCCGAGCCCTGGGGAACCACACAAGTCAGCCTTAAAGTCGGCGAGAGACAGTCCTGAAAAGAGATGCTCTGAGATCTGTCCTGACGAAATGATCTGAACCAGGCCACCGGAGGACCAGCACTTCTGCTTGCTCCAGTCGAGTCAGTAAAATATGATGGTCCACTGTATCAAAAGCCGTAGAGAGATCAAGGAGATTGAGATCTCCAGACTCTCTGCAGTCCTGAAGAAGAGCTAGGTCATCCAGTAGAGAAATCATAACGGTTTCCGTACCCATAGAAGGACGCAAACCGAACTGATAGGGGTCAAGGCAGTCATTGTTCTCCAAGAATCTGGAGAACTGAGGAGTAATAATAGCCTCCATCAATTTCATGATAGCCGGGAGAAGGGAAATGGGGCAGTAATTGGCAGTCTCCAGGGGATCTGAGTTAGCTTTCTTCAGTAAAGGGGCAACCACAGCATGCTTAAAAGGAGCAGGAATAGTCCCAGTGGAAAAAGAGTGTTGAAGGACCTGGGTAAGGCAGACGATCGCCCTTTATGGGAGAGCGTTTAAAACCTGAAGGGGAACAACATCGTGCAGTGAGGCCAATTTACAGCTTCATCGTCTACCGGTTCAAATGAAAAATTGACAGGCCGAGGGGGATCAGGTGACCAGCGGCTGACTGGCACAGTCAGTAGACTGACCGTCCCTGATTGTTTGGCGGATGTTGTGAGTTTTGTCAAAGAAAAAGGGGCCAATAGCATTTCACTGTGACTAGGCATCCGATAATTTAGCCTTTTTCCTAGAAGAAGGGCAGAAAGTGCCTTAGCAACCAAGAACACTTCCCTGGAGGAGCCGGACGCATCAATAATGCGACTGGCATAAAACATGGCTTTTTCAGCATGAATCATTTTGTGATAGCAGGAAACCGCAGACATATAAGAGGTGCAGTCTTCCCCATGATAGTTACAACGCCACTTTCTTTCAAAACAGCGACAGACTTGTTTCTGTTTTTGGAGGTCAGGAGTAAACCAAGCAGCAGTGAGTTTTGATCTCCCAAAACCGATTTTCAGGGGAGCCATATCATCAGCAACCTTGGCCAAGGATTTCAAAAAAGAGGAACAGGGGTCTGCTCCCTGACCACTATATTCATCATTGACTTCAAGCAACCAGTCAGTAAAAACCTCCAGGTCACCTTGTGCCAAGCCCTACGAGACTGAAGACCATGAGAAATTCTTGGAGCTAAAAGAGAGGTTTTAATAATAAACAGAATCAAAAAATGGTCAGACCAAATCACAGGGACAGGGGGGAAACTGTCCACCAGTGACTCCTCTGAAAAGATCAGGTCCAAAACATCAAAACATGGCCACTTTTGTGAGTCGGAAGATGAAGCCCCAAAGACTTATCAGCAAGGCTGGTGATCAGGTTCCGAGCGATCCGATCAGAGGGGTCATTGGGGTGGAGATTAAAGTCTCCTAGGACTATTGGGTTGGGGTAGGTCAGGCCTAAATTGACCACTATCTCTGAAAAGTTCATTGCAAACTCCACAAGAGCTAATACAGGGGGCCTATAGACCAATAACAAATATATGGACAGATTGTCAGTAGCCTTCAGTCGAACTAAAAACAGTTCACAAGGCAGTTGATGTTCCAAAACAATGGGCTGACACTGGAAGGAGGACAAGTCAGAAATCAGAGCTAAGCCACTACCCCTACCCGGGGGGCGCGGGTGGTCTGTCAAGACGAAGAGCAGAGTAAGTATCAGGGAGAAGTTGACAGAGGTCTGTGCCTGAGGTGTCACAGAACTAGGTCTCTGGAATACAAACAAGGTCAGGGGTAGAGTCCATCAGAAGGCAGTAGAGATAAAACCGGTGAGCAACAGCTGACCTGGCATTGATCAACACGCACCCAAGGGGGCTAGAAGCATGTTGATCATGCCAGGGCAATCAGTTCACTTCTCAAGTATATAATACTGTGTGCAGCCACAGAAATGCTCACCGCAACACCAGCAACGGGTACTAGTCCAATCCTGTTTTTTATTTTACATTATGTGACTTGTAGTTCTGGATTTCCGCATTGTAAATGCTGAACTACAAGTTCCAGAATGCAAACGGGAAAAACCGGCCCGGTCAAGTATCTCCCCAATGGAATGGGGCTTTTTGGCATGTATATGCAAGGTGTATGAGTGAGTCAGGGAAGGAGCAGAGTTGAACTGACCTGTAAGGGAAACAAGGAGTTTCTTAAAGATCAGTGTGGCTTAGTAGAGTTAAGGCACACGTCATGAAATCGTAGCATATGACTAGCCCAGTCTCATAATCAGAACCACTGATTCCCAAATGTACCAATAGGCTAGTTTGCCCACATGGGTTTGCATGGTGGCCAGCAGATTAAATGCACCCTTCTCCAGATGCCCAATACCAGGTGGGAGCAGCCCACAGAGTGCCATTTTTTTGTTTTGGCTATTAGGTGGTGCGTAGGTTGAAACCATTGCACTGGAGCTCAGCTAGGGGTAGATGGCATAGGGGTAAAGGCACAAAGCTTATAGGTGGTGTTCGGTTATTTACCCATCCATTGAATGCCTATGAACATGCTAATCCCTATGGTCCTTTACTAAAGTCCTGTAAAAAACAAATAAGCATTGGCAAAGCCCAGGGCTTTAAGTGGGGTAAGAAATTGAGGGGGAACCATAGTAAGGTACACACATAAATACATTCTTACATTTATATATTTGTTAGCATGCCTTACTATGTTTTGTGTACTTCAAGATGGCTTGAAAGCACACAAACCATTCTAAGGTACGCACACAAATATATAACATTTATATATTTGTGTGCATACCTCATGCTTTGCATACTTCCGCATAATGAACTGAGATGAGTTGCCGTTTTTATCAAATTTAAATTTGGATTTAGTGAGGAGGATATAAATAATTATGTATAAATACATTTTGTATATTGATATTCCTCACCTTCCCCCAGAGACTCAATGTTACCAGTTTTCTGGTTTTCTCCAGATTAGACTATTGCAATAGCCTCCTCTTTAATCTTCCAGTGTCTACCCTGCGACCCCTTCAGTGAACCCAGAATAGGGCAGCAACACTTATCCTTGCTCAAGCCCAGGCCCTGCATCTCTCCTGCCCTAAAAAGCCTTCACTGGCTACCGGGTCTCAGCACAGATTAAATTAAAATCCCTCTGTGTCATCCACAAGGCTATCTGGGGCTGGGGTCCACACTATCTTCAACGCTTTCTGAATAAATACTCCCCTTCTAGACTTGTGCATTCCTCTGGCACCAACTCCCTGTGTGTGAAGCAGTTTGCGAAACAGAGAGCTGGTGGGCGGTCACTTTCCTCGGCTAGATCCCTCCTTTGGAACAGCCTCCCTTTTCCTCTGCGTCTTGAGCAGGACCTCCTTAAGTTCCAGAAAAGCCTCAAGACCTTTCTCTTTACCTCTTCCTTCTCCTCCTCTCTTCCCTGCTTGTGCAGGGCCCTTATGTATCCTCGGGGCCCTGACTCTCCCACATCTATCATCCCAGCCACTGTCTATTACTGCACTTACTTGGCTCACCCTCCCCACGGGAGGTTGAACTTACGTTCTACTCTTCTTAGCACTTCACAACAAGCACTTCTCCATAAGCACCACAGCATCTATCCCTTACCCCCCTCTCTCCTGCACTTGCACGTCCTGAACACTCACAAGGCATAGCTGGTTTGTCCCCCCTCCCTGTTAGTCTCACTATTTGTTTGTACTATTAATTCAATTATTTACCTTTGATGTAATTCATTGTCTACCTCCCCTGTCCCCACTCTATCACCCTTTGGGCGCTTTGAAAAATGTTTGCTAATTGTATAAGCACCTAACAAATGACCAATAAATAAATAAATATAATTTTTAAAAAAATTGTTTGTTGAAAATAAATTATCTAAAGACATATTTAGACCTCGAGTGAGTGACTGGGTTTTTCGTCAGTGTGTCTGATGAATTGTGTTTGCTTCTTGTTTGTTCCCTCTGTGGTAAGGGTTGAACCCAGGGCTTCTTAAGTTGCAGTAACGTCACTACCATCTAAAATGAGTTTCGAAAAACATAGTAAAAGTAGTGCACCCTAGTTAAATCCCTGTACATTGCATACTTTTCAAGCCATCTTTTTTAAACATTTCTATGTTTATGAAAGATGGCTTGAAAATGACACAATTCAATCTATCTTTTATAAAGCTTTGACGATGGACAAAGCCTGTGGTATCTTTGTCCGTTGGCAATGCTCTATAAAAGATGGCTTGAATTGTGTACTTTTCAAGCCATCTTTTATAAACCTTGAAATATGTCAAGGAGTCCCATGGTTCGCTGAGGGTTAAAGACGCCTCGGTTACCTACGGAGGGGGTGGGGAACCTCTAGTGACCCCTCCCGCGAGGGGTCACCAGAGGAATTTACAGTGACTGACAGAAGTGCCAGCCAGCCACAGTGTCGCTGTGGCTCACTGGCACTTCTGCCAGCTTGCCTGACTTAATGGCGTGCGCATCGCCTGTCGCGGCTGCAGCCGTGGAGGGATAATGTGTCCCGCCAATGTTTTGGTGGGATCTGGGAGGCCCCAGCTCAGCCCCACTTTCGGGAGATTGTTGGGGCCTCGCCCCGGCCCACTTAAAGCACTGGCAAAGCCAAACATTTTGGTTTGTGTATAGGCCTTAGATAGACATTTGGCAGGCACAGCTACTATGTGCCCATATACTTACAAAATGTAGCAAAACCCAAAACTTTTGCCATTGCCAACCCTGGTTTATCTTTACTATGAGCCACTCTCATCTAACACATGGCACAACATGTGAAGGTTGTGTATAGCGCCATGGTGTCAGGGCTTCATGTTGTAGGACTGTCATGTAAGTCTCAATGTCACCTGGCCTAGTAAGATCGTTGTCTGTCGTCCCTGTGTTCCCCCTCCCTTGCCTTGTCATGCCTTGAAACACTTGTGTATAGGCGTGTCATAAATGCCATACCATATCATATCAGCTGTGACAGATAAAGCAGTAAAGAATTTAGTGTGGCATTTTCAGAAAGCATTAAGAAGATATTTATGAAATATCCATATATCGAGCTGTCTGGATGCTGGGTCGCTGTCCGGCTGTGGGTTTGATGGTGTACATGTAAGCTGGTATCTACGAAGGTCCTTATTTGTGAAATAATAATAGAGCAGCAGGGCGATATATCCATCTCCGTCTGGTCTCCCCGCCCCCACTCTTCACATGCCTCTACATTTGGAAAGAAAGTGGGAGATAACACCACAAATCATCACGCGCCCAATCAAAGACCACCGAGCCTGCGAGCTGATGGCTCCGATTACCGTCCCGAGATCATAAAAAATCAACACGGAGAGATCAAAGCCTGATACCCGCAGGGAATAATATAGCGAGACTTTCTGCACCAGAGAGGCGCGGTGTCTTCGGGGAGGAAAGTGCCACCCCCAATACGGAGGAGGACGTCCTGTATTCCAGGACGAAGAACAACACTGGAGACCCGATCAAAGCACCCTCTCCGGCGGCCTTTCCATCGAAGCCGCTGCGCCTAATGGGACCATTCACTTCTCCCACTCGTTATGGCTGAGATCACGCTCTTTACATGCGGAAGTGGGGTTGATGCAGCCGAAGAACCGGAAGTGAAAAAACGCTAACTGGACAACTTTCTAATATTATTTTGTGGGACACTTTACCACAGGCCAATGACGTCCCTTCATCACTCACCTTTGGCACACCCCCAATTGTTATTTCAGATTTTGGTGAATGATTTGTCACAGTTAGCACCACTGGCAAAGCGACAGCAGAAGCAGCACACGGGTCCTCCACCCGCAGGCACACAAAGAAGCCCCGGGTCGAGACTAACTACTTAATGAACAAAAGTCAGCATTTCCCACCGTCCCGATTTAGACGGGAGACTCCCGAATTTGCAATTACAAATACTGTCCTTTTTCCATTTCACCCACCTAAAATAATTCTAACACCAAAACAAGCCTATGGGGAAATTCATTTCTCCGGCTTTCCGTGACAAAACCTCGCTCCCAGACTCTTCAGAATGTTGCCATGTAAGACATGGGATAAAGTCATCCAAAATGAGATGGGAGGCCACTCTATTAACAGATCAAAATGTTACTGTATTCCTCGCTCAAGCGTCTTCAACAAAGTTGGCGTCTGTTGTGGGCGCGAGTGACCTCCTGGGCCCCCGCTGACGTGCACACGTGCGCAAGCATACAGGTGCCAAGGACACACACGGGACGCGTGTTGGTTGCTCAGGTCCCGGCGGCAACTGCTCGCCGGGACCGTCTTTATTCAACAGGCGCATGCGCGAGCCTCGTTTTGGGCCACGCATTCGTACAAAGCGTAATTACTATGCAACATCCCTCCTTTTTCCACAAACAAGAAACAACTGTAACATTAGCACACAACAATGACAACTTGGGACTTAACGACCAGTTCTCAACCTGTTATAGGGCAGGGTCCATGATAAAGTCCTGGAACCTCAGCTGCGGCTTCCGCCCCGCCCGGCTCGTGTACCTTCTGGACTCCTCTCGAGGTGTCCCTGGTGTCCCGATAGCTTCTGGCAGGCCCTCGTCCCTTGGTGGTGATCCTTCCCTGGTCCGGGCGCCTCGGGCATCGCTGGAGGGGGCACGGCCTCAATCCACTTGAAGTATGACACATTACGCGTGATGGTGCCCCTGGCATTGGCTGCGCTGATCATGGACCCCTTGACCTGGGTGACGCCCAGTGGCTGGGCTTCATACGGGAGAGACAGCTTCCCCTCCGGCCTCCGATTCCAGACCAACGCTGTGTCCCCCACTGCAATCACCGTCTCAGGCAAGTTCCAGTGGGCGCTCTCCCGTTGGATGGCCCTCTCCGCGCGTACTCGGTTGTTGTCAATTACTCCAGGACTGCGCCCTTCTACTTCGGGGATCAGTCATCTAGGGGACCGCTTGAAGAGGGCCTCGGCAGGTGCAACCCCTGTGGACTGATGAGGGGTCGTGCAGTACTCACGCAGAAATTCGAACAGGTTGCGGCAGAGCTCCTCTCCCCCATTCATCGATATTCGAAAGACCTTATTGAGTGTCCTCATAAAATGCTCCACCTCCCCATTTGCCCTGGGCCAGAGTGGGGTAACCTTCCGGTGCTTGATCCCCCTTTCCTCACAGTACTGGGCGAACTGCTGCCCCTGGAATGGCGAGCAATTGTCCGAACAAATCTCGGTGTGGAACCCGTGGGTGGCGAACATCTTCTCCAGGGCCAGAATGGTGTGATCGCTGGCCATGGATTCCACCAGCTCCACCTCGGGATAATGCGACCACTGGTCAATAACTGCAAGAAAGTACATTCCTCTACCCGTAGACCTGAAGTCGGCATGCACCGTCCCCCAGGGTTGCTCACTTCTGTCCATGGCCTGAATGGGCAGCCCTCTTTCCACGGGACAAGCCGCTTGGCACGGTATGCATGCACACACAAATTCGTCCACCCTGCTCTCCAGGTCCGGGAACCACACCTTCAACCATAGGCGTGCTTTCATTTTTGCTGTCCCCTGGTGACCTTTATGGGCGAGCTGCAGTACTTTCCCCACCAATGCTCGCGGGATGACAATTTGGCACCCCCTCAGCAGAAGGCCATCCTCTGCGACTGACAGCTCATTGTGAACCTTCCACAGTGCTTGGAGATCTTTTCGTGCCCCACTCTCCCTTCTGGCATTGTTCGTGAGCACTCCACGCCACTGTCCATGGCTTCCTTTATGATCTGGAATACCTTGTCCACATTCGACACTTGCGCAATCTCTCGGCACGCCAGGGCCAGCGGCAAGGCTGCCTCCACCACGTGCTGAACCATCTCAATGCAGTCCACCACCTCGGCAGAGTCTCGAAGGTGCCCCACCCCCGGGTGATGGGACAGATAGTCTGCGGGGTTGTGAGTACCCGGGCGATACTGCAACTTAACCCCATATTCCATGAGTGACAGCATCCATCTCTCGATACGCGGTGGGGGCTTGGACGAAGCACCGGCCATGATCGGAATCAGAGGTTTGTGGTCAGTTATCACAACCACGGGCTTCCCCAGGATGTAGATCCAGAAGTGCTTGCAGCCCCATAGGATGCCCAGGGCCTTGCGCTCAATTTGCGAATAGAGCTTCTCCGTCTCCGTCAGCGCCTTACTCACGTAGGCGATGGGACGCATGGTCCCCTGTGGGTCTGCCTGCAGGAGCACCGCTCCCAAGCCCACAGGGCTGGCGTCCACCACTATTTCCGATTACCTATCCGGATTGAAATACGCCATGGTCTCCTGACCCAACAAGGCATTCTTAATTTCGGCAAACGCCTTCTGTTCCTTCGCCGTCCAGGCCCACGCCACGTCATTCCGTGTCAGGACCCGCAGGGGTTCTGACAGAGACACCAGATTGCGAATAAATCGTCCACAATAATTGACCATGCCAAGGAAGCTCCGTATGTCGGCTGGTGACTCTGGTGGGGCCGCCTCACGAATGTCTCTTACTTTCTCCGGGTCAGGCGAGATGCCTCCAGCGTGGAACACAAACCCGAAGAATTCTATTCAGTCCTTCAAAAAGTCTCATTTTTTCCGATGCAAAGTTAGCCCCAGGCTTTTGAGTCTCTCCAGTGCATGCTCCAGACACTTCAGGTGTTCTGCCTCCGACTGGGTGAACACCAGAATGGCATCAGACATATTGATCACCCCTTTTAGTCCCATCAGGGCTCCCCGGATGGCGTTTGCGACGAGACACCAAAGCTGAGCCTCTTGAAATGGTACAACCCCTCGTGAGTCGTGAAGGTGGTGATATATTTCGACTCCGGGTGAAGTTCCAGTCGATGGTAGCCAGACCTCAGGTCCAGTTTGTGGAAACTTTTGCTCCCTGCAGCTCGCCGACAATGTCATCCAGCGTGGGCGTGAGGTGACGCTCCCTTTTGATAGCAATATTAGACAGTCTCATGTCCACGCAGATGCGGACGGCTCCTGGCTGTTTGGGCTTGGGGGCGACAACAATTGGGGAGACCCACGGGGTCGGGCCCTCAACCCTCTCAATAATGTCCAAGTCAATGAGCGACTGAAGTTCCTTCTCCACCTGTGCCCTCAGGTGGAAGAGTATCCTACGGTGTTTGAGGGCTGTCAGCCTCACAGAACCATCAATGTGAAGCCTGATGGGGTCACCCTTTAGTTTTCCGACCCCCTGAAAGATGCTGTCAAAGCGCTGCAGGAGGCAGTCAATGTCCGTATGATATACAGCCAGCGTGAAATGTACAATGTCAAGGGCTTCTGAAGCAGCACAACTCAAGAGGGAGTGCGGGCTCACGCTCGCCACAAAGAACCTCGCCTTGATCTTGTTCGGCCCATGTGACACCGGCGCCACAAACACTCCTTGAATTGGTAGCGGCGTGTCACCACCGAAAGAATATATCCGGGCCTTGGACTCTGTCAGCTTGGGAGGGCCTGGGAGAGCTTCATAGTGCTCTGCCGCTAGCACGCAGACTGACGCACCAGTGTCTATCAAAACAGGAGTAGGCACCTCCCCAATGTTCACAGTGCACGTCAGTTGCCTGTTGCCTCTGGAGCCGGCAGCAATGCTAGAGATGAAGAAAATTTCCTCCTCTTCTTCCTCCTTAGCTAGGTCCAAGTCCTGCATGCCTTGCTCAACCGACGACACACCCCTCACTCTCCGGGCATTACTCCCACCAACTCTCGCTGGCCCCCTCGACGCTGTCACTGGGGTGGAGGCCCTGCACACCCTTGCATAGTGTCCTGGCGTGCTGCACCGGCCACAGACCCTCGCCTTCGCCGGGAAATCTCCCACATGCGGCAGGTCATACCCGCAATATGGACATGACTGCGGAGTACCAGCCGCAGAGGGACTGTCCATCCTCCTGGGTGTCCATCGCGCCCTCCCTGGGGCAGAACAGCCGATGGCAAAAGCATCCTCGCCCTTCCCAGGGTGCATAGCAGTGTCCATTTTCGCCCCTCTGGACTCTGCCAGTTCATAAACTCTTCCTGTGTCGAGGATCTGTTGCAGCGTCAGGCCCGGCTCCCTTAGCACCTGACTTCTCAGCTTCCCCGAGCTACACCCTTGCAGCAGCTGGTTCCGCACCATCTCCTCCTCATTCACCCACCTGCAGGTACTTGCAAGGTGCCTCAGCCGTGCGCAGAACTGGCCCAATGACTCTCCTCTCCCTGCTGCTTTTCCGCACACATAACAAATCTGTTGAAGTAGCCATTCGCCATGGGGAGAAAATGATCTTGGAGAGCCTGTTTTACTACATCGTATGTTACCACCTGAAGATTTAGAGAGTCGAAGATTCTGTGGACCTCTGTGCCCGCTGAGTACACCATGGTGGCAACCTTCGCATCATCATCCGCCTCCCCTGATGCCCTGAAAAACATTTCCAACTTCTTAACCCACAGAAGCCACTTCGGCCCCAGCTTGGATGGTGGGCCAGTGGTGTCAAATTCGGGCATAGGCGCAAGGGTGCTGTGCATTCTGCGTGGAACTGGCACAGGGGCTCCCTCTTCTTCTCCCTCCTCACCCATGGTGGCGATGGGGTTAGGCACTCACTGTCAGGTAGGCCCTGGATGCTAGCACGGGCAATCCAGCCTTAGGATGGGTGTTCAGGTACCCCAGCACCGGATGATGAACCAAATGGGCCCACAGCAATGGATGGTGCAGCCTCCAGCCGTCTCCACTGGCTTCCTGTTTTTTTTTTTGTTGAAGTCCACGGCCCCTTAGATAGAAAGGGCCATGGAATGTCCAAAAAGTGTTCTTTCTTGCAAAGGATCGCAGCCAGTGCACGAGCACCCTCCTGGGCCGCAACCGCTGTGATCCGCGGTGTAAACAAAATGGCAGCCGGCCATGTGCATAGGTCTGTGACGGCATGGAGGAGAGGCACTATCTCCGATTCAATCGGAGCAATGACCCGTGTCTGCTGCTGCCTATACTCGACGCCAGTGTTGTGGGGGCGAGGGACTTCCTGGGCCCCCGCTGATGTGCACACGTGCACAAGCATACAGGTGCCAAGGACACACACGGGACGTGTGTTGCTTGCTCAGGTCTCAGCGGCAATTGCTGGCCGGGACCGTCTTTATTCAACAGGCGCATGCGCGAGCCTCGTTATGGGCCGCTCATGCGTACAAAGCGTAATCACTACGCAACAGCGTCTTCTTGTCTGGCCGACATCATGGCCTGTCAGACCGAGGTGCACTTCGACCTTGCAAATGTAGAATGGAATTTAACTGTGGCACAAGGTTGAAGTTGGCACCTTGCCTCTGTGTCTTCACTTTATTTGCATTCTTTTTTTTATGGCAGGCCTGGTGAGGGGGTAAAGATCCAGGCCCCAAAAAGACCACTACTCCTTCAAGCCTCTAGATATACTCTTCAATGGCGACTGCATCACTTTCTCCACTCAGGGCATTTTCTAAGACAACTCCGCCCTTACAGATGTCTGTTACCAAACACCTTGGGCAAAAGGTAAACACATTGTTTTGCACCTGTTGATAACTTTGGGCATTTAAAAAAAGAACTTTGGGGGCAAATAGAGCTGGGCTCAGAGACAAATTACAGTTTCTGCCACCCCGGTATGCTCCGTCTGCTAAAAAAAAACATGCATCAACACCTGCCTCATGCTGGAGTTAATGCATAGGATTCCTATGGAACCTGCAATTTTCAGCACCTGCCGAAAGCTGGCGGATTTTTAATAGGAACTTGGAACCGGCATCCCAACACGCATTGCATTTTCTGGTGGATATAAAAAAAATGAACGGATGTACATATTTGCACCCCAAGCCATGTATCTATGCATGTATCAAAATGGCCCCCACTGTGTCCCCACAGACAGCAGAAGTGATTTTCTGCTTAGCAGAGAGGTTATATGTTAAACGTCATATATTATGTTTCTGGCATTTATACCAACACCTCTGCCATTTGCATGGTCTACAGACACTCTGAAAGAGTGGTCGATTGGTTAGGTTAGTTGGGAGGGAGGGCAAAGATAGCTTTGCTGTTGTGTTGGTGCGTTCAGTTTGGAAGTACCAGGGTACTGTGTGCAAGTCTTCCTTCTAGGTGGTCTGCGTTGAAAGCATTGCGGCATTTGTGTCCAAATGGGAGTCTCTTGTGTGGCAAAGAGCCCCTCTCATAGGGCTCTTTCAAGGAAAGAGCCTAAAGTCTGTTTTCTGGTTGGTAAGAGACATTCTTTAACCAGCACTGACTTGGTATACTTTCAGCCTGTGTCTATACTCATCTTTCAAGGTAAACTCCAATCCTCTCTGCCATGATATCATGATAGATGATCAATTTAACCCACGCTGTGCAAACCCTGTGCGATATACAGGTCACTGCTGGGAAAGACAGATAGGTAGCCTGGGGACAGCATGCTACTTACCGCTGTCAAGAACTTACACTGCTTCGGAGTGACATTGGCATAGCTGGAAGACGACTTGCTCGACCTGGCATTGTGCCTGCATTGTATTTGCACATATTTTCTCAAGCTCATTATCAGGTGATGGAGGATGCTATGCTCACGCATACACGGATGGCAGGCCTTTTCTGTGGATTTTTTTTGCAAAGTTCTATCCCTGAGTAAGAAACTGTTGGGGAAGGTCCATCTGCACTGGATCAAAAACAGAACTAGACAAAGGAGATATCCATGTCCATTGGCCATCATATTGCATTGAGGAAAGAAGGTTGTGAGCGTAATGTTAACTCTTTGGTTGTATGAAAAGCCTATGTAAAAAGCATACGTGTAATGACAAGTCCTTTTGGTGTCTGTCACAATCTATTCCTTAATGGGCACATGGAACTGGGGTGTTATGAGGGTTTCCTGATTCCACCCTGATTCCTTGACAATAAGGAGAGAGTTAGGCTCTCTTGGCCTAGCATTACAAAGGTTACGGAAACCCTGAGAAATCCAAGCCTTTACAATTATTTGCAAACAACCAAACATTACCAAAGATCTCAATTTATATCTAGGCCAAGTTAGGAACCAATAGTATGTCATGAATAGAGTACAACCGTTCAGATTTGAATCAGTGCAAGAAGAGGTGAGCAACATATTTCTCTGATGCCAGTACTTGTTAATGGTTTCAGAAAAACTAAGTAAATTGCCTTTTTACAAATGTATTCTGACTTCATCTTTTGATTTAAGAAGGAAGTCGTTTCAGATAGATATAATTCCATATTGTAGATTGTTGATTTCAAAAAGCTAAATGTGTGAAGCATTTGAGCCAATTTTCTAGAAAAGTCATTGATAAAGATAAATAATTTATATAGCGCTTTTGATAGAGCATATTTACATGCAATTATCACCCAACCGATGTTGGTACTCTTTTACCAACCTCGGATGAATGAAAAGCTGTGTTGGCCTTGCCGTGATTCGAACCTGTGACCTGAGGATGATCACAGCAGCGATCACTCAACCGATTGAGCTGTTTTACAAGCATATTCATTCTGGGATAGCATTCATATTCGTTTTTCTATGCATGAATGTTTGTGTGAATTGGAATGAAAACATGAGTGAGATAAAGGCTGGAAGGTTGCATTGTCCTTTCTGTAGACAAGCTTCCTGTATTCATTTGAAGTTGTGTGGGTGCCTTCCCCAATGTTGTGAATTAGAGAACGACCTTTAATTCCTTGATTTATTATTTTAAATAAAAAAAGATGTTCAGATTAAAACCGCCTGTTTCCTGTCCCAGATTATGGGGTGGGATTTTTACAATGAGAGAAGCATTACATTTGTGTTGTTCTCCTATACAATAAAATCACTAGAAAAGTTAAAATATTCCAAAGATATATCTCATTGCACATTGACTGTTAATATGGAAATAGTTCTTAATAAACATACGGCGGGGAGTTGACTGTGACATCTGTGTTGGCCGTTATGTCAAAGCAGCACACAAGTGTTTGTGCTGTGGCATCGCTCAATGGACTTCCTGCATCTCCAACCATTGCACTGGGACCTATTGAGTACTGCAGGTCTGCCAATTAGAATTTTTCAGCCTTCTCGTCTGCAAATAATGAAAGAAGCAGGGCTGGTGTCCCTCTAGCCATCGATGTTGGTCAAATTCAGATTGAAGGTTACTCTAGACTACTTCGAAGGCAAGGTTCTTTACACCTTTTGGCCTCATTATCAATAGAACAAAAGTCCTGTCTTAGGTCAGCGACTGGAAAGTGAATCAAGGTCTCGGGAGTCCTTGTAATGTCAACTCTTACTCAACTCCTTAACTAAGTTTACCCCAAAATAAAACAAATAAGGTTGAATGCACGTTTACTGTGCATTCGACCTGGTAAAAAAAATCAAAGCCCATAATACCTAACAGAGGGAGCAGGGGTTGCAAGGGTGTCCCCGCTTCCCTATTTTGGTATAATGGGGTGCGCGGGTTGCAGTGGTGTCCCCTGCATACATTACATTACCAGCAAGGTGGGGGGGCAACAAATCCCCAAAACTCGAATTACAAAATGCGAACAAGTGGGCTTCGTAATTTTGTAATTCGTGTTTTTGGGATTCGGTTTTATGATATGATATGATATGAGATATGATATGATGGTTATTTATAACGTGCTTAATATCCAGAGGTTTCTAAGCGCGGAGCCGGCGATCGAGCCTGTGTTGCTCCACGCCATCTTGCTTCCAAGGCGAGCACGTTGCCCCTGAGCTATCCTCCCGAGCCAGTAGAACCCATTATAACGTAAAACCCATTTCTGACACTCCTCTCAGAAACAAAGTTGTGATGTGGGAGGTTTTGGACATGAATCAGAGCTTCTCATGCAGATTGATTACTAGTGTAACAAGTGCTCTCAAAGCAAATCATTTTAGCTTCACCTCCTCCGGGATCCCTGGCAGAGAGACTAAATAGGCAGCCTCCATGGGAGAGGAGTGATGCTTACTTGAACTCCACTAGCCCCCAAACACCCTCATCTTTTGGCTCCATACATTTTAGAGTGCCCTATCTGTTGCATTGCGCATTCAAATATTCACAACACCGTTTGCTCCTGATGTTTGATAGTACATTGGCAAAAGTCCTGCCAACTTATGTTGCCATTAGAGCGCCATATGTGAGCAAACACTATATAGATTCACTCTCTTATCCTGGTGTCCCCCCTCCTCTTCTTGCTGCTATTCTCCTTTTTGAACCCATCCTCTCTCACCATTCCATGCTCGAAGAAGAGAATCGAAATGGTTGGCAGTAGCTCTGGGGTGTAGGTGGACTAAGACTTCCTAAGGGCCTGCACCTGCAGGATCCAAAACTTGTACTAGATCTGGACCCTGACTGGGCTACCCAGCCCGATTCCCCTGATGTAATTGCCGCTATGGATGCCAATACATGTCAATGAAATCATGATGTGTGACCATTCTGCTAAAACATAGCCTTATCTATTGCGGGGAGGTTCATCATCACAGGATAATCATCCTCCCCAAGTTATGGCTTGAGTCAAAGCTGGTGGTCAGAGGTTGGGGAAGGGTCATTATCCCAAGCGAAAACAACTCCTGCCAAGATAGTCGTGTAGTAAAATATGTTACCTGAAAAGTGAGTAAACACACAAAATGTTAGTAAATTAAATTTTGTTTTATATCTCCATATTTCAAAAGCAAGGTTGTGTTTATAAGGTTGAATTTTAATTATAAACTTGGTTGGACTAGAACAGGTTTAGCATCGGCATGATATAGGTATAATGGAAAAATGAATAGATTCTCAATACGAAAATAGCAGAATTTGTCCATATTTTAGCTTTCACTTTAGTGTGCTAAATTGGATGCTGCTTGTCATTTGAAAAGCACAGTGAACAAAAGCTTTTGCCAGAGATGGAGTGCTTTGTTTACAGAAATCTTATCAGGAAATGATGTTGCCTTTTCTTGAATTCAGAGAAAGGATAGCTGTTGTTTCCCTGAAATAGTTATTGACCGCATTCTGATTGGCTTAAAGAAAGTAAATAGTTATCTCCAAGTGTCAATATAGCGAGAATGCATTGTTTGATCTGTGCAGCAGAACATTATAATGAAGTCTTGTCATTAGAAAGAATAAGTATGGTTAAATCATATATGTCAATAATGATTTCTTCCAAAAGAACTGAGGGTTTGAAATCGGCATTTACCTATTTTATTTAAATGTCATTTGTATATTTCAATGCTTTTATTTTAGTCACATTTTAATTGTTGGTTAACTATATTATATTTAACAGAACAGTTTCAGTAGATTTTGCGCCGTTTCTTATCCCTTATAAAGCACTGAGTGTGGCCCTGCACACGTCAGAGTGAGCCGCAGTTGAACTAAGGACATCTGGTCTGGGTTCTCGATCTGCACTGGGATGGACTGACTCCCAGCCATCCCCTGCCCGGAGCCACTCACCACTCTTGATGATGTAATCAAATCCCACTCACACCTGGTTCCAAAAGGAGACACCACTGGCCTGAAACACTGCAAACATGTTTATTGTCAGATACCACACGTGCACTGGTGTCTGACTGTGGCACGTCCTACTATTGCTCCCTGCCTGACATGCCATGCAGTTTAGAAATGCCAGGCACTCCTCTAATAACCACTGTCCTCTATCATTATTGGTTCCATCAACCATCTGTCTCCAACATCCAATCCACAATTATTACTTATCCTGTGTTCATTGAGTGACTGGCTTTGAAGTCCATCCGTCAACTGAGGGTCTCCCTCTCCTTACCATCTCAGCTCCCCATCTGTGATGGTTTATTGAGAGACCACCCTCAACACAGGGAGTTCCTTCCCTCCCCACTCAAGGTGTCACGCAACAAACTGTTTAACAGATTATTTTATTCAGTCCTACTTCAGACACATGTCATGCCCCTTGGATTCCCCTGAGCTAACAATGAGCCAAGAACCAGGCCGCTGTACAGGAAATATATTTGTCTTTATTTAAATTAAATGTAATAGATTCATACTAAACTATACGCAACCTTCTTTGTGGCTCATCATTAACTTCTTGTTACTCAAATCAATTACACAAATTAGTTAAAAAACACAAATCACAATTCTGTACTTTCTACAAATTTCACCTCAAGAAATAATTGAACTGATCCATAATGAAAACACTTATAAATGCAGCACTGTGCAATTTTGATTTTCCTGCGGGCTTAAAGGGCTAGCAGTAGGATTTCAAGATTAGTACAAATACATATGGCAATTATGATTCCGACCACACTTTTGGTTTAAAATAAACACAGGTGGTTTAGCAGTTTGTTTTTCAGACCCCCAACGCCCCCTACTTGGCTCTGTGTTGGGGGGGTCAGGCAGAAAAATTGGAATGATTTGGGGAATTTGGGATTTCAGACCCCCTCCACTGAAAGGCCTGTGTTAGTGGAAAGTTGGACAAAAAGATTGGACTGATTTAAGAACAAAGACACCCCACTTTCATAAATAAGTCAGGGTCAATGGGACAAAAAGGATTATCCAATTAAATTATAGGCTATAGTTTTTTAGCGCACTCTGGGAACTGAGATTTGTTAATTTCGAATTTTAACAAAATCACCCCATACTGTTCCACCAAATGAGGAATTCATTAAATTAATCTTTTTAGTTAAGGATATAAACAGTCTTGCCCCCCCCCACTCACTATAAAGGGAAAAGGATTTAAGGCAGCAGCCTGTGAGGAATTCGACCATCCGTTCAGGGAGAGTGCGCACATTTGGGCTTTTTGATTTTTTAATAATGAAAATGAATGATGGGATATCAACCTCTGAGAAATGTGTGAGGCCATTTCGCGCACATGTCATCTGCGCTATAATCAAGAGTCACAGAGGGCTCAGTTAACCAGAGAGACACTTTGATCTACAACAGACAGGAAGATGGATTTGACTTAGGTATATATGCTCACTCACCCCTCACCTTTTTTCATTTTGCAGAGCACTCTGGTCCTGAACTCATGCATAACAGAAGATTGCTAGTTGGGACCCAGGATTGGTTCATTAAGGTAGGCTTAGCCTGCACTAATCACTGGGGCCCATTTGGATTTAAAAGAGGGCTGAGCCCCTCACTTAGCAGATCCTCCAACGACTTTGAAAGGAGTAAGAAGAAGGACTCATTTGGACCCGGGCTGAAGATACAGTCTACCTTATATCTTCTGCCAGTGACAAAGAGCAGGAGTTTCAAGAGGGAAGCAAGATCCCTCCCCTAAACATCTCCCAGTGAACAGAGGGAGATACCAGACTCAGAGACCCATCCAGCAGCTCTACAACCGGTACCGAGCCAGCACGCAGAAGCATCCTAGGTGGGAAGTGCCGGAGAGTCTCTGGACAAAGGACAAGGCCGATGCCTGCAAACACTCTCCTGAGCTTTGGGACGTCCGCCTTGAAAGGATGCCACAAGCCCTGCAAAGAAGCTAGGAGGAGTGCCACACAAGCATCAACCAGTGTCCATCTATTTAAGGACATTTTTGAGACAGTCGAGTAATCGAACCACAACCTGCTGCACCGCTGACTGTTGTCATGCCGCAGTCACCAGAGCCTTCCGAGACGCCTCGACCAGCATTTCAGATCCACCAAAAAGCACAGAGACAATGATTCTGTGCCCGAGACAGGTGCGCCGGCCAGCCTTCAGCCGTCTGTCCAGCCTTGCTTGCCAAATTGCCTGCCGCCTGATAACCGCAGCTGTCTCCCACCACAAACTCTGTCTCAGGAGCTGCAAAGCACCCTGGAACCACCTTGATGCTGTCGAGCATCAAGAACCTCTTAAGCACTCAGTACATTGTGGTTCTGCCCCCCTGGTCCCTCTCCGAAGGCCCCTAGAGATAGTTACGACCCTTTGCCCCTTGGTATTGAAACCAAATAAACTTGAACAGTAAGACTGATTACTTTACCAACTACCCTCCTGTCAGTATCCAGAGTGCATCAATTTCCTTCGAGAAGCTGTCTGTCCTCTGTGTTCCTTTACAAGGTGGGTTGTATTTTGGAGTGTGCTACAACTGCCGGTTGTAGTAATAACAAAGTAGATATTTGTATACAACCTTGATTGGACATTCCCTTTTATCATTGGGTAATTATTGTATTTCCTCTGTGTTGCAACTAACCAATGATCCACGACCTTGCAGAGATAAGTCTCACTACCCACCTTTTGGTTTCCCAGGGCTCAGTTCTACTTACATAGAAAGCCTCGGTTTATGGTTCAGGACAGCCAGCTGCATATCAGGACCCTCTGGAAAGATAGCGCATGGGCCTGGTCACTCCACTCTCAAGGGTGGCCTCCCGCTCTCTACCGTTGGACCCAATCAGCTTTAGGCCTTCCTAGCAATAGCAGCTCCACCCAGATGGGCTCTCAGTAATCTACTCTTTTGTTCCCTTCCAGCTGTCAGATGGTAAATTGCAGCAGCAGTCTTTTGATGGGAAATTTCAGAAGCTTTTTCTCTTCCTCCTAGTGCAGTCTCCCTTATATAGCACCGATGACACCACCAATTTTACATTCGTGGGGAACAACCCAGCAACAGGTTACCCAAATAGGATTGGACAGTTACCCTTCTATCTCCTCCTAAATCCAGCCCCCCAGTCAGGATTGGTTTATGGGTCTGGAGCAGACATATGGCAGCTTAATTTACAAGCCCCATTTGTTCTCATGTCAAAACTTTGCAGAAATCAAGTTATGTGGCAAAGTGTTCTAGTTTTACGAATAACTGCCATAATATTAATATTTTCTGATTCCACTAATCATGAGGAATTAAATAAGAAGACAGCCAGGTCCGCACCATTCTGCACAGATGCCTGTCACTTTTCATTCATACCTAAAGAATTGTACATAAATGAAGAAAATCTGCCCTATAGTTGCTGGCAAAAAGGCCTAAGTTATAATAGTCCTTTTAAATCAATTGTAAATTTGTATTTTCAGCAAATGGGAGATCTGCTTCATCCAGCACAGCTATCTGTCTCTCTGGGCCAGCCTGTGACCAGAGTTATTTTTATTAATGTCTCTATGAAGTTGGTAGTTTGCTCTTCATAAGAAGCAGCCCCCATTCTTCACACCTTTTATTCCTGTTCCAGCCAAGGGGAACTTGTCCTGCAGTAACTGCCTTCAGAGCCGGCAAGACTGGAGAACATTGGGGTTTCCACACCTTTAGCATGGCAAACTTTATTGATGTTGTAATTAGATGGGGGATGTAACTTTCCAGTGGAGGAGTTTGTGGTGACATGTGTCGAAGAGTCAGCAAAAGTGTTTGAGTAGAGACACTTTTTCATGAAAACAAAGTTGCTTTTCAAATGTCACTGCTATTTGTATGTGAAACATAATATAAATTACCTTTTGTCAACATGCACCATGTATGTTTTCCTGGCAGTTTTCCTGTTAGCAGTGGTATTTATTCAGATTTAAACTGCAGATACACATGACCAGCCGTTTTTGGGGTCAGTGTTTAATAATCCTGCTTTTCAGGTGAAAGGGACCTTCAGTTTTCACTTGCAGTCACAAGCAAAGCAATGTTTGTGTCAGTGTTGAAAAATCCTGCTTTTCATGTGAAAGGGACTTCTGTTTGGGGCCTTTGAATGCTCCCAACACATTGCCGCCTATTGGAGCGGTGCAAATACCTGCACACATGTCCACACACTTGAAGGGGTACCTCTTTGTCAGTTGTAAATGGTGCCAAGTCTCCCTAATTCATGCTTGAGTGATAAGAGCTGAAGGGAACTTTTGAATCTGAAATTCCACACACTGCTCCAGTTTGCTACCAAAATCTATGTTATTTCACAAGACAATCAGAGAGTCACAAAAGAACCCCTGACCTTCTTTTCAATCTGTCATATTTATCTCATTGCATCTTGTTACTTGTGTACTTCTAGTAAAAACGAACAAGGACTTTCAAACTACAATCGTACTCAGTTTTGATCAATGTATTTCTATAAGGATGTGTGTATTTGACTGGTTGGTTTATTATATTTTTTCACCAACCAGAGCTGAAAAGATATGTGCTGAGTCATTGCTCTAAATTATAGACCTGGTGCAAATGCAAGCCTTACCACCTATCTAAAGGTATTTATCCCGGGGAAAATCATGATCTATTACTGTCATCTGCCAAAATATTGAGTCTGAGGAAGTGATTCAGTTCAAAATGTACACTTTTAAAAATAGCCAAAATCATACTTTTAAGGGGCTATCATTTGATCCAGTTATACTAGTAGCTGCCACCTTAGGAACATACTTGGAATGACCATGCCCAATAATGCCAGGAATATAGCTGTAAAAACTCACAAATGTGCACAAATATTAGAATCCCTGCAGGGCCTTCTCAGCTACATCCTTCTGTGGCTGACAAATTATTAATACATTGTGTAATAAAGACACCTAGTATTGCAGCGCATAGAAGTGGCAGCAATCTGACATTAAGCAGTGCATAAAAACATGACAACATTATTTGTATCACCACCTTACTAGCCCAGCACATAATTGAGTTGATCTTCCTCTTGGGCGCCCCGTAAAAAGGTGATCCTGTGTGGTCTTAGTATCCCGCAAATCATGGAGCATTTACTGTCCACTTCACATTTATCCTTACTTCGATGACTGGCTAGTCCAGGGTTTTGCAACCTTTGGCTGTCTGGAAGTTCTGGACTGTAACTCCCATCAGCACCAGACACATAGTCAATAGTGTGGGATCATGGAATACAAAGGCCAAACCATATGGAAAGCCACAGCTTGCAGAACCCTGGGCAAGTCCTAGCATCTTCATCCAAGGCTTTTTAAACTCGATCCATCAGGTGCCTCTGCTTCTCTACAGTTTGGCTCTATCAAGAAGCTTCTTGAGGTCTATTGTTCTTATTTGCTAGGGAAATGCAAATGACTAGAGTATCTGTGGATGCAATAGTCACCTCATGTTTCCCTAAAGCAGGATACTGCAAGCTGTGGCTCTCCTGATGCTTGGAACTACAACTCCCATTATTCTTCACCATTGACAATGCTTGCTAGGGTTGATGGGAGTTGTAGTTCAAATGATTTGCAAGCCAAAAGTTGCAGAGCCCTTCTTTAAAGGGCCAAACTGTTGAATTGACTACCTTCATAGATGACCGTTAGATTCAAAGGAGTAACCATAGCGCCTCCTACAATGATTGAGATCTGTGGCACAAACAGGCAGCAAGCAGCTAGGACTTCTGACTTCTGTGTGCTTGTGCACTTTCACTTGTGCCACGTCTGACTTCATTCATGTAAAAGGGTCGTTGTGGGGTTGTGCAATTGTAGCTATATGACTAACAGATATGCTACAGTTGAGGCATAACACGCCCATACACATGCAGCTAATTGGGAAAAATTGCTAACATACGTTTGTCTGTCAGCGAACGACCTCTGTGGTCTGACAATCAATCGTACGTGAACATTTTTTTAAGGAATGAACAAAAGTCTTTTGGAATCCGGCCAATAAAGAGGATAGCTCAGGGGCAACACGTTTGTTTTGGAAGCAACACAATGCAGAGAAAAACAGGTTTGACTCCCGGTCCCCATTGAGGGACTGGTCTCCAGTATTAAGCACGTTATAAAATATTAATTAAAAGTAATTATTTGGTGCTTGATGAAGTGCAAGTGAAAGCTTCCCATTGCGATATACCTAATGAAGCCGGCCATATACAGAGAAATATGCCCACTAAAATAAGACAGGCAGTAACAGACAGGCAGATGCCTGCCTGTTGCTACTATATGCACTGCTGTGTAGATGTGTTCAGACCAGAGGCCTCAGTAGCCAAAGTCACAAACAGGAGCACTGCTATTAGGGACCTATAGGACAAAAGACATTTCTTACTTTTACTTTGTAGGCTGGAAAGGTAGCTTTGAGGCAACAGATTCACCTTGAAAACACGAACATACGGTGCAACATGGGTCTGACCCTGGGTGCGATATAAATCACATTCACCTTGGGAACACGAACACGCTGTGAAACATGGGTCTGATCATGTGTGCGATATAAATCGCCAATAAGAAATAAGAGCAAAAAAGTACTTAGATGTTTAAACTATATTTTTACTTGTCTAAAAACACCCATGACGGCAATGAGTGGTACTGTTTTACTTCCTGCTAAATCACTCTACTCCAAACTTCCAAAAATATTTTGTAAAATACTCCCAATTCAAAATCTTATGTGGAGTCCTGCTCTTATGCATATATTTTAAGGTACACTTACCTACATACTTTTTATTTATTTAATATAATGGTACAAAGATCTTTACAGAACTTTTACAATATCACATACTTAAATTAATTGTTTATTTTATTTTTTATTGTGTATGTAGTTAATAAAATTTTACACAGAAGAAAACACAGAAATTGCATTACACAGAATTAATCACAGAGTTAAGCAGCAAACAGAAAATCAATTACATAAATTATAACATTAGATTAGAATTAAAAGATTAACATTGCAATATAACGTTAAAAACAAAGCAAGCTCCTAAAAAGAAAAACACAATCCAAGCCCAACCTAAATAGTATCAGCATAATCATACACATGAATAGAGGATGGACTCATAGAGCATAGTCCAGATCCAAACCCAGATTCCAGATCCAGCCTGAATAGAATGGACATAGTCAAACGCTTAGAACATCGACATAATCACAGCCCAGCATATACTCAGTACATCCACTACTTAGAAGGTATTTGTCTCTAAACATCATATGGCAGACAGATCAAGGAGGAGCGAAAGAGGAGAAAGTAGGGAGCATATTTGCGTATACCTAGACTATCTATCAAGATCAGTTAATATTTTAATCTCCTCCTCAAATTTACACAGGTACTCATTAGCCTTCTTCCAAATCTGTGTGATGGCAATAACAAGGCTTCTATTAAAACCCGATAGAAACCTAAGTCAGAAGTTTTCACTCATAATATATTCCTGTTCGAACTCAAATTTGGCAAAATATTTATCATAAATCCTGCTCCTCTTCGGGCAACAGGTGGGTACATGTCTCGCAGATTCAGACATGTTATCGTCAAGACATAGCCTGCAAGTCCTCTTTTTAGCAGGGATGCCAGTCCAAGCACCTCTAATTTCTAATACATTCAGGCGATTGAATCTGAGATCTAAAAGAATTCTCTGTGTCACCTGGGAAGGCAACAATTTCAGATCATTTGTTTTTTTTTTTATTCACAGGGCAATTTAGGATAGGTGTGCAGTGACTTCATGTTGGCAATCTTCTCATTACTGACAACCCAGTCCCATTTCTTGAGAGCCTTCTTCACTGCACCTTGCCCATATTCCCACTTAGGTGACCTGCCTATTGTATCAAAAAAGCTGATCAATTCTCTCCTGGAATCTATTCACGGCCTTTATTTTCCCCCCTCTAAACCTTCTCAGAGATTGTAAAGCAAAGCATCAAGATGTGCATATTTAATCCTAATATAGAGCATCGCTCTATTAGCTCTATACGGGAGGGCAGGGAGATGAGTCCCAGTTCGAGATGAACTGCATGCACAGGGGTATATGAAGTAAGTCATACCTTCAGTAGCATCAGCCCAGTCTGACCAATCAGAATATGAAGCTTCCCACGAACATAGAAATATTGCTGCCAGCTTCTGGTTATATGCCTTGATGATTCCCAGGAAGCTATAACCTGACCTTTTCTATGAAAAGGTCATCACAGCTGATAAGGTGGCCATAACTTTGGCTCTTTTACTTTGTTGAACCATGAAGTTGTTTTTCTTATTTACTCACAATATTGGATCCTGGTTGGGGGATCTGTAGCTCAAATCTTCCCTATCATCATATCACAAAATAGTTTGAGTACATTCTATTCCAGTATTGCTTTTTCTTATGGGGGATTCACTCCACAGTGTTGAGTTCCTGTTTTTTCTTTATCCTTCCAGGTTTTTCACATAATATGTTGTTTCCCAAATAAAACTTAACAATTTTATTTCGCTTCTTTGGAAGGCAACCTTTATTAAAAAATTAGAGGTGCTGATCTAATATCTCTCAGCTACTAAGAAAAATTATATAAGTCGAGAGGTAGACTTCATGAAACTGTTTCATAAGTCATATTTGTTAAAAAACATCATTTGGAGTGTGTGGACCAGAGGTAGTCAAAAACAACTCCTATTACTTTCGATTCGGAGATGTATTTCTTGGTGAAGACTCCGAATCTACTGTTTTAGTAAAATTTATACGATCCCTTTTCGTGTTGAGATCAAAAAATATGACTTGATTGAAGGATTTCTCTGATCCGTCATTGTTCAAATCTAGTCAAAGGAAGCCGACCTGTTTCAGTGGTATTGAGGTAATTGGGACCACTTTCTTCAGGGCTAATGACCGACACCCCTTGGTGTGTGGTCTAATTACTTCTGCTGGTAGTGGTGAATCTCAAAATTCAGAATAGGAGATTGCCCTGTATATACAAGAGCAAAAGGGAGGGAGAAAAGAGAGTAACAGGGGAAAGTGCCATTAGAGACATATCCCGTGCATAGCCTCGTAGTCATAGAAGGGCATAGTGCACACATCTTACCTATTAATGGTGAAGCAATTCCCAAATGTCAGGGTCCTGGGTGCGGGTAGATAGATTATTTACCAATTCCCGTATCCGAGATGATCACACATTCCTTATTCACCTACAAAAGAAATACATTCTTTTAGATTGAGGTGAAAGAATGAAACTAGAAGGATGACTGCATAATCGTCAGAGAGCATTTATAATTCAAAATCGTTAAAAAAACTAGCTTTTTCAATTAACAGGTCGACTCCTGAGGAGTTTGACCTGTGGAGCTCACAGGCCCAGTCAAGATTCCCCATGTCATGTCACCATTAAAAACAACCCATCTACTCATTCTCTGTTGTTTGTAACCCATATGGGGCTAGGAATGAACCACATTATCGTGTACCAGGCCAGCCTAATATATGGAGGAAAAATATGTATGGGGCGACCTGAGATGGGGATATTAGTTCAGCCCATCATCTGGTTTTTCACAAAAGGCACGGGGACCCAGAGCGCGGTTCGCAGCTGGAGGTCGCGTAACTAATCTGTGAAAGCTGCGGTCGCTCTGCATATCACGCGGATATTTTAAAACTGTATGTGTCACCTAGAATCAAAAACAGCCACAAAGCGGTAGCAATGAGGCTAAGAAGCCGTGCATAGTCAGCATTAGCCTAGACATTTCTGCTATTGCTTACCTCCCAGTTGGTAAGGAGTTCCCCTCGAGATTCTGACCATAATCAGATGTTGATACACGGAATGGCAACTCGGCTGTCGTGTATACAACGCGAAGAGCGTCACGTGATAGGTTTCGTGTGGGTCCTAGTGGACACTAAAAAAGGACTCATAAACGGACCGCATGGATGGCGGCCATCTTAAATGAAATGAAATGAAAGCGGCCGGTCTGTCTAAAAAGCGGCAGACGGGCCGTGTTGCATTAGTCACATCTCCCGTATAGGTAACCCAAGAATATATATATTTGATGAAAATATATTTCAGCCATAAGTACTGGCTGAAATGAGGGGAAACCAGGAGAAAAGCCAGACACTGTGGTGACGGCTAGATCTACAGGGAAAAGTGTGTGGTTGAACTTATTTGAAAAAGGAGACAACGTAAATAGTGGGAACATAAATTACGAAAGATCCTGCTATGACATCCTGATGGTCTTGTACAGGGAGAACCCAAAGATATTGGAGATTACCAAGGTTACAACTCAAGAGATAGCTTGCAGAGGCTAATATTTAAGTGATGGTTGGGTCACATAGTGTATAGGTTTAGATGGTGCTACTCGTGATCACGATAAATCCGGATGAATTAGAAGGAGATGTTTATACACCAATACAATGGGTGTGGTGGGGATGTAAAGTGTCTCTAACCGGAGTGTCAAGGGGGAAAGGAAACTTACTCTAGGTAGTACAACAGCAATAGGATATACAATCAATAGCCAGCCGTACAGTTCATTACACATATACATTCTGGGAACAAAAGCAATGAGTATTTAAAGGGTAGCAAGTGATTGCCAACACATTGATTCATTTATGCCTTCCACATCGGTTCATAATCTGTATATCCATAATTGTTCACGTCTGAAGAGTAAATTATGAATGTTCCCTCCTCTTGTTGGTATCTTCACTTTCTCAAGAATAGTCCATTGCATATCATCGGGACTGTGCTTTTTTTCTAGGAAATTTTCCACCATAGGGGCTGTGATCTTTTCCGTTCGTATACATGAGCGATGCTCTGCCAGCCTCGTTCTGATCGGTCGGGTAGTCATCCCCACATATCTAAGTGCACATGGGCAGGTGATCAGGTAGATAACATTTTTAGTATTGCAGTTAGTCATTACTTTTTGTACCCATGGATGATGCCATCCAATATCTATGGTTTTGGTTCTCGTAGTCCCAGGGCAGGCACTGCATGACCCACATGGAGTATGTCCTGTTGGTTTTTCACAGTTCCAAAATATATCCAGAGGCAGGCTTTTTTCTTTGTAGGTTTTGACGAGGGAATCCCTCAAGTTCTTGTTTCTTTTCATGGCAAACCGTGTAGTGGTCATATTCGATTCGCCCACATTCAAGATTGGCCAGAGTCTTAGAACTTCCTGTTTGAGTTTGTTGTTTAGTGGTGAGAACGTGAAAACCGCTGTAATCTTATCCTCAGAACTTTTTTGTTTAACGTGCTGGTCTAATGTAATATCACGTGGAATGTTACATGCCCTCTTTCTTGCCTGCTGGATTGTTTTTCTAGGATATCCTCTCTTTTTGAGTTTATTAGCCAAATATTTCCGATTGTCTTTCCGATTGTCTTTCAAAGTCTGTGATGTTAGAACAGTTCCTTCTGTATCTTAGAAATTGGCCAAAGGGCAGATTGTTCTTCAGACTTGCTGGGTGAAAACTTGAAAATGTTAGCAAAGAATTCCTATCGGTGGATTTGTTAAATACCGAGGTGGTTATGATGTTATTTTTTATTTCAAGTTGGAGGTCTAGAAAGTGTATTTGGGATTTGCTGTGCATCTCAGTGAATGTCAGATGTCTATTTCGTTCATTGAGCCAGATTATAAATCTTGTTAGTTCTGGTTCAGAGCCTTTGAAGATCATAAGCACGTCGTCGATGTAGCGTGACCAAAGTTCTATATGTGCTTTCCACTGATTTGTGTCAGGGTAGATGGTATCCTCCTCGAAGGCTGCTACATATAAATTAGAAAGGCTTGGCGCGAAAGTTGCGCCCATGGCTGTACCCGATATTTGTTCAAAATATGTATTTTCATACAGAAAGTAGTTCTTCATGAGCGCTATTTCTGCCATCTGCATAACCAATGTAACCGGGGTGTCTAGAGGTGGATCCAGATTTCTGAGGATGTTTTCTACTACTTGTAACATGGCCATTTGTGGGATCCTTGTTGTGGGATGTTTTACCCATGCATCCGAGCCCTACCACAAAACTGTGCATTACTGGCATTGAAAACATCATGATGGCCAGAACTCACCAGAAAATGCACAGGGAAAACATGAAGAATAGGCTGCCACCCATTTTTGCCTATGTTGTGAGCACAGGAGAGCACTGCCTAAAACCACCATTGGGCTACACACACAGTAGCCTGAAACCATTGCAAAAGGGGCAATGCTGATTGCCAAAAGCAACCCATAACTGTTGGGAATTCATTTTCTTAAGGTCAAAAATGGCTAATATTATGGGCACAATATTATTCTACTGCAGAACCACACCAATGCCATGTTAAGCAAGGATAATATACTATCAAGTACAATACCCTTTTTGAAATGGAATTAATTCAAGACAGATCCCAAAAATGGATGCAGTACCGACAATTTCCACAAACCGGCGCTAGTAGTCTAAACTCTGACAGGGAAACTGTATTTAGGAGTTGCAAGAGGGGCAGGGACTTCAAATCCTGTTGGTTAATTAAAAATCTTAGCCACCTGCTGTTCCCAGAGGCCAAGAGGCTGGGAACCCTTAACACCCCAGAGGCCCACACCAGGAGGCAGGATATCACATGGCCCTTCTGAGAGAGAGGGAGGGGGTTTCCCCTTCAGCCTGGAGGAGAGAGACAATAGCCTCTTGTGGTTGAATGGGGTATGTTAATTTTGAGTCTGGACTGTAAACAGAGATCTGCCTGTGAGCAGAGACATGTGATCCCTGACCCACCCAGCTTCGAGGGGCGGGCCAGACTTGAGTGTGGATTCCTATTGCAGCAAATATATATTTTATAGAAATATTGATAACTTATTGTAACCAAATGACAGGAATGTACAACTTTGAGATTCTTAGTATGAAAAATGCCCTCACGATTTGAGTCCAAACTCCAATTTCTATGGTGTTCTAGGACCGAACCCAGCTATTTATCAATATTCCAGACACTGTGTTTATGCTAGAGACATGGAAATATACTGGGATATGTGTAGAAGGGGGGTGTACATATGTGTCGTTTTTGATGAAAATCCAATATTGCAAAACCAGTCAAAAAGCGCAAAATGTTGTCATTTTTTAATGCAAGCCCCCAGGAACATCAGAGTTGGAACAGAGACTACCTTATGTGACATATGAGGTGTATATGTAATGTCAACCACTTGTGTATCTGGGAAATATGTATTTGGATCAGAAATAGATTTGTGGGAAAATTGACCAGGGGAGGATCCTCTGACCCATAAACAGACCTCATCATGATGACACTCCATTTCCTTCCCCCAATCAAAGGAGAGGAGAGAACTGGGCCAATGACAAGTTGAGAGGGGCAGGCTCAGTTATGCTACGCACACACCCACTTTCTAAACACATAAAAGGAGACAGTGCAGGACGGGTGGGGAGATTCAATTCCATTTCCTTGCGGAGCACGCTGACCGACGACTTCACATCCATAGATCCAGCACTTAGACTTCCAAGCAAGACAGAGACCAGAACTTAGAACTCTGGTTTCAGAACTTAAAGCAAAGGCCTAAACCACAAGCTGAGTTCTCTTCAGCAGGCCTCAAAACCAACCAAACTATTCAACAGCCGGGCGAGCTGTTTGAATTCTTTGCCAAGAACTTTTGCCAGAACCAGAGATCCAGATCGCTGTGAAGTGCTGTGCATAGAACCAGTCCAAGTGGCGAGAGGACCGCAGCCAATCCTGACCCAATCCGTGACAAAGTCGCATTCCTGTCCAAAATATAGTGTGAGTACCAAGCTAGGACTGTGCCAGAACTAATCTCTTAGTTTAAAATAATCTAATTCAAACTATTTTGACCTAATTAGAACTGCCTCCTAGAAATCGTGTCATTCTGTCATTCTAAAGCTTCCAAAACTGTCATCTGTCATTCTGAGCTTGACTTTTTCTTTTGAGAATCTACCTTCACGAAATCATCCGTATCTCTTGAACCGTTTATGATAGAAGCGAAATTTCATCTTAAAGCTGAGATTCTAGGCTTTCCAACGAACCTAGAACCGACTTCCTACTCCTTATACTTTTTCCGCATTCGCGATTTATGCACTCGCAAAAATTAGCGTGATTTGCAATTTGGCCTGATTTCTTCACCTGTAAAAAGATAGCCGCTTTTGCTTGAACTGCTAAAATTCGTTTGCAACCTAATAACCATCCCTGAATCATTGTTAGGGCTGACCTGAACTGATTTAATGTCTCTACCACTCACCCTGAACCTCCTACAGGGAATTAAAATCAATTTTAGCATCATTTCACTTCATTGCCACCACATTCAAAGCATTTTGGGCCTGTGTTTTAAAATCATACCTGTTTTTCTCTAAGCTTGCTAGGGGGGAACTGCATTTCGTATTGCATTTTTGTTGGGATTCTTGAAGACTGTGTGCTCTCCTTTCATTTCTTACATTGCATAGGGGGATGGGGGG
This sequence comes from Ambystoma mexicanum, assembly GCF_040938575.1. NCBI lineage: Eukaryota > Metazoa > Chordata > Amphibia > Caudata > Ambystomatidae > Ambystoma > Ambystoma mexicanum. The sequence goes on from NC_090923.1 coordinate 113,948,701, forward strand.
TGAATTGCCAGAGAAAAAGTGATTATATTATCTTTTGCTAAAATCATATCAAGTTATTTCTGTACTGCATTTTATTCCTCATTGCTTTTCCCTTGAAACCGTAAAAGTATTTTCGCTGCCTTATCCATCCTATACCAACTCCTCATTGATTGTAAAGAAGTGTGCTAGTGTCAGATTACCCATTGTTGATCAACATTATATTCATAAGTGTGATATCAATTATTAATTTATTATAAAAGTGTGATATATATATACTGTTTAATTTTTCAAATAAAACCTTTTAATTTGCGAAACAAACCTACCTCTTGGCTCAGTGGGGTCAGGGGGATTCTAAGAGAGGGGTGTGATATAAGGGTTGTCATCCAGAGTACATGAACTGGACATAAAAATATATCAATAAGGGTTTCCATCAGCATCCCAGACTAGGCATTGACTTAGCTGTAGTGTTGAATTGAATCCGCTTACATTGTGTACAATGACTCGATGTCTAGAGTGACAAGTAGATGAGTCTCAGGGTCAAAATTCCGATTTTTGAGAAGTAGTAATGCCGCAGTGGTGTCCTTAAGGTAGGAACGCATTTTGGTTACTCTGGGTCTCAAAAAGAAATCTACGAATTCAGACAGCGGTTCCAGGACAGATCCTATGCCTGAAACTATTGGCCTACCTGAGATGGATATTTTTTCCTTATGAATTTTAGGTAAGGCATAAAATGCCGGTCTCCTCTGTGTTTTTGGTGATAGGAATTTGTATTCTTTAAGGCTGATGTGACCTTCGGCAATGGCTTCCTCCAAAATTGGTAAGATCAATCTTTGAATTTCTTCGGTCGAATCTTTTCCCAGCTGTCTATAGCTTGTTCTATCTTCTAGTAAAATTAAGACCATTTTGTTATAATCCGCCACATCCTGTATTACAGTTGCTCCACTTTTATCTGCTGGTTTTATGACAATGTGATCGTTATCTGCCAGTGTTTTCAAGGCTATGTGTTCTTGTTTTGAAAAATTGTGAAAAATATGATGTTCTTCTTTTTCAAGTTTTTCAATGCTCTTGAACAAGGCTTTTTCGAATGTAATGGATTCTCAGGATATCCCATTCGGTGGTGGATAGAAGGTAGATTTATTTTTTAAGTCTGTAGCGCATTTTTCAGCCCTCTGATCGGGTTCTGTTTCAGGTTCTGTTTCGGGTTCTGTTTCTGTAAGAGTACCAAAGTATTCTTTTAACGATTTTGAATTACAAATGCTCTCTGACGCTTATGCAGTCATCCTTCTAGTTTCATTCTTTCACCTCAATCTAAAAGAATATATTTCTTTTGTAGGTGAATAAGGAATGTGTGATCATCTCGGATACGGGAATTGGTAAATAATCTACCTACCCGCACCCAGGACCCTGACATTCGGGAGTTGCTTCACCATTAATGGGTAAGATGTGTACACTATGCCCTTCTATGACTACGAGGCTATGCACGGGATATGTCTCGTATGGCACTTTCCCCTGTTACTCTCTTTTCTCCCTCCCTTTTGCTCTTGCATATACAGGGCAATCTCCTATTCTGAATTTTGAGATTCACCACTACCAGCAGAAGTAATTAGACCACACACCAACGGGTGTCGGTCATTAGCCCTGAAGAAAGTGGTCCCAATTACCTCAATACTACTGAAACCGGTCGGCTTCCTTGTGACTAGATTTGAACAATGACGGATCAGAGAAATCCTTCAATCAAGACATATTTTTTGATCTCAACATGAAAAGAGATCGTATAAATTTTACTAAAACAGTAGATTCAGAGTCTTCACCAAGAAATACATCTCCGAATCGAAAGAAATAGGAGTTGTTTTTGACTACCTCTGGTCCACACACTCCAAATGATGTTTTTTAACAAATATGACTTATGAAACAGTTTCATGAAGTCTACCTCTCGACTTATATAATTTTTCTTAGTAGCTGAGAGATATTAGATCAACACCTCTAATTTTTCAATAAAGGTTGCATTCCAAAGAAGCAAAATAAAATTGTTAAGTTTCTTATTTACTCCCCAACCCTCATGTTCTAGGTATTTGTAGGATGTGACTTTCCTTATCACACCCAGGGGTTTTCCATATCACACCCAGCGGTTACGCCCCACAGCCATGAATTAGGTTTTGGACAGGTTTACCTTTAGGCCATTATCAGATGAATATTCACGTACAACTATGGTGCTGTTGCAGATACCTGTGTATGTATTATTGGAAATGATGATATCAACTGCATAATTTATCAATCCTATCTTCTGGGTTCCTATTTTAGGGAAGGCAGTCATTTTTTCTTTGAAGATAGCTCAAAAACCGGCCTTGAACAAGTTATATAGAGTGGCTGCGAGGGCACATCCCTGTCGGACACCCCTATCTATGGATATCGGGTCAGACATAGCAACCTCATTGTCAAGCCGGACCCCAGCCTCACTTTCTTCATATATCATCATACAAAGATAAAGCTAATGCATGGGCATACTAAATGCTTCATGTTTGTTCCAAAGCTTCCCCCGCTCCACTGTGTCGAACGCGGTAAAGAAATCTACAAACAGCATATACCGAGGAGGTTGGTCAGTGCTATTGGCTTGCTCCATCAGCGTGTTCACAATGAAAATATTATCGGTGGTCGAGCAGCCTTTATGAAATCCTGTTTGGGCTACATCCAGAATATGTTTATCATTAATACATCTATTCATTTCACTGAGGACTAGAGTGCAGAAGATCTTGATAGGAAGATCCGTTAGAGCCAGCAAACGGTAGCTTTCAGGAGAATTACGGGGCCCAATTTTATACACAGGGATGATATTAGACATCTTCCACGATATGGGCATGATACCTGTATCAACCACTTTTTGAAATATGATGGCCAATAAATGCGCCCAGATTTCATGATTGGCTTTGATTACAGTATTACAAAGCCCATCGAGTCCGGGTGCTCTAGAAGTTTTTAGGTTCTTAATTATCCGTGTGATATCCTCCCTGCATATAGTCATAAACTAATTATTAAAAATACATATTTAGTATCACAAGATACTACAGATAAGAATACATCAAATTATCATAAGATTGCCTATTTAACTCAATCAATTCATACAGTCAATTAATATCTGGGGGGAACACACCTGTTGTTTCTTTACAAACTATTATAAAGTGATCATTTTAATTCTTTGCCTTTAGCATGAGGGCTCCCCTGCGAGACAGAAGTTGTGCTCTCAGTGACAAAAGACCTAGCTTGAATCGCAAATACTCAATTGAAGTGGAACTTGCTAGGCCTAATACTGTTTTACAAAAATGGGATTCCACCCCTTCTAACCACCGCAGGTCTCTCGCGGCCAAGGCCTCTAACCCATATAGGATTGTGGTGCATAGCCATTAATTGTACAGCACAACGGCACCTTTTGGAGAAAAGCCAGCATGACCTGTTAAGAATGTCCTAGTTATACGGGTAATTTGTCTCACTTTGCAAACCTTGGACTCGATTAAGTCAGTATATCGTAATGTAGCCGACATCTCCAGCCCCAAGTATTTATAGGTGTCGCTGTACTCCACAATGCCCACAGAGGTCCTTATCTCAATCCTGGTTTTTTTTTGGTTTTGGCAAGTAGTAAGATGATTTTTATTTGCATACACCCCTGGTTCATCCAACATAACTTTTATCTCTGTCAGTAGAGGATCAAAGATAGCTAAATCATCAGCATAAAGCATTCCACCAATGTGGGTCGAGCCAATCCTTGGCATACAGCCTGCTCTAGCCTTCAATCTGCCCAGCAGATCCGCCATATAGATGTTAAAAAGCAGGGGGGCTAACATGTATCTCTGTCTCGCCCCCCTGCTTATTCGCATCAGCTCCGACAGCTGGCCTGAGTCACCAAGCCATTTCTGGGCCGATTTATCTCTATTCAGGGCCACAATAACCTCAAGGAGCCAACTAGGGCACCACCAGGTCCGCATCTTACTCCAGAGAATGCAACGGTCCAACCTGATCGAACGCAGACTTCAAGTCCACAAAGGCAATGTAGACTGAATTGCTGGAATCAGCCTTTGCCTGTGCTATAATTGTGTTCAGTTCCCTTGTGTTGTGCACAGTGCTAGACCCAGGTCGGAAACCTGTCTGGAAAGGGTGTAAGATGTTGTCGGCCTCAACCCAGGTCAGGAGATGTTCTAAGACATACGGGAAAAACATCTTTCCGGTGATATGAAGCACAGACAGTTGCCGATAATTTTCTGAAACTAGTCGATCCCCTGTTTTATATAATCCGGGACGGTTAGAGTCGGGCAAACTTTGTTGAATAAAGGCATAATACTCCTGCCCACAAACCAACATCCCCCTTCAATTCAGCAGCTGACAAGCCGTTAGGGCCCGGCGCTCCTGAGGTTTTGAGCTTTATTAAATGTTCACAAATGTTTCTCGCATTAAACTTAATGGGCCTTTGGGTAATTGGCTACCTGCTCAGCTCAGACAACTCTGATTCATAGAAAATGTTGTCCTCGATGAACTTGACCCATTCCACCCTCCCCTATTGGATTCAAGCATAGATGATCGGTAGACTTCCTGGCAGAAGACAATATCCTCCACACGCTGCCCCTTACGATCCTCCCCTCCCTTCTCTGCCTCCTCACCCAGTTTCCGTATCGATTTTTTAGTCTAGAGGACTCCTGGTTCGGGAAGTAGGCAGAGGGAAAGGAATTGGTTAAGACCCAACGCTGTTTCTTGAGAGCTCTATTTGTCATATTAATTTCTGGGTGATAGCGATGTATAGATTTTATGGCAGACCTTTTGATTATCTTGCCCTTCCTCCCCCCGGTATGAGTGGCGAGCACCGCCAACCAGTGCTCAATCTCGTTCGCAGACCCTAAAGACAGGTCTGCCTCTGACTTACTTAGCTCAAACCACAACCTTTCACACATTACCTTCTGACCATACCAATCTGTCACCGGCCTGGGAAACCACCAGGTCAATTGGACCCATTAAATGGGGGACCGGACAGCCCAATGTCCATGCAACACTTAACCCAGCATGATCACTCGCATTTTGGTTGTCAAAAAGATAGCTTTTTCACCAATTCTACCAAAGCAGCGTTGCAGGCTACGTAGTCCAGTGTTGCCTTACAAGCCCCACCTTGCCAGGTCAGGTTTCCTGGAATGTCCCCGGGTGTTCTACCGTTCAATATTACCAATTCCCACTCAGCCATTTACCTAATCCACTTTTTCCCATTCCTATTCACTTCATGTCGCTTCATTCTACTAACTGAGCTTACAGAGCTATATTTCCCCTCCACCGAGTGGTCCCCACAAATGACATTCAAATCCCCACCCAGAATAATTCCGTCCTCCCCCTGGCCCAAGCCTCAAATTTGAAATAGTCATGTCTATAAAGGCCGAACATGTTGTCCGTCGATGTGCCACCATGAGGGTCATAGATATTAATCAGCTGCACCTGCTTCAGGGACGCTGTCCCCTTCAGTAGCACCTCGACCGTCAACACATTTCCCTCTGGGTCGCTGGGGAAGATGGTTCTTGGCTCTAGTTCATGGCAAACCGCAGTTACCACTCCACCAGATGAGCGCCCCACTTGGCCCTTTTTTGCCTCAGACTGGTGAACAGAGAAACCGTCTACCAGAAACTGATCGACCAGCCAGGTTTCTTGCGGCATAGCCACATGATCTGATCAAAAATCCAGTGAGGGGATTTTATGCAGGAAATGAGAGTGGCCTCTAGTGTTCCAAGCAGCCAAGGTGAATTTTCATGGCGGCCGGCCCTCGACCCCTGCAAACATGGACTTGAGCTATTTCCAGCCGTGTACATTGTCCAGCTGAGTAGTAAGCGGGGCTCTCCTAGATACATTGGCAGCATCGACTGCAGGAGGCGGGGCTTTAGGACACCATTGCAATAGTTGCCTCCTACATGAGGGACAACCAACGTTTCCAGTTCGAACCCCAAGAATTCCAATGATTCCACTTGGGCTCGTATCAGGGAGGTGGTAACAGGAAAGCAGCCGTGCACGCTCGTACCACCAACTCCCCCTCTTTTCATAGGCTCCACATACTCAAAATCAGCTGAGCTTAATATACGTAGAACTGGGATTTTGCCACAGGTTTTGAGAATTTACTTCCGTTAATATGCAGATATTTTGCATTTCCCCCTAATTTCCTGATAGTACATTTTCTGAGGTCTAGCGCCGCCTCGATAGATGGAACAGCAACAGGAAGCAGCGTTGGGTCCCCTCTTCCTCCTTGGTCAGTCTCATGCGCTGGTCCAGACCAGGGTAAATTACCCCGCAAAATAGTCACAACTTAAGGTTCCTTTTTTCTAGGTACAACTGGGGCTGGTCTACTAGGTATGTTATCCTTTTGGTGAAGAATGAGTTGCCTCAGTGTCATCTTTCACTAGCCAGCTTGTCAGAGTGCCCTCACTCCCCTGTTGGCACTTCTTTTGATGGTGTTCCCTTTTCCCCCTTCACTTATTTATTTATTTTATTGATTTATTTTACATTTTTAAAGCGCTCACACAGCCCACGGGCATCGAGGCACTGCTACAGGAATTGTTTTTGTTTATTTAGTTGCGTAATTGTTTTTGTCTTAGTTGCGTATTTATAACGCGTTTAAACACCCAAAGCGCGGACCCGGGGTTCTAACCTGCGTTGCTTCATGTGGTCTGGCTTCCAATGCGCGCACCTTTCCGCTGAGCTATCCTCCCAGGATTTAGCCACCTTTCTCTGGCTGTTCCCTGATGCGATAGTAGAATTCAGTAACAGAGACTGTGCTGTTGGTGCCACAACAGGCTCTGTCCCTTTTTTGTTGTTGTTGCAGCCTTCTTTAGTTTGTCTGTAACCAGCACTCTTTAGCAGGGAGTGTACCGAAAAGTCCAACGTACTGTTATTTGACACCATACTTTGTGAGGGGATGGCGACAGACCAGTCCTCAAAAGGCCCAGTCCCAGCCTCAGGTTGTGGCACACTTCCCGATTCAATCTCACCTCTGCGTACCAGTTCCAAGCAGTCTCTAAACCTCCCTGCATGACTGCCATGTGTTCCGATTGTTTCAACACTTCGGTATGTATCCTGCCACATAGCTTGAGCAGAATTTCACAGCGAAGTTCAGAACATCCCATGAAGCGCCCACCTCCATTTGCATAGAAAAGGTCCCCTGAATCAGTACCGTTCGTCATAGTTGAAGGACCAACCATTCTTCCAGGCGGGCCATGCGCCCCCCTCTCCTCGGCTCCCGTTTCCAGAGCACGTGGTTGGAGAGTGAACAGGTTGGGGGAGTAAGAAAGATGCTGAGAAGGGACATGATCAGATTTGAGAAGAGCGGACATAAGGGAGGCCGGCGGAGTGGGGGACAAAAAGGTCTGAGGCGTCTCCTTTACTAAGGCAGAGTTGTACGAGCCCTGAGGGGCTGTAGTGGTATTCGGCTGCCCCACTCCAGTGGAGTTCAAAATCACTTGAGGCACGTCTATGCCGTCTTCCATAGAGCCCACTCTGAGCACATCTGATAACAAAGTCTCAGGAGGGAGTTACTGTCGATATCCCCAAATGTGGAGTTTGGGGCAGCTCCCAAGGAAAGTGCACCTGTTGACCAGTTCAGTCTCTCTGCCACCGGGGTAGTCTCCATTGGAACTCTGGGCGACTTAGCACTCTTTGACCTGAAATACTTTGCAATTTGGCCCGGGCACAGAGATTTTACCCCAGCAGGGTGACATTCCGCTCTACCACCTGCCCCCTTTCACAATCTCCTGTGAGGAGGATTGGTAACACAGGAGTAGGCGTGACTGCCTTTTTGTAGCCGTTCACCTTGCCAGCCAGCTTATTGTTGTCTTTGCAGAGGTTGTAGGTTGTCTGTTTGTGAGGTAATTTCGCTGCCGTATTTGACAAGGCCACAGAGTTCGGAGACACTCATTCTAGACCTAACAGCCTTTCTCTTAGGGCTTTGGAGCCTTCATAAAGCACTCCCCCTCTCAAGATTCCATTCCTTTATAGTTATAATTATGACTTCATATAATTTAGTCAACATTCACCCACACCTCACTGTGCTCCTGCAGCCTGGAGGTGGCTAATGCGGAGAACGGCGACCCGGCGGCAAAGGTTACACAGAATAAGCGTTGTCATCGCCAGCTGCCAGCTGAGGTAATAGATTGCGCAGAGTAGTATAAACAAGTATATGGACACAATCAATCATCGTACCGATCTTCAAGAAGGGCGACAGGTCTAACCCTAAGAATTACAGGGCTGTCGCCCTTCTTGACGTGGTCGGAAAGATCTTTGCAGCTGTCATCTTGAGGCACTTGAATGCGTGGAGTTTGGTGTCTGGCCACCAGCACACATGGCAGGCAGGTGTCCTCACATGGCAAGCACAGCCCTCAACATCTTTATCATCAGTGTACTAAAATGTATGGTAAAACGGAGATCCATTAAAACCATCTACATCGCATCGATCGACCTAGAGCAGGCCTTCGACTCAGTCGATCGTAGAATCCTCTGGAACAAACTGAAAAGCTGGGGTTGTTTTACCAACTTGAGAGATGCAATGGAGACTCTACATACCGGCACCTCACTGAAAATCAGGCTGGACAGAAGGGGCACGCTGCCCAATGGAATCAAATCCGAGAATGGGCTGAAGCAGGGTTTGTCGCCTTGCTCCCGCAGTCTTCAGCCTTTTCATATCAGACATGGAAGTGGCATTTGAGCTACTGAGATGCTTTGTGCCAAGGATTGCAGGGATCGCAGTTGGCCGTCTTCTTTTTGCAGACGACCTACTGCTGCTGGATCAAACTGAAATAGGCCTTCAGAGGCAGTTAGCGGCACTGGACATATATGTTCAAAAAAACACCCTTAAGATCAACACAACAAAATCCAAAGTCCTAATTCTGAAGGAAGGTGGTAGGGCCAGAAAGCTCAAAACATTCCAATGGACGTTGAACGGTGATCCAATCCCGGTGGTCCCATCAATGGTGTATTTGGGGATAACCTTGAACGACAGTTGGAACGATGCCCCTGGCGTGGCCCAGTTGAGAAGCAAAGCCACAAACGTGACCTCCCAGGCACTGTTGATTAAAAACAAGTACTGTAAATGTTCATGGTTGCCACTAATCGACTTTTATAAAAATGAAAGTTGCTCCGATCCTCACGTACACAGCAGAAGCTAATCTCTTCATCAGTCCAAAGGTGTGGCCGTGTTTGGAGGGGATCTTTTGAAAGAGAGTCATGCAGCTACCAAACTCACTCCCAATAGTACTTGTACGGAGAGAATTGGGACTATCTTCCTTGTATTCCCTGATGGTGTGGAAATCCCTGTGTCTTTATCGTAAATGTCAGGTTCCGCCCGGGAAATGTGGCATCACGATGCTAAAGGCCGCAATCGAGGCCAAAGCGGTTCCATCTTTAAACACCTGGCGAGGAACGGGCCTGGCCATACTAAAAAACATCACACAGTCAGAAGATCTACTACTGGTCAAACCGACTGGGGTCAAGGATAGGTTTTTGGACTTGGACTGGATCCTCACGAAGGACAAATTCATGGCTTACAAGACACAGTCCAGGGCCCGGAAGAACATTTTAAAAGAGGAACAGTCCCACCATGCTTGGAGAGGTTTCCATCCCAGGTGGAAAGGCAAGACTTTCTGAGATTCTGCTTAAATCTGTTCCCTACAAGGGAGACTGTGGAAAGGAGAAAGAAGGTGCGGAAACCCTGAAGCACCTAGTCTTGTTCTGTGAACCACTAACAGATAAGAGAGGCAGGTTCCTGGGAAAGTTCTTCAAAGAATCAGCCCCATAACGCAGGAAGAATGGTGGCCAATCCTAAGGTGGGGGGGAAGCTGTCTTTGACGTTGGTGCTTTTGAATTTGGTCAAGGTGATCTTTGGCATACTGGAGCAAACGGACACTAAAGACACAAAAGACAGACTGTCACTCGACGAACACAAAGGGGGCCCAGCCCCCTCTGAAGCTCTGAACTCGTCAACCTTTTGAACAGTGAAATGTATATTTTGCATCTTTTCTATTTTAAATATCTCACTGTCTTTTGTGTTCATTTAAAAAAAAAATGTTACGTATGTATATCTGCATCTAAGGTTATGCTTTAAATCAATTGAGGCAAAAAAAAAAAAAAATTTACATTAGAAAAAATATATGTGCTTACCGAGGGAAGACACTTCTGGTGCACTTCCCGCCATGGGCCAGGAGCTGGATGCAGGGCAGAGTTTCTTCAATGTTCACTGGTCCTGTTTGCAAGTCAGCAACTTAAGCGGGAGAGATGGGCAGGCATAGATCCCAACATCCCAAACACCAAAACACACTGCGCAAAGGTGCGCTCTGCGTGTGTATCAGTTTAAAAGTCCTCCTCCAGGCAGTATGGCAGTAGCAAGTGAAAAGAGACTTCGCACTGTGAGGGAAACGATGTTTGCAACATTGCCTGCAGACCTCTCCAAAACACACTGCGCACGTACTTTGCCCATGACCTGTGGTCGAAGTGTACGAAAAGAATGAGTGGAACTGTGTTTCCTGCTGTCCTGTCCCCGCTCTTCACAAACCGCATTGCCAAGCTCCTTCCCACGCACAATCCAAACCCCCAAACACACCTGCTGTTTAATGGAATGTTCGGTGCTGTGCAATGAAGTGCAAGTTTCAACTTCTTTCTCCACATTTATTTTAAAATGAAGCGTTTCCAGAATGTAAAAAACAAAAAAACAAAAAGTATAGGATCAGTAACACGTTTTTCAAAAAAAGTAGAGGAACACTGCTCCCAACCTCTCCCGCCCACTTTGGGCCATCGTAAATTAAATTGCTCTTCCCAGGGATGTCATTTAGGGGTCGCAACTGTGACCCCTGAGGTTTCACTTGCAGCCTCTGTGGTCTCCCTTGCGACTTCTAAAAACATAAAAATAATAATATTTCTTTTTTTTTTTTTTTTAATGCAAGCTCCTGGGTTGTGGCAAGCACCATGTGGCTCTTTACTTCTGGAGAGACTGGCTTTCTTGTTAGGCCCCTTAAAAAAAAGAAGAAAAATAAGACTGTCCCTAAATAAGAAAGAATAGAAATACCAAATAATGTGTTATTCTGGAATTCTATACAATAATTGGTTGACTCATTAAAGGTTTATTTGAGGCACACTTCAGGGGGTGAGTCAATGATTTAGCCTGTTCTTAAACGCCTCAACTCAGCCTTTCATCCTTCTGAGGTCAATAAATCAGTACCAACACAGGTTGGGTGATATTGGGTGTATATTTTTTCTGTATAAAGCCCTTAAGCGTAAGTGCTATACAATAACACATCATTATCATTTGGTCATGGACGTCTGCTTGCATTCACAGTGATTTGGTAATATGGGCCGGCCTATACACACTGATCTTAACGATACATAAGGCGATCTATTCTTGTATGAAATGTAAATCACATTGTAGTGATATCGTAACCATATTTTTCCTAGTGTACAATGCTATGTGATGCCACTTCCTGTTTTGTCAACGGGTGAAAGGTCGTGTTCCATCGCTTCCCGCGATATCACTTCGGGGTGGGGTCAAATGACATCACTTCCTGTGATGTCATCAGGGGCCAAGGATCATGTGATGTCACGTCCGCTCCCTCTGTCATTTTGGTGAAATTATGTCCCTGGCCCTTCCACGCTTCCTTTGTACCTTTGCTCTATGCGCTGTGTTCCTCTGTTTGTTCTGGCATCTTACTTTTTCCTATGCATGCATTGACCACTAACCTTTTTATTACAAACAAAAACTGCAATTGCATACAGCTTTGCATTTTTTTTTATTGCTGAACTATATGTGCTTGAATTTTGAACATGGCGCAACCTAATTCCCGGGGATGTAAAGGAGATTCAGGTCATGTGTACATACATGCGAACATGCCCCATACTATTCAGAAGATGCTTATCTAGTCCTGGTTTTTGCTTTGCATTCTGGGAATCGTGGAATTTCCCGCTATAAATTGAGGTCATGGTCTCTGGACTCACACCTCCACGTCCCTGAACAGGTACCTGGACCAAGCCTGCAGTACACAAGAAAGACCAGTCAGTCAGAGCTGTGCCGTAAAACGGCCCAAATATCCGTAGACCAAAAAAAAGGCCCACATAATCCCTCCCTTAGGTTTGAAAGTTTCCATGGAGGCAATGAAGCGGGCAGAGTTGGTCATACATGTGCTTTCCAGCCTCGCTCCTGCTCGTAGTGATTCGCGCGATTTGAATGTGTGCTTGCTGGGCCCTGAGGAGAAAGATGCCTCGACACAGTGTGCGCCATTAGAGCCTGCTAAGACTTGAAAGCGAGTTACTCCGCTCCCTGTAATTTGGCAGGAGAAGAAAGGACACGGGGTCAAGCGTAACTCTGCTGTAAATCACAGATCCATTTAAGGCAGGTTTTGCCTCCATTTCATACCACCCACAGTCAGTACATTGCGACACAGTGAAGGGCGGATAAACGGAAAGGCAGTGACGCAGCAGAATTTACTGGGACAACATGGCGCCTGTGTGGGACATTGTATAAATATGCGATTTCACATTGGTTCCGAGGGAAGACACTTAAACAGACTTCAGGAACCATCGATATATGCCCAAAGTAAGTGGAAAGGATAAACAAGCATTGGCAAAGTCAACCAATTTGGCTTTTTGTGTAGGCATGGGCTAGGCATTTGACAGGCACTCCTATAATGGCACTACCTGGTCATAGGATGGCAAAACCTGGCAGATTATGTGAGTACCTGGGCATATAAGGGCAGTGCTTGGTAAAGGCCTATCTAATCCCAGCAAAAGAGCCAAAAATGTTAGCTTTGCCCAGAGGTGTTGCTCGGGGGGGTGGGGGATTGGGCAGGGAGAGCTTAGAGGGCTAAAGCACTGGGTCTTTTGGTTGTAGCCCCGGATAGAAGCTCAGGGGCTACAACCAAAAGGCTAGCTAGCCCCGGGTCTCGACAGCCCTGACATTAGCGTAGCCCCTGGTCTTTTTCAGACCTAGCAACACCCCAGGCTTTGCCAGTGGGTATTTCAACAGGAATTCAAAGCAGGGAACAGCTGCAAGGACACACATTCTGCTTATGAAACAAATTGCTGGAGGCACACTTGGTTAAGATATTTTGATTATACCTGGAGCTGATTTGCAGCTCCAACTGGGCCTTTACATTTCACAAAACTGCTTAAAAATAATAATGTCAGCCGCGTAAAAACACAGTGTCAGCCCAAATGGATTCCTGGCGGGTGTGTGTTTGGTAGCAAGGGGGAGGTAGTACCCAGGAATTTCCATTGGGATTAGCATTGACATCCAGCCTCAGAGGTCTCCTAGGGACACAAGTAATCAGGAGAACGTTCGGACCAGACTTGTAGGGAGCCTTGTCGATCAATCAGAATCCCACGAACGCTATTCTTTCCTTTACCAATAGCCAATGCAGAGAACTCAAAAGCAGGAAAGTACACTCCCTACTTCCCACCCTTTGCAAGTTGAGAGGATACATTTGAAGTAATCTGTAATTTATGCAATGATTGAGATAAAATGCAAACAACCATCTCCCTCATATATGTAGTAGTTTGGTTTTATAGGTACTGCTGAACTGCTACCTGTAAGGAAAGCATTTTCTAGAAGCATATTTTACTCCATGGTCCATGGACTCCCAAACGTTTTGCATTTGTTTTTGTATCCTGACCTGACGTTTTACAGTGGAGTGCAGCCTTCTGCTCCACTCCACTGGGCTTTCGCATGTTGTTAGGGGAAACTGACAAGTCCTTCAGGCAGTCAGTACTGAGAAACTTTGTTTCTCTTAGTCTTTCGACTTTGTTGCCACTTGTCAGTAACATTCTATCATTGCACAAAGTACCTTCCTGTACTGTGCAATGAGTCCTCTGCATTTTATGGCCCTAGACACCCTCAAGGAAATGTCTGGTGATTGAGGACAAACTGGTGGCAACAGTAGCTTTTTCTTTTATGTTTATAACTTTTTATCGAGCCATTGTCGTGTGTGGCTCCAGACTGTGGCTAGTGTCTAACATGGCCATGACACGAGGTCTATTGATTGTTCCTTTGGCCATTTTGTTCCTTTGACTTCTACCTTCCCTTCCAGAACCAGGATTTCCTTGTTTGTGCCTGCATTTGCCTGCAAAAGCTGCTCCTTTCGTGGGCCTCTACAGGTTACGTGTGTAGGCATCCAGGAAGTGAGCTTGGACTGTCCGGTCCCAATCCACACTACTGGTGCCAGGGTGTCCATTGTGCATTGAGCAGATCTTGCCATTGGTGGGCTGGGTGCGTGCACTCACCTGACTGTGGATAAGACGATGGGCCCTGCATTCATTCAGGAGATCTGAGAAAGGAGCCGAGCAGAACAAAGGACGATCCTGAGATGGACATGAGGAGCGCATGATCCCAGAAGACCTGCAACAGTGTTTCGAACCCTTTGAGCGGTAGGACCATTCACTATCGAGCTTCCAGGTAACCCTGCAAGTGAGCCTCTTCCTAAAGTGTCCCAGGGTCATTCAGTGGACTGTCCAGCTCAAACCTATTTTACCATGCAGGAGGGGCACTGTTTTGAGTTGCGACCTGAGACTTTGAGGAATCCTTGCTTATCCAACAAGGTGTCCCTCTGCTGAATTCTAACGTCCCAGCCCCTTTTGGCCATGAGATAGAAGGTGAGATCCAGGGGTGAATATTGGTTTCGAAACCATCAATAATCCCAACACCTCTAATACACAAGAGGGGATCCGAGAAAAGATTTGAAACACAAGCAAATAATAAACCTTCTTGTCCAATTTTGGTAACGTGGACGGAGCAGCAGGCTTTTCTCTGAAAGGTCAGGGATCGTTGGTTAGTTGCAACACAGAGAAAATACAATTATTAGCCAATGAGAAAAGGGACTGTCCAGTCAAGGTTGTATAAAAATATCTAATTTATAATTCAACAGACAGTTCTAGCAACACTACGAAATACAACACATACTGTAAAGGAATGCAGAGGACAGACAGTCTCAAAGAAGGAAAAGGGATGGACTCTGGCTACTGACAGAAGGGTAGCTGGTATGAACAATAACCACAACAGTTTAAGTTTTCCTGGATTCAGTACAAACGGAGCCTGGGGTATTAATATGTCTCTAGGGGCCTTCTGGAAAGGACCAGGGGGCAGAACCACAATGTACCTTGCGCTGTATGTGTCCTTGGTGCACGACAGGGTCGAGTTGACTTCAAGGCACTTTGCAAGAATCTGTGACAGAATTCGAGATGGGAGTCAGCTGTGGGTATCAGGTGGCAAGCAGGTTCGGCAAGCGAAGCTGGATGAACGGCTGCAAGCTGGCCTACAAAGCAGCTTGGGGTCAGGAATCATTGTCTCATTGCTGTTCAACAGCTCTGAAGCACTGTTCGAGATGTCTTGTGTTGCTTTAAGTGACAGCAGGCTTGACAACGGTTAGCATTGTCTTCGGCTGCAGATCAAGGAATTCGACTGGCTACAAAATGTCATTATATAGCGGATGTCGGTAGATGCTTGTCGAGGCACTTCTCCCAGCTTCTTCATTGGGTTTGTGTCATCCTTTTACGGCAGACGGTCCGAAGCTGAGGATTGTGTTGCAGCCAGCTGCCGTGTCCTTGGTTGTAGGTTCAGGGACCATCTGGCATTTCCTATCCAGGAAGCTTACTGCAGAGCCTAGCACGGCATGCTGTGTGCTAGCTGGGTACCAGCTCTGGGGTGGCTGGAGGGACCTCTGAGTTCTGTATCTCTCTCTGTATCATCCCTGTGAGATTCTTAGGGGATGGATTTTGCTTCCCTCTTTGGATATCCTGGCCTTCTTCACTGGTGGAAAATCTAAGGCAGACTGTACCTTCGGCCAGCGTCCAAGGATGAGTTCTTTCTTACTTTGTGTGAAGTCTTCAGATGATCTGCCAAAGAGGTGCTCAACCCTCTTTTAAAATGGCCACAGTAATTGGTGTAGGCTAAGCATACCTTAATGAACCAATCCTGGGGTCCCTACCAACAATCGTCTGTATGCATGAGGTCATAACCAGAGTGCTTTGTAATAGCAAAGGTAAAGGGTTGTAAACTTGTGATACTAAGTACCACCCATCTTCCTGTCTGTTGTTGATGAAATAGTCTCTCTGGTTGATGGATCTTCTGTAGTTCCTGATTAAAGTCGCAGGTCTCCCTTGAAGCTGCGACGAGACCAGACTCTCTGGCTCCTCCAAACCACATTCTAGTACCTTATGAATGGGGTCCCCCTAAAAGGGTGGCCTACTCTAAACACACAGTCCCAGAAATAACAGCTCACTGTTTGTTAATCGCTACCACTTGATGCAGGCCCTAACAAAACAGCAGTTTGGATCCTTGGAGCCTGTGTTAGTTAATCAGGCTGGCCATGGCAGGGGAAAGCTTGTGTCACACCTCTTCGGAGACCGTGGTCACTGTGGCATCGTTGGTCCCATAGACGGATTTCGGCCATTTTTACTACCAAGATGGCCCCCGCTACGGAAGGTGTGGGTCTAGATGTTGAACAGCCCAGCGCCGAGGAAGGACCGCCCTCCTGCTCGAGATTCAGTTCATCTGTTCCTGTCAACAACGCGCAGACGCGTTGCTACTCTTCATTGCCAACGCTACGTGAGTTCGTTTCTAGGAAGTTTGTTACTAAACCTTTCTGTGCTCTATATTCCTTCCTTCTAATCGTGTCCTACTTACTTCCCTTATTCAGACTCGACCCTCTCTCCCGGCTCCTTCCCGAAGCAGGGGACTCTAGCCTCCGCTCTTACTCTCACCAGCTACGATCTGGAAATCGCGGAGCAGTCTGCCAAAGAGTTTCACCCCCTAGTGTTCGGTACGTAGGATAGAATATCAGGGATTCCAAGGTCCTGATAGGGAATTCAAATTGACTGTTTCTTTCCGTTTACAATATTTAGGAGCCTTGAGTCCTGTGGTCCAACCTGCCCTCTCAGTGCTTGTTCTTGCCGTACTTCCTTATACGTCCCCGTTTTTGATCCCATCAGGTAATATTCCTAAACAATTCTTCTTCTGTTTATTCTGAACTCAGTTCTGAGCTAACCATTTACTATACACATCAGGTTCTTACCGGAGGACTTCCCTTCCAGCCTGATAGAATAACCACTCACTTTTACAGGTATTCCTTGCTCTCTAACGAGAATTCCCTGTCTCATACTTACCTACCCCTTACTCACCATCCTCTTCTCACTTTTCCATCAGACGGCTTTCAACCTGCAGTTTCCTGAATCTTCGCCGTCTAGACGACATCACTCCAGCAGCTGTCGACACAGGGTTTTATCCCCCAGAGGGTTTCCCTGAGGCATTTCCCCTCCTCTAATCTTGACCAAGAGGCGGAGGAAGTGACTTAGGGAGGCCTTCGCGTTCACCCCCCTGTTGGACATATTCCCTGGGCAAAGAGGAAGCAAGGAAAGGAAGAAAGCTATCGGTGAGTCCTTGAGATAACCATTCAGTTATTTATATCACTGTTCAGAAAACATATTTATTACAGTTAGCAACGCCTATTTTGATAAACTGGGATTACCCAGATACTGAACGGTCATCTCAAGGTTACGGTAGCTATCTTCTAGGGAACTATGAACCCATCCCAACAACAACAGTTAGTTACGGCAGTACAATCTTTGACTACGGAAGTGCAGGCATTAAAACAGGAAAACGCTTTCTTGAGCCAACAGGTAGCAAGAGTTCCTAGCTGTTCCGAATTGCCTCCAGGCCCGATTCCAGGGGGTTTATATGATGGCAATCCCAACAAACTTAAGGCCTTTATCGAGGCCTGCACAGTCCAATTTTCATTTAAGACGGCATTTTTTCATAATGATCGAGACAAGGTAGGACACATGGTCGCTCACTTAACTGGGCCAGCTTTAGCCTGGGCGACGCCATTAGTTATCACAAACAACGCTTTGCTAGATTCTTATCCCGCCTTCTTGAACAGCCTTAAATCTATGTTTAGTAGACAGGAGATCACAGTCTCAGCCCAGGAACAATTGCTAGACTTCAAACAAGGATCACAAGATCTACTGTCATACATCACCACCTTCAAACAGCTAGCAGCTGGAACCTCTTGGGCTGATGATGCTCTGATAACGCTTTTCCATAGAGGATTGAATGAGGAACTGAAGGATGAAGTGTCCAGAGTCTCTCGACCTCCAAATCTAGCAGAAATGATTACGATAGTTATGCAGATGGATTATCGTCTATAGGAAAGACTCAGAGAACGGCGTCAGAATCGTCCTGTGAGGCCCTTGACTACTCATCCTCCCAGTAAAATGAAGGCTCAGACTGACAAACCTATGCAGATAGGAATCACAAGAGGTAGACTCACCTCGGAAGAATGCAACCGGCGTAAAGTTAAGGGGTTGTGTATGTATTGCAGATCCAAGGACCATGCAGTCCAAGACTGCCCTATCACCCCTACCAAGAAACAGGGAAACGCTTCTTCCCAACCGCACGAGAATCGCGGCTAGGGAGTCAGTAACAGGTTCCTCAATGGCATCGCTATCTTCTCAAGTCACTGATATACCCGATCTCCCTATGATTGTCCTACAGGTCATGCTAGAATGGGATGCCTCGGACCCCGTTTTAGTTCCTGCCTTGATTGATTGCAGAGCAGCCGGAAACCTTGTTCATACCCACTGGAAGAATAATCATAGACTACCATGCTCCGCCAAATCTATAGCAATCCCAGTGGAATCAGTAGACATGAGTCCACTGGTATCTGGACCCATCAAAGAACAGACAAAACCTATTCAATTGAAGATCGCTTCCCATCAAGAGACCATCGTATTCGATGTAATTCGCACATCACATTATCCCTTGATATTAGGGTTACCTTGGCTTCGAGCCCATAATCCATATATCAATTGGAAAGCCGGCGCAATATTTTTAGGTTCAGAACATTGTCTGACCCATTGCCTTTCGTATGGAGCACTTGGTTTCCGTTCTACAATCTCCGTGCAAGAAAACAAGTGCACTTCATCAGTGTTAAATAACATCCAAGAGATCCCCTCAGATTACCGAGAATTCCAGGCAGTGTTTTCCGACTCCGAATACGCGGAGTTACCTCCACATCGTAGAGATGACTGCGCCTTAGAACTCATTCCTGATGCTCCAATTCCCTTTGGCCGCATGTATATACTGTCTACACATGAACGAGAAGTCCTAAAAGAATACCTCCAAAAGAATTTACGCAATGGATTTATTCAGGAATCCACATCGCCAGCCGGAGCTTCCTTGTTCTTCATCCCCAAGAAGGATTCAACGGAACTTCGACCGTGTATCGATTATCGGGGCTTGAACAAGATCACGACCCTTGATCGATACCCGATGCCCTTAATACCTGATATTCTTGAGGCTGTTAAGGGAGCTAAGATCTTTACTAAACTAGACCTCCGCGGAGCTTACCATCTTATCTGTATCCGCACAGGTGACGAGTGGAAAATAGCCTTTCGCACTCCCTTGGGTCATTAGGAGTATAGAGTGATGCCATTCAGTCTGCCCCGGCTGTTTTCCAGCGTTTTATGGATCATATATTTTCTGATATTCTTCTGCATACAGTCATTGTCTATTTGGACGACATATTGGTCTTTTCAGCATCAGTGACTGATCACATTCAGCACGTAAAGGTAGTCCTGCAGAGACTGTCAGAAAATCATCTTTTTTTCAAGTTGGGCAAATGTGAATTCCATAAAGATAGAGTGGCTTATTTGGGGTACATTCTATCAGCAGAGGGAATCGCCATGGATCCCAGGAAGGTCTCGGCTATCATGGAATGGCCGATTCCATTGTGCGTAAAGGATCTGAATAGGTTCTTGCGATTCGCAAATTTTTATAGGCGCT
Source organism: Ambystoma mexicanum (assembly GCF_040938575.1). NCBI lineage: Eukaryota > Metazoa > Chordata > Amphibia > Caudata > Ambystomatidae > Ambystoma > Ambystoma mexicanum. The sequence continues at coordinate 113,968,499 of NC_090923.1, forward strand.
TCATCCCCCACTATTCCGAAGAAATCCTTCTGATGACAGCGCTTCTTAAGAAGAATGCAAGATTCCATTGGTCAGAGGAGGCCCAGCAAGCCTTTGAGAGGCTCAAAGAACACTTCACCACGGAACCCATACTTCTTACATCGGACTAAACCAAAAGATTCATTGTAGAATCCGACGCTTCACACTATGCTGTAGGGGCCGTTCTACTTCAGGAAAATGGACAAGGATTAGAGTGTCCCGTGGCCTATCTATCCAAGATGCTCTCACCTTCAGAAATAAATTACTCGGTTCTCGAAAAAGAACTGCTGGTGATCAAGAGAGCCTTTGAGGAGTGGTGGCACCTATTACTGGGGGCCAAGCATGCTATCGAAGTACGAACCGATCACAGCAATCTTCGAGCCCTGCAATACTCGCAGACCCGGAATAGCCGTCAGGCCCGCTGGGCCCATTTCTTTTCACCCTATGAGATTGTCTTCTCCTTTATACTAGGAAGAGTCAACCTTAAGGCAGACGCACTGTCCAGAAAGGATTATAACTCTACAACCCCTTTCCGGTCTGAACCCTTGTTCCCCAGAGCAAAATGTTTACAGGAGATTACAACCTTTCTTGAATTGGTGGCTATTGCGACCTCTCAATTTCTCCTAACCAATCCCCGGTTTGTGACTATTTGGAAGCTTGTCTCCTCTCAAGGATGCTTCTATAGGAACAAACAACTGTTTATTCCCTCCGAAGAATTAAGAAGAACAGTACTCCAGCTCTGTCATGATTCTCAGATGGCTGGTCATCGAGGAGTGACTAATACCAAGGAGCTGGTCCAACGCCATTTCTGGTGGCCAAAGATGGCTCAGGATATTCAAGACTATGTTTCAGCATGTGCCACATGTTTACAAACCAAGTCCCCTCGTTCAGCTCCATTGGGTCTTCTATCAGTGATGCCTGTCCCAGATCGCCCCTGGCAAATAATTTCGACAGATTTCATAGTAGAGCTACCTATCTCTGACGGTTGTACAGTGGTCATGGTGACAGTGGACTATTTCACTAAAATGGCACATTTTATTCCTCTTCCTCGCATTCCCACAGCAGCCCAGATGGCGAAAATCTTCCTTTCACGGATATTCATGCTCCATGGGCTCCCAGAAACAATCATCTCAGATCGTGGATCCCAATATACGTTGTGATATTGGCAACAAATATGCAAGAGTCTTAACATCTCCAGAGCCTTAAATTCTGGCTTTCATCCACAAACCAATGGCCAAACAGAACGGCTTAACCAGACGTTGGAGGGTTATCTGCGCTGTTACATCTCCGCTTCACAAGACAATTGGTGTTCTCTATTACCATTGGCGGAATTCGCCTACAATAACTCTCGTCACTCCGCTCTGGGTTCCAGCCCTTTCTTTTGTTCATATGGATTTCACCCTTCCTGTTTCCCTACCGGCCGCCTTTCTTCATCCCAATTTCCGGATGTGGACAATCTGCTCCAGAGCATTCAGACGGGCCATCAGGCAGCCAGGACTTCTCTTTTGGATGCTCAAAAAAGAGTCAAACGATTTGCAGACGCACACCGCTCTCCGGCGCCACTCTTGGTGCCGGGTGATTCAGTATGGCTGGCCTCGTGGTTTTTACCCCGTCATTTGGTCCCATCCAAATTGTCTCCTAGATATTTCAGTCCTTTTCCAATTCTGCAGAAGTTGGGTTCATCAGCCTTCAAACTCAGGCTTCCCCCTTCGTGGTCCAGGATCCATCCGGTATTTCACATGACCCAACTGAAGAAGGATGTGATGGATCGGTATTCTAGGCCGCGGAATACTCACCCTCCTCCTATTTCCACTCTGTCGGGACTGGAATATGAAGTGGCTGACGTGTGTGACTCTCGTATTTTTCGAGGCCGGCTTCAGTTTTTGATTGATTGGCAAGGGTATTCGCCAGCTGACCGTTCCTGGGAACCTGCCTCGGCAGTTCATAACCCGGCGCTGGTTCGCCGATTCTTTCGGAATCATCCGAGTAAACCGGGGGTCCCTACCCTTCGGAGGGGGCATCCTGTCACGCCTCTTCGGAGACCATGGTCACTGTGTCATCGTTGGTCCCATAGATGGATTCCGGCCATTTTTACTACCAAGATGGCCACCGCTAAGGAAGGTGTGGGTCTAGACGTTGAACAGCCCAGCGCCGAGGAAGGACCGCCCTCCTGCTCGAGCTTCAGTCCATCTGTTCCTGTCAACAACTCGTGGACGCGTTCCTACTCTTCATTGACAACGCTACGTGAGTTTGTTTCTAGGAAGTTTGTTACTAAACCTTTCTGTGCTCTATATTCCTTCCTTCTAATCCTGTCCTACTTACTTCCCTTATTCAGACTCGACCCTCTCTCCCGGCTCCTTCCTGAAGCAGGGGACTCTAGCCTCCGCTCTTACTCTCACCAGCTACGATCTGGACATCGCGGAGCAGTCCGCCCAAGAGTTTCACCCCCTAGTGTTCGGTACGTAGGATAGAATATCAGGGATTACAAGGTCCCGATAGGGAATTCAAATTGACTCTTTCTTTCCGTTTACAATATTCAGGAGCTTTGAGTCCTGTGGTCCAACCCACCCTCTCGGTGCTTGTTCTTGCCGTACTTCCTTATCCGTCCCCGTTTTTGATCCCATCAGGTAATATTCCTAAACAATTCTTCTTCTGTTTATTCTGAACTCAGTTCTGAGCTAACCATTTACTATACACATCAGGTTCTTACTGGAGGACTTCCCTTCCAGCCTGATAGATCAACCACTCACTTTTACAGGTATCCTTGCTCTCTAATGAGAATTCCCTGTCTCATACTTACCTACCCCTTACTCACCATCCTCTTCTCACTTTTCCATCAGACGGCTTTCAACCTGCAGTTTCCTGAATCTTCGCCGTCTAGATGACCTCACTCCAGCAGCTGTCGACACAGGGTTTTATCCCCTAGAGGGTTTCCCTGAGGCCTTTCCCCTCCTCTAATCTTGACCAAGAGGCGGAGGAAGGGACTTAGGGAGGCCTTCGCTTTCACTCCCCTGTTGGAAATATTTCCTGGGCAAAGAGGAAGCAAGGAAAGGAAGAAAACTATTGGTGAGTCCTTGAGGTAACCATTCAGTTATTTATATCACTGTTCAGAAAACATATTTATTACATCTTGGTCCTTCTCTTTTCTGGAGTTGACAGAATGTACTCCTGGCTGTCACATTCCAACAAAATATGACAGGGTGGGACTGGGCCTGTAGGCTGTGTCCACCCAGAGTACACAGGTCTATGCGTTTGTGATGGTGTGAGCATAGAACAATGTGTGTGGATTAGACCCACACATTTTCCAGAGGTTGGTCTACCATGATTTAATTTAATTGCAAATTTCGAAAAACCCAGGCGAGCGCACGCCCACTGTGCGGGTGGTCGAATTTCTCACAATTCCAGAACCCTGGGGCTTGCTGCATCAATGATTTTTTTGTTTTCTTGTTGGCACCGAGTGTAGAGGTTCATGTGCCATGCTGGATCTGTACCCGTACTAGCGACGGCTGTGCATCAGGAAGCTGAATGGAGGGTGGGAAATTGTACCTCTGGTGACCACCTCTGGACCTGCTAATTCTGGACCAAAACTGAACTAAGAGTGGTGAGTAGTGAATCCACTTACCGGTGGCCCTTTGTTCATACAAACGCAGCCATTCATTCAGTTTTGGCCTCCTGTTGGCTTAGGTAGTGCTTGTTGTCTAGAGCCCGCTGAAAGTCAGATACCGTTTTGCTAGCAGTAAGAGTTCCTCATCGGACTCTTGGAACCCGTTTCACCCTTTAAGAATTCTCCTACCTTTTTCGTGCTCACCAAAGAGTACTTGTGGACTTTATGCACGACCGTGCGCATTACACGTGAATTGAACTTTGAGGCCGAGGCTTCACTCATTTTAGGACTGGATTCCTAAAGATAGTATTGTCATAACTGAAGTCTGTCGGTGCCACAAACGTTCCTCACCTTCTTCCTTTGCAGGTGTTGGTGGAGTTGTTAACTTTCTCGCACTGACTCCAGTGATTGTGTATATATTACATAGTGTGGTATTTTACTAGGGCATTTCATTATTCACTGTGTTGTTATGGGGCCTATAATGAATGGTATATTTTTGTATACTACTATCTGATTGACTGCAAGACATATTCTTGGTCTCAAGCCCAGGGACTGCATCCCTCCATCCCTTAAACCTCTCCACTGGCTCCCGGTGACCGCAAGGATCAAGTTCAAGAACCTATGCATCATCCACAAGGCTTGCTGGGGCCTGGTACCCCGCTACATCCAACTGTCTCACCCTAAATACCTCCCTGCTCGAACCCTTCAGTCCTCTAACTCCAACTCTCTGCAGATAAGATACTTTTCCAAGCAGAGAGTGGGGGGTAGATCTCTCTCCTCCTCAGGTGCCTCCCTCTCGAATGCTTTTCCAAGCAGAGAGTGGGGGGTAGATCTCTCTCCTCCTCAGGTGCCTCCCTCTCGAATGGCCTTCCTGGCCTTCTCAAACGAGCTGAATCTCCTTAAGTTCCAGAACCTTCTCAATACCCTCCTTTTTTCTTCCTCTTCCCTCTCCCCTGCTAATGTCCCCTCTCTGCTTCTTTTTGACTGGCTGCCTGGTTCCTTCAGATTCTTACAGGGCATCAGGCCCTCCACGACCAGTCTACCCCTGCACTTTGTCTCCATAGAACCCCACCCCCTGATCTGCACTTGCCCTTCCGGGCTCCCTTCCCCTGCACTAGCCTGGCTGGGCCTGCACCCCTTTGAGCCCTTCCAGCCCCGTCCCTCGCACTTATCATGTGGACCTTCCCCTGCACTCTCTGTATTCCCTTGGCACTTGTCCACCTGGCCTCCCCTTGGCACTTGCATTCCCATGGGCCCTTCCGCCCTGACTGGCACTTCCCTTCTCCCCTATCCCCACACTTTTTGTTACTGCACTTGCACGATCCGAATGACACAAGGCCTAGTAGGACCATTTTTGTTTTTGTTTTCTTCACCCCTGTCCCCTCACTCTCGACCACTGTTGTCTTGTTGCGCCTTGAAACACCTTGGTCTATAGGCGCATTATAAATACACAATAAATAAATAAATACATAAATGCAATTCTTGGTGTTGCGCTGTGTGTGCTCATTGGAGACCCCTGATCACCCTCACTCCTCCTGGGATTTAGCCTTGACTGCTCTCCAAGCTACCGTGAATTGGTCTGGCTATCTTCACAGAAGTGTCCCCTGTTCAGCTAACAAAGGTGACCCCCTAAATATCTGTCCACCAGGCCAGAGTTTAGAAATCCAATCAGACACCACCTAACTGCCAAAACTAAAAATGGCTTACAAACTAAGTTAGGATGATCAAATGATTTGACTCTCACCGGGTCATGATTATGAAATGAGACAGCCTTTAGGGGGCATGCATCTGTGTGCCATTGAGGCCTAAACTAACAGACTTGTGTGGCAGAACACGATATACCTAAGTAATAGATCTCAACTAGATCCATGTCATGCGGGTGCAGCTCATCGAGTCCTGTTTTTCTTTCTATTATTGCAATCCTGGCTCGGAATAGAAAAGGTAAAACTACAAGTCTTAGAGTGTAAAGGATAGAGACAGTACTGGATGTGCAACACCCCCTGACTTGTGTCTATTTGAGAGCTAATCACCTCTATGTGCCTCCAAATTGAACCGAACACCCCGATTTTGTTTCCAAGTGATTAGTTATACGCGCATTTCCCAGACCCAGAAGTGATGGCAGCGGGCAAAAAGGTAAGTGGCAGGGCAGTGGTTGAGGTAGGGGTAGGGCAGGTGGTGTTATGGGGGAAAGGATGACCTAGGTGTGTGGCGGCACAGAGTTTAGGGTGGTGGTGGTGGAGGGGTGGGGACTGGCAGGAGACCAGGGGGTTCTTGCAGTGTTCTCTGCTTGTTGCAGTGGAGTTGGGTGAGGGAAATGGGGTGGAACGCAGACAGAGGTGACAGGAGTGTCCCCAACATCCAAATAGAGGGTGACGAAGCAGCCACCCACAGTGGCTCCACGACCATTGGGCAAATGGAGCTTTACGCCCCCGCCCCCTAAATTTTGGATTATGTTGACTTGACCTGGCTCACCTGCAAAGCCGTGTCAGGAAAGGACTAAACGGACTGTTAACAAAGGCCCGGCAATTACTAATGTAAAGCATTTCATTGATAACACCGGCATAACCCCAGCAGCCCATGAGAGTCACCCCTCTCCCCCTCCCAAATCGAACCCCGCGGCGCACTTCGCGGCGCATACGCTGTCCCGGGAAACCAGGATTCGGTGAGACTGACCTGTGGGAAATTAACATGGAACCCTCTGCCCGTCAGGCCCCTGAACTGGCGTGCTAACCCAGCACCGAATTTACCAGAAAGGGGGCCCGGATTCCGAGGCATGGAAATGACTAATTCCACAGCAGCTTCCGCATTAATTAACTCTTGCGCTATCAATGACGCCGCACCAGTTAATCATGCAAAGCGGCTGCAGGCTTTCAATGAAAAGACTCATAAAAGGGGCATTGTAATGTGTATCGTGGAAAATAGATTGAGGTGTTAATTAAAACAGCAAAACACACACTTCAAACAAATAGCGTTTACAAGATTTGCATTCACCAGAAACCAGCAATAATTTCGTTTTGTGTTGACACAAAGAAATGTCGACTTTAAAATTCTGTCATTCTCGCTGAGAATAGGATTGCCTTCTGTATCTGATGAGTGTGAGGAAGATGCTGTTGGGGTTAAATATTGAAATGCTATTGCTCTTTATTTTTAGAAGTTGTTCCTTTTGCCCAGAGCAGATGCTGAAGTTAGATTTCATCATGGAGTTAATACACTTTCCTGACATTCTTACTCTGCATTTTATGCTTGACTTGACTGGACTACTCGCTGTGGGTAACGCCTTAAACTGAACTGTACCTCACGTATGAACTCCGAAAAGGTCCAAACATGTCTGGGGTTGCTTGTGTACCTGTGCAGAAGGGATGTCTTTGGACATAGTTTGGTCTGGCCTGCTATCAACATGGTCATGTGACATTTATATAGCGCTTGCGCTAAAGCGCTTTACATAGAACATATTTACATACAATATCACCCAACTAAAGTTGGTACTCATTTATCGATCCCACAAGGATGAAAGGCTGGGTTGGCCCTGCCAGGCTTCAAACCTGCAAGCTGCAGTTTACACACAAATCGCAGCAGAAAGCGTTCAACCCGCTGAGATATCTTACTGGCTTCTAGGATGGAATAGGCAAGCTCAAGAACAATGGATGGAACGCTTGCATCGGTTCAGATGCATTGATTTAAGCATGTCTATCTATCACCTTTTGTTTTTTTAAATGGGTCATTAACAGCGTTCTTCACACATAAACAAATGGGCGTGTCCAGCACGACGCTGAACAGTCTGTGTGATATGAATGTACTTCTCCCACAGTGCTCACCCACCACTTTTTCAGATCTGCCAAAGCGCCTGGAAATCAGACAGTTGGCAGTGGTGGATGGTATAAATCTCGGTAACATAAAAGCCTATCAGGCTGACCATCCAGCTTATAGAAAAAAAAAGCCGCAAAATGTGTCATGTGTAATTGTATGCATCTGTCACTCAAGTTAATTAGCTTAAAACACAAATCACTGGGGCCTGGGACCAAAATATCTCCAGCTTTCTCTTCTGAAGTGTCTTCCTACTCAAGCCCTTCGCTCCTCCACCTTCATCTCCTTGAGGGTCAGGCACTTTTCCAAGCAACGAGCTTGGGCAGCCCTCTCTCTTCTGCAGGAGCCTCCCTCTGGAACAGCCTCTCTGCCTCTTTGAAACTTGAGCAGAACCATCTCTGGTTTCCGGAAGCAGCTCAAGACTCTCCTCTTTGCTACTGCCTTCTTTCTTGCTCTTCCCTGCTGATCCCCTGTCTGATACTGAACTGGTTACCTAGCTACCCTCTGAACCACAGGCCCAGGTCCCTGCCCCCCCAGCTGCACACCTGCGCTGCCTCATATCATAACATATCATTGTCCATTTCCAATCTTTGACGCTCAGAGGGCCAGTGTTCCAAAGCCACACATAATTTAAATGAATGACATAAATCTGCAAGAGTTTATTTTCAATCATGAGGCACAATAGGTGCTCGAGCAATTGATTTTTAGACATTTCGTAGCTAAATTTATTATAAATGTTGCAATATTTGCAGATCTGTGCTGCAATATTGCTTTTTCGCTGCAGGGGCCCGACCATGCCGCAGGCACATGTCCGGACTAGGATTACCAACACCCTCACAGACGGCTCTCAAAGACAAGTGGACTTGCAGGGCCTGTTACAAAGATGGTTAGTCCCAGCCGAGAGAGCCACCACAGTTGTGCCCAGAGGCGTTGCTAGAGGGGGGCTGAGGGGGCTGTAGCCCCGGGTCTTTTGGTTGTAGCCCCAGATAGAAGACCAGGAGCTACAACCAAAAGGCTAGCTAGCCCCGCGTCCCGGCAGTCCCAACATCAGCGTAGCCCCGGGCCTATTCCTGACTTAGCAACACCCCTGGTTGTGCCCCCCCTCCCTGATTCCTGTACAAGGGCCAAGCATACAGTCCGTAATAAAATGAGGAAAGCCTGCAGTGATGACTAGTGACAGGGCCTTTGTTCACCATAGTAAGCAGGACGACTCTGGAGTGCAAGGCTCTTCGTTGGGCTGGTTACATGAGGGTCGAGCCCGAGGCATCTCTGGCATTGAGCAGGGATCGGTGGGGCGTCTGGCCAAACTGCCGCTTTATGGCAGTGGAATAAACATGGAAGAACAAACCCCTCTAAACTCTAGTCCATGAATTAGAGCTTTCTGTTGAATCTTTTCCATGGCATTCCCTCACTTAGCAACATCCACAGTAGGGACATCAACAAGATTGTGCTTCCAAAAGCCGATAGTGTGAATAACTGGGCTGTGATGGAATTCACCACCCCTGCGATCTCGGCCTTGATGAGTCTCCACCATGTGAATTTGCACAAAATGGGATTTCGGTTGACAGTCTGTAGACAAGCAACTGATGTAAGGCGTTCCGTACTCAGTCCCCTTTGGTCTGGTCAATGGTGAACCACCTACTTAGATGCCCGTGTTGAGGTAATGGATGGAACAATGGGCCACATCGTGTTCATAACCTTTGCTTGATCTGCTGTTTTTATGGCAGGCCTGGAATTTGACAAATTAATACAAGATGTTTGATATTCGGTTTATCAGCTTAACCATCTGCTAAGACTTGGGCTGGTCTCCAGAACCAGTTTTGACAGACCCAAGGACCTTTGTATAGGCTCTTCATGTTTTGTTATTGAAAATCTGCTCAGCGGGGCAAGGCCTGGGAGGTTGGATTCTGTAGAGGGTTTCAATGTACACATTTAAGCAGTTTTGAAACTCCTCTTTTCAATTACCAGACTCAGGCAGGTCGCTTCAAATGTCAAAAGCAAGGACTCCAAGTGAAATATATGTATGGTAGAATGAACTGGAAGTCTTGTTAGTTCCTGTATTGTTCTATATCTCCTTATTATAAGTGAAATTAAACATCTAAAAATACCCCCATTTAAATTGTATACAGTTTTGTAGAGGAGCAGGTGGATGCCTCTGCTCAAGTCCCCGCCCCCTCGCCCGTGTCCTATTGGAATAGCAGACAGAGGGCCTCATCACGAGTTTGGCGGTAACCCTTAAATCCGGCGGTAGCGCTGTTACTTTCAGATTTAAGGGTCCGCCAAATCAGAGCTTCGGCTGATTTCCCTCCAGCTCTTAGCTGGGGGGGAAATCTGCCGAAATTTCGCGCTCATACCGCCGGCGGGAAATCTGCTGGCGCTAGAAGCTTGAAATTTCCCCATTGAGCCCAATGGGGAATGGGGAATTCTCAAATGGGCTCAATGGGGAATGGGCAATACCCGTTCCGCCAAACCCGTGATCCTGCGCTAATAATGCCAGTGGGTTTGGCGGTAGTGCTAATAACGCCAGCACTTTTAACGCCCAACTCGTGATGAGGCCCAAAGTGTTACAATTGGGATGCATAAATTGATGCATAAATTCATGCGACATTGCTATACCACGTTGAAAACATGAAAGACGATATGCACTCAGGCAGCCATTCAGAAGATACCCTTACGTTGAGACAGTGGAAGTATGTTATCAGGAAGGATGTCCACTGCCAAAGTGCCAGAATGCAGCTATGAAATATGAATATGGAAATGGATGAACTCTAAGTAAAAATCTGACAACAACAGAATGACGTCATGAAGAAGATGTATAAGCCTATACTGAAACGATACGAAAATACTTAAGACTGATGATGTAACTGATGCTCTAAGAGAAGACATGTACCTAAAGATGGAGTAATGTTGAAAATAATAAGATGAAGTAACTTGCTGACAGATAACTGTAAATAAACTGTAATGCAAGGTAGAAAATAGAGACATATTTCTGCTAAGATTAGGAGAGACAAGGACATTTGCAGATGCCAAGTGTTGGACAACTATGAAGGCAAACGCCTATGTGAAGTGAAGTGAGCAAGTCTCTAAAGGACAGAAAGGGTAATGGCACCGGGTTTAATAAAATCAAATAGCAGCCATCGAGAGGCTGAAATTGACAAAATCGTGGTCTCCTAACACGTGATGAAGAACTCAATAAAAAGGCTATTCATTAGAGCTTTGAGTTAAGATAGTGGTGTGCTCATACTCCCTTGAATGTTCCAGAACAGTGAGCAGACTACGATGTCACCTACAAACAGTAAGATTTGGCCCAGAATTTAGTTGATGACATATGAGGGACTAATTGGGAAAAAAGAGAACAAGTTCACGCAGCTCAAACACCAAGGTTCTGTTTTCACTCAGTTGCTGCTAAACAAGCCGAAAGTACAAGGTTGGATAGGGTTGCCAACCAATCATAAATCTTCCACGCACTTTTATATACAATGTTGCAGTTATTAGTCTGCTGCCATTTTCTCTGCTATAATCAGTATGTGCTGTATGCAGAAGTAGCTCAGGGTGTGTCCTACAGACAAGGGGAAGTCAATGAGATATTAACCTTTATGTAGTTCTATAAGAAGAGATGTTCCCCTAATCCAATCCCTCCTGTCGATAGGTTTTATGAAATGCCACATAGGATGACATCATAAATGATGTATGTGAAAGTATATAAACTCTTTACAAGCAAGATATAGTGTGAATATTCGAGGATATATTTTGATGGCTGTTATATCTATGTGCTTTCTTTCATTGAGATTAAAGCCATATTTTACCATCTTCCTTTGGTCTGTCTTGTTATTTGGTCTGAGATATCTACTGGTAATTCCATCTAGCACAAAAAAGATGCTTCAAGGTGCTAGAGCACAGTTCGTATACCACACAGATGCCATCTAGATATCCTGTGCTTAATGATGCCACATGCCTTACAAGTTACAACTTTGTGTACTTCAAAACACATAATAAATATAGTCCTTGAATGCAAATCATGATCAAATGCAGACACTTTTCTCTACACATGACACATTCGTAATACAAATGGCTTTTCTTTGTATACTGGGAATACAGGAATATTTCACAGGTGATGATATCCTGGACTTTCCTGTATCTTTATCGTGTTCTTCCAAAAACATTCTGAGCCGGCAACGTTCATTTTGGAAGTAAATGCATTCAAATGCTTTGTGCCTATGTTTTAGATGGACATAGCTCTTATTTTGTTCACAGCCTTGTCCTTTTGAATTTTCACCCAGTGGCTGAAAGAAAATATGTAATTTACACCATTGCTTTTACAGGTGCAATATGGCTTCGAAAATGACTGCAATACTTTCACAATATCTACAACATTGTTGGGCGCATACGTTTGTGTTCAGTATTTTATGTCAATGGGGTGCCCCAATCATCATAGCTGATAGCAAAATATGCAATCTACATCGAACAAACTCCTTCAAGTCAATAGTGACCTTTTCAACGCCATCTCTGACTTTTTCTTGAAAGACATATCCTTTGAACAGTGACATTGCTGCAATTCCTTGCCTGATCACCACTGCTCAAATACCCAGAGTTCTATTCAAGACCAGTTCTGCTTTTCTGTGCTCTCGCCCCATGCGTTGGCTTTTGTTAGTGCTTTTAGTTTGTTGTTTGAATTTTTGATTGCTTATTAAAGTATATTTATTTTTATAGGTCCTTGATTGGACATTATTTTAGTTTGGAGTATTTGCGCTGCTGTTATTTGGGTTTCTACTGTTATCACTTCACACCGCGTCTGAGTATAGCCTGCCCTCAGCGTCATTACCACAAACGTCAAAGGAGGTATACCCCTCGGGCTGTGTTGTTTTGCTTTTATGATTGGGATCATTGCTGGTTTCAAAGTAATGTGGGGCTGAGAAGCCATTACTCACCCTTGTACTCCTGCAGAGTAGTAGTCATTTCATCATAGCAGGCCATATGTCAAACACCATTTCTCTTCCAGGCTTAAGTGGACATCCCAATGGACTCCAGTGTATACTCCTATGCCTGGTTAATGAGCGGGACAACAATTGTGCCATTTAGCACACTGCCAAAATGGTGTCCAGCACACAGTACAGAGAAACAGGACTGTCTGTAACTCCCAGGTCCATACAGATTGAGAAAGGGCATAGGATGGTGGCACACATCCACACAAAGGGCTCTGTGCTGATGTAGGCTCCATAACTTGTACTCATGCCCCATCACCATCTCACAAAACCCAACCTGCAACACGACAATGTATGAAGAATTGTCTCCCCAGCCTAATTTCAGGACAACTGATTACTACCTTCCGCTGAGGTCAACGACCGGTGCAGGCTTACCAGGGACATCATTTGGGGGTCCCCAGGGGTCTGACTGTTATATTGTCTGTGTTGTCCTTGTTCAACCCCACATTGTTTTGATGTATATGTGCTGATTATTACATTCTATCACCTCACTAAATCCACTGGTCTCCTTCCCAAGGACCGCTCAGTGGATGTGTAAGCATTGGAAAGACGTCACAAATATTTGAAATTTGCCACTTACAAACTGGTTACTATACCGGAAAAATGTGTAAATACTGTTGTATCTTGTGTAACTCTCAGTTAAGTGTATCTACAAACACGTAAACTGCAGTTTTATTAAAAATCTGACTGCAGTACTCAGAATTGTCCTGATACATTTTTGTCAGAAGTCATTTATTGTAACGTGTACACACTTACCAAGGTGCAACCCCCATAGGTGTGTGTTCACCCTTCATTCATCAGCCAGGTATCCCATGACCTTGCTCATTTTTGCTCTTTAATTTCGATAATTCTATACAATAATTGCTAGACTCATTAAAGGTTCATTTCAGGCACACTCAGGGGTTGAGTCCCTGATTAACAGATAGATTCATGGAATTAGTTGTGCCGAAAAACGGGGATTTGTGCGCCATTCTGCCCGCAAATCCCCATTTGTTAAACAGGGATTTGCGGGCAGAATGGCGTTCAAATCCCCGTTTTTTTCGGCGCAAATAATTCCATGAATCAGCCCCTTAGTATGTTCTTAAACACCTCAACTCAGCCTTTCATCCTTCTGAGGTCGATAAATGAGTACCAACAAAGATTGGGTGACAACGTATGTATATTTGTTTTATATAAAGCGCTTAAGCATAAGTGCTTAATAATAACACATCATTATCATTTGATCATTTGGCCTTGGATATCTGCGTGCATTCACAGTAATTTGGTAATATGGGCCGATACACACTGATATTAACGATACATATGGTGATCCATTCTTGTATGAAATGTATATCACATTATAGCGATATTGTAACCATATTTTTCGTTGTGTACTTAGGAACAATGCTATGTGATGCCCCTTCCTGTTTTGTCAAGGGGCAAAAGGTTGTGTTCCTTTGCCTCCTGTGATGTCACTTCAGGGTTGGGTCAGATGTCAGCAGAGGTCAAGGGTCGTGTGATGTCACTTCCTCTACCCCAGGCATTTTGGTGAAATAACGTCCCTGAGCTTTACCCTAGTCATCCACTGTACTCATGCATCCTGCAGTCATTTGAACATCACAGACATGCTAGGGACAGCATACAGGGTGTAATGTCAGGTTCAGGATGTGGAAGCACCTGGTGGTACAGAAAAATGATACAGCAATCCTTCCGGATAGGCTTGCCATGCCAGCTCCCTTATTTGTTCCGGGAGACACTAGGGGCCTCATTATAAGTTTCGTGGAATGGGTCAACGGGCTCTGCTAATGGAGGCGGACCCGTTAAACCCGTCCCACGAAATTACAAGGTCCCCTCGCGGGACCCGGTAAGGACGCCTGGTAAAACCCGCGAGGGGAAGAGGGAGCTAACAACAGGCCACTCGTAATCGGCCTGTTGTTAGCTCCCTGCACCCGTTCCCATTGAGCCCTAGGGGGGCTCAGATGGGAATGGGGAAGGTCCGGGCCCAGGTTCCCAGAGGGAGGAATTACCGGGCCCTCCGAACTCGGAATGGCCCAGTAATTCCTCATTCTGGGAACCCGGTAAAGGAGCCCGGTTTGGCGGCAGCCATGGAGCTAATAGCTCCATGGCTGCCGCCAAACTCGTAATGAGGCCCTAGGACTCTACTGAACTTAGATGGTAGGACCTCACACTTCTGGTACGCCCAGACACCTAGGGCAGAGTTCTGTAACCTTTAGCTCTACAGATGTTTTAGACTACAACACCCATTAGCCCTACCCATCATAGTCACAGAGTGCATTGGAAATCAAGGACTGGATTAGTTATGAAGACATGGGGCACCTTGAGATCTCTCTCAGTATGAGACCTGCGGCACACACATCAATATTTAGATATGCACAATACAATCAAATTTGGGGTATTGAATACATATGTGCAGCCCACCTATCAGTACCCGTCAAGTTGCGTGCATGGTAAACACCAGGTGCGCTATTTAAGAAATATTGCACCAGTGCAAGTAAAGCTGGCACTAGGGCAATAATTGGCCAAGTGCAAACAAATATTCCGCGTTGTGTTTTTTCACCAGGACAAAGATCTAGGACTCGGGTAAACATTGGGCAGCAGTAAAAATGCATTGAAGGACTATTTGTATTGCACTGGGGCAATTCTTCCCCTATTGACAATTGCACTTGGTCTTGGGAGGATAGCTCAGGGGCAACGTGCTCGCGTGGACAGGGAGCAACACAGGTTTGATCCCCGGGTCTGCGCTTATAAACCTCTGGGCATTGAGTGCATTAGAAATAACCAATAAATCACTTGCACCCGTGAAACGTTTTAGTATTACGCCGACAAACTACAAGCCTGCGCTGTACTCTTTCTTGCCATTTTTCAACCTTCTGTAAAATATACATTTTTTGACAACCGGAGCGAGCAGTTCCCGGATCCTGATGTAGACGGCTCAAAAGCTTCCTTTGGAAACTGTTTTCTTAATTCTTCGTACAGTAAAATGATCCCCAGATTGGAATCTACGTGACAGCGCTGCAACTCGATCGAGCTGATGTTAAACGCGAGGAAATGAAAGCCTAATGCAGTGAAACAGATACAAGGACGAGCCAATTATACGCCCCTCTGGGCCCCAGGGACAGACACTGCATGGACATCAGCAGCCCTACGACCACCGATGCAACAACACATTACACAGAGTCGCTTCACAATGATAGCGCGCCTGCATTAATGCAACATTCCCATCATATGTCGGAGGGACAAGTATACTCATGTTGGGGTGCGCAGATAGGCCCGGCTCAGCATTTGAGCAACGAGACTGTTCTATGGAACACTGGCCTATTGTTGTGTTGTGGGGTGCTTGCAGGCCCCAGTCAGATCCGTTTGCGATATTCTTAATGGACGTGAACATCTGATACTTTCTGCACGTTCTACAATTTTGAAGCTCGTTTAATGGCTGCCATTGATTGCAAATAATCCTTGCAGATACGGGACGATGCTGAGGGATGTTTCCATGAGCCGCGCGCAGCGCTGGAGTCCACTCGCTCTCTGGTCCTCAAATACCATCCATTACACATGATACCCCGCAAATGTGTGTGTGTTGCCTCATCCCCGTGGAACTAC
The DNA here is from genome assembly GCF_040938575.1 of Ambystoma mexicanum. NCBI lineage: Eukaryota > Metazoa > Chordata > Amphibia > Caudata > Ambystomatidae > Ambystoma > Ambystoma mexicanum. The sequence goes on from NC_090923.1 coordinate 113,984,507, forward strand.
TGCCTGATTTCTCTATTTACCAAAGGGGCGGGTCAAGGGATACTGCAGAATTACCACTGGCAAAGCGAAATCAGGGACATTAGCCCCCAATTTCACTTTGAGTCCAGTGGACTTTTTTTCACCACTTTGATGAACTTCAACTTAAGTCTGAAATGTGTGATTTTTGCCTGATTTTTGTGTCGGTGAAACATTTCGCAGGCTCCTAAGTGTGAGAAACCTGAAGTTGTCTCACCCGCTAGACCCCGGGGATCTGTCATCCGGGTGGCCAGGACACGGCACCGGCTATTGGATCCAGTTCCTGGGGTGGACCAGTGTGGGATGATTACCTGGATGGGAGTGGAAGTGGGACACCGAAGGGTGAGACGCGGTATCCCCTTCCTTATGACACCTTTCCCCATCCTCCACAGTAGGATACTTAAAAACACTACCCCGCCCCATTTTCCAACACAAACACTTTCTCACAGTGTGAATGCCAATGGACTAATACCCGAACCGTTTACCTGACATGTCTCAACACAAGGGTCAAGCAGAGTCAGCCAATTGCCGACAACTACACACACCTGACTGCCCTTTCCCTTCCCCACTGCGACAAAAGGCAGAGCACGAGAGCACACTCTGAGCAAGGCCAAACGCACGAGGAAGCAGCCATTCTAGGACGGCAGTTCAAACCGAGGAGAAAGGCGGCAAGACCTGAAAGGACGTCAAGGAGGGAGTTGCCCTTGCCCTTTTCAACCCACACCTGCAAAGCCCCCGATGAAATAAGACTGGGAATCGCAGCTAGCAAATGGTGTGACTGATATAAGCGGTACATGGCACCCTCCCGCACGAATGGCCAGGGCAGGGAGACGTGGTTACCATTGTCGTACCGTTCTTGACTCCAGCAGCAAAGGAACCGCCAATGAGTTCAGCACAGCCGGTGAGTCGGAAGAAACTGATAGTCAACCGGACTGTGTTAGGCTGAAGGTCACAGTCGCAACATTAAGAAGATAAATAGACAAGAGGTCTTTTGTGAACAAACTTGGTACCAGATATAGAATGGTCTGGCGCCACGTGGGCACTCAGTCGAAAGTCTCTGGCTGGTACCCCTCTCTTGAACAAAGAGACTGTGTTAAACATTTTGAGTAAAGAAACTACAAGTACCAAAACGCCATAGGGAAGGCCAGTATAAGATGTTAAGGTGGTCATACAACGGTCAAGCCAAATCCCTTGTACAATAGAAAGTCCTTCACACATTGCAGAAGTTTTGATATGGTAAAACAGGCATTTGTCCACGGCTGAGGGAAACGCTGTGCGAACTGTGATGGCATGAAGCCCGCGCTTGTTGTAGGCTAACTGAGGGACCGAGCGAGACGAGATCGCTCTTCAGAAGTCTCTGTTTAAATTGGCAAGTGCTCTGGATGGTCTGAGCCTGACTGAGGGAGGGTGACAACTGAGAGAAGGATTGGATCCCGGTTGAGGGGAATCCAAGGGTGAGGGGTAATTGTGATGCTGGACATGCATGGGAGGGACAGGGCCTCCCTGTCCTTATCCTGTACTGCATGTGTGTTCTGTATTATTTTCTGCACATGAGTCCATGTGGGACTCCTGGCAGTGCAGCTCTTCCTCTTTTTGGTTGTGGTGAACAGACTCTTGGGGTACCCTTATGGCACCTATATACCAGGTTTACTATGGGAAATATGTACATAATCTCGAATGTATCTCTGAATTGGCTTTCTGGTGGAGTAGCGTAAATTCACAGCACATGGGGCGCCTATTAGCAATGTATAATGTCTGGCTAGTGGTCGAAAAACGACTGGCTATCACCATTTAAGTACCATTTAAGTATCAGTATGTTAAGAGCTAGCATTTTAATCATATTTGGTTTTGTACAGTTTGTTGGGACTAATATATGTTATATGCTTTACATTTTTTTCATATTATAGGTTTGATTTTTATATTATTGGTTTGATTCTCTTGAATATATTACTGAATTATTTTTGATAATAGATACCCATTTTTTTTGTATTTATTGATTCATGGATTTAGGTAAAGATAACATACATTTATATTATGTATTTTATATTATTATATGTGTAAAGTTTATCTATAAACTGTATCACATTAAAAATAAAATAAAAAATAACTTATGCCACCTATGGGTGGGGGTACAACCCTGTATCCCCAGTGCATGTTTTGGGCACCTGTGCGTGGCCCACAGAGAAGGGTTTGGGCTAGTGCCAGATCCATGATGAATTTCACAGGTGCTCTGAGTATACTCCATTTTGGGAAACTCAGGCCCTGCCATAGGAATCAGTGGATTCCTGATAGGAGACAAGATGGCACCTGTGGCCTCTTGCTTTCTATTACCTGTTACCTTGTTTCCCCAAAGTGCTCGGAAGCCCTGACTCTGTCCCTTCCCCTGGCAGGGTGTTGGGTGGAACTTCCATATATGGTATTGTGGTGAAGTCCAGGCCAGTCTGGCTGGAGCCTTCTTAATGACTGCATGTTGTGGGTACACCCTTGGGGTGAGACCTGGGTGAATGGAGTGTGTGACCAATATACAGTTCACATTATGGCTGTCTGGTTTCTAGTGTGTGACACAATGAATGAGACAGCCGTGCCCGAAACTGGTATAAATGCAGTGTGGTGTACTGAAAGGCTGGGTGCTTGTCCCAGTCCACAATCCTTTTTTTGAGTGTCTGGATGGAAGAGAATGGCTTGAATGCACTGTGAGCCTGATTGGCTGCCCATTTCCTGAATGCCCTTCTGAATGATTGGCTGCCTGAGCGTGGCTCAGCAGTGTGAATGAGATGCAGAACAGTATATCTGGGGACCTCTCACTTACTTGAATTGTTCAGAAGCTGAAGCCAAAACTTGATGCTTAACCTTGAAGCACAACTGGAAGAAGAAGGCATTTCCTGCTGCTTTCCTTTGTCGCTATCCAAAAGTTGTCGTGTCTCCAAGAACCGATTCAAGATAGGAACTGGCTACGAGACCTCTTCCCGAGCTACGAGGGAACATCGTGCACCATCTCATCTTCACCAAGGCTCCCTGGAAGTCAGTCCCGAAAGACTGCCGACCGGAGGCAGGAACCACCGAGGAACATTGAGGTAAGAGCCAGGTCGTCGAGGCCATCAATGACCATCACAATCGACTGAGGTTCGGAGGACCGCTGTAACCTCGTGAACCAGAGCAGCAAAGCTCCATTGCCTAAGACACTTTGAATTGAAGGACTCCCTTGCTCATCACAGTCGACCACTTTGTCCCGCCGAGGAACCGAGGAGAATCTGCCGGTGGGTTTCCTGCCACCCGAAGTCCACAAAGATACCGACAAAGATCCAAAAAGCCAGCCTGGTCGAGCCCCGATCGTCGATGCCAATGCCGATGACCCGATGCCCTTGCTGGGCCTACGTTCAGCATTCAGTACTCTTTGCTCCAACAAACTCTCGTCATCAAAGTGCACTGCAGGCCTCGTCTTTGCAGGACGTCCACGATCAATCATCGTCGAGCACCGCCAAGGCAGAAGCTGCCGTCCCAACGACATTGTTCACCTTTTCTTTGAGGAACATCAACGACCCGTGGCTCCTGCCTTACAGGGAGTTCACTCAAGAGGGATCCGTCGACGACCCGTAGAAGAACTCTGCTAAACCAGGTACATTGGGGTAGTAGAACCTTTTTAGAAGGAACCAAAACTATCTTAAACAATATATGGACTGGGCTTGTTAATACACTTTATTTACAGGTTGTCCCAGGTGGGGGGATCCTCACACAGAACTGTGTCTGGTGGTAGGGACCCAGTATTCGGCCATTGTTTAGCCCAACTTGTCTTCCTTCCTATGTCTATGGTTGATTAACTTTATTATTTGATTTGTATGCTATTGAAACCTCTCAGCAGTTGGTGCATTTTACCACACAGACATTGTACATATTTACCATATTAGTATTGCCAAAGCACAAAGTGTGTTATTGATTGTGCATATATTCTGAACCTTATTTATATAAAGAACTGTGTTATCACATAACAAAGTGTGTGGACATTCCTTTGTCGGCGCTTCGGGACTACACTTAAGAACCAGCCCTCATCACCTCCTGAGAGTTTAAACCTTCATTGCTCATCCATTGCTACCAACAATCGAGAATCTTGGCTGGGGTGCTCTCTGCTTCTACTCTGCCATAAAGAGGGCAGGAGTACAGATAACTCCCTTGCAGTCTTTACAGTAATCACCCAACGTAAAGTTTAACAGAAGGAACTTTTTTGGCATATCTGGCCCTCTGAAGCAAGAGACTTTGCATGAGAAGAGACTTGGGCACAGAAGGCCCTGATGCTGAGAAAAGGAACTGTAAGCTCGTGCCGGAGAAGCCACAGAGTGTACTGTGCGCAAGAGTCCCGCCTTGACCCGTGCTAAAAACGTGGGGAAGAGAGACCCCAGCCAAAACATCCTAACTTATCATTTTGTGAACACTTCTTTCTTTTCTTGTGAACATTACCCACACTCTTTTGTAACATAGCGGTAAGGATTGGCAATAGGTTGTTTAGTATATGCCTTTTTTATTTGACTAGACTCCACTAGGATTGCATTATTATTATTTGATGGTCGTAGCTTGCTCCTATCTTAGATTTAGGTTTAGATTAGGCTTTTATCAGTTTAATAAACACTCTTGAACTGTGATCACTTGTGCCTGTCTTACTTTGATGCCATGCCTTCCTTACATAAGTGTCCGACATTTTGGGGAAAAATCTGAAACAATGAAATTTCGGCTGGTAATATGTCTGAAAAGGCCTATTTGCAGTGATGGAAGTGAGCGTGAATGGTCAGGAGCGGTGTTCCATTACTTTTTCTGTTTATCATTCCTCTACTTTTTACAACTATATTCACCATGCTATGCAGAGGATTTGTCCATGCATGTCCCTGAGCAAGTGTAAATTTGTAATCAAAGTCTTAGTTACTAGTCACTTAGATTATTGTAATGGACCAGCCGCAACACCATGTCATATCTATCTATCTATCTATCTATCTATCTATCTATCTATCTATCTATCTATCTATCTATCTATCTATCTATCTTTTTCTTATATTGCGCCACATGCCCAAAGGCCTCAGGGCGCACACATGATAGACAACAGAGACCAGAAGGAAGGAGGAAGCAGAAAAGGAGGGTCCGTAAGGTTGAGCGAGCAGAATTATGTGATTAGATTAATCTATCCCCCTGTCAAGCAGGAGCGTTTTTTGCTGCTTCTTAAACTAAGTCATTGAGTCACATGCTCGAAGCTCCAATGGAAGTGAGTTCCAGATGGTAGATGCCCAGGCATTAAAACCTGCACCATCAAACATTTTATTAGGATGACACCAGTTGAACTAGTATCATGTTGTTGTTAGTGCAGAGAGTGCCTACCAAGAGGCTGTTACAGTAGTTCAGTATGGAGTTTCCAATGGCTGCTGCAATCATTGCTCGATTATCCTCAGAAAGATACGGGCGAATTTGCTATAAACGACTAACAAGGTAGGAGATATGCTTCTTAAAGGTAAGATGAGAGTCGAAGTAGACTCCTAAGGTTTTAACTGTCTCAGACACTACAACGGCAATGCCATTAATTTAAAAAAGGTTATATTGAGTGTGAAGGTTTTTAGTTTGTGTTAAGTGCAGATGATAAGCAACTCTATGTTGGAATAATTCAAGGCCAGAGAGTTTGAGGCCCTCCATATTTGTATGGCCCTAAATACTTCATTCACTCTGATCACATCTTCATTATAGCCCCAGATAGTTGAAACATAATCTGGGTGTCATCTGCCTAATTTGCTAAATAAACCCAGAGGGAAACAAGAAGATCAAATAGAGGTTTGGAGTACATATTAAACAATAATGGCAACAGACATGTACCCTGTGGAACTTCACATGTTAAAATTGTTCTTGAAGCCCAGGCATTACCCTTCGCTACACAAGCTGTCCTAGTTCCAAGAAAGGATCTGAACCAGCTGGCAGCCTGGGTGGAACATTTACCGATTTTAATAAGTCTCTTTTCTAAGAGCGTGATTGACCAAATCAAAGGCCGAAGAAAGATCCAAAAGAAGCAGTAAGGCTGCATTGCCTTCCTCAATCGTTTCCGTTGTATTTAATTTTAAATCTAAAAGAGCAATCTCTGTCCTGTGGTTCATGCAGAAACTGGATTGTTCATTTGCTAGGATATTGTTCTGTTCTACAGAGTTCTGGTATTGGGTACAAGCTATTTTATCCGTTATTTTGTATAGAAATGGTACATTTGTAATTGGTCTGTAGTTTCCAGCGACTGCACGATCCAGGTTCTCCTTTTTTATTAGGGGAGTTAGCCATGCCTCCTTAATGTTGCCTGGGATGTAAGACTTTTGAAAGGAAAGGTTCACAAATCTAGTGACTCAGGCGACAAGCGTGGTAGAAAAACCCTTAAGGAATGTTGCAGGGAAAATGTCTCCCTAGCGAGATGTGGACTTCAGTTTTTGTATGCCGATGCAAGATTGACTTTGGTTGGATGCAATAATTTGACTTGATCCAGCATACATTTTTGATGTTTTATGTTTTTTTTGGGTAAAGTTGTCGTCGACAGTGGATGATTCAGCCACCAACCCTTTAAGTCCTTGTAAAACTGTAAAAGGTTCTTCAGATTTGGATTTAGTCTTATCTATTCTTTAATTTAGATTTTTCTGTTTTGCTTTAAAGATTTCCTCCTTAAAGATCATAGCTGCAGTGTTATATTTTGCTGCAGGGTCATCTGGCGGATGCTTCCACCAGTTGTGTTCCTTCTTACATTTCACCCATCTAGCATACAGAACTTCTGAGGTAAACCATTTCTTAAAATGAACTACTTTCTTCTGTTTAACTGGTCCTAAAGAAGTTAAATAATCAAAAACTTAATTGGTGCAGTTCTGAAAATAGAGCTAAAATCATCAGGGGAAAGGCTTTCATCCATAGATGGTAGAAGAGGTAGCACTCGTGGTGGAAAAACCTCAATTGAAACTTTTTTACAGTTGCGATTAAGCATAGAGGGTCTAACAACTTTTAATGGTTTGGTAAGAGACAATATAAGAGGAACCTCAAAGTGAAGAAAAAAATGATCAGACCAAAAACATTGTTCAACTGATCTAACCTGCAGGATTTGATTTTCTGACAGGATCCATTCCAGTCTTTGGATACTGCACCGATGAAGGATAAAAGTTGCCCCTCAAAGAGTGGTGTTTGCTTAGGGGGTCTGTATAGAAGTAGAACACTAAGAGAATTAACAGGATTTATGCTCATTTTTATAAACATAGCTCCTCATGAATCAAGAGGAGGGTAGGCAGATATATGTAAGTTTGGGTCTTGTTTAATGAGTATTGCATCTGTCCCTGAGATGGGCCTTACGTTTCTTTGGATAGCAGCAATAAGGCTGCATTGGGTTGACACAATATAGAAGAGAAGGACAAGTATAAGTGGTAATGAAGGAGGGTGCCGTACTAGATACACTCACCTTATACTAACCGGCACAAACTGGCCTAGACGCGCCCACGCTGACGTGCCTGGCTTTGTCGACTAAAAGGCAAAGGAACTACAGTGAATATGGGTAATGTAGTTCTGGCCCTTCGGCAGTACGCCAAACAGTTAGAGAAGCCGAACACGGCTGAAGAATAACAGCGCACAGGTTCTGACTAAAAGAAAACAAATACAAATTCAATCACTCATCAATAAGGCTGAATACAATTCCTAAAACCTTATTTAAAAAAAGATAAAATCAAGTTAAGAATGCATTCAATTGACGGAAAGGCTAATTAGTTTTAGAAGATAAGAAATGCTTCCACTTACCCTCTCCCCTGCCGAGACCACAGTTCTACTACTTTTTTCAGTACACTTCTTCTGCCACTGCCTATTTGACTGCATAGTTAAAATTGGAGAAGCAGGCAGAATTTGTCCAAAATTATCAATTTATCTGCAATGCAGATTTCAACTGTTTCGTCCACCTCTAGTCACTGTGTGGTAGCTGCAAAGTGGGTTGTATACGAATTGACCTTTTTACAATTGACCTTTTCACAATTGACCGAATTTAAAACGTCAATTAGGACATATATGTGGGGAAAAACCCCCGCAACTCCTCAACCAAACCAAACCACCCGCAACCCCCACCCAATCCCCTTATGTTATTATAAACCATGTCTGTGTTTGTGTGTGTATGTTGAGGGAGAATGTTTGTAGCATGGTTGAGATAGGGCAGGGGATAAGTTATGT